>NC_138947.1:6072318-7272318 GCF_965226115.1 Aulonocara stuartgranti | reverse complement strand
TGTTAAACACACATACACCCTGTCCAGACGTCCCTCCTTATCTCTCAGCTCCTTGGCTGCATCTTAACACACTAACCATGTACAAATATGGAAAGAGCAAAGCACTGTCAACACCATCCCAGTCATCCCAGTATGGGCCAGAGCCCTGCTAGTCCCACTCAGCATGCACACACACACACACACACACACACACACACACACACACACACACACACACACACACACACACACACAATCATAGGTTCAGAGACACACAGACGGTGACAGAAACACTGTAATGCTCAATAACTAGCCAGAGATAACACACACTCAGTTTCACTTCCGCAAAAATAAACCCACATGGGCTGACTCACAAACACAACTTTCTCTTTCTTACAAGATGTTCAGACACTTTCACTCTCACAGTCTTAAACAAACAGTGATTGAGACCTGCCCAGTTCACCCCTCCTCCCTGGGAAAGGGTGAGAGGACAGCAGGCCATCACTATTAGCGCTACATACCACTCAGAGCGCGCTCAGATAAGACAAGCAGAGGAGCCGAGTCCTTCAGAAGACCACAACCAGATCTACACTGAGCTGCCCACAAGGCTATTGAATACTAAAAAAATATAAATGCATAGCCAATTACTAGGTTATTATTAGTAGTAGTAGTAGCAGCAGTATTATTATTATAGTATTTTTGCACCAAAAACATTCTGTCTCTCTAACTTTACTGTTTAGACTTTTGATATCCAATTACCAAAAGAAAGAGGCATGTAATCTTTACAAAAATGGTGCTATTATCATTTTATCATGACTATTTTTTGTTTAGGTTTTTAATTTCACTTGAAAATGACAAAAAAAGAACATTATAAACACACACAAAATGAAATCAAAGGTGTTACAATGGAATATCTAAATAGTAAATCAAAGTTTGAATCAATCTAACCAAGGAGATTAGAAACAAGTTGGGGTTGGGGGAAGTATGATGGCCAGAGTAGAGCTGATAAAGGGAGGACAAGGTGTTGCATTCTCTTATTTGCTAATTTAAGACGTTCTCTAATTGTGGCTCTGTGATGGGTTCTATGGCTGCTCTTAGGATTGGTGAGATAGTTTATCTATGAACTGACAGGATACTCTATCTGCTAACAGTTAGCTAAGCTGTTAGCTGTCCATGTGCTTGTTTGGTGCTCGCACACAGAGAGGAGTTTTATGGGGTTTTCTTTCAAGTAGAACCACTTGTGGGAAAGGAAGCAGCTACAAGAGGCTTCTTCTTCTATCATAGTTTATTAAACACATTTTCTCTGACTCCATGGTGATAGTGATAATACTCTCTAATCTAATCTAAAATACAATTTGATCCAAGGCTCTATCACTAAGATCGTATTCTCCTCAATGATATGTAAAGTATTAAAGTTTTTGCTTAATCTAATTTTTTTTTACCTCACTAGAAAGATGCAACTTTCACCACATTAACATTAGTGGTTAAAGTGGTGAAAGTGCAGTTGGCCTTCAGTGTGTAACTGACTCTTTTTTGTGATCTAGCAGTTTGCAGCTCTGAGGTTATATCAGAGTTTGGGGTGGGGGGTCAGCAGGTCACTGTGGGAGGCCAGAGCGTTCAGGGACAGACTGTCTGTGGTCTAATCCTCAAGCACACACACTCACCCATAGACCTGACCTCTCTACCAGCAACACCTTCACAGACTGGACCTGGAAATTGGGAGTGAGTTTACATTTGCTTTGTGACGTTTGCATAAATCTGTCCTGACTGCACGTTTGTCACATTTGAGCACGAAAGAGTCCATATTACTGTGCATGTGCACTACAAAGTCCAGCATCAATCATCATGCTAGTTGCCAGATTGCAGTCTGCTGCTGCTGCTGCTGGCGAACAGCGACAGACTGGGAGGCAGGGTGAGGGTCAAAGGTCACAGAGAAACAGAAGTCCCTGGCCACATCTATCTATCATCACTCCATCCTTCTGCACCTCCTTCTTCTGAGCAGTGCAGAGGAATGGTCAGCAAAGTCATGACAGAGTTATCAACACTTCATCAGAAAAAAAACTGACGTCTGTCGATTTGTTTACATCTTCCGTTTGCGCCACATCATTAACAAACTCAATACACTATTTGTAAGTAGTCACCAATCCTTCGAGCTTCACTGACAAAATGGATTTCTACCACAAAAAGTTTTCTCTTTATCGTTTTACTGTTTTTACAGTTTCTAGACAACAGTCGAGCTCTGTGACAGAAAAGGTGAGCAGAAAAGCATCCTCACTGCTATTTCACTGCTAAAATTGGCCTCATTTTTGTGACTGAGACTATAAGCTACATGAACATGATGGATTTATGACATCACTCGTTGGTGTCGGGACTCTCGATTTAAAGTCTTAAAGCAGTTATTAAGGCCATTGCCGTTCTTGGCTGGAGCCATAAGTGCCCATTTTTGGTATGATGATGAAGATGATGGTAACAGACTAATTAATAACTAGAAATAAAACCAGAGGCCAAACCTATTTGTGACAGTCTACAGTTTAGTACAATTACCCACACAGAAAGCCATGCTGTTTGCTGCATAAGTCCATTAAAAATCTACTAACACCAGCCAAAGGCTCCAGTTCAGTCCATGAGGCGAAGCCCAACAGAGCGCTAACATGGTCAGAGCATCCCTTTCACGACAGTACATACATACAGTTTAAACAGTTTAAACTGGAGTGCTTTAAAATAGAGTTACAAAATATAACCAGCTGAACAGCTGTCAGAAGCTCTGAGTGTATGACTAACTTACCTTACTGATCCAACTTAAAGTGAGCATTTGGACACATTTTCAGCCATGGCGGTTGCTGCTTGGCTAAGGCAAAACTACAAACTATAAATATGTCATCTGGTGCGTTTATACCAAAATAACTTGGATTTAATATTTTCCCTAAAGAATACTTTCCAAACGCTGAAGCAAATTTGTGTGATTTTCTCCATCACTTGTAAAATTAGCATAACTGATTATTGCTGGCTAGCTCTGTGGCAGGTTGGCAACCTGTACCACACCTCAGCTGGCTGAGAATGGACAGGAGGCAATTTATTTAGTTTGGCCTTTACACAAAACAGATTTGGTGAATATTGTAGCAATGCTATAAAATGGGATGTGTGGTGAGTCTCAGACACAAACTATGTGCAAATATTGGGAAACTGTAGTGCTTACACTCAAGCCCAAAGTCACATATGGAAATAAATCAATGATTAATGAATATAAAGTGGTGGCACCTGAATGACACTGGTGTTGAGTTGCATTTCTGACAGTCTGGTCTTCAGTTTGACTGTGAATGGGCTTGTGATGCCTAATAATTTGCTTAAAAAATAGGCGTCAAAGCTATCGGAAGAGCAATGAGACAGAAATTTTCAGAAGTCTATCCTCTTTCATAACTGCTGCCAAAAGATTTGGTGTAAAGTGCCTCGAGCTTGATTTATTTTTAGTGCTGTACATAATGTCCATTTTTTCTTTGTCTTTAAAACAATATTGAATTTTGTCTGTCTTTTTTTGTTACGTTCAGTGTTGAACTGATGCTGTAAGGTTTTACCATTAAAGTCATTCAAGTTAAAGGCAGTAGTAATTCAATTCAGGAGGCAAATTAATTCATTTCTTTACATCTCTGAAAGTGAAGCTGGAGACATCAGTCATGCATGCTTTAAAACCTGATAAAACATTATTTTTATGTAGCGATTGATTTTCATTCCTCAGCGTTAAATGCATCAGCTGACAAAATGGACATAATTTTTATTTGTGTCGAGACTTGTGGGCTGCAGGGACATGTGATAGTGTGTATTTGTTGTCAGCCACAGATACAAGTTGTGTGTGTATGTGTGTATTGTTGGGGGACCATTAAGACGGGACAGTGTGTATGTTCAGTCTTCTCTCGATTTTAGCAGCAATGAGCATCACTCAGTTCTTAACAGTTAGTGTTTCTCCAGAGGCCTGCAGACAAAGTGTGTGTACATACAGTGCAGTGTGCACACAGGTTTCCCTTAAGACTTTCTTGAATTGTTCTTTCTTTATTTTGTAAGCTTTCAAATATTACATTAAAGATTATTTGTACATGTGTGCACTGTAACATATTTTTATATATTAAATGTCAACTTCATAAAACACCACAATTGTGGCTGAATCAGTGTTTTTTTTTTGAACAGTAGAAATCAGAGTAATCACAAAGCTTTTCTGACTGTCAGCAAAGGTATTTGTGTTGTTTTATTTGTAGGAAAAAAGCCGAAGCTTGTCCAAAGCATGAAGGACTGTATATATGACTGTTGATTTGTAATCCTGACTGATTATTGTAAAACTGAGACATTGTCTCTTAGGAGCAGTATGTAAGCCATAGACAGGGTTAACATTATAGAGTTAGACATTTGAAAATGAAACAAAATGTATTTTTAAGTCTTCACACTGTTCATCAATGCATTTAAGTATGTTTGTCTGTCCTGGGGTTACAAAAAATCAAATAAGTCATATTTTATTTTTTTTATTAATAAGGTTACAGTGAATAAAATCTTTCTGTATAAAGTAATACATTTAAATACATCCTCCTCAGTTAAGTGAAGGAGTGAGAGCTTTCTTTAACCCAACCAGGAAGCCAGCATCACCTTAGTTCCTTTGATAATAAATCTGAAAGGAGTTTTCAATAAGGTTTTAAATTATCACAGAAAAAAAAGTCCTGTGTAACATGAATATTTATGATTCTTACATGTTTCTGTCAGTAAGAAAATCCCCTCAAACTATAACCTGTGATTCTAAGTATAATTTAAACTGAACTAAAATGGTAACCTTGGGCAAATAAACACCGCGGTCCATGAATAAATCTGAATTTATGGTACTGGAAATGTGTCTGTCTGCACATTTCCATTCAGACCATGAGAGTAAAAGGGTTTTCACCCACTCACCAGTGTGCTCCAGTGCAGACCTCCAAAATCCCAATTGCGCATTGCTGATAGTGGACAAGGTATACGTATGTTGAAATTTGATTGGTTGAGAGGTGAAGTGAAGAGTTCACCAGTATTGGGAGAACCACAAAAAAAGATTTAAAAAAATACAGGAAAAGCACTGACAGTGGCTGGAGTGGACACTAACACTCGTTGTCATTTCAGCTCTTGGTAATATATATATATATATATACACACACACACTAACAACACCACTCTTTGCAGGTACATCATCCTGGGCTACACCTGCTGAGCCATAAATTCCACTTTTGTAAATCACAGAGTTAGACTGCAATTATACTTTCCACATGTCTGCTAGACACCGCTTGGGTCCATATAAGTACATTTCACAAAATGGTAAGAATGAATGTCTGTGTGGATGTCTGAGTGCCTGTGTGTTATTTTGAGGCTATGTGGATTTGTCTGTGGAGAATTAACATTATAATGCATCAACTTTGCATGCACCCTAGGTGCATTTCAACCAGGTTTGCAACCACCAAAATAAATAAATAAATTTTTAAAAAGAAATGCAAACATTTGATCTTTTAGGAGGCATTCCTGAGAAAATCTTAACATTAGTCTTTCTTATAACAGTATAAACAAAAACTGAACATTATTAACTGAACTGAACATTAAAATTTAGCTTGACATACCTAATAAACTGGAAACTGAATATACAGTAGAAACAAAAAGATTCAAGTGTTCTCTCCAGAGGTTACAGCAGTTCTTTGCAGCTGTTTGGTGTTTGGTATGACACCTCTTCAGGAGTGCTAATGCTGGAGAGGCATTTAACAGCCAAGCAGTCCGATGATCCCGCTGCTCCTCCTCGCTGCCAGGAAACAGTAATGGATGGCTGGACAGTGAGGGGGGGCACGAGTGAGGGAAGATGTTGTTAGGAGGAGTGTTCCTCATCCAGATCCCATGGCGGCTCTCCTGCTGCGCTGGATGAAAGCTCCCCGACCAGCAGTCGTCGCGGTAACTAATTTGCTGAGATTTTCTGCTTGACTGGAGGCACGAGGAAGAACCCCCTCCCCACCAAACCCCACCTCATCCTATCTAACAGTCAAGTTCCCCTCACCTCCTCCTCCTGCCCACTCTCTAAATCTCTGCTCTTTGTCTCTATGCATCCTCTTCAGCTTTTCGGAGATCTAAATCTCAATTCTGATCATGAATAATTGCAAATGAAATTAAGAATCACATGAAAGTATGAAAAAAATCACAAAACTTCTTTGTTGTCAGAACAGCATCGTGTCAGAGTCATTTAGATATTCTTAGAAGTTGACCTGTCATGCTTATTTTTTAGCTTAGTTTTCATGTTTGGACTTTATAGCAATAGCATTGCATAGTTCGAAATTCTAAATAATTGGATTTATCATATACTGGGTCTTTGTGCAACAACTCATCCACTGCTTTAGCTGAACAGAATGTTTGGAAAGCAGCTGGGTGGCCTGTTGTGTTCACAATCAGAGCTATGTGAATGAGACAACCTTTTTAGGTTTATCCACTCTCATCGACATCATACAGAGCCAAGAAAAGAAAAGAAAAACTGAAACAAAGCCTTTAGAACAGTCTAAAGTCTGAGCTTTTGGACCACGAGCATTGTTGAGTTCATTCTTTGAAGTTTTGATCATGTTTTATATGAAGATGCAACATTGTAACAGTATATATGTGACAGCAGATACAGTAAGTAAAAGTATAACAAATCTCCTTTAACTTAAAAGAAGAAAATCAGTTTTTAATTTTCTGACAAAAGTCAGTACAAAACGTTTTTTCCAATAAAACTCACGAAAATCTCAAAGTAAATGTTGAAATCAGTCTCTTGGAATGAAACCTCTGCTAACTGAATTATGATTTGGTTTGCTAACTGATTTTATGAAAAGATGCATCCATCCCTTTTCTGTACCATTTATCCACTTTGCGATCACAGTGGTGCTGGAGCCTGTCCTAGTTGTAACTGGGCAAAGGACAGGTTGCCAGTCCTTTGTAGGGCCACTCCATGTATGGTACTGTCAAATCTTGCCATCCACATACAAAGAAAAAAACACCAGTAACTTAAACAGAAAATGCGTGAAGAAGAAACATTATACTTATATTTTAGTTACAATGCAATATAGTAATATGCTGCTGTTATTAATGGCACTGATGCAGGCATGCTCTGTTAACAGAAACGTAAGTAATGCAATTACTATTGTTTGTGTTATTCACTGATCACTCATCAGATCCTGATGAGGGTATGGGCTCAGTCACTCAATGTGGGGCATAGTGAATAAAACATAAAGTTCATTTTCAAAATTTTGGTGATTCCACACATTGATTCTCACAGTCAGCGGAGCCTCTTGCTCACTGTGTTGTCATGCTTTGCCATGTTCATCATCTTAGTTTAACCTACAGTATGGGTATTTGCTAATTAGTAATTACTGTATATTTTGTGTATTTATTATCTCACTCTTATTGCCTGTTTATGCCCTGTCCTTATCTTCAACATCATGCTGCTCTGTTGTATCTTAATTGCCTCTTGGGGATAAATAAAGTCTTTCTGATTCTGAATTGGCACTAAACACACACCACAGCTACATCTTAAAGAGATGCACATAATTAATCGTAAAGTATTGGTTAACAATTTACCTGGTGGCGAAAGGTGTAAAGCCAAAGGATCATCATAGTGAGCTTAATTTGAGGATCTGAGGATGGTAATCCATCCATGTTGTAGTTGTTGAGCTTTTTCATACTCAAGCCAAAGTGGAGTCAACAGACCTGCTGCTAGCATGGCTCAAGATTAACATGCAGCCACTCATAAAACCTCTTTCACCCTCTTCTCTCCCTATTATGTCTCAGCCCCTTCATCTTAATAATATTCACTAATTACCGTCGTGGCACCCTTTAGGGTTCAAACGGGTCATTGGCAAGAGGCCATAATCCTCTTTCTGAACTCTGACCCGCGACGGCCATTTTAATGGGGTCAAATACTGGAAGCGGATCACATCACAACCCGACCAGCGTCGCAAACTTTGACATATCGGCTGCTGGAGGTGAGAGAATGAAGGCTTTTTGTGTCTTTCACACTTTGAATTCAACAGTTATGTACCAGGAGAGAATAAACATGAGGATTAAATGCAGAAGGATCAATAATATTGATTGAGACACAGAAGAAGATGTGATCGCTCTATGAAAACCATGTAAGGGGCACCTGCGTGTGTGTGTGTGATTTGTTATTAACAAATCTAAGGGAACTGTGTGAAAACTGCAAGAAATGATCAATGTTGTGCTTGTATCCTCCAATTTATTGGAGGATATGACTAATGAAATAAGTAAAGTGAAGTTCTGGCTTGATAAAAACAAATTATCATTAAATTTGAATAAATCTAAACTTATGTTATTTGGAAATAGTAGTTTAAATACAAATGCAAAGATTCAAATAAATGGTGTTGATATTGAAAGAGTCAGTGAAAATAAATTTCTGGGGGTAATAATAGATGAAAAACTTAACTGGAGAGCTCACGTAAGATATATTCATTCCAAAGTATCACGAAGCATTGCAGTACTAAACAAGGCAAAACAGGTATTCGACAGAACATCACTTCATATTCTCTACTGTTCACTGGTTTCACCATACTTAAGCTATTGTGCAGAGGTCTGGGGCAATAACTATAAAACCACATTACATTCACTTTTTACTCTTCAAAAGAAAGCAATTCGAATCATCCACAATGCAGGTTATAGGGAACATACAAACTCACTATTTTTGCAGTCTGAAATATTGAAAATTGACGATCTAGTGAAATTCCAAACAGCACAAATTCTATTCAAAGCAAAAAATAAAGAACTGCCAGGTAATATTCAGAGTATGTTTTTTTTGAAAGAAGGAAGTTATAATTTAAGGGGTTTTTGTAACTTCAAAACAATGAAGGTACGTACTACAAGAAAAGGCTTTTGTGTTTCTGTTCAAGGAGTGAAACTATGGAACAAACTGAATATGGAATTAAAGCAATGTCCAAACATAAAACTGTTCAAAAAGAGTTATAAAAATATGATCTTCTCGATCTATAAAGAAAAGGAAAATATTTAAATTAAGTGAATGTCTCTATTTAAAAACAAACAAACAAAAAATTCATGATGTGATATTATAGTATATAGTATATCAGAAATCTGTTCACTATTTTTATTACAAATTATATCAGTAAGGAAGCTGACTAAATATTCACTGATAATTTATGGGACAGGGGTGGGATTAAATAAGTGTATACTTCTTCCCACTCCCTTTCAACATGTAAATTAGTCAGAATGTTTTTTTGTATGTAATTTGTATAGTATATTTTTTTTTCTCTCATTTCTTTTCTAAATGTACTTGCATATTGTTCACATGTTGAAATAAATTACCAATCAATCAATCAATCAATCAATAAGTGCACAAGTCTGTACGTGTCTTTGTGCATGTGCCCATGTGTGACACTATGTGTGTGTGCATTTTGGAGTTACTAAGCACAGATAATTCCAAGCATTAACAGCACTTGGACAACAATAGACCTTTTCTTGGGGCTGTTTGGCTCACCTCCAGTTTCCTCAGTGTTATTATAGCAGTAAGGCTAATCCCACATCTAGCAGTGTTCAGGCTAAGAGACTGCAAGATTATGGTTTATAGACTGTTTTTCTGCCTGACATGTAATCCATGTAAGCTTGTGTAACCAAAAGCTTGTACAAGTTTACGATTATGAATGTCATTCTTATAAAAAATACAATAAATGAAAAAAAAATTGGCTGAAGTATTTTGAACTTTAATAATATCTCTAATATCTTTTGGTCTTTATTTCTAGGGAACATTTAGCTAATGTTTTTCTGGTTATCTGAAATATACTACATGGACATAACGAACAGGGCCAGCTACAAATTATACCCACAGGAGTTGTTGAGCCATGGAAATCTATGTCTTGAAGCTCCACTGCACAGTTTTTCTGCTGATGTTAATGCCAGAGGAGGTTTGGAGCTCTGCTGTTATTGAGTCAGAGACTTGGCAACTTTTATGCATTTTGCATTTCAGCACTCAGTGACCCCGCTCTGTAACTTTATGTGGTCTGCCACTTTGTGGTTGAGTTGCTGTGGTTCCTAAATGCTTCCACTTTGCATTAATACTTCGTCAAGAGAGCCCCAGGTCTAAGTTCTGGAAGCTGGAATGGGTTCTGTCAAAAGAGGATGGGTAGACTAAGAATTGTTACCAGTGTACCACAATTTCTGGCCCAAATTGGGAGACAGCAGAGGGTGGACAGGCTGGTGAGTTTCTTGGTGAGCTTTCACAGGAATGCACCAACACAGGATTGCAGGTGAGTATTCTGCAGAGGGAGTTCATCAGTCGGTAAGGAAGGCTACACGACATTCGATAGTGTCGGTAAGGAGTCATGCACTTTCCAGTATATGTCTACATTTTATGTGTGTGACAATTTACAAGACACGTGTTTGTTACATTTGTCATTAAGAGTATTCCATTGAGTTAAAAGATTTCATTGTTGCAGAAACCAAAGAGAGTCACTGCGAACTAAAGCAATTTTGACTCTAAGATCACACTATGTTTTAAACAAACTTATGTGTGAATTGAGGAAAAAATCTTCAAAGCAACCTCAGAGTGGTGGAAGAGCTTCAATATGGGGGAGGAGAACAGGGGTGATGGGTAAGGGAGGGTACTCGGGGTTGTTGAGGTTATTGGATAAAGGTTAAAGTCAAACTAACAGGGGCTCTTTGCACATGTGGTGCCTTTGCTGGTTGTTAGCACCTCAGATCCCATTGCTCTCCAAGTCTGCTGGCCCCAACTGCCCCAATACACAGCTACGCACAAATAACCACACACATACAATTGTTAACTGATACAGATTGAATATTAAACTTCTGTTATCTGACTTTTAGTGAGCTTTAAGACATAGTCTGTTGTTCTGCTGGAAGTAGCCATCAGAAGATGGGTATAGTGTGATCATAAAGGGATGGACATGATCAGAAACAAAACTCAGGCAGGCTGTGACAATGGTCAGTTGGAACTAAAGGGAACAAATTGTGAAGAAAATGTTCCCCCTTGCAATTACACCACTACCACCAACCCAAACTGTTGATGCAGAGCAGAACATGCTTTCATGTTGTTTGCACCAAATACCCTACGATCCAGATGTTGCAGCTGAAACGGAGACTAATCAGTCCAGGCAACATTTTGTAATCTTCTGTTTTCCAGGCTTTATTGGCCGATGTAAATTGTAGTTTCAGCCTCCTGTTATTAACTCATAGGAGTGGCTCCTGGTGTGGTCTTCTGTTGCTGAAGCGAACCTGCTTGCAGGTTCTGCATGTTGTGTGTTCATAGATGCTATTCTGCATGCATTGATTGTAATGTTTATTTGCTCGAAGCAGTTTAGCCATTCTCCTCCGACTTCTGAAATCAACATTTTCACCCAGAGAAACTGGAGCCCAGTGGATTTTTTTTTTTTGACAATATCTGTAAACCCTAAAGATAGTTGTGTGGGAGAATCCAAGTAGATCAACAATTTATGAAATACTTAGACAAACAGATTTGGAAAACCATACCAAGTCCCAAATCACCTAAATCACCTTTCCCCCCACATGCTTGAGCATGCCTACATGCTTAATTGCATTGAGTTGCTACCATGTGATTGGATGATTAGATATTTGTGTTGAATAACTGAACAAATATATTATTCATATTGCGTACAAATGTTGTATTTCTAATATATTCACAGACAACGTCTCGTATTCTTTTCCAAAAAAAAGCAAGGCTCATATTAGAATATCTAGTGATAGTATCAAAAACATTTCTTCAAACCGCATGACCCTAAAAGACTTTTTTATGTTGTGCCATTTTCAGTTTTCTGAAAATTTGCATCAGAAGCTGACCTTATACTGTCCTTGACTTTTCAAAAGATGACTTTTGTCATCTTGTTGCACCCTGTTTTTCAACACACATATGACACATAACAGTATATCTGCAGAACAGTAGATGAAGACAGGTGTTAAGTGTGTATTGTATTTTGTTGATTTTAGTGAGTTTTAGCTGAAATGTGCACTGCACTTACTTGGAAACCTCAAATACAGTAATAAGTATAATTTGTAATAATTTGACCTAAAATTAGTTTTATATATTTATGAAATATTCAAATGATCTGCAACTTTAAAATAAACAAAAAAATGTAAACACAACACCAGCTTATCAGGACTCTAGGAAATTAAACCCAGAAAATACATGAAAAGTAAGTTTCCTTTTTTTTTTTTTACAAGTTGTAAAATAACCTTAACTTTTAGTTTGACTTGTTATGTTTGGTGTGAAGGTTCCAGTGAGCACATCTTCTTTTCTCTCTTTGTCAAAGTGAAAATCTGTGGAGCTGAAGTGTGGAGTTCTGAAGTTGAGGTCAAACTAATACAAGGACATGGAGGTGAAGTCTACAGTCTAACATGTGGGGATAAATCCCCCTCACTCTGGCCATATTTAGAGATGTAATCTTGGCACATCTCAGAAAAAGTCTCCCTGGAGGTTTGAGAGGGTCGATCCGGTCTGGAGGACCACAACACAATTACAGTTCTGTTTCTTACAGAGATGTATAAAAGGGCTGAGGTGCACAGTGGGTGTATGTCTAAAATCCCACTGTTAGCTTTTAGCACCACACCCCTGTTGCTAAAATCTCCTGGATGTCCCTGCTATGTTGCAAAAAGGGTTCGGGTGTTGCAATAAGCGTGTTATTAACCTCTTGCTTCTGGCGTTTGTCACACCCTCTTTCTGACAAACACTGCAGGATCCTGCAGATGTGCATCAATCTGCCTTTTTCGTAACCACCAAGCTCCTCAATTATTCAGGAGCAGTGTGCAGTCAAACATTCCCATCTAAAGATCTAACACTTGTTTGACCAGCAGAATGTCCAATAGTCGTGTAGAGACATATGGAGGAAATGGCTCCAAAAAGCACATAGAGGATGGACCCAAAATTTTTTCAGGCTGAAAGACAGTCTGTATTTCATTTCATTTGAGCAAATATAAGCTAATGTTAATGGCATGGTTTTTTTTTTAAATCTTCTATTGATATTTTGCTGTATAGGTCAGTTTTTTAAAACTGTACCGATGTACTGATGTACTAATTCACAGTCCATAGTGTCACATGACAGAAAACCATAAATATTCACCAAAGTACTGAAATGTTCACTGATACAGGCGTTACTAGTTACATGTGTTCTAACGAATGCCCGGACACAAAGGTCAAAAAGTAAATTAAAGCCATAGATGTACACACAATTATTATAATTTCTTTCCCCTTCAGATGTGGTCCCAACTCTGCCAACAGGAGTTGAGGAGTTGCCCCACAGAGATCCTGAAATATGTACGGAAGGGGCCGTGATACATCTTCAACTGCTGGATTAAACCATGAAATCTGCCTTGCTACTGCCTTCTCATGAGAATGGAATGAACCCAGATATTTAGTTACTTACTGTTCTTGTTTAAAAACATCGGGACCAGTTCATCATTGCTTGATGTCGATTTTGGTCTTGATGTCGCAAAGCCTTGGGTCTGTGTGTACAAATTGAATGACAAGTTTGTATCCAAAAACTTGGGAATTTCGGGTTGTTTTTTTCACATCATGTTCAGTGTGTAATGGCTTTCAGAAAGATAGAGTTCATGTATCACTAGCAATACAGCATAATACTTGTTTTTTAGTGCTTAAAAACAGCACTGCAGCACATTGATGGATAGAACCTGATCAGTGCTCTGTATGTGCCTTATTTAGTGAGTCAAAAATACAACAGTGATGATGTTTTTATTTTCTTTTTAGTGGCTTTCAACTTTTACTTTCAGTCAATAGATATATTTATTCACTAAAATTACTTAATAAAGAGAAGAGGGACCATCTGGCTTGTTGACGCCCTCACTTCAAAAGCCTGGTTTTCTGGTGGTATTGAGGCACATCAGTGCCTAAGGAACTGGCAGCATTTCCTGGAAAGGCACCATAAAGGTTTTACAGCTACATACACTCCCTTCCAGGTCACATCTTGCTCTGGAAAGATCTTGTGAAACAGCACACTTCATCTAATTCAACAGCATAGATTCACAATAGAAGAATCTGGGTACTGAACCAGGCTACCTGCAGTCCAGATCTTTCACCAAATGAAAAGAATTTGGAACATTATAAAAAGCCAAGCTACTGTTTCATTGAGAGGGGATGAAGGGGGAATGCTGCACAGTCATAATGTGGTCAATAGTAATACGTCCCCATCAAATTTAAAGTTTTTTAATTGTTTCTTAAAAAGAAAATTTTGTCACTGTAGACATCTGATATGTGTTCTGTTTTAATAAAATTCAGATTAATAAAAAATTAATTATTGCATTCTGCTTTTATTTACATCTTAAAAGGCATCCCAACTGTTTTTTGTAAATAGGGTTGCATAATATATCATATATGCCTTTTTTTTTTAAGTCAAGAACTGTAATTAAAAATACAGCTTGCCTGACTCAATCAATTGTGATCAGGCAGTGTAGAAAGGAACAAACAAAAAATAAAGAAAGGAAGATTTAGTTCTTCAATAGTTTTTGCAGGTGACTTTGTGGCCCTGTGATGATTCGTCATCCTCATCCCTCTCCTACACCCACCCCCTTCTCTTTTCGTTTGACCTATCCTTCACCAAGGCCCAGTGTAATCCCTTTGAGTTTGGGCAAAACAGAGTTTACAGGGGAAGGAGGGGTGAAGGTTGGACTGAGGTTAAGAGAAAGCCTGCTTGTTTATTAAAGAGTCAAAGATGTGAGCTTCCTGCTACAGCAGTGTTCTTCAGGGAATTAATGTATTAATGTACTTTATGTATTAACACTCTCCAGTACAATGAAAATGGTTTTGAAAAGCATTTTCAGCATTTTGCAAGTATATAGTAGCAAATACAGTGTTATAGATCATCGTTCAATTGTTGCTAGTCAACACTGCATAGCATGAAGAGTGTGCTCTGTTTGGACATAAAAAACATGATCATATTGACATCACTTCATTTTTCAACTCACAGTTCAGTTTATCAATTAACTAAGCCGACAAACAAGCTTTGGTTGGGTGTCTTTAGAAGACTTTACTCTCTCATCTGTCAAGCCAGCATTCTTCTGATTGGTTACAGCAGGTAGGTGGGGCTTCTTCGCTCTCAATGACTTCATGTAGAGCTAAGAGTAGAAAAAACATTCACAAACCATGAACCCTCACTACCACCCACCCCCACCAAAAGAAAAAAACAATGTAATATGCATTTGAAACATTTAGTGATGCATTCAATATCATCACTTTGTTATTTGTTAACACTTTTTTCTCATTTTCATTGAACTATACAAAATTTCATTGGATAAAAAACAAACAGAAAATGCAGTTATTTAGACTGTTACAAAGACCAGCTAATGCTGAAACCCAACTCTGCTTTTAAATCTTTGTTAAAATGTATACAAATGTAAATAAATGTATGCAAAATAAATAAACCTAATGGGTGGGATATGTAGCCTTGGTATATTCTTGACTCATTTCTATCCTTAGCTCTTTTGGGAGGGGCAGGGGGAGAGAGAAGTTAGTGGAGACGTCGGTCCTGCATTTGAACTTAACCTGGCTGTGGCCCGGGACTGACGCAGCAATTAGCACCAGGGATCAGCATCAAAAGGAACGGCACAGTGTGAAGCTGGTCTAATTAGTCATATGAACGGAGGCAACAGACCAACCACTGCATGCCTCAGGTTGTAGGGGTGTGGGAGTGTGTATGTGTGTGTGGAGGTCTGACTAAGTGTAGTCAACAGCAGGTGAATGAGAGTCCATGTTGGTGAAGACATGCTTCAGATCAAAGCTTTCTTATGTGTGCTAAGTGACCTGATCTGATCTGTTACTGAAATAAAGCAAAACATCCCCACTGCTTCTCTGCAAACTCTCACTACTCCAATAGGATTATTATTTTCATGCTTTGGCCTTGTTGCTTATCTCATGAGCAAGATGAATTCTTATCAGAGATTATTTGAAATGAACCATGCAACAAATTAAAAGAAGCAGAATAAGGTTTTAATGGTTGAGACTGGCCCTGAACAGAGTTTCATAATTGAGTACGTAAGTTGTGAACAGTTCAGGTGAATAGTTGAATAGTCCTTGCACATTTGTTACATTAATTTACTTATCTTGAAATTAATTTACTTATTGCCAGGATTAAGAAAGTATCATTTAAGTAATAATCCTTAAGATTTTAAATAAAGATTATAACAGGTTATTAAAATGTACATTTTATAAAAAGCAAGCTGACTGTTAACAGTAAGCGAAACGGAGGAGGAGGTTAGTGAGGAAGAGAGTAAATTAATTTGTTGAAAGGAGACAGGTTTTTTTTTTTTTGTTTTTGTTCTTTGAAATCACTAATATAAAATTTGTTTATAAAGAGGTAAACAGTGCTGAACTGAAAATTTATTTGGTCTAACAGTTAACCATGGTAGCCCGTAGTCAGCAGTAACAGTAATAGCAAAAGGGTGCGGCACTAAAAAATGTTTTAATCAAAAAGATTGCTTTAATTGTTAGAAAACTGCTGCTTCACCTGTAGTTTGCATGAAAGAGTTGTCCAACTTATGCAACTTGTCTGTAAACAATCCCAAACTACTTGGCAAGCGGTACTGAAACTGGGAAAAGCACCACGTAAACCGGAAAAAGAAAAATGTTCATCTTGTAGGTAAAAAGTATTTTGAAATGTGCTGGTTGCTGTTTTTGAGGCACAACTTTTACTTTGAAAGTTACATTTCTTGATTTCAGGTTTATTTCACATTTCTGTATGTTTCACAGCTCTGTGGGGAAATGGCAAGTGTGTGCAGACAGGTCGACATCTTCCGTGCAACCACGGCAATCTTCTAATGATCAGAGCAATCACAGCAAAGCTTTTTAGTGCACCACACTCTTTGCAACCAATTTCACCTGAGGACAGCTAACAAACTTCAGCAACCACTTTTCAACCAGCTACCGGAGGTTGCCAGGGGGTCACCGATTGGTCTCTGCGCCTAACTGAGCCCTAGAACTCTTTCCTTTATTAACATATTCTTGGTCAAATATTAGTAGGAGAATCAGCACCTCCAAATCTGAAGCCATGGTCCTCAGCCAGAAAAGGGTGCAGTGCCCACTACGGGTCAGGGATGAGTTCCTGCCCCAAGTGGAGGAGTTTAAGTATCTCAGGGTCTTGTTTACAAGTGACGGGAGAAGAGAGCAGGAGATTGACAGATGGATTGTACCGGTCCGTCGTGGTGAAGAGAGAGCTGAGTGTAAAAGCGAAGCACTCAATTTACCGGTCGATCTACGTCCCTACACTCACCTATGGTCACGAGCTGTGGATAGTGAGAAGAACAAGATACAAGCGGTGGAAATGAGCTTCCTCCGAAGGGTGGCTGGCCTCTCCCTTAGAGATAGGGTGAGAAGTTTAGCCATTCAGGAGGTGCTCTGAGTAGAGCCGCTGCTCCTCCACATCGAAAGGAGCTAGTTGAGGTGGTTTGGACATCTGACAAGAATGCCTCCTGGGCGCCTCCTGGGTGGGGTGTTTGGGACATGTCCCACTGTGAGGAGGCCCCAGGACAGACCCAAGACACTCTGGAGGAATTATATCTCTTGGATAGCCTGGGAACACCTTGGTGTTCCCCTGGACAAGCTAGAAGCGGTGGATGGGGAGAGGAAGGTCTGGGCTTCTCTGCTGAGGCTGCAGCCCCCGCGGCACAGCCCTGGATAAGAGGAAGAAGATGGATGTTTGGAAATATTAGTAGGTGGGTGGCTATACTTGACTTCTAGTGGCATAGTGGTTTAATACCTAAACAAACAAGAAACTGGGAGACTACATGTGACCATCACTGACTTTTACAGCGGGGAAAATAAGTATTTGACACATCAGCATTTTTATCAGTAAGGGGATTTCCAAGTGGACTATTGACACAACATTTCCACCAGATGTTGCCATCAAGCCAAATATTGAAGTCATACAATCAAATCAGAACATATAAGTATACAAGTTAAACCATAATAAATAAAGTGAAATGACACAGGGAATAAGTATTGAACACACTTTATTCAATACTTTGTAGAAAAGCCTTTGTTGGTGATTACAGCTTCTAGACGCCTCTTGTATGGATAGACCAGTCGTCTGCATTGCTCAGGAGTGATTCTGGCCCATTCTTCCACACAAACGGTCTTTAAATCTTGAAGGTTCCTTGGGCCTCTTTTATGAACTTTAATCTTCAGTTCTCTCCATAGATTTTCTATGGGATTTAGGTCAGGTGATTGACTGGGCCATTCAAGCAACTTGATTTTCTTTCTTTGAAACCACTTCATTGTTTCCTTGGCCTTGTGTTTGGGATCATTGTCTTGCTGAAATGTCCACCCTCTTTTCATTTTTAGCTTCCTGGTAGATGGCAGCAGATTTTTATCCAGAATGTCCCGGTACATCTCTCCATTCATCCTGCCTTCAATAATATGAAGTCTGCCAGTACCCCTTGCTGAAAAGCAGCCCCAAACCATGATGCTTCCACCCCCAAACTTGACTGTTGGTATGGTGTTCTTGGGGTGGTGAGCAGTGCCATTTCTTCTCCAAACATGGTGTGTAGAATGACTGCCAAAAAGTTCAATTTTGCTTTCATCTGACCATACTATAGTCGTCCAATAATCCACAGGCTTCTCCAAATGCTGTTGCGCAAATTTTAACCGAGCCTTGACATGCTTTTCGTTCAGCAATGGAGTCTTGCGTGGTGAGCGTGCATGGATGCCATGGCGGTTCAGTGCATTGCTTATAGTTTTCTTTGAAACAACAGTACCTGCTGATGCAAGGTCTTCCTGAAGTTCTGTCCGAGTGGTTCTTGGCTCTTGGAGAACCCTCCTGATTATTCTTTGGACTCCTCGGACAGGGATCTTGCGTGGAGCACCTGATCGTGGCAGGTTTATGGTGAACTGATGCACTTTCCATTTCCGGATAATGGCCCCCACAGTGCTCACAGGAACATTCAGCATTCTGGAAATGCACCTATAACCATTCCCATCAAAATGCTTTTCAACGATAAGATTACGAAGATCTTGAGAGAGTTCTTTGCTTTTACCCATCATGAAGTCTTTCCTGTGTGCCTTCTGGGTAATGAGGAGCCTTTATAGGCCATCAATTAGGACTAAAGCAGCTGATATCAATTGGTACTGATAGGGGACAGGATTTCTCTATCAATACTGACAGATTTCAGGTGATCTCCTGGCTTTCTATGTCATTTTGCCCCTTGTTATCTCCATGTATTCAATACTTATTCCCTGTGTCATTTCACTTTATTTATTGTGGTTTAACTTGTATACTTATATGTTCTGATTTGTTTGTATGACGTCAATATTTGGCTTGATGGCAACATCTGGTGGAAATGTTGTGTCAATGGTCCACTTGGAAATCCCCTTACTGATAAAAATGCTGATGTGTCAAATACTTATTTTCCCCGCTGTACTTTTCAAAAGAAATTTCTAACTAAATTCTACAATATGTTTTTGTAATAGACAATAGCTATACTAGCTGTTCAATAATACAGATCTACCACAATTACTGTGGTTAAATATTATTACAAAACTACTGCAATATCTATAGAAAGTGTAATAAATATAGCAGACGTATCTTAATTTTTAAATACCACTTTCATTGTCAATATATGTTTATCATTTCATCTGTCAACCACAGCACCTTAATGACAAAATCACCTTACAAAAAGTGTCAGTGCGGAGTTTCTCCTGAAGTACCAAAGGGTTTTCAAAACACTGATGACCATTAATAGTTCTAATGCTACAGTGAATAATGGGAATTTGAAAAATCCGAATGCATGGGTGCAAAAATGTTCACAAACCACATGTTTTCCACACATTCTTGGTCAATTTTAGTCAAAAACAGTGAAGAGAACATTAACAAAGAAGGAGGGATGCTCTTTATGGTTCTGATGGATGATCGTGCAGGCATTCACAACTCTTCTGATCATGCCCACTCAGCAGAAACACTGGTATACAATGTACAACATAACAATGTAATATATGTATGTAGTATTTGTATTGTATTATGTACCATCTTTGTTTGAGAGCATCTTTGGAATTTGATGCACAAAGATAATAAAATATATACAAAGTAGATCGTTTAGAAAAAGCTTCACACTAAGGTATACACACTGCTGTTAAAGTACAGCCATTAACGGTGGCTATAACTGGTTGTGCATAAATCAGGTTTCTCAGCCCCCCCCCCCCCCCCCCCCCCTGTGCCCCTTCGGGCCCTGTAGGTGAACAAAGACATGTAATATGCAGAAGTAGCTGTGATAATTGGGATTTACATTGGCAAAACAAACCTATGCACATATATTAAATATATTCCTGTAGGCAAATAGTCGCCCCTGCTGCCTGCCCTGTAATCTGGTAAAAAATCGTCAGGGAGGTGAAAGGGTTGGGTCACAACAACAGCCATTTCATTACTGTGGCTCAAATGTCCCAGGATTCAATTCAATCACAGGGCGATTATTTTTACTCAGTTTCCACTCTGCGGGGAATTGGCTGTCGTTTGTTGCTGACCTTTTCACACGGCGGCCATTTATCCCGAGGAATAATTGTTTAGATGGTTTCATTGTCATATCCCTGAGTGCTTGGGGCTCTCGTTGTGGTGAGATGTCACCTATCCTGTTATCTCCTGCCACTGATGCGTCGCAGGAAAGTACTGCAAACACTTGTATTGGGTCAAGGATTTTTTTCTTTCTTATTTTTAAAGAAACCTGTGAAATGACAGTTTTAGTCTTTCCTTGAAAACTTTTGTTGAGGTACTTTCAACAGTTTATGACTAAAAGTCACTGAAAAAAGGTGTGTTTTTACACTCAAACATGCAATGAGTATAAAAGTTCCTCATTCCTTTATTGACTCCATGTTACTGTTGTTAATTTGCTCCATGTTTATTTTTATCAGACTGCGAGGAGTCAGTTTAGGAAACCGTCAACTAGATTGAAGACTCATGGTGCAAACCACCAATTTTGTTAAGAATGCAGATACATATGAAGGATTTCATAAACTGAGATAGGATATGAATCAAATCTAGAGCAACACAGGAAGTTGATCCAGATCTCAAAATGTTTTAAAAAATAAATGTGTCCATAAACTTTGAAAACAAACAAACCAAAAATATAAACAAAAAGTATTTGTGTTATTTAAGCACAACCCTTTTTCAGTACAGTGGCAACAACTCGAGTTCTCTTTAATGATCACATTAACTCCTTAAGTGTGTTTACCGAAAGACTAAATATGAAAAAACATGGACTCAGTGTAGGTGTGCTTGTTCCTTAAGCTTAATGCCATAATGGTCTTCTTCGGTTTAGGACATCGAAAAGGTCTCTCGTATGTTTATAGGTAATAAGATTTTTAGGGAATATTTAATGTAAAGTTTGGTGAAGATCAGAAAAGATTTAAATGCAGAGTTGGAGGGTGTGTGTTAATCTTAAAATGATGTTAAAACTGTTAAACATTGATGTAGGTTATATACTTTATAAAGAGTAAATCTTAACAATGCTTTTTCAATCTGGCCCAAGATTTTGAGGCAGGTTTTTGGGTCATTTGGCTTTGAATCAGCCACACAGACATTTTTTTCTGTTTTCTCTGTGACTCATCTTGTATTCAGGCACCAAGTCTAACCACCATCTGTGTCTCACTTCCAGGCCGTCTGCTTCTTTAAGGCTGCACCGGCCCCTCAAAGTGTGAATAATATTCAGTAAGGAGTAACGCTTAAGTGGGAAAGCTTTTAGCACATTATCCACTAGCAATTGCAAGGTAATCTAATTTGCCAGCGCAGGTCTCTTATTAAATATCTGCAGCAGCGGATTTGCATTCAGGAGTCTCCTAATGGGTTTAGCTGCCCGGCAGAGCTCTGGCTCAGTGTTTATGTAAGCCTCCATCTTTGAGAGAGAAGAGAGAGTGACATTGAGGACACACACTCGCACACACACTGAGAGAGGAGAGAAAGAGATACACCTTTAGAAGAAAAAAAAGTAGTCAACGCTTCAGAAATACGATGCTTTCAGGTGCTCTTCGAAATCTCAGTTTTCCGAGCTCAGCTGTGGCTTCCAGTGGTCTCTGTGATTGGTTGCTAGTGAATCAAGCAGTGCAGATGTTGTGTATCCAGGAAGAAAAAAAAGAAATTGTCTTGATAAACACTCTCCATTAGGTGACGTCTAGACCGGATTCAGTCCCTATCAAGTTAAAAGCAAGGGAAATAAAAGAAAAAAGATTTATTTAATCTGTCTTGAAAGCTTTCTTCTTTGATATAAGATTGAATGAGTGACTAAGGACAGTAATAAGATGATAACAGTAGGGGATCTGAGCCTGGCAGACCTGCAGTATAGACTACAGGCTGGACTTGTAGACCTGCTGGTGGGCCTCTTAAAAATAATGTGAATTTCCTGTTGTCACGTGAAAACTGTGTGTGTTCAAGATTAGGTGATTACTGGTGTGTGTCATAGAATGGATTAACTCCAGCACTCAGTAAGGTCCCTGTGTGTGTGTGCTTAAGGCTATCTTTGTGCAGACCAGTGGTGTAAGTTTTAGACCTTTGGAAAGTGTGGACATTTTGGTTGTTCCATTTTGTAAAGCACCCTCAGAGGGCTGATGGTGGGTTCATTCTTAATTCAGGTTAGAATTAGGATTAAGACTTGGGCATTATGCCAGTGTCAGAAAAGCAGAAGTACCAAAAATGATGGCAGAAACCCATGGACTGGTGCGCCTGGTTAAACTGGAGTTCAGTTCAGAGGACTTTGTCTGGATTTGGAAAGGTTAAAGGGTATTACACTGCAGTCAGCCAAAGATATTATTTGCTAATCAAGTAAATAAAAAAGACTTAAAATAAATTGGACTTAATACATTTTTAAATTTGGGCTAATTTCCACCTAAAATTAAATTTCTCATTCATGTTCACGTTGACTCCTTTTATAAATCATAATAATCTCATTGTTTCAACTTTAACAGCAATAACAACGTAATTTTACGCTTTTGTTTTTTATATATATTTAAACCTCACTAACTTGTCCAGTTGTAGTTTGGGGCCATATTTAGCATTCTTTAGTTGCTGGATGTGCTAGCTGTTATTCCCATTAAACAACACAGAGCCACAATTATTGAGCTTGAAGTGAGGCTGGGGTCAGCTGTAAGACAATGAAATCATTGTGGAAGTTTTTTTTTTAAATTACAGAACAACTATATAACTCAAAAAATGATAACTTCTGGCATGAATAGATAGTTTCATCTATAAATGAATTGTGAGTGAGTGTGTTCACACACCAGGCAGCACTGCAGGAAGGGGTTAATATATGGAACACCCAGTCATCTCAAAAGGATGGTTAGTACCCAAAAGAAAGAGTGACCCAAAAAGGTTTTAACCACTTTAAAAAATGTAACTAAAATGCTTCAGTGTTTCTTTCATATCAATTCATAATTGTGACAGGAGCAGATATTGTGTATGTTAAGCTTTCCTCATCATCTCACTTCTGCTATTAATTATCAAATAGCTCCATCTTGGGCAAACATCTCCTGGAAAATCTCTGTTGTTGACATTTTGGGTTTGTGGTTCCCAACATGTGGTCTGGTGGGGGTCCTTGAGAGGGCTCCATATATAAAGTACATTTCTCTGTTTATTTCTTTCCTTTGTGTTGTGCAATGACAGCAAAGAATTACATTTTCCGAACCATATGTTTGTCGTTTCCTTCTGTCATCACCCGAGTACAGACAGTCATAAAAATCTCACATCAGCCCTCTCCAACCACACTCTCTCTGGGGTCTTTGGCATGAAAAGGAAACCCTGTCAGGGTATTTAATTGGCTGCCTGGTAGCAGGGTGCCTGTGGGACAGTGGGACTGTGACGTGGAGAAAGAGGCAGCGATTGGAGGACAGACTGGAATTATAAGGGGAGGGTGAGCCGGAGTGAAGCGTCCCATAGAGCAGCCGGCCTCAGATCTGGCACTGCAGGACGCGCACAAGTCTGTGGAGTCAGCCCTCCTCCGCCTTCTCTCACCATGCATCCAGCAAGACTCTCAACTCGGCAGTGACAAGCGTTTCCGAAGTGACAAGTTTTAAAGCTGAGTATTTGCGCAGAAAGGCCGAAATCGAGGAGAAACTTTGCGTATTTCCCTGCACATTTTTCTTTACGTCGCTGGCAGTTGGAAGCAGGCGGAGTTAAGCCTTTCTGGGGATTTTTTTTCCTTATTCAAAGGGGAATATTCTGTTCCAGTCTCTTCACCAACATGGAGTATACTTCATCCCCGAAACCGCAGCTCTCATCCCGGGCAAATGCTTTCTCCATAGCAGCCCTGATGTCCAGCGGGAAGCCCAATAAGGACAAGGAGGCGGAGGAGAACACCATCAAGCCTCTGGGTAAGAGAAGAATTGAAGAATTAAATCAGAAAACTTAAACAGGCTCAACGTGAGTTTAGTTTTGGGGTTACACTTTCGAATTACTTCGAATTGCAGTTAAACATCCAATAATAAAAGCGAGTTTATCAACGAATGGCGTTTGTAACCTCAAAAATGTGGAACCGTAAAACAAATCAGTCACTATTTTACAAATAACGATGCGTTATAATAAAAGGAAAATGCTGAAGAAACAAATTAAATAAAGATGAACTGTGATAGCAGTGAGGTGAGGTTCTAGTCTGTAAAATGTAAAAGGAAATTCACGAGGATACATAGAGTGACAGTAAACATCCATGCAATTTATTATATACGTTAATCAAAAAGTAATGTGTTCAATGAAAGAGTTTTTAATATTTAAATGATTGCAAATAAAAAGGCTCTAAATTGACCCTGCGCATTCATTGTTCCAACATTTAATTTCCCTGTATTTTAAAGAGCATTTTCTTTTTTAATTCTTTATATTTTGTTTTGCCAATCGAATCAAAAGACGAGCTGCTTCTCCAAAATATCTTTTTATTTTTTTTAAAGCGGGCATGTCAGACAAGTATTACACTTTAATTTTCAGATGTTCTGTAAGAATGTAAATTGTGCTTCTTCTCATTAACGACAGACGTGTTCTACAGAGCTGACATGTGTGTTTATTTTATTTGACCTTATCCATGATAGAAGCCGCTCTAGTAGAAATGAGGTATTATAATAAAAAGATTTATTACATTTATTATGCTGCAACACAACAGCATAGCAGGATATTTTAGCAGACTGTGGTTACATACTTGCTTTCCCTGTTTAAGACAAAATCTTGCAGTTGTTCCTGATGACATCAAAATCAAATGAGAATAATCATCCCTGTTTCTCCACAAATCCACCTTAATTAAATAAAACAGAGCAATTCGTGGAGAAGTCCTCCTGCAACCAGCAGTCCCTGGCTGACCTGTCCTCCCTGGACGGGCATGGGGACTTCAGCGCGCCCGCCGTGTGCACGGAGCCGCTCATCCCCACCAATCCAGGCATCCCAAGCGAGGAGATGGCGAAGATCTCGTGCAGCCTTGAGACCAAAGAGCTGTGGGACAAATTTCACGAGCTCGGTACTGAGATGATCATCACCAAATCTGGAAGGTAAACTACCGCTAATTTTATTTTCATATTTTGATGTAACCTATTTATTGTCCCATAAATAGGCTATAAATATATCAGAAAAAAAGACGGGTGAGAGAAAAATAAAAGACGATATTGTGAGAAATACAAATAGAGAAATGAATTATGGTTCGTTTTTGTTTGGAACTTCTTTGTGAGCCTTTTGAAAGTTGAAAAAATAAAATTAGGATAAAGCTCTTCTGCAGCTCTGTCTGACTTTTCTTTAGATAGAGCAGCGATCTAAACAGGAAGCTGCAGACATCTGATGACTTCCCGCAGGTGCTGTGAAAGGACATTTACACCGTGATCTAATGTTTCACTGACCCAAGAGCCACCTGAAAAACACACCGCAGGTTACTTTAACATAAAGGCAGACACTGCAGCTGGTCGATGTGAACCTTATTCACAAAATTAATAATAATAATAATAATAATTATATATATATACATATACATATATATATACATATATATATATATATATATATATATATATATATATATATATATATATATATATATATATATAAGGGAAACGTTAAGGACCTGTGAACGAATTCGTGAAACTTGAACTGCATTTAACACATTTACGGACATTGGTGAGGCGTAGCGTCAAACCCAGCAAATGCAAATTAATAATTCACTACTCAGAGCTGTATTCCTGCACTGAGTATGGCTTGAAAACACAAACTGTATGTGAATATCCGAAAAAAAAGTTAACTGTGCATTTAATTTATTTATTTTTATTATCTTTTTAGCAAGCGCTACATTTAGAAAGACCAGTGTTCTAACTCAGCAATTATTTCTTTCTGCTCTAACAAAACACCATTAGGAGGATGTTTCCAACCATTCGAGTCTCTTTCTCCGGGGTGGACCAGGACTCCAAGTACATCGTGCTGATGGACATTGTCCCAGTGGACAACAAGCGCTACCGATACGCTTACCACCGCTCCTCCTGGCTGGTAGCCGGCAAGGCCGACCCCCCTCTCCCCGCCAGGTAGGCAGACCTAAACTCCCTCTCTCTCTTTTTAAAATATGTATACCCTTTTTTTTAAATCCTCTGTGTAGACTTGAATTTGAATATGAAAATGTTCCAAAGACATTTTCAATATTTTGAACGACTTTCCAAGTTAGATGAAATGACCGTAATTACGTTGGAAGAATGGGTGGATATTCGAAAAACCTGAGAACAATTCGCTAATAATTCTGCTCTTTTCTGGCACTTATGAATATTTTATACCTGATTTATTTCAGTTGCAATATCAAACTTTATTCTTTATGAAAATATGGACACCGCTGACTCTCTTCTGGTAGGCTGTTGTTTATGTAACCTGACAATCAGTTACATTTTGTCTTACCTTTAACTAAATATAAACAACTTATAAAAAAGTGGAGAGCAGACTTATATTGATTTGATTCAAGAAAGAGATCATTTGGAGGCCTCTTTTCAGTAACTATTTATTCTTATTTATTTATTTACATAGCTAGCCATTTATTTCAAGAACCTGGATTTTAGAGCCCATATGAAGATTGTAGTCTTCACTTAAATGCTGTTCAATTAAAAAATGCATTGATATATGCTTATTAACGACTTTTCTATAGTTAGCCTATTAGGAATTATTAAATCTTACAAAATAAAATAAACACAACATATAATAATACTGAGTAAAAAAAACATTCTGACAAAGGTGTAATGCTGTTTGGCATTAATGACTTTTTGTGGTAGTTTTACATGTAGCGTAGCTAATTCGATCTCACACCAAGCGGCTGTTGTGAATTTATAAACAGGGCGTGTTAAAGTAGGCCTACTTAACCTCATAATTATAAATACAAATTCTTATAATTATTATTATTATTATTATTATTATTATTACATCACAGTGTTTATTGTAATTCCAATTAATTGGTTAGTCGCTAAGCGATTCTTAATTTGCCAGTTTGCTGAACGTTGATTGGATAGGAAACGAACGCCTTTCAGCCAATCAGAGGTGCTGTTCTTTTTCCCCGCAGGTTGTACGTCCACCCAGACTCTCCATTCACCGGCGAGCAGCTGATGAAGCAAATGGTTTCCTTTGAGAAAGTGAAGCTGACGAACAACGAACTGGACCAACACGGACATGTGAGCACCTGATCTTTCTTCTTTCTTTTCTTTCTTCACATCTTTTTGCCTCGAAACAACACGTCAAGTATTTATCTAGCATCATGGAGGCTTTAGTGTTTCGAAACCCCGTGAAAATGAGTTAAGCTAGCTTCATTTCAGGCGAAATATACGACTTAAAGCAAATTGTTCTTTTAATCCTCCCTTCACTGACATCATCATGGCAAGGACAAGCAGAGACCAGAACAGTGCCGAAAAAATAATAATAATAACTGTCATCCATTAATAAGTCAACAGAAGGGCACAGTCTGGGAAACGCGGCAATTATTAGTTTAAAGGGTGTGTGCACTTTCTCAGTCCAAAAATAGCACCTCAATTGAATCTATTGAGGTGGATGTCTCCAAAACAAATATACAATGTGATGAGCACATAAAATTAAAAATGCTCTACACTCCTTTTATTTATTTTAGTTTTGCCAGATTCTTTCTTCTGCCGAGTAACAGTGGAATGCAGCAGTAAAAATAATGCAGTGTATACATATAAATACATATCATGCGTTTAACAACGTATAATATATACAAAATAATACATTGCAAGACTATTTTAAATAAAATAAAAAATAACAGTAATATCGCTTCTTACCCCAATAATTCTTCTCATGCTATCATATAAACTGAATGCACACAAATTCCCATTATATACTCATCCGCCATTATTTCTGTAACACTGCAGCTTAAGTCTGATCATTTGAAAGGTCAGCAGCAACGGTAAAGACATGAAATTTACTAAAATATCACAAAAATATAATGACATTATATATTTAGAATTTAGAAAGCGATTTAAACATTAATTTTTAACTTTATAAACAGAATAATTGCCCACATATACACATGAACACACACCCACCACCACCAACAACAACAACAACAACAAAAAGTGGTGCAGAAATATAACTTTGTACTCTTAAAGACTGAAGTTATGTGCATAATATTCTATAAAATAAAAAATATTCGGCATAAAATTTTGATTACCTGTAGCAGAAAATTACGTTTTCCAATTTGAAGACATCACTTTCAGGTATAAATGAATTTTTCATCTCTGGGCTTCTTGAACCTTTTTTTCTGACAATGAATACTTGAGCCAGTTACTGTGAAGCAGTGTTTTCATATTGCATTATACTTTTTATACTTCATTTATTTTATTTTCCAAAACTACAATTCATAGTAAGGAAATAAAGAGAAGCAAGAAAAGAGAAAATATATCATAACCAAATGTAATATACATATAAAAAATTACACATATAAAACATAAACCACAGTATGACAGGGAGGGGCTAGATTAGAAAGACTCAGCATTTGTATACAAATTCACTTTATTTAGCTTTACACACCCCGTGTTCATAGCCTTTCAAATTTATACTAAATGCTTAAAATGATTTTTTTTTCTTTATGGTTTTAATGGCAAAATTATCCTCCATGCAAATTAATCTTTTCTCAAATACATTTGTCAATTCTCATTTTGTGGATCATCTTTGTGGAAATCTTTTAAAATGAGTCACAAATGTCAGTGTAATTTGGTTTTTATATTTGTAACTTTGATGAAATGTTTGGGAACTATTTTATGCTGCACATTAATAGAACGCTTGTGGATTGCCGAGTATATCCAGCGGCAAAAGGGTGTGAATTGGATTGGGTAAAAGTAAACTGAAGTTTGTGTGTTCACACAATGAATAGTCACTGCGACAGTATGACTCCCTGGTATGTTTTAATGGACAATAATAGTGCTTTGTGGTGCAGAGATGGAATACATAATCGAATAGAATATATCTGAACTTGATCTTGATGCACTCTGACTCCAGTGAGCTTTCACATCATCATCATCATCATCTTCATCATCTACATGTCACTGTAAACTAATTCTTGCTCTTCTTGTCCTCTGCAGATCATCCTCAACTCCATGCACAAATACCAGCCACGGGTCCACATCATAAAAAAGAAGGACCACACTGCCTCGCTGCTCAATCTCAAATCTGAGGAGTTCCGCACCTTCGTCTTCATTGAGACTGTCTTCACAGCTGTCACAGCCTACCAGAACCAGCTGGTGAGTGATTGTTGACTCCTGCAGGCTTAAGGACTCTGCCAAAAATCTGCTGCTGGTTCCCATGAAATTTTTAAATTATAAAGATTGCCACAAACTCCATTTAAGAGTCAATCTGGAGCCTTTGATTGTATCACATGGGCCTTATCAGCACAGCGAGTTGTGCTGCCTGAGCAATTTAAGGACTTCTCATCCTTGGAAAGGGTAAAGGTTGAGATTAAAAGTGCACTTTAGACCTAACGAAGATCGAGAGATACCAGGTAAAAGCTCAAGCGTGCATCCACTTCTGCCTTTAAGACAGTATAGTGTAAATAATATATACAGTACAATATAGCGAACAACTTTGTTATTTGATTGACACCATATACCGTAATTAAAGATCATCTTTGTTAGTGCCTCATTGGTGGGTGTATGTGTTGGACATGTATACAGTTGGTTGTTTCTATACCTATTCAGTTTAAAATTTCATCTGTAATAAACCCCATGACGCTAACCTGAATGTGTAAATCAAATAACAAAGTTGTTCTGCATAATGAAAGTGCTGAATAGCTTGTCTGCTGTCTTTATCCCCTTCTTTGTGCACCTTGTAAGTAGGTGAAGTTCATCCAGAACAGAATTTCTATAAGAAAATCACGTTTCTTATGATTTTTAATTAGTTGTGAAATTCTCACAGTTTTCCCCAATAAAACTAAAATAATTGATTAAAGTTTTGTGACCTGCAAACCTTTTGGTGCTGTGCTGGTGGAAATAAATAAATCTGGTCATTTAGAATTTAATCAATTTAATTGTAAAAGTGTCAATGAAATAAGAGCTGAGAAATTGTGCTGCTTTTCCTGTGTGTCCCTTTATTTACTGCTTCTTTTGTAGCACAAAGAGGAGACATGCATACAGACATTAAAAAATATAAATAGCTTTAAAACCTGGCTATGCTTTGGGCTTCTGTGGATGTGGTAGCTGCAGAGAACCAGCGTGAAGAGACATGTTGACTCAAAAAAAACCAAACAATAAAATGAGGTGTCAAACCTGACCTGACTGACTCGTTTCACTCTCCTGCTCCTGTGTTTTCCCAGATAACCAAACTGAAGATTGACAGCAACCCGTTCGCCAAAGGTTTCCGGGACTCCTCGCGGCTGACGGACATGGAGAGGTACATGGGATTCTGGGTCCTGCACTGTTTGTTTACCTCTCTCCCCACCGCTACGGATAAGATACACGATTAGGGGGAGTGTTAGATAGCCGGGGTTGCTGCTCATTAGTAAATACAGAAGCTGGAGTGTTTATTTCCCTCTGTTTGTGTCAGTGGAGAACAGATAATCCATGCTCCACATACTGTACTCTGTCATTCTTTCTGTTCTTGCTTTCACATCTTTTATTCTTGTTTTCTTGTGTCTTCATACAACCCTTTTACTTTTTATTCCCTGTCTTTGCTTCAATTTTCATTCATCCATTTTTTAAAAATAGTTTATATATTTCTCCCCAGTTTTGTCTTTTTTCTTTTACTTGGTCTCTGTACTTTTCTTTATTTTCCCTTTTTTGATTCCCCTCAATCCTTTTTCATTGTCCCCTTTTCTTTAAAATTTTCATTTTACTTTTTCTTTTCCAGTTTTTTTTCTAGTCTGTGTATTAGTTGTATCCTTCTTCTTCCTCGTCTCTATTTTTATTTATTAGTTCACATTCTCTTTGCTTACCTTCTTGATCATCCTTCCCTTGTATTTCTTTTTTCTTTCAGTCTTCCCTTTCTGTCCTCCCTCTTTAGCTTCTTTGTTCTTCATTTCTGTCTGTCTTATCTTAAACAAATTTTAAACACTGAAACTCCCAGCTATCATCCTCGTTTCTTTCCCCCATCACTTGTGCCCCCCCCCCCCCCCCCCCCAGTCCTTTTATCTTGCTTTTCCTTTTGTTATATGTTCTATTTTCATCTCTCTATATTCTGCATGAACAAGAATAGTTTGTCTGTCCTTTATATATACACACACACACACACACACACACACACACACACACGTAGAGTTATAAATCACCCCTCCAAAGGATTTTTTTTATGAACGCTGCCAAAACACACACTTCTCGTAATTCCCGATTCCGGCACTACGGCCAAAATCAGCTGACAAAATCAGACCATCTGCCCATTTCCTTCAATCAAATATCCCAAACAGAGACTGTCGAAAAACAGCCAGACAAACACTCCTCCCTCCTTCTTCTCCTCTGTCTTTCTCTTTTTTGAGGGCTGTGAATTAGACCAGATCAATTGATCTTAGGGAGCTGCAGAAATCACATTAGTCTGGAGTCGGCCACTGCACTAAAACACACTGTAATTCAATTGGCTGCAATGACTGATTGAAACCAGCATGCCCCGCCTCTTCCCCTCCTTGTTTGCCTCCCGCCTGATGCTGCGTATTGTGGGAGTTCACGGTGGCCCCTCTGCCGGAGGGGCCCGACGCTGATAAAAACACACACATTTGTACTCCTCTGCTGACAGATATTGCACTTTCCTAACCTAATTGGAGGCAAAGGGGCTGCAAGGAGGGGGGCTGCTAATGTGAACGCATGGCTCTCGTGATGCAGACCACTTGCCTGTCCACCCAGCCATGCACACGCACTCGTGAACACTCACTACCCCCGCCCCCCCGCAACAATTTGTGTCACTGTGTTTGAGAAGTGCTGTCTGACAAGACTCAAATGAGCTAATGCACTTTGTTGGATCGTAAACACACACAGAAGACGCACACACAAACCAAAATCTACATGCACAGTCAACACAAACGTTAAAATACACAAAAGGGAAATTCACACTTAGACATGCTGCCAAAAAAACATCACGTAAAGAGGAAAGATCCTGTTACTGCACAGAAACAAAGAATGGACCAAAAGGCAGATACTAGAAAATTGCACTGGTATTAAAAATAAATCTGTGACCTGTCAGTTTCAGTGTCACTAACCCCTGAACATTATCACATTAGATTATAGGTGAAAAACCCAACTCATTTTAAAAAAATTTTATTCTGCTCTTGATGTTGTATCTGTTTTATGTTGTCAGACATTAATGGATAATTGAAGTTTCTATCAAAACGATTCAACAAAACTATTCTGCAACTATTTTATTAAGCTCCTAATCAAATATTCTAGAAATTATGTTTTACAAAAAAAAGTGACATAGTTTCTTTTTTGTTAAGTCTGCATCTCATCAAATAAAAAATGTCTTTTAAAATATTTAAAATGACAAAAAGAGATTTATTTTGGGGCTCTCTCTTCGGCTTTTGCTGTAGGGAAAGTGTTGAGAATCTGATCCACAAGCACTCATACGCCCGGTCGCCAATCCGAACCTACGCGGGTGACGAGGAGAACCTGAGCGAGGATGGACACGCCTCACACACCAGAGGTAAACACCCATAAATGCAGACACCACAGATCCTGTGAAAGCATTATATTTAGTAGATTTCTTTCATTTCCTTTTTTTTCCATCTTCCATATAAAATAGAAACTCATCATTCTCTTCATCATTTTCTGCAGTTCCAATTTAAGTTAAGGAAGTTTACCATTTAAAAAAATATAGGTGTACTAATATTTGAGGGATAATTACAGTGCCACTGATAACCGAACATGACCTGGTGAGTGTATGTGGGAAGAAAACACTTTAACAGCTACTAATGAACAAATACTTGGAAAGTATATTAGCAACTAAGAACTACAAAATGCATAATAAAAATAATATAGAGGCTATTTGTCATATACACAATATATGACAAATATGATATTTTGATATAGTATTGAGATGAAGACCAATATCTGAGTTTTCTACTAAATGTAAACCTGTTTGTTTGGGGGGGGTGTTTGGAGCTTTATAACGTCATAGAGTCAGGAGAGAGGACTTCATTTTAGCTGATGCAACATCCAAAAATAACTGAAAAGAATAAGACTGCAATGTCTACACAAAGCAGGAATCCAAAAAACAAGCAGCTAAGTAACAAAAAAGGCAGAAAATAAAACTAGAACAAGAAACTCACCTTTAAAACAAAGCAGGAAGTATCACAGTATAAATAACTAATACTGAGACATGAAGACAAACACTTTACATAATGAAAGATGCAGGAGAATAAAGTAGATCAGGGAAACTAGAAAGATGGCAAAACAAACTAATACAGCAGATGTAGTACAAAAATCCCAGAGACCATGACAGGAATTTAAAGTTGGTTTAAATCCAGTTTTATTACATTTATGTGAGCCTTTTTCTGAAATCTATTTGTATCCCAACTGAACTGACATTCATCTGTCTCTTGTAGGCTCAGCGTTCACCGCCTCAGATAACCTCTCCCTGAGTTCCTGGGTCACCACGACTTCAGGTTTCTCAGGTTTTCAACACCCACAGTCCCTATCGGCCATGGGCACCGGCACCGCTTCCCTGCCCCACCCCATCCAGGGCTCCCTGCCCCCTTACAGCCGACTGGGCATGCCGCTGACACCCACCGCTCTGGCTGGAACCATGCAGGGCAGCGGCCCCTCTTTCCCCTCCTTCCACATGCCACGCTACCACCACTACTTCCAGCAGGGCCCCTATGCTGCCATCCAGGGACTCCGCCATTCCTCCACTGTGATGACACCATTTGTATGACTCTATCTTGGGGAGGAGATGGATGAACCTCGCTCTGACACTCACCCGTGTTTCGGAGCATCAAGCTCTTTCCTCACTCCTCATCCAGTTTGTATCTTTCCCTTCGGTCTTTGTAAATAGTTCACCTACAGTAAGTGAGGTGACGGTCATGACATAAAGAGGATGAGGTGTACTGACAGCCAATCAAAAAAGGACTGTGGCGCCATCCTTTGGACCTGCGGAAACACCAGCAGATCCTGTGGTTTCTACAAATGCTTAAAAGACACTGTACAAACACTTGTGACCTCAATACAAACTAAAAAAATCTAATGCAAGGTGATAACAGGAGTATGTTTGATCTTGGCCCTTCTTGAACAGAAAGTGGATCTTTGACTTATTTAAAGAAACAAGTAGAAAACCCTGTCTTCCCTTAAACAGGCACTAATGGTAGCAGGGGCTCGACCAGCTCTAAAGATGGCAGGCAATTCTGTGGTTCTCCAAAATGACTCACAACTCCACCGGATGGACACCGAGGCTCAGTCTGTGAACATTTCAGCATGTCATCAAGCCGGAGCAGCCATCTCAGGTTTCCTCTGTTTTGGAGAAAACCAGCCATATGTACAGTTGAAAGTTAGAACTTAACACTGTTTCTCCCACAGTGTTTCGAAAATAATGTCAAAAAACATGTTAAAATGCATTGTACAAAGGCAAACGTGCTACATTTACTCATAGGAAAATTGTCACTGTGGAGTTAAACAAATAATAGGACGCATGCTGACCGCAGTAGACATACACACTTTATATGGAAAAATATGAGCCAAAAAAAAAAATGAAAAGGTGCTTTTTGCTTTGTTTAAAGGACCAGTTAATGGAAGCAGCAAAGTTGCTCAAACCACAGATGTATCGAAAGAGCTGGATACCATGCTACTACTGCTGATTTTTTTTTTTTTCTTGGTGCCCGTTTAAATCTCTATAGACACCTGAAACTCAAGGTTAATATGATTGCTGTTTGTTTAAATAGTGTTTAATCAGTGATCTAGAGGTGATTTGGTAAGGTTCCTAGCAAGAAGATATTTTTGGCATTTTTAGGCAATTTTCCTCATATTTTAGTATTCCTAAAAAAAATGGCACTCAAGTGTCATTCAGAGGAGTCACTTTTAATTATGTGTAACTTCAAGACAAAGTACAGTCTAAATTGTTGAGTTACATAACAGTTCACTTGCACCACAGTTGTCATCAAAGGGGAAATTAGCTACAGAGGCCAAAACCAGTTTTTGTCACAGGCTGTAAACCTGTTTAATTCTCCTGTAAAGTTGGGCATTTTAACCTGGGTCAGCACTGACTCACTTTAGCAACAAGCCTCAAGTGGCCATTTAGGGAACTGCAGTTTTTGGCACTTCAATTTATTCCAGTTCTTATAACACGTCCATGGTAAACACATGCAGACCTTTAATCTAAGATTCATCTTTGAATTTAACACAAGTCCCACCACGGACCAACAGCAAACTTTCTAGACAGAGGTGTAGATAACCCAAAGCTATCATGGCCTCGTAATCACCACGTTTATCTGTGATAGAAGTGTCATAACGTCGAGTTCTTCAGCATTTAATTTTTTAAATACCTGATCAACTTTACTTCAGCATACAGTGTAGCTCAGTAACTTGTCCTTGACATCTGAAACCAACGATCCAACACGCCGCTTGCTCATCTCTGTGGAGTTGAGAAAGTACGCTTGGTTTGACGAAAGTCGTTCGGTTTAAGAATGATTTCACACAGACTGATGAATTTCACTATCTTTGTATAGTGACTGGACTCTAACTAAAATCACTTCAATGACACCTTTTTTATATAGCTGTATATTAATTTGCTTAGGTTAGTGAAAGTGGTTGAGTGGCCCTTATAAATCTACTCTGACTGGCCTCTAATGGGCTGAATTACGACTCATTCACTGTAGTCTGTTTTATATCAAAAGGCACATAAAACAGCGTGAAATGTACAGTAGAAATATAAACCCCGACTCCTCCTTGCTTTCAGCCTTTTGGTGGTCTGTCTTCATTGGGTGTTACAGAGGCTGAATGTGTGTATGTGGTGACAAGACACAGCTGGAAATATTGGCTCTTGGGTCTCATTTAAAGCATGCAGAAATGAGGAAGTTGGCTCACACACTCGGTTACAGTCATTTATTTTAAAAGCTCTGATGACACACAACAAAGTCATTTTAGCCAGTATCTGTGGTCTATAACTGAGTCCTAAAAACTGCAGTTGATGATAAATCATCCAGGCCAATATGCAGACTGACATCAATGTAATCTGAGCCTTTATGCCAGAAAAATCAAATTAGTTTGTACTCAAAAAGTGAAACGATTTACCTTAACAGTTCGATTAGTTCAACCTGTGCTGTGGTACAGACTTTCATTTTAAAGATGAACTCAAAAAATAAAAAGAATAATCCCATCACTACTGATAAAATGTGCGGTATGGATGGAGTTTTTTTGTTTGGTTTATTTTGTGTATTTTGATTAAAGGTGTCCCTTTAACACTTCTCTGCAGTTGCACAGCGATCAGCACAGAGAAAAGGTTGAAATTAAGCTGAAAGAGCAACATGAGTTGGTTAAACAAACACTGTAAATGTCCCAGTTTGACTCATACCATATATTAACATCACATGTAGCCTAACGCAGCAGAACATGAGTGTAAGAGTTGGCAGTACTTGATTTTATCTCAGCTGTGTAGTGAGCAAGACGGGGAAATGTACGTGTTGTGGAAATCAAAGTCCTTTTCTGTTGTTTACTGAATGGTGATTTCCATGTTGATGTAAATGTTTAACACCTCTGAATCGCAATTCACCACTGAAAATGATTTGTTTTTGAAATTGTTTTGTTTTTAATGCCATAATCCAAATACACCCAGTGAGATTGTGTTTTGATGATTTTTAAGTGCAATATATTTATTTTATTCTGCTGTATGGAAATAATGTGTAATGTACTATGCCGCATCTAAAAAAAAAAACTAAAAAAAAAGTTATTTGTAAACCATGAGAAATATATATATATCACCACCCAGACACTGAGCGCCTTTTATTGATGTTTTTTCATTTACATCTGCTTGATCAAAATCACAGATACTCAGTAATGGAATGAAATATTTATGTTTTGTCTTTTCTTGAAAAAATAGATTATAATCAGGTATTTAGAAAGGTTTGTGTAATGCTGAAATAGAGTAAATATAAAAGCAAAAACAAAAGTTCAGTATAAAAAAACAAAACAAATGAAGCATCATCAGGATTTAAGCTGCTTCAGCACATCCTGCATCACCACCTAGTGGTCAGTCTGCATCCAAGCCTCACTTAATGCTGATGGTATTTTTTTTGCTCTCTGAAACTTTGAAGCTTCATGCACTTTGACAGCTGCACTAATCAAGAACACCACAAGTCCAGATAATACCAAAGAGCTTTGTGGTTTTGGTTATGCAAATGATGAGAATTTTAACATTTTCAAACTAAGGCTGTGAGTTACAACACAGCATTTAACTGCATTCTATTAGTGTTGTGGTTTATCTCTAAATACTGGAAAGGTAATCAATTTCAGTTCAATACAGAACTCTTTACTTTACTGTGACACTGGGCAAACTAATACCAAACTATAAGCCATTAGGTTGATTTTACGTTTATAAATTGTGTTCATTGTAAAATGAAACCATACCTATGTTACAGTTTGGAGCATGGAGCGGTTCACAGGTGATAGCAGGAACTGATGCCACAGGTTAACCGGAGTGAATCTGAAGCAGCTACATGAAACTCAGCTGCCATTTATTCAAGTCTTTACATCTGTGCTTCGTCAACTGACCTCCACAAAATTGCAGTGGAAGGGAAGTCGATATTTACAATGGGGGCGGGATTTTTTAATTCAGTGGTGTAACATCAGGCCACTGCTGCCCTGCTCCGACTGCAGAGTATAGAAAAAAATGTGTGATGTAAATGATCTAAGCAGGAGCTAAAAAAAAAAATCACACTATATCATCTCTTTAAAAAAGAAAAGTGTAATTTATTTCGAATAATTCAGTATGTTTATTTATTTATATATATATATTGATTACTAGGAAACAAATGAAAGTGGTCACTGCACTGGTATACATATCTCAGCTATGTTTAAAAACTACCGTATTTCCTGCTTTTCATAAGCATGGCAATGAAACCCTGATAAAAACCAGGACATAGCAGTACATAAAAACTTTATCTGGGTGCAGAGGGTAAGAAAAAACATGGAGCACAATTAAGATGATACAAACTATAATCAGGACCAGTGTTGGTCAAGTTACTTGAAAACAGTTACTAATTACTGATTACTTCTCCAAGAAAGTAATCCAGTTACTTCACTGATTACTTATTTTCAAAAGTAATTAGTTACAGCAATAGACCTTTCAGCCCAATTTCTGCACAATCCATCATATAAAATTGAATCAAATTATTTTCAAAAGTAATTAGTTACTTTATTACTTCTATTTATTATGCATAATACAATTGAATCAAATGCTTTAAAAATTGCTTTATGAGTTTTAATCTTTTAACTTTATGCACATTGCATCAAGCAAAAATTAAATTATATGTTACTGTCTTTGTCTTGAAGAAATGTATTTAACATTTAAACCTATTTTCTGCTTATTCCACCATATAAAATAAAATAATGGTTTGTTTGCATTCACTCTTTCAAATAGATGCAAGTAAAACACAGAAAAAAGTAAATAAAATCAAAGACTCAGCGTCAGTAAGTCCTGTCTCTCCTAAACCTACTGTCACCTGTTTAGCAGGAGTGGGGCCGGTGGAGGTTTGCCCGGTGCTGCAGTGGTCATGTCAGTGGGGGGATCTGGGGGTTTCTCTGTGAAGTTCACATTCCTTTGGCAGCGTGCTAGGTGCTTGCTCAGATTTTAAGTTTAATTTTTCGCTGTAGAAAGAAGTTTTCTTCCCATGCAGGGTGTACAGCGGACGCTAATGTTTTTCTCACTTTTTAAGGAATCAAACTCAAAGGAATGTCAGTACGTCCACGCTTTAGATGCTGGATGGTCGTACTCTCTCCCGCACTCCATATTATCCATTGTTAATCTGCACGTCTGTTGCTGCCACAGACTTTGCACGCTCCTACGTCATTGTCATGAGACACAAACAAAATTACGGTTTTGAAACGCAGTAATGCAGTGTGCTTACGGGAAAGTTACAGTAATTTAATTACTTTTTTTGCAGTAGTAATCCCTTACTTTACTCATTACTGAAAAAAGTAATCGAATTAGCGTTGCTGCCCATCTCTAATTTAGTACGAACTTAAAATCCTTCAGACTGCCTGCAGCAGAGTTTATTCCTGCTTGTGATGTTTTACTTCCATGAAATTAGCCTTTTAAATTCATAATAAATACAAACAACAAACATAAAAAGAAAAAGCATCAAAATGTGTGCTTTATGCCATTCTGGAGCTTCTTTCACTGCATTTGGACTTAATTGGACTTTCAACAAGTGTCCAAGGCGACTATGACAGTTAGCCATCATGAACAAAACAAGGAAATTACTACCATTGTTAAATAAATGTCCACGTGTCCTTTTCCTGATAAGACACACTGAAAACTGACATAAGGGTGGAATTTTTGTTTCCATTATTGTTAATAGAAATATTATGCAGGAATTGGGTAACCATGTATTTAAAATATCTTGAGAAAATGATTTAAGGTTTTACCAAAACTGTGACCTAATTAACAGCTGATCTAAAGATAATACGTTGCAACGGATGTTCATACTTATTCTAAACGTTAAAATAAATGATGCAGATACCTGAAGCCAAGAAATTTTAGTTTTTAAATTTGAATTATTATCTATTAAAACATCTAAATGCTTTAAAATATATATATCTTCTTCATCACACTATGTTTAAACACTTCACCACTAGCAACGAAGAAATATCTGATGTAAATATCAGCCAACAAAGCCGATATTGGTACCAACATCAATATCAAATTTCATTTTAAACAGTTAAGAGGAGGTTAAGGTTGCCACAGACAAGAACACAATCATCCACTCAAGAAGTCGTTCAATTAGCTTATTGTAGTGAATCGGCTTTTGCAACACCTGTGAGGTGATGTGCTTTGAAGGTCAGTTTAAATCAAAGAATTGCAACTTCATGCATTTATGTTTTTTTAAGGAGACAATCTTTATGGCAGTGCTTGAGGTAAATGCCTGAATGTGTAAAAAAAAGTCATTTCTAGAATACATTAAAATAAACAAGTGAGAAATGAAATAATCTCAAAATCGACATCTTTTAATGCAATCTAGAACATTAAAAAAAAGAAAACAATGTGTGCACTGATGACTCTGTTGCACACTCGCACATAAAAACACAAGCAGAAAAAGTCTTCTATCACCAGACGCATCACCCGCCACCGCAGACGAACTGACAGATCGATGGCTGGACGTTAGTCACTGTTTCACCAGGAAGAAGGCCCTACTTCTGCCTTGATAAGAATCGGTTACATCCTTTGAAAATAAATAAATAAACAAATAAATAACATCCAGCGTGGCTTTGATTGGATTAAAGGGAGAAGGGAAGGGCAAGACAAGCCACCATGAGGTATGGCCCAACAAATTGGAGCTAACAGTCGGGCCAGAGAGTCCATTTTGGGGCATAATTTACACAGTGAGGAGCATGAGCTGAATCTAATGTCATTTCCATCAATTTTGCATTTTGGACCCCTTTTTTGCCTCCCTCGGGCTTTTAGCGGTCATTTGAATCATCTGGCAGAGGACAGTCGGCGAGCATTACAATGTCGGAGACGACATTTAGCAGCAGAGTGAGAGGTGGTTCTTTATGGTGTGGTGACTGGCTGCAGCACAGCAGCGCGTATCCACGGCTGCACCATCTCACAAATGGCTAACAATATGCTAATAGGTTAAGAGTACTGAATTGCTCCAGACAAGACACTTAATGGATGCTTTATCTGCAGGTCAGGAGTCTCATCAGCTGCAATCTCTCCTGCCAAGACGTGCCAAGTCAAATTTAGCGATAAAGTGCTTTTAACAAACAGGCCGCAAAGTGCTTCAGGCAGGACAAAGGACACAAACACACGGGAGAGTTTGTGGTGAAATGTGAAACCTGTTGGCAAACAATGGAAAATTGTTTTAGAGGAAATACACCTTGAAAGCAAAGTTGTCCGAGGACAGACAGATACGACAGACAAAGTACAGTCTAATTTCACTTCCTGCCCACAAACGCTTGGATTTCTACTCAAGAGCAGATGATTTTGCCAAAAGGTTTCCCAAATGTAGTCTGACATTGACGCTGCTGCAGTGGTTTCCAGATTTCTTCTGATATATTAGTTTTAGTAATGCCATTACGAGATGAGAAAAGTAAGTACAGTACCTGACTTCTTCCGTATGCTTCGCCACATTTCAGAGGGATTTTATACCATTACATTACCCCGACAGCTATGTTTACATGGGCGATTGTGACTTTGAAGCGTAGCATTGCTTTGAATATGATTTGACTATATAAAGAACAATAAAAAGACCTACTTCTTATAGATAGGTCATTTTATTGTTCTTCACTAGAGGGTAAAAAAGAATATATAAAAAAATGATTTTAGTTATCATTTAGACATCCATTAGTAGAATTATTAACTGTTATGCGCATAAGTCATAATTGCCCCCATTTTAGCTCTGTTTTGGTCTCCACCAGCTTCTTTTCAGTGAAGGAGGTGCTTTCCCTGAAAGCAGATTCAAATTATTTTGGAACACGAACTGAGAAAACGAAAAGCATCAACAGTAAAGAGCAGAGCAGTGATAATTCCCACTTGTTACCAGAGATGGGCAGTAACATGTTAATAGTAACACGTTACTGTAATCCAATTACTTTTTTCAGATAACTAGTAAAGTAAGGGATTACTATTGCAAAAAAAATAATTAGATTACTGTTACTTTCCCGTAAGCACGCTGCATTACTGTGTTATTAAACCATGATTTTTCTTGTGAGAGTGTCTCATGACAATGACGTACGAGCGTATAATGTCTATGGCAGCAACAGACGTAACAACCTAGCACGCTGCCAAAGGAATGTGAAATTCACAGAGAAACTCCCAGATCCCCCCACTGACATGACCACTGCAGCACCAGGCAAACCTCCACCGGCCCCACTCCTGCTAAACAGGTGACAGTAGATTTAAGAGAGACAGGACTTACTGACGCTGAGTCTTTGATTTTATTTACTTTTTGCTGTGTTTTACTTGCATCTATTTGAAAGAGTGAATTCAAACAAACCATTATTTTATTTTATATGGTGGAATAAGCAGAAAATAGGTTTAAATGTTAAATACATTTCTTCAAGACAAAGACAGTAACATATAATTTAATTTTTGCTTGATGCAATGTGCATAAAGTTAAAAGATTAAAACTCATAAAGCAATTTTTAAAGCATTTGATTCAATTGTATTATGCATAATAAATAGAAGTAATAAAGTAGTTAATTACTTTTGAAAATAAGTAATCAGTGAAATAACAGGATTACTTTCTTGGAGAAGTAATCAGTAATTAGTAACTAATTACTATTTTTCAAGTAACTTGACCAGCACTGCTTGTTACTACATGCAACACGGTAATGTCACAAGCAGCCATTTCATCTTTTGCTAATACAGCACCCCCTGTTGTGTAGATTTGGCATTCGTGAAATACGTGGCTCACAAACCCAAACCAAGTTCTGTATCATAAAATGCAGCTCTCAAAATGACAGTCAGCTTATAACTTACTCCCTTTTAACTGTTTTAACCTGACCCAGCACTGGGCAGTGTGATGGCGGTGCACTTTATTTACAGTCTGCTTTACTTACGGTGCTTTTCAGCTCCTCACCGCCAGCTCAGCGTTGCTTGCCTGCAGCTGTTGCTGCTACTCCTTCTCTTCCTCGGGCCCCAGCATGCTACTAAAATAGGAGAGACATGATGGAATTGAAGAAGGTCAGCTGTGACATCCAGCCTCCCCTAGCACTGCCCCTGAACCCCCTGCTCCACCCTTCGTCTGCAGCTCAGCCACAAACAACACCCCACCACACAACTGTTCACATTTACATCAAAATGATACACGATAGCCAGAAATTGGGTGAACTTGAAAGAAAAACACAAACAAGTACAAATAAATTAGATTAGAAAAAAAAAATATATATATAAATTATTTATATAAAATTTATATTAAAAATGTATGTATTGAAACTCATTAGTGTTGTGCAATACTGCAAACTTCAGTATTGATCTGATACCAAGTAAATACAGGGGCAGTATTGCCTGTACTTCTCACTTATAAAGGCAGCTTATGAAGAGAGCAGTCTGTTTTGCCTTTTGAGATTAATTCTCATCAATTTGCACATTTGGAACATGTTTGGGGTACTTTTTTCATTTCTAAACAAAGCTAATAATGGATCCAAAAAATTCACTGGGCTATATACTGAACTTAGAGGATAGTTTTGATCCTATTATTACGGTGGCCCTGAGAGGCCAAACGGACTGCAACTTAAGAAAACACCAGCAAGAAAAATGATACAAAAGCACACAAAACACAACGGAAATAGGAAAAAACAGATTTCCAAAAGCACAAGGGAAGTGTTTCTGGGGAGACAATACCGACGGACCAGTTGCAGGAACCAAAATATGCTAAGAATTGCGCAGGGAGACACTTAACAGAAGTGGAGGATCTATCGGTTTTGTGAGAAAACAAAAGATGAGAGGTAAGTGTGTTAGCCTAACTATTAGTCTAAAACTCTGTCATCAGTATTATATGAATCATGATAAAACACACCTACCATTTTTTCAGTTCCTGCAACTGGTCCGTCGGGTTATTGTCTCCCCAGAAACACTTCTTTTGTTGTTTTTTCCTATTTCCGTTGCAGTCCGTTTGGTCTCTCAGGGCCACCGTATATTATGCTAGTACCGTCCAATATCAATATCAGCGTTGGTATCGATACTGTCGATATCTGGCTCAATCCATCCACCTCTATCTCACATTTACACAAAGAATGTTAACCTTGTGCAAATAAATCCATGAGAAGAGACTGATGGCTCTAAACTGACTGCTGACTGTAGGTGTGAATGTGAGAGGATGTGGTTGCCTGTGTACATCTCCAGGGTGTACAATGACTTTAGCCCTGTGTGATCTGGGATAGGCTCCATCACCCCAAAACTCGGTTAAGAAAACAGATATGTGGAATTCAGCATTAAACCAAGGAATTTAAAATCAGGCAGAAGTAAAGACAAAATGGGAGACAAAATATCTCAAAGTCTCAAAAAAAGGGATAGATATTAAGCTAATAAGTCATCTCGCTTCCCTATTCCTTGGGGAACTTCCCATTGCCTGCGCCTCCTGAACAGAAGTTCTGAACAGCAGGTGGGCGGGGCTTCTGTTCTCACATTCAGAGCTGTGTACCCAAGATGACCATATAAGAGATCCCTGGTCTCCTTTACAAAACCAATAGTAGAAAAAACTTTACTTATTACTCCACTAAACTCATTACTTAACATAATCATGTTTTCTTTGAACATCAACCCCTGCAACAGAAAAATATTTTAAAAAAAATTCTGTCATATATGGTCAATCTATTGTAAAGTTGCCGAATTGTAATAATGACTTTGTCCTGTGTTCTTGGTTGGGTCTGTCTTGAAAAAGGTTTTAATCTCAGGCAGACTTCTATTTGGTTAAATTAAAGGAAAATTGAATTATACTCAGTATGGGACACTCCTTGATCAGTACAGTGAAACTCAGAGTAAATATCAAATTTGAGCTCTAAGCATATGCAAAAACAAAGGGATTTTTTCCTGATGTAGATGCACTTATGTTGGGAACCAATTGAATCACAAGATAATCACGTAAATCACAACATATCCTGTATGCACAGTGCTTCTGACAGTCGACAGCAGCACAATTACACTGGCCAAAAGACACAAACAGAAGTTTTACTTGCATTAATGGACACACCCAAAGAAATCCACTTAACATGTAATATAATTACAATGAAACCCATATATGCTAGCCTACCACACATATACTGTATATTAGTATCGACAGATATGCTTTACATGAAATGTAGAAAAAAAAACAATTTTAGTGGTCTTACAAGCACAGCAGGCAACATTAGCTAAAGGCAGGGCGGCATCAAGAAGTGTCTGACCATAAACTAGCGAAACGTTCATAAATAATGACTGTATAATTTTTTATTTATTTTTGTATAATGATGGCTGATATGGCATAAGTATTGGTGTAATATTGATTGGCTCTAAATATAAAGTTACCTCTGTCAACTGCCTGAGGCTAAAGTCTGAAGTTTCAAATGTAATATATACTCACCAGATGCTTTATTAGGTACGATTGCTGTTACAGGGTTGGAACCCCTTTTTCCTTTAGAGTTGCCTTAATGTCTTTGTGGCAAGATTCAACATGCTGCTTAAAAAATTCATGAGAGATTCTTTTGATAGATATTGACATGATAACATCAAACAGTTACTACACTTCCATGATGTGAATCTCCCTTTCCACCACATCTCAAAGGTGCTCTATTGGACTGAGATCTGGAGACTGTGGAGGCCATTTGAGTAGAGTGACCTTACTGTCATGTTCATGATGATCTGAGCCTTGTGACATTATCCTGTTAGAAGCATCCACCAGAGGTCTAGAGGAACACTGCCATAAAAGGATGAACGTCATCAGCAACAACACTCAGATGCTGTGGTGTAAATCGTGTTCATTGGTTCTGAGAAACCCAAAATACCCCACACACCATGACACCATCATAAGGTAGGTTGGATTCATGCTTCCATGTTGTTTATGTCAAATTCTGACCTTACTATCCAAATTGAATAAGAGAAATTGAAATTGAGACGATGTGATAAAATACTGTAAAATGCACCCACAGTTCCTCTTAAAAACTAGCTTAAGATATTCAGTTTATGGAGTAAAGCTAAAAAATCCCACTGTTGTTGGGCTAGGTTTGCTGTGAAACTGACAGAAACACTATATGAAGTTAAAACTATAAATATGACTAAACTAGATCAGTTTTGTCATATTTACATCTTGTCCATTTTTTAAATCAACTTGCACAACCTGTTTTTTATATATTGTTAATCCACCTACCATAACTGGAAAGCATTTTGAGTCAAGCTTTGTTGTTTTTTGGATGTGTTTGCAACAGCCTACAAAAACGTGTGACTTAACTTGAGGATAAATTTACAGAGAATTCACAGCAATTAGTTATTTACGGTCTCTCTGTTACTGGAGCAGCAAAGCAAACGTAGGTGTTTTTCACTGTGTGACATATATGGATACATCCAAAGTAACACCTGGCCTAAACACACTGTACCACGTTTACAGCATGTGCTCAGTCAAGGCACTTTTACTGAAAGCACTGCATCCCCATATCATCCTCACAGGTGTCACACTCCATCTCTCCTCTCCATCTCCTCCGTGTTCACCTAATGAACTCAGTCTATCTCTTCTCCCCCCGCTGTGGCAGGTGTCCAGCCCAACTGCTGCCTCTCCGAAGACAACGAGGCCTGATAGCAGGGAAACAGGAGTGAGCCGGCTGCATAACAAGGACTTATTATGATGATGAAATGTCCTACAAGGCCCCAAACACCCTCTTAAAGAAATCTCTCCCACTGATAAGGGGAGTCTCAGCCTCACCCCGGAGCTGTGTGGAGGTAGAGGAGAAAGTGTGTGTGTGGTGGTGCGTCCTAACCTGATTGGATCGGCGGCTCAGAGGGGGCGCACGTTACAAAATCAAATGGCCGTCAAGCCGCTGTCATGCATAATTAATTGGACCTTCCACTCCCAACTACACAAAAATCCATGGTCATTCGATTAGGGGTTTTTGGAGGACTCTCTGAAGTGCATCGCTGTCTGAGCTGCTTCCCAGCTCACCACTCTATCAGTGAGGATTGTGTCAGCCTGCACATGTTCAGCCAGGTAAATTTTAAACTTTCAAGCCCCTAATTCATTGTTAGGCTGTTTGTTGTAAGGACCAGCTTTTTACACAGCTCGGCAATCGAAACATTTGCTGATAGTCATTAAAATTTGTAGATGCAGAAAGCCTGCAGGTCTCAGCAGGTAAAGTTGGGGAAAAAGCCATGCTCTGTGCTGAAGGCTCAGTTTGTAGTGCAAGCAGTCAGAAGCAAGCTAACCCTGTATTCAAATCTTCCATTTTCTTTTTACTTTTAGTATATAGTCTTCTGAAGCTGCCTTTGCCTACTGTAGGGGTTTTATTTTATTTATTGCTTGTTTCTGTACAGTTATGTTTCTGGGTCAGAAAAAAGCATGTAGTAAAATGTGACCAGATGGAGCATTCAGGTTCACTGGAAGCAAACAGGAAGCACTGTTAACAGGACAAATGTACTCTGTAAATGTATCATTATGATTAACTTGCTGAATCAGGATTGGACTGCCAAACTGTGAGATTATTGGTGCCGCCATTAATGACCATCAGCATCTGTATGAAAAGAGAGCGTTCTCAAAAGGCAGAGACCACCACTGTGGACCCAGACTGCGAATGCAACAGTATATCAGCTGATCTACTGTCACATCCATCATCACACAGGCTTTGTATTAGAAAGGTTAAAGACCCGCTAATATTTTCATTCTCACATGCACTCCTGTTGGGATAACATTTAGGAAAGTTCAGGCAGCAAAATATGCGTGAAAAAGATTCAAGTGTTTGTACTTGTTTACATTTCCCACTTCAAGCAGAGATAGGGAGCCCAATATATTTTATTTTCAGCACAATCAGTGGAAGCTTTCTACTGACCTTTTAAGTTGAAGAGGTTTGTAATGGCCAGGCATCTTAATTTTCCTCTCTGTCTTGTACTGTCTTTACCTCGTGTTTTAATCTGACCCCCTTTTGCTTTTTGCTGTGAAGAATTTTGCACAACAGTTCAGAAACAGAAATCACACACTGATTAAGTGCCCGAACAAAATTTGTGTAAGATGGGACATAATACATAAGGAAACAGAAGAAAAATCAGAACTGACTTCCTGCAGACATCGAGCTTAGGACGCCATCTTTGAAAGACATCTCAAATCTTAAAATGCATCTGGAGAACAAAGTGATGAGAAGAGCTACAATCAAGGATGCATCCTCTGTGGAAGTGTGGAAAAGAGATGAGATGCACAGCTGTAAAGGCCAGCACAAAACCTGGCCAGAAAAGGCTTTCAGAGACAGAACCTTTATATTCTTATTTTTTTTGTCATTTATTATTGAAATGTTCAGTCAAACTCTCTACCCTTCAACTTTTTTATCTGTATATTCTTTAATATTAAGCTACACTGTAAATTTAATTAAAAATAGATTTAAATATATAAGCACATCTGACATCTGAGGTCATATGATACATTGGTATACTTATATTTTACTGAAATCACTTTAAAATGACGGCCTCAAAGCACAAGGGCGTCTTATTTTGTTGCCTCCTTATGTCTTTTCCTCAACTCCTGCTGCTCCCATATCTCTGATGGATGGAATAAGAGTGAGGAAAGAAGGAAAGGAAGAAAGGAACTGCAAAAGTATAATCTGGGAAACGAGAAGAGGAGGATACAATATCTGCGTGTGAATGCCGCCCCCTGCTGGACATCAGTGGAACTACATCAACTGCGCACTAGAGAAAGTACACCACAGCAGGCAAATTAAACTGCAGCAAGATTTTTTATTCAAAAAAAGCATATATTCAGGAATTAAAGATGCATATACTTACATGTGTAAATAGATATTTAAAATACACAAAGTGGGAAAACAATGTGCTTCAGTAGCTGCAATGTCTATATGCACACTGTGTGCATACATGAAAATGTCTTTGAGGATGTGTTTTCCATGGTTTGTTAAGGAAACGTTTCCCTATTATTTTAGAGAAATTCCTTACTTTGTTTTTCTTTTTATTTCTGGGTCACATCCATTATTTAAAAAAATAATGAAATAAAATATTCACAAGCATAACCATATCACAGCTCAAAATGGAAGACAACTCCCTTTAGCGTCTCTCGTCATCGCCAAGTCTTAATGAATTCACAAGCGATGAAACAAAAACAAAAACTTTCACTGCTGAAGCTTTTACTCCATTAACACAGCACAGACATGACTTTACCAAAGGTTCCATTACTGCAGCAACACACTGCAACTGCTCTTACACTTCATTCATTGGTTGAGGACAGGAGGCTAGGCGGGCACTTCGGTCAAGGAGTATTTGACCACATGGGGTTGTGTGAAGATGCGTTTGGGTTATTTATGGCCAGTAAAGGTTTGGTGGGGGTGGGGGGTGGGGGTCCTGTAGCAGGAAGAGGAAGTATTTTTAGAAGCAAGGGGGTCTACCTAGTTGTCTGGGTGGGGTCGTCCCTCGGGGATCAGTGAGGTGAAGAAGGTGCTGATGAAGGACCACGCGACTGTAATGAAACTCGGCTCGGCAGCAGCAGCCGCCGCCCGGCCCTGATCCTCCGCTCTTCCACCTCCATCCTCGCCACTGTCATCGTCCTCCATTCCTTCGTCCATCAGTCGTTCCTTTGCCACAAACAAACAGAGACAAAAAAGATTAAAGACGTTCTCTTTCAGACATATTCTGGACTGATTGCTTTAAACTCCACCTTAAAATGACAATAAGACCATTTATATTTTGAAAGCGCTTCCTGTGAGTTGGCAGGATATTATGTTGCATAATGCGCTGCAAGTTTATGTTTACTTGACACATCATCATGTACACAAATGAAACACTAAAAACCAAACGCAAACGAGTGAAGCTTAAAGATGAAGTCAGTGTTAAGAAACAGAGAATAAAAGCACTCTGAAATGCCAAGTTCCTTAAACCATTTTCCCTTTGCAAACAACCCTACAGCAGAAACCTTCCTGCTTTCATTTCTGTTTTTATCAGCACATCTCTCTGCTGTACTCTCATGTTAAGACTCAGAAAAGACCTGAAATTATTTGAAAAGATATGAGTGAATAAGAAGTTGCCTATTAAAAACAACTGTCTTTATTTTTTCCAACAAAAAAAATAGGCCTTGTTAGAATAAACAACTCTCTTGAACAATTGGTTTTATATTAGAGATTAAACTGCTACATGCTTAAACAAAAGACATTCATTTGGCCAAACTCCAAGATATTTATAATATCTAGTGACATCTACAGTCTTGTTTTGAGTTGTCACATTATCAGCAATCTGAAATTCTTTTTTTAACAAAGGATTTTTCTGTTTACAGGTAAAGGATCATCCTAGGACTGCTGTTGATCAGCTGTAAAAGCTATAATCTATTCTATAATTTAATACCAAAAATTATGATTTTCACATTGTATGTATCCACTTCAGACATCAAGGTAGCAAAGAAATGCACAGAGATCAGCAGGCCAAGACAAGAAACTCAAAGTACAGTGCAAAGTATTCTGCAGTCTCTGCACATATTTCAAGTGGGGCAAGTGCTGATTTTTGGCACATCATCATTGACTTCCAAAGATGGGAAACAGTCCAGAGTGTACTTGGTGTGATGCAGCCAAACTTCATCAGGTCGTCTGTCAGTCTGAGAAATTTTAATTGATATTTGTCTTTGAAAACAACAAGCTAGAAAAGTAAGGCAGAAAAACAGTGACAGACAGTGCCCAGCTCACCATTTCCTGCATGTCCTGGTGTCTCTCTGCTTCCTCCTGTGGAACTCTTCCTCCTCCTCTGAGGTTTTGCTGCTCTGGCCTGAAGGGAAACCAGCCAGCCTGGTGCCTGAACCATAGACACACACTTGACTTTAAAGTTGTTTTTAACAGATATATCTAAAATGACTGAAATGATTGGTGAAAATAAAGTTGCAGTAAAAACACATTCAGTACACTGTCATGAACACAGATGTGAAAATGTCAAAATTAAAAGTACAAATTATACGTTTTTTGTTTTTACAACTTCTGCAGAATTAACTCACAGGTAGACGAGCAACATGGCTCCGACCACCATGATGAAGCGGCTAAAAGAAGAGTAGAAGTAGACGATGCTGAGCAGGACGCCCACGCGAGACAATGTGTAAAGCCAGTCCAGCCAATCGCGGTTCATCTCGTCGTCATTTAGGACGGCTCCGCCCTGAGCGTTCATCTGGATGGGGTTGGGCGGCTGGTTCTCTGGCAAGGCGTTGGGGGCCGCGTTAGGTCCCAGTGGTGGCTGCACAGCATTGGGTTGGGCAGGCTGATGGGGTGAGGGGGTGGGGGAGGAGGGAGGGGAGGTGCTGGGAGGCTGCGAGGCAGCTACTGCTGCTTGACTGAGAAAGAAAATGGAGATAAAAAGAAGGAGAATAGGGAGAGAGAATGGAAACAAAATAGACAAACAAACAAATCAGCACGCGAAGTAATCATAGTAAATAAATGTAGTCTAACAAATATGTCACTGGGCAAACTGTCACTGGCATGATGATAGCAGGACAGTTTTTGCACTTACTATTGCATGTAGTAGTGACGAGCGTACATCTGTTGCCACCACAGCATCTGCATTGGCATGTACATGGGGTGGGGGGGCATGTTGGCAGGTAGGCCCCCATGAAAGGGAACCTGAGCAGCATCGGGCCTGTGGAGGGAGGAAAGCGTCATATTTGTTATTAAAGGCATTAACACAAAGCTGCACAACTGATACACATTCATAAACTGATGTTCCATCTTCAGGGTCGTCCCATTAGCTTCTCAGAACCACAGACCTGCTTTCAACCTGATGTCAAACAGAATATCTCACTAAACTTTAGTGAGTACTTATGTCATTAGCACCTGGCTGGCAATCTATTGCAAGACCTATTTATACAGTGGTGATTCCTTTGATTTAAATCATATTATTTTATTTTATATTTTAGCACAAATTTATATTTTCTATAATTTAAAGAGGCATAGATTAGTTTGGGGGTAAATGCTCAGATGTGACTCTGTCAGAACTTTTTCCCATTAATATATAATAACAGATAGCAGACATTATAGCTCTTTGCTCTGTAAACCTGTTAACTTGTCTTTTTATTGTTTATTAAACAAACAAAAAACAATTCAAAAAATAATTATCATCTTTCAGGAACCATCTGAATTTTCTCTCTAGCCCAAAATTGTTTAGATTAGATTAGATAGAACTTTATTAATCCCTCGGGTGGGTTCCTCTGGGAAATTCGATTTCCAAAAAAGCACAGCACCGACAGAAGTTACAGAATATTATATATATATATATATATATATATATATATATATATATACACACACACACATATATAAATACAGAGACAATATAAATAAAATATACGAAGGGGATAAATAGAATAAATAGGAATAAAAAATAAAAATACAAGTGAATTGCACATTTCAAGTATATTGTTGAGGAGTAATGTGAAGTGCATGTGGTAAAATTTAGGCAAAGCTGATTTTTCTGTGTGTGTTCAGACAGCAGTACCTTGTGAATGCTTTGTGCTACCCTGATACACGGCACTTAAAAAGTGCTTGTAAAATTGCCCCTCTCCTGTATAGTGATACCATAAAAACCCACAAACGCTCATTTAGAGCTAAAAAAAAGCCCAGTCTCATGTCTTGGTGTTGTTTGCTTACCACTGAGGGATACCAGCGGTGCTCTGAGGATATTGGGCGAAGCCGCCGCGGTACCTCAGCCCATCAAAACTCGCTGGATCAGAAGAGGAGGAGGATGAAGAGGCTGACTGACTTTCCTGATTTGGTGTGGTGGCAGGAGATATGGAGCCAGCACTCTCTGAACTCTGTGTGAACACCAATAACAAACCAATAATTAAATCAAGCACACACAGAAAAGATCAAGTTTGCCCTGAGAGAAGATGAGAGGAGCATGGAGGCTGCAGCCTAATCAAACAGCTTTCATAGTTTTTACAGGAAATCACAGAAACACATCCAGTTAAAGTTGATTGCAACTTAATCAGAATAAGTCTCTAACTGTTTTAATTATGACAGGTCAGTTTAATAAAATGTTTTTAAAAACATTTGCTTACCAGAGCTTTTAAAACTGTAAAAATACATTAAAAGCACGAATAAATTGTGTTAGTAAGTGTTGATCTACTCACGCTGGAATCAGAAGCAGTCGTGCTGGAGGGACTCCGAGGCATAGGTGAGCCGGGGGGACTGTGAGAGGTACATACGAGATGCATCATGTGGTATTCATCGTGCTGTGGGTCGACAAGGCCAGGGAGCGATCCAGATGTGTGGGAGGAAGAAAAAGGTGGTGGTGGAGAAGGCACCAGCAGATCACAGAGACAAAGCAAGAAAGAGAGAGAAAGAAAGGATTAGAGTGGAAATGGCCAGAATTCAGACAATGCTCATCGTTTGTTGGTGACACACATCACATCGGCTATTGTTTCCCAGACTGCCCGTTTCACTTCCCCCACAGATGGAAATGTCTACGAGCAACAGCTAAACTACTACTGAGGATGTGAACAACTGACTACACATGCCTCCTGCACGGCCATCAGTCCCTCACACAATTTGTAGCTACTTAAATACCAACAGTTACAAAATTGCTTACACATAATTTCCCTATGGATTAATAAAGTATGTTGTTCTGACTTAATGCGCTACAACTACTCTACTGTAATTGTGTGAGACAGCTCACTCACAAACATCACTAATAAATTAGTTTCAGTGTTTTGTTTTCTAAAGCAAAGTACTTCTAGAAGCAAGGCAGACAGCCAAACACCTCAGAGGATGTATTTGGCAATTATATCAAAGAATCATCTAAACCACCTTTGTTTCAACACATTTAAATTCATGAATCTTTGAGAGCCGTGTTGGCTTCTTAAATTTCCCTGAAGAAGGAAAACAAAGATTAGTTTATCTCAGTTTTCATCTTTTGTTTCACATTTGGTTCAAACAAAGGCTACAAGTGGGACTGCAACGATACTAGAACACATTTCTTTCAATGCTTAAGTAACATTATTTTGAAGATTTAGACTGATATAAAATATAAATAAAACTGTATCAGCTAAATTGTATTAATATTTAAAAATATAAAAGTTTTTTTTCTTCCTTCTTATTTGCAGGCCAGTAAAACTCAGAGGCCACTGATCTGCGTCTGCTATGCTGGACACTGAATTATAATAAACATTAATTATTAACATCTACACTATCAGGACATCTGTTTTCTGCAACAGGAAACATTTCTTTGAATCTGAGGTCAAGCCTGAGCTCTGAGAATGTTGATATGCTCGTTTTTCTTCATTGCTGACACCACATAGTCCTTTAAAGGCTTAAAGACACACACCTGCTCACTCACTAGCACAAAAACAAAACCAAATCTACCTCTTTCTTTTTTGCTTACAGTTTCATAAAAAAGTCTTACAAGAAGACAAAGCAAAGCCTATTTTATTTTATGAACTGGCTCCGTTGCATGTATAACTTCTTTTGCTTGAGATTATTGTACTTGTGATTAGTTATCTTTGAATTTAAGAAAATGTTTTGGTTTTTTAGGAAGATGTTTTATGTACGTTGTAGGTGATTTAATATTTTTATTGTTCATTAATAAGACAAACATATTTCTTACCCGGTTACTCAATGGATTAATAGAATAGTCAAATACTAAAGTAACTGACAGCTGTGGCACTAATTACAAGCCAGTGCGCTCAACAAGAGTAAAGACACATCACGGTTTTGAACTTTGGAACAACTTTTGAAAATTTAAATTCAAACTCTGAACACACACAAGGTCAGACAAGAAAGGTAAGTTATTTCATGAAAGGCAATGCAGTGAACTTTATTTTATGCTTTGTTTTGTTAATGTTTATACTGTAAAACAAGGTGTGCTGTGTGCTACCTGGCTTGAAATTTAAAGAAATCTATATGATCCCTTATAGGATAAATCCAGATCCAATATTTTCTCACCAAGGAATTCCCAGGAACTTAACATCCCCTCCCAAAAACTCATCGATACGTGGCTCTCACCTTTCTAAGCACATCTCTGAGCTGCAGGTGGTCTTGAAGGAGCATTCCTGAGTACACCAGCCGTTGGTCTTTGGACAGCTGAAACACAAACATCACACAATGAGACAAAGAAGTGATACACACACACACACACACACACACACACACACACGCACACACACACACACACACACACACACACACACACACACACACACACACACACACACACACAGTGAGGGTAATTTTTTTTCTTTCTTTCTTTTTTTAAATTATGCTTTTAAATATTCTGAAAATGACAGGCATTCAGGTCACTGTCTGACACAATCACACCAGTCTCCTCTATATAGTGTAACCTGATGCAGGATGATAAAACTGCTGGGCTTCTTCTTGAGACACCAAGCAGAGCTTGAACTGAGCGTCTGAGCAAACACAGCCCTCACAGTAAACTTAAACCCAAACATCCACAAACATGTTTTTATGGAAACACTGCCAGCTACTACTCTGTCACAACCAGCTCCCTTTAACCTTCATAGCTAACTCGGTGCAGCAACATCAACATGTTTTTGTTTCCAGTTGAGAAAAGCCTTTTGGTAGCTGATAGCAAAGTATGAGACATCAAACCTGTCATGTTTGTAAAGTGATTAGGTGCCTTGGGGTTAAATGAGAGTACTGGGCTGGATTAGATTTCAAAGCCTACTGAAAGCCTGTGATGTGTACAATCAAATATTCAGTTCTTCACAAGACTTTCGCTTCTCCTTATCCGTTTTATGAGAGCAACTTGACCGAGAAGGAATACAGACAATTCATTTTCACTGAAGAATCAAAGCAAAGTTGTCTTTGAATCACTGTGTTTCCACTTTTTCAGGAACATCACATCAGTGGTCAAATGATAATGTCTGCATGGGAGTAGTATTACATACTGGTGCATTAGGATCATCTGTAATACTAGAGAAGTACTCCAGTCTTAAAGTGGGGCACACCTCTGGGTGAAACACGAGTCTACAAATATAACCCCATTTTAGCACAGTGCTTGCTGCTGTGCTCTTTACCCTGCTGAAATATGAAGACCTCCAAGAAAACTTCATCCTGTCTTTAATTTTAAATCCATGTATTCTTTTAATAAACTGACCCCCCCCCCACACACACACACACAAAAACTCGCCCCACAGAAAATCTGATTATTCTGTATCAAACATAATATGAGGTTGGGCTCAGCAATCACTTGGATTCAATGAAGATGTTGTCTGTCAACAATTAATGAATTAAATAAAATAATCTCAAAAACAAATACTTTGCTCTTTGTACTAATTTTTTCTATACATCTCTTATTTTTGTTGTATTTATATATCAAGCACATCCGTTTCCTTTACAAAGCGCATTTTTGTTTGTTCCTAAAAGTGAAACTTAATGGTGCTGTAGTTCAGCTTTGAACAACAGAACAGAAACAATCTTTGGTCACTAAGCTCTATCTAGAGGAAGTTAAAGTTGGACCAAGATTTGAACCACTGGACCTGTGGAAAGACTCTATTATGCATTTTGCAAGCTGCTAGGGACCAGCAGCCCAGGCCTTTCTTCCTATTGGACAACATGGTGTACATCATCTCATTTACATCTATTTTTTTTAAACTTATATCTGTAAACTGATGATAAATGCCTTTAATAAATGTCAAGCAGCCTACTGAAAAAATGAATTACTGTTTCAAATTATATATAATATGATTATTAATCAAAATAATCATGATTCTGGTTTCTTTCAGACGGACAAAACGCTACTCACCGGCTTGCTGGGGTACACACTGGAGATGTGACTTTTCAGCTTCTCCACAGTCCAGTTAAGGAAACAGTTAATGGTCTGGTCTTCATACTTCTGGTTGGGGGCCTTAATGACCAAGGTCACAGGACTATCAACTGCCCCAGAGTCCATGGCTCATATTACTAGAAAGTGGGCTCTGAGGAACCTTCACTGACACAACTCAGGACTGTCCTGAGGAGTAAGCTACCTCAAATTCTCTCCATTCTGGTACTTGTATAACACCAAAAACAGTCAATGCTGCAGGTAAGGGGCTGGTGGGTCCCCTTTTACAATATCTGCTTCATCTCTAGATCTTTTATGAGTTGGAATTCTTCTGGTAGCAGGTTGTTGGATTTCTGTTTTTAAAAAAGAGAGAGTAGCATATATAGATTACACATTATCCTAAAACATTTTGTTTTGATTTATACAAAGTATTTTTCTAATATCTATAATTTTATTTTTTGAAATTTAAATTTTAAGCACACATGCAACATGGAAATCTGTGTGGTCATCCTTCAGGTAAACTTCAAAGAAGTATTAAAGGGATAACTACTGCAGCTGTCCCTGTCCATGTCTGTGACAGAGTTAAATCCCTCCCCAAGTGTGCCAAAAAAACCTCTTAAAATATAGGATAAATAAACTAACTTACAAGCTATAAATGATTAATAAAGATAAACTCCAGCTTAACCATTCAGGGTTACAAGGCTGGAGCTGGTGTAGACCCTTGGCAGGTCACCAGTCTATAATTGTTCATCTGTCCTACCTGTCTGACACTCTGCCCCAAACTTCCTGCAACTGAGGAAACTGATCAACAAAAAGCTCACTTTTGCATACTGTAATAAGCAATGCACCAGCTCACTGCAACAACAATTCACAGCTGGCTCACAATGAAAAGCAATGTATCTACAAAATGTAGCACACGCAAGCGAAAATAACCGCAGGTGAGGCGGAGGGGTCGGGAGTTTCGGTTAAACTTCCTGATACCTGCCATGTTGGCTCATCTTTACAGTAAACAATTAAAGCAACTTTAACTATAAATCACACCGAGTCGGGTTAAACCTGACGGTTTAGAGTTAGGTGAGCTATTAACGCTGCTTATCTGTACAATCCTCAGGCGAACACACTAACACACATAGCAAACTAGCCTCACTGGGCCGGTCACTCCGATCAACTCGGCTTTTATTTTGACCCTTGGTTATGAAGCCAGGGTAACGCCGTTAGCTTCTTGGCTAATGCTAGCGTCGCTGTGGTTTGGTAATAATTCGGTGGGACTAGCTAGCCTCTCCCAAGGTGACAGCACATTTAAAGGTCTAACGATAATAAATGAGAACACGTTGCATCAGAGGGCTTTCTGTTTGTACCTGTTTACTCTGCAGTCAATCAGTCAGCGTCGACTCCCCGTCCCAGCTCGGCTCGCCTGCCTTGTTGTTGTAATGTCGGGTGTGAGAGCGGAAACACGTCATTCTCTTTGCAACAGCTGATCAAAAAAACAAAGAAAAAACAAAACAAAACCTTGCACCGCAGTAATAAATACGCATTAAAGTTAGTATAGTTTCGTGTTTTTGATTTCACTTTGAAATTTAGAATTGAAAATCTACAGTTCTGGTTTAGTATAGTGGTTTCAATCTATTAGTTTATAGTCTTGTGATATAAAGGTGTTTTAGAAGTTGACCATATACATTGTAATTTCAAAGCAGACAACAGTAACACGCAGACTATAAGAACCAATATTTCGTTCCTGGTCATTTTATTAGGTATGCCTTTTCAGTAAGTCATTAATGCAAGTATATAGTATAGTAGTATAGTAGTATAGTATATAATGACAATGATTCAATACATTTAGGCATATAGACGTGGTCAAGACGAACTCAAGTTTAAACCTAACGTCAAAATGGACAAGCAAGTTGATTTAACTGACTTTGATGATTGCATGGTTGTTGGTGCTGATCTGGATTTTCTACACAACCAAAAAAAGAGAAAACAGCCATTCAGCAGCAGTTCCCTGGGCCAATTTTAAAAAAGCCCCGTTGATGCCAGACCGCACCAGATGCCACTCTTGTCAACTTAGAACTGGACACTGAGGATAAAATCTGCACCAATCACCAAAACTGGACATGTGGAGACTGGACATATATTGTTTGGTCTGATGAGTGTCAGGAAAAATACTACATAATCATCCAGCAAAGAATGACTCACGCAGGGTTGGAGCTTTATTTTTTTTTCTTCAGCAATGTCATTTAATTCCCCAAACATAAATATGAATAATGACTTCATGCCCCCAGTCAGCAGGTTTTGGCTTTATATATAGCCATGTTATTTCAAAGTGGAGTGCAATAAACTCTAAAAAGAGCCTAGTTTAAATTATTTATAGCTATAGAAAATGTAGATGGCAGCATATTTGCGTGTGCATACAATTCACAACACTGGTGCTGCACTTCGCTGATGATATGATGCAATATCGTAATTTATTCACCACATTTGGTACTCAGTCTGGTAAATTTTAAGCAAATTTAGGTCCTCTGTGACATGATGTTCTTACACAGTATAGTTTTGTATTGCTTTACCATTTGGTTACTAAAAGTGGAAAAACATGTAATACAATTAAGAAAACTATTTTTGAGACTTACATTTCATTATTCATCATTGACATTTTAGATACATTTTTTTAAAAAAGTCTATTTGTTTTATTTGTAAGATTTTCAATCTTTCCACGCCTACTTCAAATGAACCTCTTAAACAAAGGACTGATCGTTGGAATGGCACTCCACCACCAGAGGGCAGTGTAAGTTGCCTAACAGGCAAACTACATTTGGAGAAAATGTTATGCTTTTGTCCAACCACACAGCCAGACTTTAAGTCTCAGCGCTAAAGTATTTAGCACCTCCTCAAGTGCCGCAAAATTATTGAGTTTTTCCTTTCTCAAAATATTCGCACAGATTGTAGAAGTTATTATTTTAGGATTGTTTATACCCCACATTCTACAATAATAATGCTATTAGTTGCCTTTATTTTTTATCGGTGTTTCATAAATATTGCACATGCGGAATAATTTCCACTGAATACATCTTTGCATGTACTAGAATAAAATCCAGAAATGTTTTCAGCCATGTTTCTTGCTTTTTGTAATGTGCGGTATTGATTTTAAAGTGCTGATATTAATTCACATCTGGGCAGCGAATTTGCAGTAGGCCATATGGAAAAGTAAAACTGCCTTAGCAGTTCAACAACTCTTATTTTCCCACAAATGACGTGATAAGCATGCTTCATTAAATGACACAGGAATGAATATGGGTGTGTACAGATTTCCTGGGTGCTTTGTGTGTTTATCCCAGGAAGACTTGCTGCATGGAAACTACTGATTACTGTTTCAGCTTGCGCAGAACCTCCTTTGTCAGCTGTTTACTGTATCGGTTGATCTTCCAGTGTCCCGGCCTCCATCCCAGCAGAAAACGATGAAAGTCTGTCCAAGCAAATGCAAACATTTCCCTCCACTCTTTCTCAAGGGCATGAAACTCTACGTCTTTTTTTAACGATAGCTTTAGTTCTGAAAAATAGTAGTCCAGTAGTCCTGGTACCCTCTTTTCACACTCCCTCTCCTCCATACAGCTTCCTAGAAAATATACAACATCTTTCATCCCGCAGCCCCCACCCACATACTGAAAGTCCACAGCTGCCACATCCTTCCCACTCTGGGAAAAACAGAAATTAGCTAATTTGGCATCTCCATGAACGATGGTCTTGAAGCGGCACTCACTGAGTATCCTGTCAATGTCGCCTGCTGCTGCTTTGAGCTCAGCATCATCCATGGCTTCCAACTCGTCTGGCCGGGTTTCCAGGTGCCAGTAGGTACCGACAGGCCACAGACCCTCTGGTGCCACACCCAAGAAGAGAGCGTGAAAGTGAGCAAGCCAGCTCAGGCAAGCCTTTATCTCCCTGTCTGTAACGCTCGTCCTAAAAAGAATAAAATATATTTTTTAACCACCATAAATTATGTTTGTTTCACTATTTGGCATGTCTTTATCATGGCTTTAAGGATATACCTATCCAGGCTAATAAAGGCTCTGATCTGAACTACTCCCTTTCAGAACTACTTTGAAAGTGCTCAGACACATCAAACGACCCCCAGAAGAGCTTCTGCCTATTTCAGCAGTTAATTTGGAAATGAGGCACCTGAAACTGAACAGTGTTTAAGTTACATTAAACAGAAATAAAATTAAAAATAACTAAACATCAAAAAAAGCGCCTTCAGACCTAAAATTACAAATGAATATTACAATAAGATGCCCTTAGAAAGTTAAATTATCTCTTCCCTCACCTAAAACACAATTTATGAACATTTTTGATGTCTACAAGAGAATCCAGTGTTTACTGCATTAATGCCAAGCCATAGTTTATATGCAGGCCTCCTGTTTTACTGCACGCTCTCACAGCAGTGGCAGAAAAATGGAAAAACATAATGCAAGTACAAAACACTTCATTACAGTTCTTAAGTAGAATTTTCAGGTATCTGTACTTGTTACGGCCCTAGCAGGGCCTCTCTCTCTCTCTCTCCTGAGGGTGCCTGTGTGGGCGTGTCCCACTACCTCCTGCCTGAGGTGCCACCTTTCCCTCCTGTACAGCTGACTCCCATCAGCAATTAAGGGTATTTAAGCCCAGAGCAGGGTGAGCTCTGAGCCAGAGTGCCAGTAGAGTGGTTTCCAGCTAGTGAGCTGAGTGTCTTGTGGTGTTTCCAGCTAGTGAGCTGCGCTTTCCTTTTGACTTTTTGCTTTATTTGACCAACGCCTGAGTTTTGTTGGTGTTTTATGGTGATAACGGCTTGTCCGTCTCTTTTAGTTGAACTACTTCAATAAAACTGTTTTATTTAACTGTTTCGCCTCCTTGACTCCTTTTTCTGACCCGGTCACTTTTGTTACTTCCCCCTCACCGCCTAGACCCCCCCCAGGGGAACGTAACAGTACTACACTTGAGTATTTATTTTTCTAATGAAGTTTAACCTTTACTCTCTACATTTCAGCACAACAGTATGTCCTTTTTTGCTCCTTACACTTTCAAAACAGGTTCATTACTTTAGGTTTGTAGGGACTTATTTCCTGTCACTGTTTTCCTTCGCAACAATAACCGATTGTGGAAAGAAACAGTAACACATAAAATACAATCCTATTGGTGTAGCCATCACCAGTGCTCACAGGAGGAGATAAAAAAAAAAAGGGCAAACAAATATGTAGATATAATCTGGCCCAATAATCAGGGGTTAAAGTTTGCATAAAAATACTAGACAGTATAGTGCAGATTGGGAAGGTTAGTTTGTCTGGTTAGTTTGCAGTACTGTTTAGTCTACAGTAATGTACTGGATTGGTGCAGGGTAGCTGTGGTTTTCATGGTCAGAATCAGACTTCAGTGCCAATTTAAGCTGATGATTCACTCACCAAATTCCACGTTTATACTAGCTTTATGCTGTCTATGGGTGGGAAATCAGCCATGACTGCTTAGGTATACAAACCATATACTTTATAAACATACACAAATATACACAAGTCACGGAGGAGGGGTGGGGGTTAGTATATCTGAATAACATGAACACTTCATAGACTTTTATGGATTTTATGCAACATGCTTTTTGAAGCTTTTTTCAGAGTTTCTAAGCTTATACCTCCTCTGATCGTAACCGGCCACGTCCAGATCCTCCAGCACGATCAGCATCTCATCGCCATAGGAACAGGCAGCTAGGCAGGCAGGGATGCGACAGCTCTGATTGGTGGAATAGTTTTGGTACCAATGTGTCTCCACCTGGTAGGATTTCACTTTACGTGTGTGGGATCGATCTGTGTTCCAACCCCCGGGGTGCTCGGCTTCCTCTGGAAACTTAACGTGTTTTACAACCACGGAGGGCCGGTTACAGCCCTCCAGGTGCAGCCGGACTATCTCCCCATAACCACTCCACAGGGTCTGGATCTTAGCACCGACTCGCAGAGATGAAGCATCACATGCCTGCAGGATGAGGTCCTGGTACTCCTGTTTCATTTCCACAGCTACGGCTGAATGAAAGAGGAGAGTTAGCAACATTAAAAAAGCGTCCTTGTATGCGCTGCTGGAGGTCTCTGTTGAAGTGTCGCACTCACCTGATTCTTAAAAGTTTTTGCAGCAGAACACCAAAGGTTTCGTTTCACCCACACGATTCACTGAATACTGAATAAGTATAATATCGATTTTCTCGCAAATGTGTCAGGACACCGACACGGTTTAAATTATCCTACGGTTCAGGAAGTATTCGGCATTTAAGGAAACCCGCGCGAAAAGTGTGCAACGCTGCCACCTACTGGACTGGAGTGCACACAAAGAATCCAATAAAAAAATGTCATCGCTCATGGACAATGAAATTGGATGCAATCTTAGCAACCCAGAGAAGCCATTATACGTCTGTGATTGCATAAAGTAGTTCTTATTATAGGTTTGTGAGCAGTCCAGATTTCAAGCACTCTAATGTAACATCAAATATTATTTTTTTGATTATATAAACAAAATAAATAAACTTTATAACAGCATAATGTCATCTCTTTTCTCTCAGCAATGTGTGAGTGTATTCTTAATGAAATTTAATAAAGAGTAAGATTAGCAATACAATAATCAATACAATTTAATTTAAATAATATTAAATGGTTGCTATGGTAAAAAAACGTATTGAAAACATTAGTAACTGTCTAAGTAAATATATTTCTAAAGGTCTTTTTGACATGAAATTCTCACCAGATGTCAGTAACAACTGATCCACACATGCAAAGAAATCAAACCACAGATGTCTATAAATTAAATTATGTGTAATAATGTGAAATGACACATGGAAAAAGTTTTGAAGACGCTGAAATTTTTCAACAACTGTGAAATTTATTTAATATTTTGTACAGAAGCCATTGTTGATGATCACAGCTTTAAGATGCCTCCTGTTTGACGAAACTAGTCGCATGCCTTGCCCAGTCGTGGTTTTGGCACATCCTTCCACACAAACAGTCTTTAAATCCTGAAGGTTCAGTGGGCCCCTTACAAGAACTCTTAGCTTTAGTTCTTTCCATAGATTTTTAATTGGATTCAGGCAAGGTGATTGTCTGGGCCATGCTAGCAGCTTGATTTTTTTTTTCTCTGAACACAACTGAGACTTTCCTTGTCTGTGTGTCCGGAATCATTGTCGATTACCCTCATTTTATCTCCATAATCTTTAAATGGCGGCAGATTTTTTTTAAATGTTTTTTTATTTTTTTAAAGTCAAGAATGTCTCACTACTACTACCTCCAAACTTCAATAGTGTTTCTGGGGTCATATACAGTGCCTCTTGACCACCAAACATGGTGTATATTATGGGACCCAAAGAGTTCAGTTTTGGTCTCATCTGATCAGGCTATATTTCACAGGCTTTTCTAAATGTTGTCCAGGAACCTTTAAATATGCTTCAACATGCTGTTTTTCAGCAATGGAGTCTTGTGTGGTGATTATACAGAAGGGCCATGGTGGTTGAGAGCAGAAATTCTTCTGTAACCAATGTGATCAGTATTTTTGCAGCAATATTGTTGCACAGGTCTTGTGAGAACTCATTGATTTTACCCATAATAAGATTTCTCTCGTGTGACACCTTGGTAATGAGACACCTTTTTATAGGTCATCAGCTGGGACTGAACCAGCTGATTTCAGATTTCAGCTGGTGTCATGACTTTCCCTGCCTTTTTGCACCTCCCTTTCGCCACGTGTTCAATACTTTTTATCCCCTGGGTTATTTCTCATTATTACACATAACACAATGTATGGACATCTATTGTGTGATTTTTTTTCCCTTTGTGCATTGCATAGATTGTTACCAACATCTGGTGAGGATTTCATGTCAAAAGCACATTTAGAAATACATTTATTTAAATTTAACTTAGAAATTTATGACATGTTCAATAAATACCATACCATACCACCTTTATTTATAAAGCACTTTAACATAAAACCAGAGTTCACAAAGTGCTGTACATGCTAATAGCATAAGTAAAGAAAATTAAAATGAGATAAGATAAAATAAATAACTAAAAAAACTAAAATAAAATATTTTACCCGCTGCAAATACAAATCCCACCCACTTTGAATTGATAAAATAGAGTACAAAATAAGAAGAAAAGATGCATAAAAAAGAGCAGAAATGTTTTCAGGATCAATGGCTGGGCATCTGGATTGTTTCAGTAGGCCAGAGCAAAATAACTGTTCTTCCTAAACAGGGCAAGTACCTTAAAAAGTGACCTAGTTTTGAGACAGCTTGAGTAATTTTGAGACTGGTAAACATTTTCCAAACATTTTGGCCTGTAATGTTTCAAAGTCATTTAGATTCATAATTTATTACCCATTTTACTGTATGTAAATGCTCTGTGGTTCTAGATAATGGCCAAAAAGCATGCATGCTGAGATCTGTGCAGGGGGAATTATTTGTCTAGATATTTTCATCACAAACTGGAGATGTTGTTGCTTTGCAGCCAGTTTTTAACAGCAGGAACTATTTTAGAGAGGATCAAAAAGACCTGCAACCAAAGAAGAATTTTGTCTTTAGCTTATGTCCACACAGTCAAAGATGCATCACAGCTTCATTTTTGGCTTTGTCGGCTTCATTTTATGAGAGAGAAAACAAATATGCTCAAATTCTAAGTTTTCAAAATTTATAATCAAACAGTTAGAATTTCAAATCAGTTTTACATGGCATCATTGAGACAAAGGCTCCCACACCGAGGCAGTAAACACTTTTATTGTGTGTGGTAAAAACAGAATGTTAACATGATTGGTCAGAAGTTGGAGGAAATTTTTAGGTCCGACATCCGGCTCACGTTTCATCTCCTGCACCTTTTGGACATCTCGCTAATAAAGAGATGACACTTCTCACATCACCATGGCAACCATCCAATGTTGCTTTCTGGCCTGTAGAGTTAGAGAAAGGGGAGGAATTGGGGAGAGAGAAAACTTTCAAACACCAGAATTTATAGACATGTTTTGGTCTAGTAGAGTCAGCCTTTAAGTTTTGTACCTTGTGGTGCCAACACTAGTCCAGGGCTCCAGGCAGACTATCCCCATCAAATTCCTCAGTGAAGGGGCTTTACCCTGTTCGTATCTGTTAGTGTTTGAGTGTAACAGTCTAAATCTAAAACTATTCTACAATACACATCCAAATGCAAATGTTGAGGTTATTGTGTAATATCGAATAATGGGGGTACATAAGTATGAGTATATGAGCCTTAAAGATAAAAAATAAATTGTAACAGCTTCACAAACTAAACAATTCTTATTTTTAGAATACAATAATCCTTTCAGTCGGTTAGTATTCTGAAAGCAACTAAAATTCTAAAGGTCTCTTTGTAAATAAGGAATTTCTTTTGGTTAAAATGAACACAAAAAGGTTCCTGCAGAGGCAGAGAACAGTTATAACAGTATTAAGACTGAGGGTATGGAAATTGACTATGATGTGTGAAAATGAGCATTGGTTAAGTGGATATACTAACCAATTATCCTAACTATATACGTGAAGACCACACCTGCTGACATCATGAGGTCACCGGACTACGACAGGGTGAACACAGAGAATCTAACCCAGAGAAATAACAACACACATTCTCATTTTCCAGCTGTAGATAATTGAGAATCACAAATTAACCAAACATAAATGTCTTTGAGAGGAAATCCACAGAAGCACAGTCTGTGGCCTTTCTAAGTGAACGCCACAGCTGGGCAGCAGATTCAAATTCAGAACTTCTTTAGTTTATATTTCCAGTAGCTTATCCACAGTGCTATATGTATACAGGCATAGCTCACTTGCAATATGAAGTGGAGGCTTAAGGGTAAAATTTTACAATGGAAGAGCTTCCCAGGGTTTGCATTTGTAATCCTTGTTTGCGTGTGTTTTGCATACAATATACAAAATGCATTTGCATGAACACTGAGTCTACACAAAGAAAATTAACCACAAAACCTCCACGCTGTGTAACCCTAAATAAGTGCAACAAACAAAACAAAAGATTCTGGGTTACTTTCTATAACAGCATACAATGCACTGTAACAATACAATGCACTGTAACAATTCAAGTCATATATCAAATGTTATAATGCATTATAAAATTACTTAATACATATATATAAATACATCTAAAATAATAAAATAAATATACAGATACATACATATAAAAACGTAAATACAGTCTATTTGCACATTTATATACAAAATAATGGAGGTGCAGAACATGGTCCATTTGGATTCAACATCTTCAGCCTGTCTCGAAATGCTGTCGAAGTTCTACCGGAGGTGGGAGTTAAATATCGGACCCTGCAACCTGCAATTATGGACATCCTTATCTTTGAACATGGTGTGTTCATTATGGATAAACTGTCATGTGTTGACACAAGGTCAATAACAGAACAGACAGGCCAACAATTAGTTTGACTATAAAAACTTTACTAAGGCTTACAAATGACACTGATCAGATCAGGCTGAAACATCTGTGAAAAAAAATGAAAATCTTTCACTTTATTAAGTTATTACCACACAAATGGAAAATCATCCTCACTGGGGGAGTATTAAAGATGAATGCACTACCAGTAGAACACAAAGCAAATCTAGTGCTTCTGATCATGTGTTTGTATTGCAGACATGAACACCGACAGCTGGAGACTTAAGAGCTGGGTAATGTTTCCTGTATACTTTTTTTCCAGTCTGGTACCTGTCGCACATGTATAGCTCGTGTGCTGTAATGTAATTTTTTTTTTGCAGACAAGTTGGCACAGTCATAAAAATCATGTACAGTACATTAAAAGACACATATATAACAACATTCAAATGTTTGACACAGCAAAAGACAAGTCAGGAAAAAACTTGTCCTGACTTGTCCCATAATTGTCATTTAACAATATAAACCTGAAGCTACAGTCTCACACACCAACACAAATCCCTATCGTAATGAAGACACACACACACACACACACACACACACACACACACACACACACACACACACAGTCAGGTCCATAAATATTGGGGGACATCGACACAATTCTAACATTTCTGGCTCCATACACCACCACAATGGATTCCAAATGAAACGAACAAGATGTGCTTTAACTGCAGACTGTTGGCTTTTATTTGAGGGCATTTACATTGGGAAGATGGCCCCAACTGACCGAGTGCTCAGTGAATACCTCAGGCAGCAGAAACCCAAGAAAGAGGAGGTAGACGAGGAACCATCATGGAAGGACAGGGCCCTGCACGGTATGTACCACCGGCAGATAGAGGAGGTGGCTGATATCCAGAAATCCTACCAGTGACTGGACAAAGCTGGACTGAAAGACAGCACAGAGGCACTAATCATGGCAGCACAAGAACAAGCTCTGAGTACAAGATCCATAGAGGCTGGGGTCTATCACACCAGGCAAGACCCCAGGTGCAGGCTGTGTAAAGATGCCCCAGAGACAATCCAGCACATAACAGCAGGGTGCAAGATGCTAGCAGGCAAGGCATCTTGCACCCTGATGAAGACCACAACTGCTGACATCATGAGGTCACCGGACTACGACACACTCAGAAAAATAAAGGTGCCAACTGGAACCAAAAGTGGTTCTTTAGACTGATGCCATAGAAGAACCTTTTTTGGTGCCACAAAGAACCTTTCAAACAATGGTTCTTTGAAGAACCATTTCTTTCAGTGGTTCATTGAAGAACCTTTAAAGGTGCCCCAAAGAACCATCAAGAAATGGTTCTTTGGGGCACCTTTAATGGTTTTTCAAAGAACCTTTTTAAAAATGGTTCTTTAAAGAACCATTTTTAAAAAAGGTCCTTCAAATGGTTCTTTAAAAGAACCATTTTAAAGAACCTTTTTTGAGTGGTTCTTTAAAAAAACATTTTAAATCTTTCAAAATAAAATGCATCATAAATTGAATTTGAGTAGGGTAAAAATAAATACGAGCACAGCATAGACATATATTAATGGTTTATTGTCATTTTGTAGTTACCAAAAGACAAAAAGGCATTTTAACCCTCAGCACAACATCACTACTAATACATGTCACATATTAGTGTTTTAAACAGTAATAATTAAATATATTTGCTATACTATAAATAAATATATATATAAATACTATAGCTACAGATAACACAACAATACATGTATTGTTTAATTAATAAAACATCAGAAAGTGATAAAACACATTAGAAATAGCAATAGCTTCATAACAGACCAATAAATCAACACATTTTCATCAGCAGATGTTTGCATGTTCAGTAAAAATATTTCAACAACAAGTTTATGATTAAAATGATCAATGAACTTTAGCATTACGCTATGTAATGTACGTTTCATGTTGTACTCATGGTCCTTTGTTAGTCCAGTTTAGGATAATGTCTCTGACGTATGTTTCATATCAAATACAGGGAGTGCAGAATTATTAGGCAAATGAGTATTTTGTCCACATCATCCTCTTCATGCATGTTGTCTTACTCCAAGCTGTATAGGCTCGAGAGCCTACTACCAATTAAGCATATTAGGTGATGTGCATCTCTGTAATGAGAAGGGGTGTGGTCTAATGACATCAACACCCTATATCAGGTGTGCATAATTATTAGGCAACGTCCTTTCCTTTGGCAAAATGGGTCAAAAGAAGGACTTGACAGGCTCAGAAAAGTCAAAAATAGTGAGATATCTTGCAGAGGGATGCAGCAGTCTCAAAATTGCAAAGCTTCTGAAGCGTGATTATCGAACAATCAAGCGTTTTATTCAAAATAGTCAACAGGGTCGCAAGAAGCGTGTGGAAAAACCAAGGCGCAAAATAACTGCCCATGAACTGAGAAAAGTCAAGCGTGCAGCCGCCAAGATGCCACTTGCCACCAGTTTGGCCATATTTCAGAGCTGCAACATCACTGGAGTGCCCAAAAGCACAAGGTGTGCAATACTCAGAGACATGGCCAAGGTAAGAAAGGCTGAAAGATGACCACCACTGAACAAGACACACAAGCTGAAACGTCAAGACTGGGCCAAGAAATATCTCAGGACTGGTTTTTCTAAGGTTTTATGGACTGATGAAATGAGAGTGAGTCTTGATGGGCCAGATGGATGGGCCCATGGCTGGATTGGTAAAGGGCAGAGAGCTCCAGTCCGACTCAGACGCCAGCAAGGTGGAGGTGGAGTACTGGTTTGGGCTGGTATCATCAAAGATGAGCTTGTGGGGCCTTTTCGGGTTGAGGATGGAGTCAAGCTCAACTCCCAGTCCTACTGCCAGTTTCTGGAAGACACCTTCTTCAAGCAGTGGTACAGGAAGAAGTCTGCATCCTTCAAGAAAAACATGATTTTCATGCAGGACAATGCTCCATCACACGCGTCCAAGTACTCCACAGCGTGGCTGGCAAGAAAGGGTATAAAAGAAGAAAAACTAATGACATGGCCTCCTTGTTCACCTGATCTGAACCCCATTGAGAACCTGTGGTCCATCATCAAATGTGAGATTTACAAGGAGGGAAAACAGTACACCTCTCTGAACAGTGTCTGGGAGGCTGTGGTTGCTGCTGCACGCAATGTTGATGGTGAACAGATCAAAACACTGACAGAATCCATGGATGGCAGGCTTTTGAGTGTCCTTGCAAAGAAAGGTGGCTATATTGGTCGCTGATTTGTTTTTGTTTTGTTTTTGAATGTCAGAAATGTATATTTGTGAATGTGGAGATGTTATATTGGTGTCACTGGTAAAAATAAATAATTGAAATGGGTATATATTTGTTTTTTGTTAAGTTGCCTAATAATTATGCACAGTAATAGTCACCTGCACACACAGATATCCCCCTAAAATAGCTAAAACTAAAAACAAACTAAAAACTACTTCCAAAAACATTCAGCTTTGATATCAATGAGTTTTTTGGGTTCATTGAGAACATGGTTGTTGTTCAATAATAATATTCCTCAAAAATACAACTTGCCTAATAATTCTGCACTCCCTGTATATGTCATATCAAAACAAGCCCACACCTGCAGTTGTTTCAGTTTTTCACTGGTGTTTCCTGTCAGCTGGTCAACCTCACATCCATATCAGCCAACCAAATGACAAGTTCCTCCCTTTGTGCTTCAAATCCCTCCCACTCTGAGACAAGGAGCTGAAAGAGATCGAGAAAAGAGTCAATTATAAAGAAGAGAAAAGTGAAACCCTCCTCAGAAGGTCTGACTCGCATACCTGCAGTTGACCTGTGATGGACTCCAGTTTGGCGTTCACGTCATCCCTCGCCGATGCCAGCAGCCGAGTCTGCAGGGTGCCCTGGAAGAGCTCAGTTAATGTTCGACTCCTCCTGGTCAGGCTCTCCAGCTGGATGAGCCGAGGTCTCCCCTCTCGCCGCTGCCTCTGAACACAGAAACACAAATTGCATCTGAAGCAGGAGGTGCAGATTTTTTTGCTATTCTTTTCTAAATCCAGGCTAGATCACGTGGAGGTATTTGGAAAACTTTTTTGGCCAGCGGACAACTGTTGTCTTGCAGAAAGTCAAATCAAACATATGCGATACACAATCAATTCACAAGAACACATAAAAAAATAAGTCCAGTTCTTGCCTGATTTCAAGTGAAATCTGCATCAAAACAGGGTGACAGAAGTAAAACGAGAGCACAAAGCCTCACTTTTTACAAGCCTGCTATTACAGTTCTCCTCTATGCAGACGACTTTCCTGTTTTCAAGGCACAACTTGGATCTGCTGTACGAATCTTATGGATACACACTAAATGAAACAATAGTGTGCATGACTCCAGATTCTGATCCCTCATCCTAATATGGTCCCAACATAGCAACAGCAAGAAAGCAAATGTTGAGGCTTCAAAATACAAAGTCCATAAACCAATGGCTGACATGGGTTTTATCATAAGGGTGATAAATATACAAATTTCAGTCTGTCTTAGAGATTTGATGTTCATTTACCTGCAGATGCACTATACGTACCTGCTCCATGGTTTTTCACAACATTTTGCACATCACTATTTAATACAGGAAGTACGTGAACTAAAACAAGTCATCGTTCTTTGTGAGAGGACCATATTAATGAAACCAACCTCAATGACATCATAGGGACCCCTAAAGATGCTCCTGCTGCTTCTCTTCCTCCTCATCCTAAGCTTCCTTCTCCTTGTCCTCGCCTTCCATCCAATTGTAATTCAACCTAATTGTGTTTCTCCCCCTCCTCTTCCTCATTTTGTTGGAGCTGTGAACACAATTAATGTGAATCTGGATTAATTTGTGCAAACAAGAAAAATCTACAGCTTTTTGGTCAGAGGTGCTCTTGTGATTTAAGCCGGGTAGAGTAGATTTATGTGTTGATGCTACCTGCTTCAGCTCTGGCTGCTGAGTGATATTTACACCCTGGCTGGATTACAAACTTTAACCATGTGCTGAACTTTGGCCCGGCGTTGATACCTCTTGTTAGTATAACGACCTCTTCTTAGCTTGTATGTATGATGTATGATGGTGGATAAATGAGATATACAAAAAAATTAACTATATTACAAAAGAACATCTACCTTGGAAACATCAAATGACCGGAGCATAACTTGTCAACTAGTCCGAAACTAAGTTATGCAGGAACAGTCAAAGACACACCTTCTCATGTCACATTTCTATTCATTTCTATATAATTCGATTAGACAATAAAGAGTCATCTAATCTAATTATTCATTCAAAACACTTATGCATAGCTGTATTTTATACAGCTCATACAGAATTCAAAGTACAGGTTCATGTGAGTATTTAATGTACGGCTCAGATCTACAGAATTTCAAGAGTTTCTAGAGCAGACACAGAGCTCACGTCACAACAGGCTTCAGGCGCCATTTTAGTGACTTTAACAATATATTACATTTTAATTTCGGTCTAGCTGACATTAGGTTATGTACGCAGCACGCAATTGAACCACATATTTTAGAAGCCAAAGGTTCAAATTAGCTGGGAGCAGCTTCACTTAATTATAACAGTGGTTTTGTTAGGAAAACAGTTGGATACTAAATTGCGCTGACATCAACGGCTAACGTATCTAGCTAATCGCTACTGTTAGCACAACATTAACAGCAAGCTACAATGACGAGTAACAAAAACAAAACAGTAATAAGGTTTTAATGGAAATGTTTTACCATTTCTAACAGTCCCAGAATCCACAGCTTCAAAGTCCAGCAGGTACTGAAGACTGTTATCCGTTTCGCTGTCACCGTCCGTGAGTTTTTTTTTCCCGAAGGTCAAGGCCCGCCGCTCGCACACTCTGTCTGCGCATGCGCATCCCAACGACTGACCCCCTCCGTCAGCTCCCGGGAGGTTACAGTATGACCTGTTCTGACGTCACTCTCTCTCTCCCTGTCATTTATTTGGCTCGAAACACATATTAACAAATTGATCAGTGATGAACAACTACTCAGATCATTTACCTAAGCTGTGCGCTTTGTCAAAACGAAGTCTGTGTCCATTACACTGACATTCTGTTCTGCAATTGTTATTTACTTGTATTTTATAATTTGACTTTACATACTGCTGGGTGGTTTGTAAAGTTTACAATAACTAGTATTATCATTATGCTATATTTTCAAAAATATATAATAATCTCAAAAGTAATGCCTTGGAGTAGAAAATAGTAATGCTTTATTAAAATTTAAAACTAAAGTACAGTATTTGAATGTGTGTATTGTGTCTATTGTTTGCAAATATTTCTAACTTTTATTTGAATATTCAGTTTCCTACCATCTTCTCTTAAAGGGTAATTGCCAGGTATCCCGCCCTTCCCCTTCGCACACACATGCACACAAAGAAAACACACAGTATAATTCACAGCCTCATTATAGTGAATAAATATTTACACCATCAAACTTAGATTGCTAAGGATAAAGAACCTTTTGTTCTTTAAAGAACCATTTGTTATAGCTGAAGAACCATCCACAAAATAAAAAGGTTCTTTGACGTATGATGGTTCTTTAAAGAACCATGAAGACATCTGAAGAACCACTTAAGAACCATAATTTTTCTGAGTGCAGGGTGAACACAGAGAATCTAACCCAGAGAAATAACAACACACATTCTCATTTTCCAGCTGTAGATAATTGAGAATCACAAATTAACCAAACATAAATGTCTTTGAGAGGAAATCCACAGAAGCACAGTCTGTGGCCTTTCTAAGTGAACGCCACAGCTGGGCAGCAGATTCAAATTCAGAACTTCTTTAGTTTATATTTCCAGTAGCTTATCCACAGTGCTATATGTATACAGGCATAGCTCACTTGCAATATGAAGTGGAGGCTTAAGGGTAAAATTTTACAATGGAAGAGCTTCCCAGGGTTTGCATTTGTAATCCTTGTTTGCGTGTGTTTTGCATACAATATACAAAATGCATTTGCATGAACACTGAGTCTACACAAAGAAAATTAACCACAAAACCTCCACGCTGTGTAACCCTAAATAAGTGCAACAAACAAAACAAAAGATTCTGGGTTACTTTCTATAACAGCATACAATGCACTGTAACAATACAATGCACTGTAACAATTCAAGTCATATATCAAATGTTATAATGCATTATAAAATTACTTAATACATATATATAAATACATCTAAAATAATAAAATAAATATACAGATACATACATATAAAAACGTAAATACAGTCTATTTGCACATTTATATACAAAATAATGGAGGTGCAGAACATGGTCCATTTGGATTCAACATCTTCAGCCTGTCTCGAAATGCTGTCGAAGTTCTACCGGAGGTGGGAGTTAAATATCGGACCCTGCAACCTGCAATTATGGACATCCTTATCTTTGAACATGGTGTGTTCATTATGGATAAACTGTCATGTGTTGACACAAGGTCAATAACAGAACAGACAGGCCAACAATTAGTTTGACTATAAAAACTTTACTAAGGCTTACAAATGACACTGATCAGATCAGGCTGAAACATCTGTGAAAAAAAATGAAAATCTTTCACTTTATTAAGTTATTACCACACAAATGGAAAATCATCCTCACTGGGGGAGTATTAAAGATGAATGCACTACCAGTAGAACACAAAGCAAATCTAGTGCTTCTGATCATGTGTTTGTATTGCAGACATGAACACCGACAGCTGGAGACTTAAGAGCTGGGTAATGTTTCCTGTATACTTTTTTTCCAGTCTGGTACCTGTCGCACATGTATAGCTCGTGTGCTGTAATGTAATTTTTTTTTTGCAGACAAGTTGGCACAGTCATAAAAATCATGTACAGTACATTAAAAGACACATATATAACAACATTCAAATGTTTGACACAGCAAAAGACAAGTCAGGAAAAAACTTGTCCTGACTTGTCCCATAATTGTCATTTAACAATATAAACCTGAAGCTACAGTCTCACACACCAACACAAATCCCTATCGTAATGAAGACACACACACACACACACACACACACACACACACACACACACACACACACACACACACACATATATAGTCAGGTCCATAAATATTGGGACATCGACACAATTCTAACATTTCTGGCTCCATACACCACCACAATGGATTCCAAATGAAACGAACAAGATGTGCTTTAACTGCAGACTGTTGGCTTTTATTTGAGGGCATTTACATTGGGAAGATGGCCCCAACTGACCGAGTGCTCAGTGAATACCTCAGGCAGCAGAAACCCAAGAAAGAGGAGGTAGACGAGGAACCATCATGGAAGGACAGGGCCCTGCACGGTATGTACCACCGGCAGATAGAGGAGGTGGCTGATATCCAGAAGTCCTACCAGTGACTGGACAAAGCTGGACTGAAAGACAGCACAGAGGCACTAATCATGGCAGCACAAGAACAAGCTCTGAGTACAAGATCCATAGAGGCTGGGGTCTATCACACCAGGCAAGACCCCAGGTGCAGGCTGTGTAAAGATGCCCCAGAGACAATCCAGCACATAACAGCAGGGTGCAAGATGCTAGCAGGCAAGGCATACATGGAACGCCATAACCAAGTGGCCGGCATAGTGTACAGGAACATCTGTGCCGAGTATAACTTGGAAGTCCCGAGGTCAAAATGGGAGATGCCCCCAAGGGTGGTGGAGAATGACCGAGCTAAGATCCTGTGGGACTTCCAGATACAGACGGACAAAATGGTGGTGGCTAACCAACCGGACATAGTGGTGGTAGACAAACAGAAGAAGACGGCCGTAGTGATCGATGTAGCGGTTCTGAAGGACAGCAATATCAGGAAGAAGGAACACGAGAAGCTGGAGAAATACCAAGGGCTCAGAGAAGAGCTCGAGAGGATGTGGAGGGTGAAGGTAATGGTGGTCCCCGTGGTAATCAGAGCACTAGGTGCGGTGACTCCCAAGCTAGGCGAGTGGCTCCAGCAGATCCCGGGAATAACATCGGAGATCTCTGTCCAGAAGAGCGCAGTCCTGGGAACAGCTAAGATACTGCGCAGGACCCTCAAGCTCCCAGGCCTCTGGTAGAGGACCCGAGCTTGAAGGATAAACCGCCCGCAGGGGCGTGCTGGGTGTTTTTGGTTTTTTTATATATATATACACACACATATTGTATGTAGGAAGTAAGACAAAGCACAAAGCAAAAATGAAAACCAGCTCAAAGAGTTTTCAAAGTTATCTCCACTTTATAAACATTAACAGGGTTGTATTATTGTACATTAAGGGTCTTTACCTTACCATATAAAGCACTTTGAGACAGCTGTTGTTGTGATTTGGTGCTATATAAAAATATAAATAATATTACAAAAAAACAGGTAGAAACAGGGCTGCAGCCTGACTGCTCAGCCGCTTGTTACCTAATGAAGTCCAGTGGCAGCTGGCTTCACTGCAGCTCACAAATGATGGCCTAATTTGACTGCAGTTCTGGGCTGGGATCTGCATTCATTCAGCTTCAATGTCACTCTGGGTTCTTGGATAATGGAGCAGGTGATGCAAAGAACTGAAATTGTGTTAGCAGCACAACGCAGCTCTTTCTGTCATAAATGCAGTTTGCACTTCCCCATTGAACTCTTGTTTTTGTGCAATATAAATAAAAAAACTAAAATTAGCTAATTGAAGTGCAAGTGCAAGAAGCAGGATCGATAGGCAAGCAGACTAACAATTTCAAGGAATTCTCGAATTCTACACAGATGAGTGTATACCGATCTTTCTTATTGGCACATAAGCTTCATTATATATAGGCAGATGACAGTTAAACTTCAATGTCACCAGTAGAATTCACTTTTTAGTTGATTTGCCAGAGTTGAGTCACACACTTGCATTTTTTGTTTCAAATTTGTTGTAATATGCCTGGCCGGTCGACTGGATATTACAGTGAAGGGATGTAAAAATAAAAAACAATAAGTAAAACTTGATGAAAGGTGAATTGTATCTGTGTATCTGACTAGATAAATACAAATAAAATATTTTTGTTTTCTGATGTCTACCCCTTAGTCAAAGCCATGCTGTATATATAAATGGCTGTTTTTAAAATAGAACTGGTGTCACGAGTTATCAAGAGTTTAACATAAGACTTGCATATCATAAGAGTTGCTTTAAAACAGACCTTCCCAAAGTGTGTGTGTGTGTGTGTGGGGGGGGGGGGGGGCATGAAAAGGGGGAAAAAAACAAAACAATGCTTGGACACTGCTAGCACAGGGCGCCCACACAAACGCAAAGCAGGAGATGAAGCATCTCTGTATATGTTTCCAAACCAACTTCATTCTAAGCCAAAGACTAGAAAATACGGTGAAGCATATCTTCCCTTTGGTTTCACCTGCACAAGTGCCGAGGTAGGTCTCCCCTGCTTAATTGGTTTTCCCTTTGTCGGGAGCAGCGCTGGGCTCTCCAAATCACGGACAAACAGTATCCCACATTCTTGATTTTTAGTTCACAAACTAAATATTTTTCTTGTAAAACAAAGGGGGGCCCAGCAAAAAAAGTTTGGGAACCACTGCTTTAAGCAGTCTTTATCTAGGCTAGTTTAAGTTTCACATTGTTACATATTGTTTCATTGTTACTATGTTTAATGTTATTGAAAAGAAAAGTTAAAAGGGGGAAAAGTCGCACTGGTCACATTTTGCAAAAAATGTCCTTAATATATCCTTGAAAATTATGTCCTGAGCAGAGACATGACACTGATTTGGATTTGGCTAAAGAAACAAATGTCTTTAGTTCCTGAAAGATTTGAATTAATGAGATATGAAAAGGAGAGCAAGCGAGAGCCATTAGAAAAGTAATGATCCTTGAGAGATCATTTTCAAAACACATTAGGTAAATCTGTCACAGTACTAATTCCTTCTTGTTGAAGAGCTGAAATTGTTGGGTAGGGCATCACCCCATATCTCACTTAAAAAGAAAATAGTTTAATATTTGAAGATTTCTTTCTCTTTTCTTTTCCTTTCCTTTTTTTTTTTTTTACTATTTTAATTATTTATGCTAATTTGATTATAATTGTTTAATTTGCTATTTTGTATTCATTATACATAAAATAAATATCTCAGGCCTTTTCTGGCTTTGAATTATTTGATTTACAAATAGTTCGTTTTTAATGGTATGGACTAATTCTGTCTGAAATAAATAAAGTGATAAATCTTTTTTTTAGTACATTTGTAAATAATTAAACAGTCATAATCTGCATAGTGTGATCACAACAGGCTAAAGACTGAAAAGAAGCCAGCATCACTAAGAGAACAAGCTTTTTGGCCTAAGTGCCCAGGTCCCCTGGGTGTGCAGCTGCTCTGAGCGGAGGTTTTCCCCTCATAGCGGAAAGATTTCTTTGAAAAGGACCCAAGGCAAAATAGTCAGTGACGAGTGGGATCTGGAAGTGTTATTATTAATAACACTCAATTGTAGGTGAAATCTTAAGCGTGTGGGGTGAAGGTACAGACGACACAGGAGCTCTAGCTTTTTTCTCCGACTTTATTCACCACCAGACATGAACCCAACATCGTCATTGAACACGCGTCAGTGGTCAATGCGTACTCCGCTGACGGAAATGGGTGGGCCAGCAGGGCAGCATTGGCCAGCACCTACTTCGCCACGGTCCCATTCCTCAATGAACGTAACAGTTCCGCAACAACAAGGAGAACCAAAACTCTCTCATTCCTCCTTTCATTTAACCTCACTCTCTGCTGCTCTTCAACCAAGCCAACCCATCTCATCTTCTTCCGCAACATCAAAAACATTGATATGGGCATTCTCACTATCAGATTGGATAATAGTCAGATTCCAGACTTCTATTCTCCTCCTGATGATTTAGTATTATATTATAATAATTGTCTACTCTATTTCCTAGATTCTCTGGCTCCTGTATAAACCCACTGTTTCCTTCGCTCGTTCTGCTCCATGGTGTACCTCTGATCTCCCAGCATTGAGGGCAAAAGCTTGGCAACTAGAGCGTAAATATAAATGCAGAAATCTATAAATGTCATGTTCTACAGTATAAAGATCCCATCAATTAGGCCAAACAAAACTTTTACTCAGGTATTTTCGGTTTTTATGAGGGTAACACCAGGATCCTGTTTTTGCCTCTCAACAAACTTCTTCAACCCTTTGACACTTTACCACCACACTAATCACAGTACAGAAAATTCTTTAGTGTAGGTCACAAATAATGGCTTATTATAATAATAGATTAATTATGGCCTCTGGCAGTGGACTCATCTCTTTGCTTGTTGTTTTAGACCTAGGACTTCCAGATACAGACTGGTAATGGCTACCAGACATAGTAGTGGTGGAGAAGCAGAGGAAGACGGCGATAGTGATAGAAGTGGCTATACCGAGTGATAGGAAGAAGGACCACGAGAAGCTTGAGAAGTACCAGCTTGAGAAGGATGCTGTCTCATGGTGATGATGAAAAACTAGTTCAATTTATTAAATCTAGACTGGACTACTACAATATATTCACACAATATCTCCGTTCGTTAAGTTGACAAACTGAAGCCTATATTATAGCCTATATTTTGTCTGCTTTGGCTTCAAATTGCACTGTAAATAAAGTTATTTTGGCTGTATTACTAATTTGAGTTGGTTAGTTTGTATCAGCCTTAATAAACTGCTTGCTTATGTTAACTAGTTCCTGCCCTCCTGCGTCCTTTGCATTTGGGTCCTCTTTCTGCTTCAAGTTATCTGCGGTCTGCAAATGCTGACACTTTTCAAATGACTAAAGTTATTAATTGATGTCATTATGCATCCAGAAATTAAGTGTGTACCTGGTTTTATAGTATGCCATTCTGCCAGACAAACACCATCTAGGAATCATACTTTTGTACTGACAATGTAAAATTATTTACTAAATTAACATATTTCCACATAGTATGTTATTAGTATTATCATTTAATATAGTAGTATATAGTCTTCATAAAATTCTCCAGTGAGGGAAGGAAATTAGATGAATGCTAAACGATAATTTTTTGTGAACTGGTAGCATCAGTGACAAAAGCTCCGCCCTTTGTCACTGATGGGGACACTGCAATTACCTTGACATAAACAAAGAAAACAAGGTTGTTTTACATTCTGTATGAGTAACATTTACATGATCAGGATCTGGAAAGCAAAAGCGCGTAACTAATATAGTATCTAGTGCAGAGAAAATGACAGAAACCTCAGCAGAACACTTTTCAGGAGAATGGCAACTATGGCAACTCCTCCATCTAATGTACACAGTGCAATAGTTAGACCCTTCTGCACATGCTCTACAGTGCAAATAACAAAGTTTCATAGTTTACAGTTTAGAGTAAAATGCACCATATATATCTCTGTAATATTCAATTATACTTTATAATTGAGTTGTTTATATATATTAGAGCAATTTCTTATATTTTGTAAACTTTGTATTATGTTGTATTATTTAATTAAACTCAGTCTGTTACTATTTCTATTGTCTTGAAGCAACTATAACCACATAATTTCCTTAGGGAAGAATAAATTATCCTTATTCTGATTTTGTAGTATGAACCTATGTACTATAAGTCCTGCTGCATTAACACCATCTGGGAATCCTAGTTATGTACTGAAAATTAAAAAGTTTAATGAATTAGCATGTTAGCATGTAATACAGTATTAGTATAGTAATGTATGGTATTTAAATAAAATCCTCCAATGAGAGAAAGAAAAATATATTCTTGGTGAACTAGGAGCATTGCCATCAGTAACAAAGTCTCCACCCTGTATAATGCTGTAATTACCTTGACATTAAATTAACCAAAGAACAGGGTTGTTTTGCATTCTAGATGAGAAACATTTACATGATCAGGATCAGAAATGCAAACCAGCACAAAGAATGTAGTATCTGGTGGAAACATATAACAGGAACCTTCAGCAGAACTTTGTCAGAAGAATAGCAACTATGGCGGGGATCATGCATCTTCTGCTGCTGTCAGGTTAGTGTTGTAAAATAATGTTAAAAGTTTTGTCAACCTTTCAAACATCTTTAGCTTAGTGTATAGTGCATTTCAGTAAAAGTAGCTTTTTTTTTTTTTTTTTTTTAGCATTTTCTATTAAAGCTCAGTAATGAAGTGGTAATAGTAGGGTAACACGGCAGAAACAAGACCGTACAAACAAACGTACCACGTAATAACCTGTTAATATCCAAGAAATATCATGGTAGCAGCAGTGGTTACACTGTGAAGAGGTTGCTGTGAAACTGACAGGAGCTACTTGTAACGTAGTGCCAGTAACGTAATGTAAATACAAATTTCAGTAATCTTACTGTATATTTTATTTACAGTATTGTTTTACTTTCCTTTACAGTATCTTCACTGTTTTTCCATTTACAGCATTACTGTAGTTCCTTTTACAGTAGTTCTACTGTGATCTCATTCACTTAATTTTTACTGGAATGTCTTGCGCCGCACTTTTTCTGTATTATCCATTTACAGTATTACTGTAACATCCTTTGTGGTATTTCTACTGTTATTGTTTATGGTACTTAGATTGTAGTCTTGCTTAAAGTGCTTTTGTTGTATATTCATTTACAGTACAGTATTTTCATTAAATACTGTAAAACTGTGACACACTGTGAACAGTACTGTAAACCTACAACGTAACTGTAAAAGTGAGATACTCAATTAAGTTTGGCCTTTAAAAATGCCTTAAATTGATTGTAGAACATTAAAATGAAAACTTTTTTGGAAATTCAGTCTTCAACTTGTGGGTCTCAATAGTCTATTATATTAAAGCACTTTAAAAAGAAAACTATTACAAATTTTATAATATACCAAACTGACTCTGGAAATCACAACATCTGACATTAACCTCTGTGAAAATCTTGCCTTGTGAAAGCTAAAAAAACCTGGGCATCAAGAAAAATAAAAATACAATTTTGGCAAAAATATAATTTAATATTTAATAAATATAATTAAATATAATTAATTCAGCCTGCTGGTCTTCCTCTGGACCCTCTTTACAGACTTTTGGCTGATCTGTGACTTTGACGGGCATTTGGTTCCATCAGTATTCGTATGATTTGTAGAAGATACAGACAGAATGATAGAATGAACCTGCTATCATCTCTCTTCTTCTCCCCCCTTCCTCTCCTGTTGCTACTTCAATCATGAAACTGATCAATGATCAGCTGATCGGCTTTTCTCTCTTGTTTGTTTATCAGCGGATGTCGCGCTAAACAACAGCAGCACGTTTAAGCTTGATCAGCTGTTGTTAGAATTTATTTAATATTAATTTCTAGTATCAGCTGATGTTTGCTGGAGCCACAGCCGTAAAAGCTGCTGGTCATGATATCGGTTTGGATATGTTGTGAGAGGGAAACATGCAGATGAAACCAGGAGATGTCCTTACTGGATCATCAGAGCTGAACAGGTGATGGAGAAACAGGTTTACCTTTTAGGTGACATGAATGAATTGAAGGGAAGTTATCAACTGTTTCTGAGAGACAAATAACACCAGGATCCTTTTCTAAGTAGCTGACAGCTGGTAACAAAGTTTTGCCAGGGGGGCAGGTAGGGCATTAACAGGGAAAGGGGGGCACAAGGAAATACCTTTCTTTCTTATTCTCATTTAAAATATTTAGCTTTTATTAAATAACTTTCTGAATCTTGCGAACAAAGTTTTTATCTGACGTAAAATGAATAGAAATCATACATATACCAAAAAGACAGTGTACATCACTGTCACAACAGCGTTTGTTTTCATTCAAAGGCTTTATGGCTTTAATACCTGGTGGGCCGGTCTGTAGTCAAAATGCCCAATTTTTTGTCCCAGTCCAGCCCTGCAGGTTAATACTGGCAGTGTCACCATGCCAGCTGACTGTATTTCATCATCAGCCAGTGTTGTTCTTTATACATCAATATTACCAAAGTTTATCATAACGCAGCATAGAAAGTATTTACTTGCTTTCAGGTTTCATTCAAATGACTTTTTTCCTGTTTCAAAATTAAAAAACGGTTTGTAAGAAGATTATCTTCTTTTTTAACAGGCAGATAAAGTTTTGCATTGGCATTGGCTAATTTGCCAATTGTATGTTAAAAATGTTCGTATTTTAATATTCAAAAATGTTTTTGCCCAAAACATATGTGCACTATATGTCAGTAAAAATACTATGCAAATATTGATGTCCTCGAATGCTGAATAAACATTGACAAGCACTGATTGTATCTCTTGTACTTTATCAACACAGTATCTAAATACTTTGCACCGTAGTGGTTAAAACCTCATTCTAATAAGAGTTAAAAGCGTTTTCGGTTATTAGGTTTATAGGATTATTGAATTATGGTTAACAGTTGGTAGAATTTTTTTCTTTTTAACATTATCTGCCAATTACATCTGCCACCCTTCTCCAAATCTGTGCCCCTACCTGGCCCCCCAACAAAAATTTTCTAGACCCGCCACTGCATCTGTGAGGCGTGAGCGGTGTTTGTTTTTAACATAGTTCACGGAGGAGAATAGCTGCTGACATAATGTGGATCCGAAAATCCCTAATTGGCCTACCTGGGGTTGAAAGTCTCGATAAATGCACGGCATTTCGGCGGGTACATCGGCTTCCGCGAGTGTGACGCTTATTCTGTGCAATGAAAAATAATAAAATATAATTTTATTTTTGTATTTCAATATCACAATAATCTTCCAATTTAGAACTACAAGTTAAAAATAAAAGAACTAAACACAAATAAAATACACTTCAGCTAAATACTTCTAATTTATTTTCCCAAACCACCTGGAGCTGCAGTATAAGTAAAAAGAGCCGCATGCGGCTCCGGAGCCGCAGGTTGCCGACCCCTGCCCTAGGCCATCTGACCTCAGGAAATCACATGATAGGGTGGGGCTAGGTTTCACAATGAGCTCACCCAAAACTCTTTGGGGGGAATGCTCCTACAGGGTCTTTCAGTCAGTAGTTCCCCTATTCACTCCCATTCCACTGCTGTGAAAAAAAAGAAGCACACCATTTATTTAGGTTTAATATGGATTTAGATGAAATTAAAAATAGTTAGGACAATTGTAATATGTTTTTCCTACACTTGTGGAAAACATAGTGTGCATTACTTTAAATTGTCCCCTTTAACACAAGGCACTGCTGGAAAGAGCCAACTGCCACAATTGATATTACCTGGATAATAACATAATATCTAATGATGTAAATATATTGCGACTATCTGACAAATTCTGATAATTAAGCTCATGGTTTTTCTATTGTTTTTAGGTTTAACATATTGTTTGAATCTTCTACCTTAAAGTGTTTGTTAAGCAGATCTGCAGTGTTCATAAACCCACTTTATTTTTGTTCTAGACTTAATTTTCAGTGGTACACATGTTGCTGAAATGTTGACAAATTTTACAGTAAACATCTTTAATTACATTCTAAGTAAAGTTTTGAAATATCAGTTTTTGTGTGTGATTTTTAAAGATCTGACTACTGACAGTAGTGGGTTTTATAATGGCTTGTCATTAAGTATTTCATATATTTCTGTTCCACAGGCCTGTCTTTTCAATTTTCACATGGCCTCCAGCCCCAGTTTGTCTTCTTTCAAACACCAAAGACCTGGTCTGAAGCCCAGAGCATCTGTAGGGAGCAATGTTTCGACCTGGCCACCATTAATGACATGAGAGAGATGGAAATTGTACTTGAAGCTGTCAAAGATAAATATGATGATGCTGTGTGGACTGGCCTTTCAAAAGGCACGACCTTCAGGTGGCACTGGTCTCTGGCAGACGACGACTTCTACAAAGAGGGAGAAAGAAACTACTTGTTGTGGAGCTCAGTAACGATTAAGAACTGTGCAGTTTCCAGCAACGGGAAACTGAATATGATGGACTGTGCCAACCAAAAATATTCAGTTTGCTTTGATGGTGAGTCATTTTAAATAGTTGTTTTTGCCATACTCTCATCATGTGTGCATTATGTTCTGTTTTGCTTCCTCTGTCTCTTTGTCCTCTTGTTATCGTGTGTGTGTGTGTGTGTGTGTGTGTGTGTATTTAAGTCCTCAGTTTTCCCTTTTCCTTGTCACATCGTTGTTGTTTACCTGACTGTGTGTGCGCTCTTCTAGAGTCTTAGTGTTGCCTAGTGTTTCCTGGTCGCTGAGTATCAGAAATAAAGCGACTGTTTCAGTTGAGCCTCATATATGAGTCCTGCATTTGTGTCCTTCCCTTGCCTGCAACCCAGCAAATCCTGGCAAATTCATGGTTACCTGTTAGAATGTGTCTCTGATATTTAATGGAAATCCATCAAATAGGTAAATTTTCAGAGGGAGGAAGGAGACAAGACAAGACAAAAGACAGGCTGTGGAAAAGAGTTAGTGTTTAATAATAAGTAATAATTAAATGAAAAGTGGTGTATACAGTGATTGCATCAAGCTCGTGCCAAACACTCAAACTGGTTTTCACTAAATGTAATGGCACTTTTTTATTTTCAAATCTTATTTATCCTTCTTTGATTAGTACTGTAATATTTGTAAATAGGTTTAAAGTTAAATTAAAAAAAAACCTGTCTCTTTATTTTGATCAGTAGTTTGTCAGTACATAAAAACTGTCTTGCTTTGATTCTCGGGAATACTACAGAACACACTGCACACTCTCTTGGCTGAAACCTGAGGACCATTGCTACATAGTAAATGTTTTAACTGTGAATTTTGTGGAAATGAAAAGTCAGTGAAGCTCATTTTATTTTACTTTGCAGCAACAAAACAAGGTGCAGATCAATACATCCTTAACACACAAAACATGGTTTGGACTGCTGCTCGGGATTATTGCAGAACACACTACACAGACCTGACCAGTCTAAGGAATGATGCTGAGTACCAGATAGTCCAGCAAGTAGCCAATGGCAATGAAGTGTATGTTGGCCTTTTCAGAGACCCCTGGGAGTGGTCAGACCAGACTGACTCCTCATTTAGATACTGGAACCCAGACAAGACTGTCTGGACTGATGGCACTCAAACCTGTGTTGCTATGCTGAAGGTAAACTCTGGTAAATGGGGAGACAGGGCATGTACAGAAACACATCCTTTCGTCTGTGATTGCAGTGAGTAAAACTCTTTACTAGAAAATTTATAAAACATTTATATTTCAAATAGAAAAAAAAATATCTGTCTTTCTCCATGACAGAAATGTATAAAATGAAGGATCCAGACTAACTCTGTTTACATCTGTTTATATTAGGGAACAAGCTGAGTTTCATTGAACTGAGGATCAGCCCACAGGACTCAATGCTGGATCTAAGTAATCCTTCGGTGCAAGCAGACATCCTGGAGCAAGTAAGTGATGCAGATCTTTGTTAATGATGAGCAGTTAAATTTGAGTATATCATATATATGTTTATTTAGATTGCGACATGAAATAACTACTTCATCGCATTAGGACCTTCATGGTTTTGCTATAGTAAATGGAAACATGAATATTCTCTGTTTAATAGATGAACCAGAAGCTAAGGAGTTATAACACGACTGCTGTTTTTCATCTAACGTGGAGAAAACAATCTGATGGAAGAGTTTTTACCAAGGAGCCTTGAAGAAGTGGCTGACGAGAGAAAAATCAGGGGAAGTGATTAATATGGATGATAAATGTACTTTAACAGACTAGCACAGAGCAATGTGAACATAGAATAGACACAGTTTTACAGATTAGAATATTTTGGCGCGTAACAGCAAAGCCAGATTACAGACATTTGCCAACGAAACTATGTGTAAGAAAAAGTACACTATGATAATGAAAAGTTATACACCGTCTCTCTCTCTCTCTCTCTCTACATATATATATATATATATATATATACACGAATATATATATATATATGTATATATATATATATATGAATATATATATGAATATATATATGAATATATATATATATATATATATATATATATATATGAATATATATTTGTGTATCTTTTTTCTGTCCTTACGTGTGCATTTATGACTGTTTTGCATTGGAAAGTTTTTAAATTTGTTTTTGAGAAAACAACATCTAGCACTTGCTTGGATTAACTCGTTGCAATTCAAGGCAGTACGACTCGGCTCAACAATTTTTCAGTCGAGTTCCACCTAAGGCTGTTTTTATGCTCGCCACGTGGCTTGTGTCATGGGTGTCTCACGTATCACATAACATCCTGTGTTGTGCGACACAGTTTTTATTGTGTGTTGCCCAGTCATGCACCTCTTGATTTTTTTTTAACTTGTGTCAGATCATGCCTGTTTATACCTCCATCACTGAAACTCAGGGACATACAGACACACAGAGTGAGATGTTGCAACTGTTGTGGAAAGAAAGGATGCAAAAAAAAAAAGCTTCCAGTTGTGACTTCTTCTTGTTCGTATCAGCGAGTATGACATGCATTTCATTGCCTTGTACATATGGCGTGTGCAATGACAATAAAGATGAATTCTATTCTATTCTATTCTATTCTATTCTTCTATATTGTCTTAGTAGTGACACCTATTTTTTTGGTGAATACTGCAACAGCTTCTTACGTCTTAACAGCAGGTATGAATGGTTGGATCTGTGTGATGATGGCATGGCAGTGAGTAAAATATGATCACCCTATGTTTGCTGAATGATAGGTACCACAGGCCTTCAAGCTTGCAGTATTTAAACCGTTATTTACAAAGCCATCACTTGACAAAGCTGTCTTAGGTGGGTCCTCTGTAGAGGAATGATTTCAGTCGGGCTTCAGAGTTAATCACATCACAAATACAGCTTTAGTGAAGGTTATAAATGATCTTCTTATGGCCTCTGACAGAGGACTAATCACTGTTCTTGTCCTGTTAGTGCAGGTACTGGTCAATACTACTGAAAATAACATTTTGTTACAGTGATTAGAGCTTGCTGTAGGTATTATAGGTACAGCACTACTGGAGTTTGAATAATATCAATCTAATAGACTCAAATGAGTTCATGTAAATGAAGAGTACTCTTTACACTAAGGTTAATTATGGAGGTCCACAGGGTTCCATAAGACCCTGTGGACCTCCATAAATGTAGACCTTATAAATGTAGAAACTTAAAATAATCTGCAAAGCTCTCTCAAAGAGACTAGAGAAAATAACCCCCCTCTTAATTCATCCTGACCAAACTGGTTTCATAAAAGGTAGGCACTCATCAACAAATACATGTAGATTACTTAATTTGATAGACTACTCATACAGTAAAAACCTTGAAACTCCAATATTTTCTTTAGATGCAGAAAAAGCATTTGACAGAGTTAACTGGAAATTTCTATTTGCAACTTTACACAAATTTGGTTTTGGATCCTCTTTCATTAACTGGGTAAAAATATTATACAATTCCCCAACAGCTTGTGTCAAACCATATGACCAAACATCCTCCAGCTTCTGTCTCTTGAGGGGCACCAGGCAGGGATGCCCACTCTCCTCTTCACTGTTTGTAATTTTTATTGAACCACTAGCAGCAGCAATTAGACAGAATTAAGTAATTAAGGGCATAAAATGCAAGAACGTGGAACATAAAATCAGCCTTTATGCGGATGATGTGTTACTTTTTCTCCAAAACTCACAAACCAATATCTCTGGGGTGATTGAATTGATAAACTCTTTTGCAAGAATATCAGATTACTCAATTAACTGGTCAAAATCTACAGTCCTCCTGATTAATGGCTCCTTCCATAATTCTTCTACACAACTGCAATCGGGAAATATAAAATATTTAGGTATTAATGTTTCTACCAAGCTTGCAGATCTAACTAAATTAAACCATATCCCACTTTTAAAGAAAGTAGAAGGTGATCTGGCTACATGGAAATGTCTACCCATATCACTCATGGGAAGGGTTGCCGCTATAAAAATGATGGTCTTACCAAAAATAAATTATTTATTCTCAATGATCCCAACTAAACCGCCACAAGATTGGTTCAGATCTCTAGATTCATGTATGTCCAAATTCCTTTGGAAAAATAAACCCCCACGTATAAGCTTAAAAACACTACAAAAGACCAAGGATAAAGGAGGACTAGAACTGCCTAACTTTCAGCACTACTTCTTAGCCAACAGGCTTCAGTTTATCTCAGGATGGCTAAAACATACCCTCTTAGATGAACCTTGGCTAGATGTAGAACAAGCACTTTGCAATAATCTATAGATTTCAGACCTACCATTTATCAGCTCAAACATCCAACGATATGAATGCTTCAAAAGCGTCCCACCATGCTGCTCTTCTCTGACAGCATGGTGGGAGTTTCTAAAATTGACGGCGTCTTCATTAATCCCATGCAAACGTACACCTATCTGGAACAACCCTGACATATTACAAAACAATAATATGATAAACTTTCCAGGTTGGAGTGGTAAAGGAATCAAATATTTAGAACATATATTAGAAGGAACAGAATTTATGTCATTTGACAGACTAGTTACACAATATGGGATCAACAAGAAAAGATTTTTAGAATATCGACAAATTAAATCCATAGTAAAAAAAAGAAATTTAAACCGGGTCAAGTTGAACTACAAACACCACCAAGTGTGGTACAATTTCTTACTCTTAAAACCCCAAAATTACTTTCCAAAATATACAGAATGCTTTCTAAAACAGATGAATCAATATCACTTCCTATTGCAAAATGGGAAGCGGACTTATCAGTTAACTTAGACCAAAACTTCTGGTCTCAGATTTGCTTAAAAACCTTTCATCTAATTAGAAATCCCAGTCTTCAATTAATTCAATACAAAATACTACATAGAGTGCACTATACCTGTCATTGGATGTTCAAGATGGGCTTTACGTCTACCAACAACTGCTCACACTGCCAAACCAATACACCGGACAATTATATCCACGCTCTTTGGTTCTGTCCACCAGTTCAGAAGTTTTGGCGCGAGATATGTGAAGACTTATCAAAGTGTCTGAAATTTAACATTCCAACTTCCCCCTTAGTGTGTTTGTTGGGCAGCTTAGATAATGTCACTACAGAAAAGAATATAGCCCATATGATTTTCACTGCCCTATGCATAGCCAAGAAAACAGTCCTCATGAACTGGAAAAATAAAAATAATCTTAATTCTAACCAATATAGAAATTATCTATTAGATTACATTAGTCTTGATACAGCCTCTGCCACCACATCAGATCAATTGCTCTGGGCTCCTTTGATCAGCTCCATCACCTAGTGGAGGAGGGGGGGGTCATAGTTTGGTCCCACCTTCGCTGTTGTGATTGGTGTAGGGGTAGGGACAGGCTTGGGGCGTCGGGGGATTCCCCAGGAGCATCTTCCTTGGAGGGCTCCTTCTCTGGGCTGGAGCCTTGGCTGGGCCTTGGGGGCTTGGGTCCTGGTTGTTGTGTCGCTGGGGTTGCAGGCGGGTGGGTGTATGGGGGCCCAGCCCTGGCGCAGGGTACCGCCAGTGCATCGAGCCATCTGGGGGGCTCTTCAACTGGTGGGGGAGGCTGTTACATCTTGCAAGAGGTCTCCTCTCTTCAGGAACTCACTCTGCAGAAGGGAGAGATATAGGAGAGGTGGAGGAAGATCTCAGCCTGGGCGTCTATTGTCTTGTGTAGTCTGGAAGATGAGTGGATGACAGGGTGGGTGCAGTTTTCTCTGTGAGCTGTCCCAGGCTCTGTGGGGCCGGGCACGGGCACGTCACTGCAACTCCCCCTGGCTTCTGCTCCACGGCTGCTGAGTGACCCCTCATCTGGGGCTCTCCTCAGCTCTTTCTGGAATAGTGGCGCAGCTGCCCCTCTGTTGGTCTTCCTTGGTCTCTTGTGTGCTGAGGGCCTCTGGATGTCTGGAGTCTTGATCTCCTCCATACCTGCTTCAAGCCCTGGAGGACGGGGCTGTGGCTCCCCACATCCTCTAGCAGATCATTACATGAAGGAACCTTTTAAATACAAGCGCGTTCATGCTCACAGGTCTACACACGGGTGCTCACACACACAAACTACACCCTTTTTGGCTTCTACCTCAAAGCACACTGTGCGCTGTCGATCTTACGTGCTGCACAATAATGTTTAATATTTACTGTTATATTCCCATAGATCATCGTAATGATGTTGTTTATTAAATTTGCTCTTTTTTTCTGCTTGTTTTCTCTTTATTCTTTCTCAACAGGTGATCCAGGTGACCGATATATGTATTCTCTGTCTGCTTATTTTGTTGGTTTTTGGTTTTTTGCCCTTTATCACCATTCCTCTTCCCCGCTGTTTTTCTTTCCCTCTTTCTTTCTCCCCTTTCTTTTCCCCAGTCAAGTCTGTCCCATATTTAGCAGGTTAAAATAAAATAAACAATAAAATTGGTCTTAGGTCGTGTCTCTTGTTTAGTATAGGTTCAGTTTAGTGCCTGGTCTATGCCTGTTTCTTGTTTTATTGTGAAATGTTGTGCCTCATGTCAGTGTGTCTAACTTTGCTCCCCATGTCTCGTTAGCCCAAACCCTCCCCGTTGTGTCTCCCTCCTATTTTCCATTCCCTGATTACTCCCCTGTGTAAGCCCTGTGTTTTCCTCTGTTCCCTGTCGCGTCGTATCTTCAACTTGATGTGTGTTCGTGATTTCCAGTCCTCCAGCACCTCAGTTTGCATCGAGCCCGGGAGGCAATACAAGTTCGGGACCGAGCCGGCTTCGCCGCTGCTGTATCGCAGTGGCCTCGGCTCATTCTAAGACATGTAGTGACAATATTGTCGAGGCTGAGAAATCATTAACTCAACCACAAGTTGCAACTTCACCACAAACGTTGTTGCAGCCAGCCACTCCGGCTCTTTTTCAATCACCCACTCAGCCCTTAGCTGCACCCCTTTTAGCTGCCCAGCCAGAGGCCCGTTTAGCTGCTCATTCACTCAATCATCAACTCCACCTTCACCACAACTGCCACTACAAACTGCAGCTCAGGCATCAGCTCTCCCACCAGTTCATACTTCAGTACAACATCCAGTAGCTCAGCTCCCAGTGTCCCCTGTAGCTCAGCTCCCGGTGTCACCTGTAGCAATTTAGTCCCCTAGTCAGCTGGTACTCTACACACTCACTCACCTGGTCATCTACACATTCAGCCAAGGGTCCCTATACCCTCTGGCTCTACATCAGCTCCTGCTGGAAGCTCGGATGAGTCCATCCAGCCCTCCGCGGCTCCCACCCCGCCACCTGCCTCATCCGCTGGGGTTTCTGGAGAGCCCGGCCAGCACATCCTCATCTCCGCTGGAGGGTCCGAGGGGCCGCTTCAGCCTCCTGTATCCGCTGGAATGCCTGAGGAGCCCGTCCAGCCTCCTGTCTCCGCTGGAGGGGCCGAGGAGCCCGTCCAGCCTCCTGCCTCGTCAGCTGGAGGGCCCGAGGAGCCCGTCCAGTCTCTTGCCTCATCAGCTGGGGATCCGGGAGGACCCAGCCAGCACGTCCTCATGTCTGCTGACGGTTCTGGCGAGACCGTTCAGCCACCACCGGCTCCACCACCTGCAACCTACACTCCACCACCTGCGACCTCCACACCACCACCTGCAGCAGCAGCTTCATCCACGCCGCCTGCAGCAGCAGCAGCTTCATCCACGCCTGGTCCAACCTCCGCTTCAGCTTCTGCCTCGCCTGGTCCAGCTTCTGTGTCTTCGTCAGCCTCGCCAGTGACTGCCACTTCACCGCTGTCCGACCCAGCTTGGCCTGAAATACCTCGCCTTTGCCGGCCACTTTACAGGCCTTTGGTTGGACGTCTTCGCCGTTGAGGGCGGCCCCGAGACCGAGGTCGTTGCCGCCGCTGGCTTCGCGGCCGGCCTCCAGACCTGCTTTATTGCCGCCACTGCCTTCCGCGTGGCCGGCCTCCTGATGTGTCTCGTCTGCGTTGCCACCGTTGCCGTCCGCACGGTCGGCCCCCTGAACTGTTTCCCCATTGCCACCATTGCCGTCTGCGCGGTCGGCCCCCTGAACTGTTCCCACGTCGCTGCCGCTGCCTTTCATGCGGCCGGCCCCCTGAGTACCTTGTGTTTGACTTTTGTGCTGTCAGCCTCCGGGTTGGCTTCCTGAACTTTTTGCTTAGTGGACTCATGGTTGACCCAGTGGGATTTGTTTTGAGTTATTCCGGTATCTCGGTTCTTGGGCTCCTTATGTTTTGTTTTGTTTGTGACAAGAAACGGGGAGATGGAGGACTTAAATACACAGGCAGGATGACAAAAGGATGGGGAACAGGTGGACACACAGCTGCAACTAATCAGACATAACAAGCCAAAGGGGAAGCCAAACTGAAAACGCTCAACACAGGACATGAGACAATCAAAGTAAAACAGAAAACCAGAGACATTAACAAAGACGCGGACCTGACACTGAGACATAAAGACATGACTGACTTAGGAACCGAGACAGGGGAAGACTAAGAAAAATACAAAGGAAGGAAAAACTAAAATCACTAAGCACAAAGGAAAGATAGCCAAAACCAGAAATAACAATAGCCAAAGTATATGAAATCAAGATCTGAAACATAAATACTGGGTTGCAGACCCAGTACCGTAACACTATGTTTGTGCTCTGTCTGTTTTGCATGTCTTTGTTAATTTGCTCAAGCGCCTGGCTAGTTTAGGTTCTGTGGATTCTTGCAAAGTTCTGTAATAAAGTTGCTTTGCGTTCAAACCTGCTTCTGAGTTCTGCATTTTATGTCCCAAAACCCCCAGGAAATCAAAAAGGGCCACAGTCCAACACAAAACGCGGCCTGACCGCAATTCAAACAGCAACAGCAAAACAGTTCTGGAGGCCAACTTGGTGGGCGGTGACAAAGGCAGGACCACTCAGCTGACCAACCTCGGGTAAAGCAGAGGCAAAGAAACAGTTTGGGCGGCCTGCCACGGGTCCGGCGTCGGCAGGGAAATGGTTCTGGTGGCCGACCCGGCGGTGGCGACAAAATAGCTTAAGTGGATGGCGACACAGCACAGCAGGCGATCTGGGACGTGCTGGACATGGACGTGCAGGCCATACTAGATGTGCTGGACACGGACGTGCCAGAAAACTCACAGGAAGCTTGGCAGACAGCCGGCGTGCAAGGTCAGACAAAGCAGGACAAGGTGGCGCGATGACCTCAAGGGCAGGTGTGGCAGGTCCGGGCGGCTCACAGACCCTTGGTGCGGACTGAGCGGGTCCCCCAGGCATGCTGACGTCTGGCATGGGTAGAGTGAGTCCAAATGGTACAGGGACCTCTGGCTCGGGTAGGACAGTGGTTGGGCCTGCTGGTGATGTAAAAGGTAGTGCAGATGGTAGAGCTGAGGGCGGCGTACCTGCCACAGACGATGGTGATTGTGGAGAAGGTGGTAGCGTGGCAGCTGTGAGCTGTTGAGCAAGTGTGGAGACAACTAGTAGAGGCAAAGCAGGTCCAGCCGATGTGATGACCTCTGGCTTAGATGAGGCTAACTGTAGCTGCGCAGGGCAAACAGCCGGCTCAGAATGCAGCGGCTGGGGCTGCACAGTGCAGTCAGTCTGTTCAGGCAGTGCCCGCGAAATAAGGTCCATAAATGGCTGAGTGAACTCACCTGAGCACTCAGCCGATGACGGAGAAGGCTTTATCAACCTGAATAGGTGATAAAGTGATAGGTCTTTCAGCCCAATTCTACTTTTTCTACATAATCCATCATACAAAATGTAATCAAATGGAAAAGTCCCTTTTTAAAACTTGTTTTATTAGTTTTAATCTTTTAACTTTATGCATCATGCATTCTCTGACTGGAAGAAATTTGTTTAATATTTAAACCTATTTTCTGCACATTCCAGCACATAAAATAATTTTTTTTGTGTGTGTTTACACTCACTCTTTCAAATAGATGCAAGTAAAACACAGTAGAAAATAAATAAAGTCAAAGACTAGCGGTCCTGTTGCTCTATTTTCACCTGTAAAGCAGGAGTGCGGTAGGCGGAGGTTTACCCTGGTGAAGGTGTGCCGCAGCGGTCAGTGGAAAAATCCGCGAGTTTCTCTGTGAATTTCCCATTATGTCGTAGCACACTCGGTGCTTGCTCGGAAGTTTAGGGGGTTTTTTCGCTGTAAAAAGAAGTTTTCTTCCCACGCACAACGGACGCTAATGTTTTTGTCACTTTTTATGGAATCAAACTCAAAGTAAGGTCAGTACTTCCACGCTTTAAACGCTGCACGCTCATACTCTCTCCCGTACTCGATATATTATCCATTGTTGATCTGCACACAGCTGTTGTCACGAACGTCGCACTTGTTTACGTCACTGTCATTAGACATTCTCGCAAAAAAAATCACGGTTTTAGTAACGCAGTAACGCAGCGTTCCTACGGGAAAGTAAAGGTAATCTAATTACCGTTTTTGCAATAGTAATCCCTTACTTTACTCGTTACTTGAAAAAAGTAATCGGATTACCCATCTCTGGCAACATCACAACTAATCTTGATCTAAAAAGATCAGACCAACTTTCAGAGAGGTGAGAACATGACCAGAGGGGACCACACCGTTTCTGCAAGATTGCTTTGAATGCACAGACTGGGATATGTTAGAGAAGCTGCTACAGTACACAACCTTAGTGACCAACTACATCAGAAAAAGAATTGAGGATGTCACTGTCTCCAAGACCATCATCACCTATGCAAACCATAAACCCTGGTTCTCTGCAAAGCTACGCAACCCTATGAAAATCACAGACTCTGAATTTAATTCCAACAATAGAGAAGCTTACACTACAGCCAGAGCAGACCTGTCACAGGCCATTAGAGGCAAAGTGGGAGTATGCAGAAAAGATCAATACACACTTCACAAGTTCAAAGGACAGATGGTGCATGTGGCAGGGCAAACAATCACAGGCTACAATACAACACCTCTGGCATGCAGCAGTGATCCCTCCCTGCCTGACAAACTAAAGGACTTATTTGCACATTTTGAGGCAGAGAGCCAGCAAGAAAATGCCCCCCTCCCCCACAGACCAAGTACTCTGCCTGTCCACAGCAGATGTTAGGATAACAATTCGCAGAGCAAACCCATGAAGGGCTGCAGGACCTGACAACATATCTGGCCAGGTGCTTCGGGAGTGTGCTGACCAGCTCGCAGGCATCTTCTCGGACATCTTAAATACACCACTTAGCTCAGCTGTGGTACCTGCATGTCTCAAACCCACAAAAATCATCCCTGTGCCAAAGTCCACTGTGTCCTGCCTCAATGACTACTGGCTGGTGGCACTTACGCCCATCATCACAAAGTGCTTTGAGAGGCTGGTGTTGAGGCACATAATAACTCAGCTTCCACAGAATCTGGACCCGTTACAGTTTGCTTACTGCTCAAACTGCTCCACAAATGATGCCATCTTGTCTGCTCTTCACCTTTCTCTCTCCCATCTCGACAAAAAGGACACTTATGTCAGAATGCGGTTTATTGACTTCAGCTCAGCATTCAACACAGTCATTCCCCAGAAGCTGGTGAAGAAGTTGGACCTACTAGGAATAAACACCACTCTCTGCAATTGGATCTTTGACTTCCTAACTGACAGACCCCAGGTCTTTCTTCATAGGAAATACCACCTCCAAAGTCCTCAGAGTGAGTACAGGATCGTGGCAGGGCTGTGTGCTTGGTCCACTGCTGTTCACCCTGCTAACATGTGACTGTACTGCAGAGTACAGCTCAGCAGTCGGGACTCAGCACTCAGGAGCTGTGGGAGGCACCTTGGCAGCAGAAAATGATGGAACTCTGCAAATATGAAATAATTTTGTCTGTAATGTTTGGAAATATAATTACAAGGGTAAAGGATTACAACGTGATCATTTTAAAAAAGAATTACTATAAAGTGTTTTCCTTATAATGCTGTGACTAACTCCAGTAAACACGGACTAATGCTGTTTTGCATTCTGAGTGGGAAGCATTTGCATGACCGGCATATGGGAATCACAGTTCATATTTTAAAAAAAAGTAGAAAGGAGCAAGTGATATCACTCTGGCACATCCATCCTAGACAGACACTGAGGGCTCTCCAGCTCTCCCATATTTGCCACAAATTGACAAGTACGGCAAGGATCATGCATCTAATTCTGCTCCTGTCAGGTCAGTGTTGCTAACTGTCAAAACAGTGATCCTTTTTTACTCTTTAGCTGAGCATACCTGTGCATTTTAAAAGACAAAAACAAAATAATAAATAAATAAAACTTTAATAATACTGTTTGCTTAAAGAAAGCCTAAAGGTTAGGGTTTAGGGTTTATATTTAAATGATGCTTTCTCTGTGTGGTTAATGAATGGTGAAATAATATAGGCTTTTATAACTCAACAAGTGCAAAAAAAAAAAAAGATGTTTGGTCGCCCTATCTAAAAAAGCCTGAGCTTTAAAGCTCATAAGTTGTCCTATTTTGTCCCTTTGTTTGTATATTTTTAAAATATTATTTTGAACCTTGTACTTCGTTTTGCAAATTAATTATTTATATTTCAGCTGTTTTTTCTTATTCGTAATAGTTGTTTCAATGACCTTAAATTGTTTGTTAGGCAACCCTGCTGTGCTAAACTGTTTTATACAAATGAACTCACTTTATTTTTGTCCTAGATTTCTTTTTGACTGGTACATATGCTGCTAAAATTTCAACAAATCTAACAGTGAACACTTTTAATTAAATTTTAAGTCAAATATTAACACATCATTTTTTGGTTATCAAAGACTTACTTACAGATTGCAGATCTTACAATGGCGATTGACTATTTAATTTGTGGATTATATTTATTCCACAGGCTTGTCTTTTCAATTTTCACATGGTCTCCAGCCACAGTTTGTCTTCTTTCAAACACCAAAGACCTGGTCTGAAGCCCAGAACATCTGCAGGGAGCAATGTTTTGACCTGGCCACCACTCATGACATGAGCGAGATGGAAACGCTCCTTGAAGTTGTCAAAGATAAATATGATGATGCTGTGTGGATTGGCCTTTCAAAAGGCAAGACACGCAGGTGGCGCTGGTCTCTGGCAGATGATGATTTCTACAAAGAGGGAGAAAGAAGTTATTTGTTGTGGCGCTCAATAACTGATGACAACTGTGCAGTTTTCAGCAACGGGAAACTGAATATGTATTCCTGTGAGACCAATAAATATTCGGTTTGCTTTGATGGTGAGTCTTTCTTTTACATACTGTATGACCAGTGTTGGGAAGGTTACTTTTAAAATGTATTCCGTTACAGAATACAGAATACATGCCCCAAAATGTATTCTGTAACTTATTCCGTTACGTTACTCAATGAGAGTAACGTATTCTGAATACTTTGGATTACTTAATATATTATCGTGCTTTTTACAACAACGTGAATGTACTATTGCTGTGTGATTTATTACTATTACTGAAGGTCCGCGACTCCGAACTGTAGTAAAGGGACCTCTGACTAATACGGCGGGGTCCCTGTCGGCTCATAGCCGAAAAATAGCTTTACTTTGTTGTGTGGCTCAATTTTTCTTGCGAGAGACAGAGAGAGGCGTTGAAAGACTGCTCCAACGGAACTTATTGTTTTCGGAGGAAAACACGAACACGGTGTACAGTCGAGTCTTAATAGCTTACTTACAACTGGGCTCGTCAGGCACTCTTCTTGGCTGCAGTGGTTATTATTATATTTACATGCTTCCAGCTCCCGTTTTTCCTCGACGGCAACTCGTACCTTTCCACTCGCCTTTTTCTCCCTCCTCGCGCTCACAGACACATAACGTGTATGGCAGTGCATTCTCCCTGCAACACGGACTATACTGCCCATGATGCTACATTCTTTAGAGCTATGCTTGTAGCATTCTGCCTGTTAGCTTAGCACAACAACGAAAAGGCGCTCTCTCACCCAGGAAACACACAGTCGCAGAGAGAGAGAGAGCGTCGCCCTGTAACCATGGCAACCGTAACGCTGCCGCCTGGAACGAAAGAACGTAGCTGTCAAACAAAACCCAAACAGTCCTGACCCGCGACAAAATGAAACAGGAAAGTACCGCAGTGTAATCCATTTATTTCAACAAAGTAACTGTATTCTGAATACCACCTTTTTAAACGGTAACTGTAACGGAATACAGTTACTCATATTTTGTATTCTAAATACGTAACGGCGGTACATGTATTCCGTTACTCCCCAACACTGTGTATGACACAAGCATACTAATACTCATTAGACAAATTGGATGTGTTATGTCGTGAGGCATTCATTCAGAAAGTTTATTCTGTTCATTAGTGATGTGCGGATCGATCCTAAAATATCGATTCCTTCGATACCAGTCATTTATGTTCTAGAATCGATCCAAGTTACATGGTTTATTAAAATAATCAAATTACAGCATTTACATTTATGTTAGACTACTTTTAATTAACTGCTTGTTAACACAATGTTACAGTGTCTATCAAATAGACACTGTAACATTTCGGACTCGAACATAGTCAACTTTGAACTGTTCACCACTCTTCTAACAATTCAGTTTAAATGAATTGAATTCAATTTCATTCAGCACCAGATCACACCAACAGTCATCTTGAGGTGCTTTATATTGTATGGTAAAGATCCTACTAATCTACAGAGAAAACCTAACAAACAGATGATGCCCTGTAAGCAAGAACTTTATGATGAATTGAAGGAAAAACTCTCTTTAAACAAGAGGAAACCTCCAGCAGAACCAGGTTCATGGAGGAGCCGCCCTCTACTGCAACCACATGAAGGTGAAAGAAAGGAAATAAGACAAAAGTCAATGTTTAATAATAAAATGTAAAGTGGTGTTTACAGTGACTGTATCAAGCTCATGTCAAACAAATTAGTCTTTTAGTAAATGTAATGCTACTAAAATTCTCAAATCTTGATTATCCTTCTTTGTTTTGTACTGTAATCTCTCTGAAATTTTTTAAAATTGTCTCTTTATTTTGAGAATAAAAGATGCAGATCAGTAGTTTGCCAATACATAAAAAATGTCTTACTTGGATTCTCAGGAATACTACAGCAGCAGTCCTCAACCTTTTTTGCACCACGGACCGGTTTATGTCTGACAATATTTAAAAAACTGTAAATTTTGTGGAAATGAAAATTCAGTGAAGCTAATTTTACTTTACTTTGCAGCAACAAAACAAGGTGCAGAGCAATACATCCTTAACACACAACGCATGGTTTGGACTGCTGCTCGGGATTTCTGCAGAGCACACTACACAGACCTGACCAGTCTAAGGAATGATGCTGAGTACCAGATAGTCCAGCAAGTAGCCAATGGCAGTGAAGTGTATGTTGGCCTTTTCAGAGACCCCTGGGAGTGGTCAGACCAGACTGACTCCTCATTTAGATACTGGAACCCAGACATGCTTGTCCGGACTGATAGCACTCAAACCTGTGTTGCTATGTTGAAGGTAAACTCTGGTAAATGGGGAGACAGGGCATGCACAGAAACACATCCATTCGTTTGTAACTGCAGTGAGTAAAACTCTTTACTAACACATTTAGTTTTACTTTTTTTTTTTCAAATAGCAAAAACTATTGTTATCTTCATTTTTCTCAGTGACAGAAATGTGTAAAATGAAGGAGAGTGTTGCAAATACGATTCAGACTAACTCTGTTCACATCTGTTTATAGTAGTCAAAAAACTGAGTTTCATTAAACTGAGGATCAGCCCACAGGACTCAATGCTGGATCTAAGTAATCCTTCGGTGCAAGCAGACATCCTGGAGCAAGTAAGTGATGCAGATCTTTGTTAATGATGAGCAGTTAAATTTGAGTATATTATATATATATATGTTAATTTAGATTGTGACATGAAATAAGTATTTAATCACATTAGGACCTTCATGGTTTTGCAATGGTAAATGGAAACATGGGTATTTTCTGTCTAATAGATGAGCCAGAAGCTACGGAGTTATAACAAGACTGCTGGTTTCCATCTAAAGTGGAGAAAACAATCTGATGGAAGAGTTTTTACCAAGGAGCCTTGAAGAAGTGGCTGAAGAGAAAAGAATCAGCGGAACAAGTTAATATGGATGATAAATGTACTTTAACAGAGTAGCATAGAGCAATGTGAACATAGTATAGACACAGTGTGTGTGTATCAGCCTTAACCTTTGTATATATTTCCCCAGCCCAAGTGTACTCGTGTAGTGTTCGTGCGTAGTTAACATAACCACAGTTTTCACTTAGCCACTACTGCACCCCACCTGTATATAGCCACTAAACTCCACTGTGTATTCACATTTTGCCACTTGCTGTAATAAATTCTTGTCACGTTCATACGGTGTCTGTGTTGAATCTGTCCAATCCGCCCTATATGACCCACGCCGTGACAGTTACATGCTTAAATATAAAGTTGAAAAAATGTAAGTGCAACCAGGCTATGGATCAAGTAATTGCGATTAATTACAGAAAACTGTGAGATGAATAGGTTAATTTTTTTTAAATCTATTCACAGCACTAATCTCTCTCTCTCTCTCTCTATATATATATATATATATATATATAAACACCCAGCACGCCCCTGCGGGCGGTTTATCCTTCAAGCTCGGGTCCTCTACCAGAGGCCTGGGAGCTTGAGGGTCCTGCGCAGTATCTTAGCTGTTCCCAGGACTGCGCTCTTCTGGACAGAGATCTCCGATGTTATTCCCGGGATCTGCTGGAGCCACTCGCCTAGCTTGGGAGTCACCGCACCTAGTGCTCCGATTACCACGGGGACCACCCTTACCTTCACCCTCCACATCCTCTCGAGCTCTTGTCTGAGCCCTTGGTATTTCTCCAGCTTCTCGTGTTCCTTCTTCCTGATATTGCTGTCATTCGGAACCGCTACATCGATCACTACGGCCGTCTTCTTCTGTTTGTCTACCACCACTATGTCCGGTTGGTTAGCCACCACCATTTTGTCCGTCTGTATCTGGAAGTCCCACAGGATCTTAGCTCGGTCATTCTCCACCACCCTTGGGGGCATCTCCCATTTTGACCTCAGGACTTCCAGGTTATACTCGGCACAGATGTTCCTGTACACTATGCCGGCCACTTGGTTATGGCGTTCCATGTATGCCTTGCCTGCTAGCATCTTGCACCCTGCTGTTATGTGCTGGATTGTCTCTGGGGCATCTTTACACAGCCTGCACCTGGGGTCTTGCCTGGTGTGATAGACCCCAGCCTCTATGGATCTTGTACTCAGAGCTTGTTCTTGTGCTGCCATGATTAGTGCCTCTGTGCTTTGTCCAGCCACTGGTAGGATTTCTGGATATCAGCCACCTCCTCTATCTGCCGGTGGTACATACCGTGCAGGGCCCTGTCCTTCCATGATGGTTCCTCGTCTCCCTCCTCTTTCTTGGGTTTCTGCTGCCTGAGGTATTCACTGAGCACTCGGTCAGTTGGGGCCATCTTCCCAATGTATTCTTGGATGTTCCTTGTCTCATCCTGGACCGTGGTGCTGACACTCACCAGTCCCCGGCCCCCTTCCTTCCGCTTAGCGTACAGCCTCAGGGTGCTGGACTTGGGGTGAAACCCTCCATGCATGGTAAGGAGCTTTCTTGTCTTTATGTCAGTGGCTTCTATCTCCTCCTTTGGCCAGCCTATTACCCAGCAGGGTACCTGATCACGGGCAGGGCGTACGTGTTGATGGCCCGGATCTTGTTCTTTCCATTCAACTGACTCCTCAGGACTTGCCTGACCCTCTGCAGGTACTTGGTGGTTGTCATTGCTGTATAGCCTGGTAGTGTGGATCAGTGAATCGATGTCTCGTTCACTCTTGGCATACAGCTTGATGTCATCCATGTACAGGAGGTGGCTGACAACTGCTCCGTTCCGTAGTCGGTATCCGTAGCCAGTCTTGTTAATGATCTCACTGAGGGGGTTCAGGCCTATGCAGAACAGCAGTGGGGACAGAGCATCTCCTTGGTAGATCCCGCACTTGATGGTGACTTGTGCTATGGGCTTGGAGTTGGCCTCTAGTGTTAGCCCACTTTTCGTCAGGGTGCCCTGGTTCCTCAACACCTGACGCGGACCTTGTTGATCCGGGCGACGTCCGAGCCGGCATGCCTTCATATTTATTTGTCTCGCTCATGTCTGCGGTAGGCTCGCTTAGCATAGGGGGTCTAGCCTTAGGACCATTACTGGATACAGAGGCCCCAGGCAGGAATCGAACTTGCGATCCTCTGTTCCAAAGGCGTGTAGTCTAACCACTACGCTATATATATATAAAAAAAATCAGGTTTTATTCTATATATATTGAGATTTCATTCATATAATCAGACTATTATTGTGATATATATTTTATATTTTCCTCAATCCTCATTCCACAATATGACTTTTTATAAAGTAAAACAAGATAAGAAAATGCCAGATGCAAGCCACACAATATACCCCTGAGTAAGTCTCCAGGGACTCCGCGGCCCGGGAGCCACTTGTGATCTACGTCACCCCTACTTGTGGCCTGTGTATTGACGTGAAGAAATATAATGCAATTTGGCCCATGAGGTGACTTTTTTTGTTACGGAAGATTTGTTTGTTGTTGAGTGCAATGTTAAAATAAGTTCTCTAAAAAACCAAAAAATGATTTAATATGAAGCCACTGTGAGCACTGTGAGCACAGAGTGCAAACATGTTGAGGGATTGGCTGTCTTATTTCAGTGAGAGAGTTATTTGTAAAGAAAACAATTTTCAGTGGCCCTCAAAAACTAATTTATACACTTATGCCTGCATTTTTATTTTGTTACGTACGAACATAATTATTGCAGAAGTGCTGCCATGTGTCTGGCCAGAGAGAGAGGACCAGTTTGTTTATTTGGTAGTTCAACGAAAGGCTTCAGTTAGTTAAGAGTGAGAAAAATACAGTTTGGAGTTTTGTCTTGTTATACAATATTTGAAATTTAAAAACAAACAAAGAAAACACTACATTTTTGGAAATATTTGCGGGTGCTTTCTTGTTTGCTTGTTTTGTACTACTTGACCACTAAAGTGGCCCTCCAATGAGATGCCAGTGCCAGCAGTGGCCCACAGCTCATTTAAGTTTGAGACCCTGGCTAGAGGCAAACATTCCAAACCACACAAGGTTGTTGGAAAATGTCTGTAATCTGATCTCCAAAAGTTGATTCTGTTCATCTGGACATACCGTTTTCAGTGTGAAAAACCCTTCTCACATCACTTAGTAATGACAACAACATTATTATCCTTCCGGCAGATAAGGGTAGGTGCACATTATTGCTAAACCAGAAAGACTATCATGAGAAATTTTTGTCACTGCACAGTGACCAAAATACTTTGAGCCCCTGAAACAAAATCCAGGAAGTGGTTACAGGAAGAGGGTGATAGACTGTCTGAAGCAGTTAGAACAAGACAAGGCTATTGACCGGACCTCATACCACAGGCTGTACCCGGGGAGTCTACACCAAGTCTGTATAGTTTACCGAAGATACATAAACAGGGTGCACCTTTAAGACCGATTGTCTGCATGATCAACTCTGTCACCTATAACATCTCAAAGTTTCTGGCTTCAATCCTCAACCTGCTGGTGGGCAGCTCTGAACACCACATCCAGAACACGTTGGATTTTGTTGAGAAGGTGAGAGATGTCATTATGGAGGCAGATGAAACTATGATCTCGTACGATGTTAGATCTCTCTTCACTTGCATCCCAGTCATGGAAGCGTTGGAGGTAGTTCGTAAGATATTACAGGATGACCCCAACCTCAGCAACAGGACCACTCTTAGCATCGACCAAGTGTGTTTGCTTTTGGAACTGTGTCTTCATTCCACCTACTTCACATACAAGGGTCAGTTCTACAGGCAGAAACATGGGTGTGCCATGTGCTCCCCAGTTTCACCCATCGTGGCCAATTTGTACATGGAAGAAGTGGAAAAGAGGGCTTTGCTATCCTACCTTGGAACACAGCCAAGTCATTGGTTCAGGTACGTGGATGACACCTGGGTGAAAATCAAATCTCAGGACGTACTACATGTCACGGATCACATTAACTCGGTGGACCGACACATCAAATTCACCAGGGAGGATATGAAAAGTGGCAGGTTAGCCTTCTTAGACTGTGAGATTTCCACCAGTAATGGGGGACATCTAAAAGCTGATGTGTACCATAAATCTACACATACGGATCAGTATTTAAGGTTTGACACTCATCATCCACTGGAGCATAAACTGGTTGTCATCAGGATGCTACAACACAGATCAAACACCATCCCCACAGACACAGCGGCCAGGGAAGCAGAACAACATCACATCAAGAAGGTCCTGAGTAAATGTAGTTGTCCCAGCTGGACTTTTGTCAAAGGTGGGAAGGCACCAAAAGAAAGCTCCAGCCGATCCAGGAGAGAAGGACAACCGCTGCCTAAGCGAAAACCTGTAGTGATCCCGTATGTGTCAGGAGTATCGGAACAGCTGAGACGCATTTTTTCTAAACACCGGGTCTCTGTTGCTTTTAAACCCCAAAACACGCTGCGCCGAAAATTGGTCCACCACAATGTTGCTATAGGCACAAGTTTCTAGGAGTGTCATGTGTTGTTGTGTGGCAGGCAGAGTTATAGACACAAAATGCAGAATTCAGACGCAGGTTTGAACTCAACAAGTGACACGAGGAGACAGAGGTCTTAAATACAGACAAAGGGAGATGGAACATATCAGGTTATAACAGGTGAGCTAAACCAAACTAACAACAGGAGAAACAAAACTGAACACAATACACAAAGTACAAGAGATTATCAAAGCAAGACAAGAAACAGAAAGACCCAGACTGCAGACATACAAATGTGATGCAGGGGAGGAAATAAACATAGTGAGGAGACTGAGGAGAAAAGAATCACTAAACACTTCAAGCATTGGGCACAGAGAAACCTGACAGACATGGGGAAAGAAATGGAAATAACGAAATAGATGAGACAACAACAGAGACAGAAAAATAAGGTGATAACTTGAAAACAGGAAATAACAGAAACAGAGAGTAAACACTAAGACACAGGTAAACAGGAGACTGGACACAGGTAGACAGAAAAACACAGATAGAGACAAGACTGATGAAAAACATCGGACGCTATAGGGAGGACACACAGACACAAGACAAAGACTGCATGAAAGGGAACTGACTAACTCAACAAGGAACTAAGAACTAAAAGTAGAGATAACAAAATTCAGGTATTAGGAAAACCAAACATGAGACTAAATAGCGCATAACTTAAATATTTATTCTTATATAACTCCAAAAGACAGAATTGTGAGACTACAACAAAAACTCAAACACCAAACCCAGGGATCCAGGGAGACCCAGGGAAACCGAGTTAACGATAAAAACCCTGAAAACCATAAATTTCACACCTGAGCCTCAACTCTCGTGGCCCGGTGCTAAACGACTCACGGACCGGTACCAGTCCGTAGCCTGGGGGTTGGAGACAGCTGCTTTAGCCTATATACACTAAATGTGTGAAACTGTATGATTGACATCTAAAGCTAAAGTAAATAATGTTGAAGACTTTATCATTCAATTCAGTTCAAACCTCTTATTTTAGTTAGACAGCACAAAATTACCACAATATTACTTAATATTACTTAATATTACCAATATTACTTAAAAACCTTTTTTCAAATAAGTTCTCCTTTCAAAACAGCACTAAGCTTTGTTTGTTATAGTGTTAGGTCAGTCATAACATTAAAAGGAAAAACACTAGTAATTTTGTTCTAAAATGAGCACGTTGGAATTCTTTAGCTTTGCATTTATATTTCCAAACATTAAAGAGCAAAATATTTTCTTATTTGTAGATTTCCATCACTTTCTGATGCCAGGGTGAAGTCATTGTCATGGATGGAAATTCTGTGCAAATTACTTCCCAGAAGTGTATTCAAGCAAAACGTATCAGGTTACGGGTTTATTGTTCATTTTACTGTTTTCTCAGTTAAAGATATCATGAAAATCATGAAAATGACTGTACATTGGAAATATGTTTAGTTCTTGTGTTGTTATTATTAGTTAGGATTTAGTTGAGTTTCATTTCAGTTTTTATCTATAACTCCTGATTTATAAGTGTTTTCTTATCCTCTGTGTACTCTGTCTTGTCCTCAATGTTTTACTTTCAGTTCTGCCTGTGCATTAGTCTATCCCGGTGTTCCGTGTTGTAATTGTCAAGCTTGTGTTTGTTAGGTGAGGCTGTGTGCAGTCAGGAATAGGACCCAAGGTGCAGACTCCGGAGACAGACGTGAACTCAAAAAGGCTTTAATGCTGAACGCAACATGACATAACTAGAAAAACTCAAAATAAACTTACACCGGTGGACAGGCAAAACACACAGCAAAATAAACGGTAGATCGCGACACGGACACAGAGAAACACAGGGCTTAAATACACAGAGGGAGCAATCAGGGAATGAGTAACAGGAGGGAAACACAGCTGGGACAAATCAAAACTGATGAGACCAAAGAAGCATAAACTGAACACACTGAGAAAAGACAGAGACCTTCAAAGTAAAACAGGAAACACATAACACAGACTGAACAAAGACACAGCCTCACATGTAGGCACTACAGAGGGAACAGAGACGTGGGACCAGGGCAGACACAAACACTGAGTGGACACGGGGATATAGGAACTAAGGATACACATAGACGCGAACTAGACAAGGGGATGCAGGTGATAGGGGAGACAGAGCAACTAAAGAAGACAGAGACATAACCCATGAGACAGAACTCAAAGAAACCCAAAAACTAGAAAATATAAATAATATCATACACTCAAAAACCCTGGGTCAACGACCCAGGCATCCTAACAGTGTTGTCATGTCTATGTCTCTCCTCTGTCTCTTTCCCTTTCCTATCCCCCAGTCATGTCTGTTCTGTTTGTAATAACTTAAAGGTTAAAAAAATAAATAAATAAAACAAATAAATACTAATAAAGCTCAATCAAGTGGACCAATAATGATCACTTAATAATAAATCCGTTGGGCATTTTTATTGGCCTTCAGATAATAATTCTGATTGCTACAGTGCTGAACGAGACAGGCAAAAAGGAAAAAAAATGTTTTGGATTTTTGATTGTATGGTAAAGAAATGTGGGATAGAAAGCATGAACTATGTTGTGAGATGGCAAAAAGAGAGGAATCAGAGAGATGGGAGAAAAAGGTAGCTTTTGATGAGATGTCTTTTTCAGGAGAAAGAGGAGCTGAAGTGGAAACAGGCGCTGCTAAGCACACAGCTCCACCACACATACATGCTAGCCTATTTCACCACCGTGTTCTTACGTCATTCTGCAGGCAGTGATGAAAGCCACTCCGATCTGAAGTCCCGCCCTCCCCGATGACCGAAACCACCACCATAAGAACAACAGCGCCAGAGCGAAGTGTAACTTTTCCAACAGAAAAGGGACACTGGAAGAGAGACTGTCCTAATCCGAAATTCAGAGGGATTGAGGACAGGACGAGGGACCTCCAGTCGGAGCTGCAGGCTGTGGTTTGCCCACATCACTATTAAAAACAGGGAGTGAAACAATGCAGACACACATACACTACATATGGATTAACAAAAATAAAAATGATATAAAAAAGTATAGAGCACCATCACCAACATAATTAAAACTACAATCAGGCCAAGTTTTTGGCTAAACGTTTTACAGCTTCACCTCCTCACAAACAATCTTCAAGGACAACTAAGCTCTCCCTGAAGGCAAAATACAGTTCCAGAGCAAGGACATCAACATCAAGAGTCAACAGCAGGTGACCAGACAACAGCATTGTCCTGAACCTTAGAGACCAGCAGCATATACAAACATGGATGGAGACATGCTCTCCCAATCACAAGCTGGCAGGTTCACCTCACCTGCATTATCATTGTGTGTGAATGGACTTGGAAAGAGTGAGTTTGACATAAGACAAAACTGAAGAAGAACCGCCCACTCGGCCGCTGATAATATATTTGTAACAACCACGAACTGCTGCAGGTTCTGGGAGAGGCAGACAGCAGCAGTGAGAAGGATGGAGAAGATAACGAGAAGGGAGAAGAGAGCATGGAGGAACAATGAAGGTTGTTTTTAGTGTGGGGACCAGTATTGGGCAAGTTACTTACAGTAGTTATAGTTACTGGTTACTTGTTCAAAAAAAGTAACTGAGTTAATAACTGAGTTACAATATTTTAAAATTAACTAATTACTAGGAAAAGTAACTATTGTGTTACTTTTAAAAAAATGTTTAAGAATCTGGGGTCCAGGATATAATGTGGCTTGTATTTGGTTTCTATTTGTTTGTATTGTTTTGTTTTTTGTGAGAAACTATTTTATTTCAGAGACTGCATTTTAAATTGTTTTTGAAACCATTTTACAAAATCAGTATTACCACTCAACCAAAAACTGAATGTAAAAGCTGAATGAATTGACTAAGCTCCTTCCATCCAGCCATCCATTTCTTCCTCTCATCCTGGGCTGGGTCAGAAGCCCATCCACCTCCTCTAGTTTGTCTGGGGGAACACCAAGGTGTTCTCAGGCCAGCCGAGAGATATAATCTCTCTAGCACGTCCTGGGTCTGCCCGGTGCCTCCTCCCACTGGAACATCTCCGGAGCGCTTCACCCAGGAGGTCCCGAGGAGGCATCCTTATCAGATGCCCAAACCTCCTCAACTGGCTCCTTTCGATGTGGAGGAGTACAACTCCACAATCCTCGCCCTATGTCTGGGAGAGGCCAGCCCCCCTTTGGAGAAAGCTTGTTTCTATCTCTTGTATTCATGATCTGGTTTTTTTGGTCACTACCCTGAACTCATGCCCATAGGGTGAGGGTAGAGACGTAGATCGATCAGTAAAGCAAGAGCGTCACTACGCTCAGCTGTCTTTTCACTGGTACAGCGCTTCACTGCAGCCGCAGCACAAATCTGTCTGTCGACCTCCCGCTCCCCTCACTTGTGAAGAAGACCCCAAGATACTTAAACTCCTCTACTTGGGGCAGCAACTAGTCTCTGACCTGGAGTAGGTACTGCACCCATTGCCCACTGAGGACCATGGCCTCAGACTTGGAGGTGTTGATTCTCAGTCTCACCGCTTCACACTCGGCTGTAAACAGTTTCAGTTCAAGTTGGGGTTCTGCACTTTGAAGTTCTTCTATCCTGCATTTTTCTTCATGGTGCCAGCAGGAGGTGGCACCGCTGTCTGTAAAAACAAACAAATGAGGAGAAGCCTTCCAATCATTTAATTTTAAAAATGATCATTTTGAATTCAATTTAAAAAGCCAAACAGTTGATAGTATTTTTTTGTTTTTAATGGTTACCATGTGCGAATCACAATTTCCTACAGAGAAATTTAAATTATTTACAGAATTAAGATCTTTCTGGTGTATACAATCGTATTCATTACATTTTTAACTGAGAAAACAATAAAATAAACACATGATCAATAAACCCTTAACCTGATATATTTTACTTCAGTACATTTCTAGAAAGTAATTTGCACAGAATTTCCATCCATGACAAAGACTCCACCCTGGCAGCAGAAAATGATGGAACTCTACAAATAAGAAATAATTTAATTTAATGTTTGGAAATATAATTATACAAGATAAAGGATTACAACACGATCGTTTTAGAACAGATTTACTGTAAAGTGTTTTTCCTTATAATGCCATGACTAACTCCAGTAAACAGTGCTGTTTTGCATTCTGAGTGGGAAACATTTGCATGACCACGTATGGGAATCGCAGTTCATTGTTTAAAAACTTAGAAAAAGAGCATAAGTGATTTTGCTCTGGCAGATCCAGCCTGGATAGACACTGAGGGCTCTCCAGCTCTCCAATATTTTCCACAGAATAACAGCTCTGGCAAAGATCATGCATCTAATTCTGCTCCTGTCAGGTCAGTGTTGCTAACTGTCAAAAAGTTTATCTTTTTTCACTCTTCAGCTGGACATACCTGGACATGCACATTTTAATCTTTAAAATAATAGAAAGATATCTATAATCACATTCTCTAATTGAGAAATTGTTTTTCAATATATATTTTAATTACTAACATAATGGAAACAGTAATTCATCTTGCCCAGGAATGTGATTGTCAAGCACTTTCAAAGCTCATAATTGTCCTATTTTGTCCTTTTGTTCTATGTTTAAAATATTACTTTGAACCTTATATTTTGTTTTGTAATTAATTAATTATATTTCAGCTGGGGTTTTTTTTGTTAAATTTCTAATAATTGTTTCAATGACATTAAATTGTTTGTCAAGCAACCCTGCTGTGTAATTGTTCTGCAAAAATATATAGACATGATTTTTGTCCTAGATTTCATTTTGATAAGATAAGATAAGATAAGATAAGATAGAACTTTATTAATCCCTCGGGTGGGTTCCTCTGGGAAATTCGACTTCCAAAAAAAAGCACAGCAACGACCAAAGTTACAGTTACAGAATTGTTATATATATATATATATATATATATATATATATATATATATACACACACACACACACATATATATAAATACAGAGACAAATATAAATAAAATATACAAAGGGGATAAATAGAATAAATAGGAATAAAAAATAAAAATACAAGTGAATTGCACATTTCAAGTATTGAGTCTATTGCACTGTTGACTATTTACAAAAAGTATTGCACAAGGTATTGTACAGTGAGGTGAAGAGGCACTACAGCTTAGTTGTTCCCCCCTCCTTTGTCCTCCTGTTTCCCCTCCCTCTCCCCTCCAGAGAGGAGTTAAACAGTCTGATGGCGTGTGGGACAAAGGAGTTTTTAAGTCTGTTAGTTCTTGTCTTGGGGAGAAGCAACCTGTCACTGAACAGACTCTTCTGGTTGTTAATGGCCGTGTGCAGAGGATGCCCAGCATTGTTCATAATGTCCAGCAGTTTCTTTAATGACTCGTACAAGTGATGCTAAAATGTTGACAAATCTTATAGTGAACATTTTTAATTACAAGTAAATAATAAAATGTGGACATATCATTATTTGTGATTCTCTAAGATATCTTACAGAAAGCAGTGGCTCTTACAATGCCCCATCAAGTATTTAATTTGTGGGTGATTTTTATTCCACAGGCTTGTCTTTTCAATTTTCACATGGCCTCCAGCCCCAGTTTGCCTTCTTTCAAACACCAAAGACCTGGTCTGAAGCACAGAGCATCTGCAGGGAGCAATGTTTCGACCTGGCCACTATTAATGACATGAGAGAGATGAAAATTGTCCTTGAAGCTGTCGGAGATAAATATGATGATGCTGTATGGATTGGCCTTTTAAAGGGCACGACTCCCAGGTGGCACTGGTCTCTGGCAGATGATGATTTCTACAAAGAGGGAGAAAGAAATTATTTGTTGTGGAGTTCAATAAATGTAAATTACAACTGCCCATTTTTCAAAGACGGGAAGCTGAATATGGTTTCCTGTGAATACCAACGGTATTCAGTTTGCTTTGATGGTGAGTCATTCTTGTTCATACTGGTATGATACAAACCTATAAACACTCATTAGACACATTGGATGTATGCATGTGTTTCGTGGTTCATTCATTCAGAAAGTTGATTCTATTCATCTGGGTGTAGTTTTTAGGGTGGGTGAAACATTTCATCACTCATCCAAGCGACTTCTTTAATCACTTAACTGAGGAGGGGGCCTAAGTCTCATTCGTAAAACATGTATTCGAGTAATGCTCGTGACCATTGATCAGTGATCAGAACAATTTGATCATGAATCTGACCTTGGAGACCATCATTCGTCAATAATGATAGTTTTCAGTCATTAAAATTTGATGAGAAACAGGAACATTTGGACCAAATGATTTGACATAATTCTTTATTTTAAGTTAATGGTAAAGGCATAAAAAAAGGGCAGGGCATCACAAAAGTGATTCGCAGTTACCTGTTAGAATCTGTCTATGATGGAAAATGGTGAACTGAGAACTGTTTTCTTTAAAGCCACTCTTAAAAGGCTTTAACTTTGGTTTATGTATACATAGTTTATACATGTAGATTTTACAAAGCACAAATGGGCTTTAAATTAAGCGTCTTGATGAAGAAACACTCTGGATGGTACGGAAGCGTAGAGCTGCCACCCAGGCAAAAGGAAATTGAAGTATATCACATTATAACGTGAAAAGTTTAATGTTCTAACAAGATACTTTTCATGTTTGTACAATATACTTTTCACGTTCGAACAACATAATATATTTATATATTTATATATATATATATATTTATATATATATATATAAATATATAGCAGCTGGATAGCGTAGTGGTTAAACTACACGCCTTTGGAACAGAGGATCGCAAGTTCGATTCCTGCCTGGGGCGTCTGTATCCAGTAAGGGTCCTAAGGCTAGACCCCCTATGCTAAGCAAGCCTACCGCAGACATGAGCGAGACAGATAAATATGAAGGCATGCCGGCTCGGACGTCGCCCGGATCAACAAGGTCCGCGTCAGGTGTTGAGGAACCAGGGCACCCTGACGAAAAGTGGGCTACTGGAACAAGAAGGCATCGGTGGGCAAGGGACGAAAACAGGGCGTTGTTGGAATGCTACTACGCAAGTAACCCCGGCGGAAGGGGCTACATGAATAGGATGAGGGACCTATGGATTCTTCGATACCCAACATCCACAATGACGGCGAAACAACTAGTAGCTCAGTGTTCCAACATTCGAAAGAAGGGACTGCTCTCACAGCTAGAGATTGACGAGGTACAACACAAATGCTACGGCAAGGAGGAGTCAGGACGCCAGGTCAGGGGGGAGATATCATCACCCCCACCCGAGATTGGGTACATAGCCCCAAGTGCGATAGGAGAAGGATCGTTGAGTGCGAGAGGAACTGACCTGAAAAATAGGATCATGGCCAAGCTTGAAACCTGGATCCCCCGTAGCCGGTTACCAAGATTACGTGAAGTACCCTCAGAAGGTCTGCTAGATGATGTTAATGCAGCACTACGGGCAATACCTACAACCACGATTACCGACACTAACAAGCTGATCTACAATACGGCAGCAGTGATCAGTGAGATGCTTGGCTACAAGTTGAACAGCCACAAGGGGCAGTACCCTCCATGGAGAAGGAGGCTAGAGGGCAAGATCAAAGTAGCACGGAGGGAGGTTAGCCAACTAACAGAGTTGCAGAAAGGTGCGACAAATAAGGTGCCTAAGAAATACAGCAAGCTGTCCATACCTGAGGCCTTGGAAACTGCCAAGCAAAGACTCACAGCCTTGGCCAACCGCTTGAGGAGGTACACCAGAGAGATAGAAGGCAGGAGAATAAACCAGCTGTTCTCCACAGAACCAGCAAAGGTGTACTCTCAGTGGCAAGGGAACAATAAGAGAACAGCACCACCAAGGCTGGAGACGGAGCAATACTGGAAGAGCATATGGGAGAAGGATGCAACCCATAACGGCAATGCTCAGTGGCTAGAGGATCTGAGGGCAGACCACAGCGACCTCCCTGAACAGGGTCCAGTAACCATCACAGTGGCAGATATCCAAGAAAGGGTCTCCAGTATGAAGAGTTGGACAGCACCAGGGCCCGACATGGTTCACGCCTACTGGCTGAAGAAGCTGACTGCACTCCACGAGCGTCTGGCAGCACAAATGAACCAGCTGCTAGTTAACGAGAGACACCCGGAATGGCTAACTGAAGGCCGGACGGTCCTGATCCCCAAGGACCCCAAGAAGGGACCGGTCCCCTCCAACTACCGACCAATAACCTGCCTCAGTACTACATGGAAGCTCCTGTCAGGCATCATATCGGCTAAGATGAACAGGCACATGGGTCAATACATGAGCGGGACACAGAAAGGAATTGGCAAGAATACCAGAGGCGCAAAACACCAGCTACTGGTAGACAGAACAATCAGCCGAGACTGCAAGACCAGACTGACCAACCTGTGCACTGCCTGGATTGATTACAAGAAGGCCTATGACTCAATGCCCCACAGCTGGATACTGGAATGCCTAGAATTGTACAAGATCAATGGGACCCTAAGAGCCTTCATCAGGAACTCAATGGGGATGTGGCGTACAACACTAGAGGCCAACTCCAAGCCCATAGCACAAGTCACCATCAAGTGCGGGATCTACCAAGGAGATGCTCTGTCCCCACTGCTGTTCTGCATAGGCCTGAACCCCCTCAGTGAGATCATTAACAAGACTGGCTACGGATACCGACTACGGAACGGAGCAGTTGTCAGCCACCTCCTGTACATGGATGACATCAAGCTGTATGCCAAGAGTGAACGAGACATCGATTCACTGATCCACACTACCAGGCTATACAGCAATGACATTGGAATGTCGTTCGGACTGGAGAAGTGTAGTCGGATGGTAACAAAGAGAGGGAAGGTAGTCAGAACTGAGGGGATTGAACTACCAGAAGGCAACATTGCAGACATAGAGGACAGTTACAAGTACCTGGGGATCCCGCAGGCAAATGGGAACCATGAAGAGGCCGCTAGAAAGGCTGCAACCACCAAGTACCTGCAGAGGGTCAGGCAAGTCCTGAGGAGTCAGCTGAATGGTAAGAACAAGATCCGGGCCATCAACACATACGCCCTGCCCGTGATCAGGTACCCTGCTGGGGTAATAGGCTGGCCAAAGGAGGAGATAGAAGCCACTGACATAAAGACAAGAAAGCTCCTGACCATGCATGGAGGGTTTCACCCCAAGTCCAGCACCCTGAGGCTGTACGCTAAGCGGAAGGAAGGGGGCCGGGGACTGGTGAGTGTCAGCACCACAGTCCAGGATGAGACAAGGAACATCCAAGAATACATTGGGAAGATGGCCCCAACTGACCGAGTGCTCAGTGAATACCTCAGGCAGCAGAAACCCAAGAAAGAGGAGGGAGACGAGGAACCATCATGGAAGGACAGGCCCCTGCACGGTATGTACCACCGGCAGATAGAGGAGGTGGCTGATATCCAGAAATCCTACCAGTGGCTGGACAAAGCTGGACTGAAAGACAGCACAGAGGCACTAATCATGGCAGCACAAGAACAAGCTCTGAGTACAAGATCCATAGAGGCTGGGGTCTATCACACCAGGCAAGACCCCAGGTGCAGGCTGTGTAAAGATGCCCCAGAGACAATCCAGCACATAACAGCAGGGTGCAAGATGCTAGCAGGCAAGGCATACATGGAACGCCATAACCAAGTGGCCGGCATAGTGTACAGGAACATCTGTGCCGAGTATAACCTAGAAGTCCCGAGGTCAAAATGGGAGATGCCCCCAAGGGTGGTGGAGAATGACCGAGCTAAGATCCTGTGGGACTTCCAGATACAGACGGACAAAATGGTGGTGGCTAACCAACCGGACATAGTGGTGGTAGACAAACAGAAGAAGACGGCCGTAGTGATCGATGTAGCGGTCCCGAATGACAGCAATATCAGGAAGAAGGAACACGAGAAGCTGGAGAAATACCAAGGGCTCAGAGAAGAGCTCGAGAGGATGTGGAGGGTGAAGGTAACGGTGGTCCCCGTGGTAATCGGAGCACTAGGTGCGGTGACTCCCAAGCTAGGCGAGTGGCTCCAGCAGATCCCAGGAATAACATCGGAGATCTCTGTCCAGAAGAGCGCAGTCCTGGGAACAGCTAAGATACTGCGCAGGACCCTCAAGCTTCCAGGCCTCTGGTAGAGGACCCGAGCTTGAAGGATAAACCGCCCGCAGGGGCGTGCTGGGTGTTTTTTATATATATATATATATATATATATATATATCAGATATGTTAATAATAATAATAATAATAATATTAATTATATTATTATTTATTTTTAGGGCCCGAGCACTGAGAGTGCGAAGGCCCTATTGTATCTGCTCCGTTTCTTATTATTATTAGGGCCCGAGCACCGAGAGTGCGAAGGCCCTATTGTATCTGCTCCGTTTCTTATTATTATTAGGGCCCGAGCACTGATAGTGCGAAGGCCCTATTGTAATTGCTCTGTTTATTATTATTATTATTATTATTATTATTATTATTAGGGCCCGAGCACTGACAGTGCGAAGGCCCTATTGTAATTGCTCCGTTTATTATTATTATTAGGGCCCGAGCACCGAGAGTGCGAAGGCCCTATTGTATCTGCTCCGTTTCTTATTATTATTATTATTATTATTAGGGCCCGAGCACTGAGAGTGCGAAGGCCCTATTGTATCTGCTCCGTTTCTTCTTCTTATTATTATTATTATTATTATTATTAGGGCCCGAGCACTGAGAGTGCGAAGGCCCTATTGTATCTGCTCCGTTTCTTCTTATTAGGGCCCGAGCACCGAGAGTGCGAAGGCCCTATTGTATCTGCTCCGTTTCTTATTATTATTATTATTATTAGGGCCCGAGCACCGAGAGTGCGAAGGCCCTATTGTATCTGCTCCGTTTCTTATTATTATTATTATTAGGGCCCGAGCACCGAGAGTGCGAAGGCCCTATTGTATCTGCTCCGTTTCTTATTATTAGGGCCCGAGCACTGACAGTGCGAAGGCCCTATTGTAATTGCTCCGTTTATTATTATTATTATTATTATTATTATTATTATTTCGGCAAATGAATCAGCCTTTTGAGGACCTAAACATGCTCGAAAACTCATGAAATTTTGCACACGCGTCAGGTCTGGTGAAAATTTACGTATTTTAATGTTCTCAGACATGGCCAGGGAAAATTAGCTCAGTAGCGCCACCTAGAAAAATGAAAAATGCGAGCCCCCGGTATGGGTATCACCTACATGTTTGAAAGTCGGTACACCTATATAACGTTCAGACTCGAACAATAAAGTCTATTATGGCAATGTCCTAAACCCAACAGGAAGTCCGCCATTTTGGATTGAATGTGACATTTTGGCTCTGATTTTACCGTTTCCATGCCTCGAACTTTAACGAACTCCTCCTTGGGGTTTGATTTCATAACCTTCATATTTGGTCAGTGCCAACTACACCCTTATGCCATGTTAAATTGCGGAGCTTTTGAGTTTTCACAATACCATGAGGCCGTGGCGCCACGGCGAATTTCGATGACTCGCCATGAAAATCTTATTGCCTCTCATTCTGTCATAGATTTTCTGACCTTGACCAAAGTGAACACATATGATAAGGCTCCACCCCTGAACATATTTCAACTGCCATATTTTACATCAGGGACAGCGCCACCTAGTGGGAACAGGAAAAGTCATGTTTTACACTTTGGGGTACAGTATTGTGATGGGTGACATCTGCAGCCTCAAATTTCTCCAGGAAAGCCTTAAGGAGTTGGTCTTGGGGTACAGTGAAAACTGTGGCTTTTCACGAAAGGGTGTGACCTCAGCAGCATGGCGAACTTTGATATCTCGCCATGAAGAAACAAATTAGTATAACTCCATGAAATCCAGTCTGATTAGTACCAGACTTTACAGGCATGATGTCACACCCGCCCTGAACAGATTGATGTGCCCATTGTCAGGAATATGAAGAGCGCCACCTAGTGGGAACAGGAAATGTCATGTCTTACACTTTGTTGTACTGATTTTCACAGGTTCATAGTGGCCACCTCAAAAGCGGTGAATATCACCATCAGTCCTTGATGATGCTTTAGTGCAAAAATTGTGACTTTAAACTGAACGGCGCACCCTGGTGGCAACGCTGTTCACCATGAAAAATGAAGTGGCTTTTGAGGGGCTTGGCAAGTTTATAGAGGCTTGAAATTTGGCGCACTCCTCCATTGTGCATAAGGCTTTGTTGTTATGTGATCATTTTCATTGAATAGCGCAAAATGGCTCCACAGCGCCCCCTACAAAATTTCAAAACATCAGCCCCAGCTCTGTGTTTTATGTATGAGTCTGATACCTGGTAAGCTTATAGGAGATATCAAGATGTACAAAAAAGTCTCTTGGAGCAATATCCCAAATCCAACAGGAAGTCAGCCATTTTAAAATTAATGTGTAATTTTTGTGACATTTTCCCCTCTTTCCAGGCACCGTTCTTTGACGAACTCCTCCAAGGGATTTCATAATATTGAACCAATCTCCAGTGTGTGGAATCTAAAGACCTTTGTGATGTTAAATTGCGAAGGTTTTTACGTTCAGGGAAACGGGGTGGTCATGGCGGCACGTGGAGTTTCAGTCACTCGCCAAAAAGCAGTAATCTGCTGTCACTCAAAATCAAAATGTCCAATATGTCCCAAAGGTCGCAGGCGTGATGAGACTCGAGCTCGGAAATGTTTGTTATGCCATTTGTCAGTAATGGTTAGAGCGCCACCTAGTGGGACAACTATAATCATGATTGAATGAGATGAAATGTTAGCTGGTGGTTGAATGCATGAATGTCATTAATGTGACATCAGATCGGAGGTGCTGGTTATAGGTGTTGGGCGTAGCTCGACGCGATGGGGTGCGAGGAACCTCATAACGCTGCTTGCAGCTTTAATTATTATTAGGGCCCGAGCACCGAGAGTGCGAAGGCCCTATTGTATCTGCTCCGTTTCTTATTATTATTATTATTATTATTATTATTATTATTATTATTATTATTATTATTATTATTATTATTATTCAGGCGAAACAAGGGCCTTTTTGAGGGCCTAAACATGCTCAAAAACTCATGAAATTTTGCACACATGCCAGGTCTGGTGAAAAATTTTGTATTTTAATGGTTTTACATATGAGCACTGGGAAATGGCTCTAGAGCGCCACCTATGCCTTGTTAAATGCAGCCCTACGACCACATCGTTTGAGCTACATGTATGAAATTTGGCACACATATGTATCATGCCAAGACGAACAAAAAAGTCTGTGGGCCCATTGACGCAAACCCAACAGGAAGTCCGCCATTTGGAAGAGAAGGTGACATTTTGGCTCAAATTTTGCCATTTCCATGCCTCGAACTTTTGCGAACTCCTCCTTGGGGTTTGATTTCATAACCTTCATATTTGGTCAGTGTCAACTACACCCTTGTGCCATGTTAAATTGCGGAGCTTTTGAGTTTTCACAATACTATGAGGCCGTGGCGCCATGGCGAATTTCGATGACTCGCCATGAAAATCTTATTGCCTCTCATTTTGTCATACATTTTCTGACCTTGACCAAAGTGAACACATATGATAAGGCTCCACCCCTGAACATATTTCAACTGCCATATTTGACACCAGGTACAGCGCCACCTAGTGGGAACAGGAAATGTCATGTTTTACACTTTGGGGTACAGTATTGTGATGGGTGACATCTGCAGCCTCAAATTTCTCCAGGAAAGCCTTAAGGAGTTGGTCTTGGGTTACAGTGAAAACTGTGACTTTTCACGAAAGGGTGTGACCCCAGCAGCATGGCGAACTTTGATGTCACGCCATGAAGAAACAAATTAGTATAACTCAATGAAATCCAGTCTGATCAGTACCAGACTTTACAGGCATGATGTCAGACCCGCCCTGAACAGATTGATGTGCCCATTGTCGGAAATACGGACAGCGCCACCTAGTGGCAACAGGAAATGTCATGGCTTTAATTTTGTTGTACTGATTTTCACAGGTTCATCGTGGCCACCTCAAAAGCGGTGAATATCAACATCAGTCCCTCGTGATGCTTCAGTGCAAAAATTGTGACTTTAAACTGAACGGCGCACCCTGGTGGTAACGCGGTTCACCATGAAAGATGAAGTGGCTTTTGAGGGGCTTGGAAAGTTTATAGAGGCTTGAAATTTGGCACACACCTCCAAATGGATGAAGGCTTTGTTGTCATGTGATCATTTTCATTGAATAGCGCGAAATGGCTCCACAGCGCCCCCTACAATATTTCAAAACATCAGCCCCTGCTCTGTGTTTCATCTATGAGTCTGACACTTGGTAAGCTTGTGTAAGATATCAAGATGTACAAAAAAGTCTCTTGGAGCAATATCCCAAATCCAACAGGAAGTCAGCCATTTTAAAATTAATGTGTAATTTTGATGACATTTTCCCCCCTTTTCAGGCCTCATACTTTGACGAACTCCTCCAAGGGATTTCATCATATTGAAGCATTCTTCAGGGTGTAGAATCTAAAGACCTTTGTGATGTTAAATTGCGAAGCTTTTTCCGTTCAGGGAAACGGGGTGGTCATGGCGGCACGTAGAGTTTCAATCACTCGCAAAAAGCAGTAATCTGCTGTCACTAAAAAACACAATGTCCAATCTCTCCCAAAGGTCGCAGGTGTGATGAGACTCGAGCTTGGAAATGTTTGTTATGCTATTTGTCAATAATGGTTAGAGCGCCACCTAGTGGCATGACTATAATCCTGGTTGAATAAGATGAAATGTTAGCTGGTGATTAAAAGCATGAAATCCATCAATGTGACATCACATCGGACGTGCCGGTTTGAGGTGTTGGCAGTGGCTCGACGTGCCGGGGGTGCGAGGGCCCTCATAACGCTGCTTGCAGCTTTAATTAGGGCCCGAGCACTGAGAGTGCGAAGGCCCTATTGTATCTGCTCCGTTTCTTCTTATTATTATTATTATTATTATTCACCCCAAACAAGGGCCTTTTTGAGGGCCTAAACATGCTCAAAAACTCATGAAATTTTGCACACATGCCAGGTTTGGTGAAAAATTTTGTATTTTAATGGTTTTACATATGAGCACTGGGAAATGGCTCTACAGCGCCACCTATGCCTTGTTAAATGCAGCCCTACGACCACATCGTTTGAGCTACATGTATGAAATTTGGCACACATGTGTATCATGCCAAGACGAACAAAAAAGTCTGTGGGCCCATTGACGCAAACCCAACAGGAAGTCCGCCATTTGGAAGAGAAGGTGACATTTTGGCTCTAATTTTGCCATTTCCATGCCTCGAACTTTAACGAACTCCTCCTTGGGATTTGGTCCTATAAGCTTCAAATTTGGACAGTGTCAACTACACCCTTGTGCCATGTTAAATTGCGGAGCTTTTGAGTTTTCACAATAGTATGAGGCCGTGGCGCCATGGCGAATTTTGATGACTCGCCATGAAAATCTTATTGCCTCTCATTCTGTCATACATGTTCCGATCTGGACCAAAGAGCACACATATGATAAGGCTCCACCCCTGAACATATTTCAACTGCCATATTTGACATCAAGGACAGCGCCACCTAGTGGGAACAGGAAATGTCATGTTTTACACTTTGGGGTACAGTATTGTGATGGGTGACATCTGCAGCCTCAAATTTCTCCAGGAAAGCCTTAAGGAGTTGGTCTTGGGTTACAGTGAAAACTGTGACTTTTCACGGAAGGGTGTGACCCCAGCAGCATGGCGAACTTTGATGTCACGCCATGAAGAAACAAATTAGTATAACTCAATGAAATCCAGTCTGATCAGTACCAGACTTTACAGGCATGATGTCAGACCCGCCCTGAACAGATTGATATGCCCATTGTCGGAAATACGGACAGCGCCACCTAGTGGCAACAGGAAATGTCATGGCTTTAACTTTGTTGTACTGATTTTCACAGGTTGATCGTAGCCACCTCAAAAGCGGTGAATATCACCATCAGTCCCTCGTGATGCTTCAGTGCAAAAATTGTGACTTTAAACTGAACGGCGCACCCTGGTGGCAACGCGGTTCATCATGAAAGATGAAGTGGCTTTTGAGGGGCTTGGAAAGTTTATAGAGGCTTGAAATTTGGCACACACCTCCAAATGGATGAAGGCATTGTTGTTATGTAACCATTTTCCTTGAATAGCGCAAAATGGCTCCACAGCGCCCCCTACAATATTTCAAAACATCAGCCCCTGCTCTGTGTTTCATCTATGAGTCTGACACTTGGTAAGCTTGTGTAAGATATCAAGATGTACAAAAAAGTCTCTTGGAGCAATATCCCAAATCCAACAGGAAGTCAGCCATTTTAAAATTAATGTGTAATTTTGGCGACATTTTCCCCTCTTTTCAGGCTTCATACTTTGACGAACTCCTCCAAGGGATTTCATCATATTGAAGCATTCTTCAGTGTGTAGAATCTAAAGACCTTTGTGATGTTAAATTGCGAAGCTTTTTCCGTTCAGGGAAACGGGGTGGTCATGGCGGCACGTAGAGTTTCAATCACTCGCAAAAAGCAGTAATCTGCTGTCACTAAAAAACACAATGTCCAATCTCTCCCAAAGGTCGCAGGTGTGATGAGACTCGAGCTTGGAAATGTTTGTTATGCTATTTGTCAATAATGGTTAGAGCGCCACCTAGTGGCATGACTATAATCCTGGTTGAATAAGATGAAATGTTAGCTGGTGATTAAAAGCATGAAATCCATCAATGTGACATCACATCGGACGTGCCGGTTTGAGGTGTTGGCAGTGGCTCGACGTGCCGGGGGTGCGAGGGCCCTCATAACGCTGCTTGCAGCTTTAATTATTATTATTATTATTATTATTATTATTATTCACCCCAAACAAGGGCCTTTTTGAGGGCCTAAACATGCTCAAAAACTCATGAAATTTTGCACACATGCCAGGTCTGGTGAAAAATTTTGTATTTTAATGGTTTTACATATGAGCACTGGGAAATGGCTCTAGAGCGCCACCTATGCCTTGTTAAATGCAGCCCTACGACCACATCGTTTGAGCTACATGTATGAAATTTGGCACACATATGTATCATGCCAAGACGAACAAAAAAGTCTGTGGGCCCATTGACGCAAACCCAACAGGAAGTCCGCCATTTGGAAGAGAAGGTGACATTTTGGCTCTAATTTTGTCATTTCCATGCCTCGAACTTTAACGAACTCCTCCTTGGGATTTGGTCCTATAAGCTTCAAATTTGGACAGTGTCAACTACACCCTTGTGCCATGTTAAATTGCGGAGCTTTTGAGTTTTCACAATAGTATGAGGCCGTGGCGCCATGGCGAATTTTGATGACTCGCCATGAAAATCTTATTGCCTCTCATTCTGTCATACATGTTCCGATCTGGACCAAAGAGCACACATATGATAAGGCTCCACCCCTGAACATATTTCAACTGCCATATTTGACATCAAGGACAGCGCCACCTAGTGGGAACAGGAAATGTCATGTTTTACACTTTGGGGTACAGTATTGTGATGGGTGACATCTGCAGCCTCAAATTTCTCCAGGAAAGCCTTAAGGAGTTGGTCTTGGGTTACAGTGAAAACTGTGACTTTTCACGAAAGGGTGTGACCCCAGCAGCATGGCGAACTTTGATGTCACGCCATGAAGAAACAAATTAGTATAACTCAATGAAATCCAGTCTGATCAGTACCAGACTTTACAGGCATGATGTCAGACCCGCCCTGAACAGATTGATATGCCCATTGTCGGAAATACGGACAGCGCCACCTAGTGGCAACAGGAAATGTCATGGCTTTAACTTTGTTGTACTGATTTTCACAGGTTCATCGTGGCCACCTCAAAAGCGGTGAATATCACCATCAGTCCCTCGTGATGCTTCAGTGCAAAAATTGTGACTTTAAACTGAACGGCGCACCCTGGTGGCAACGCGGTTTATCATGAAAGATGAAGTGGCTTTTGAGGGGCTTGGAAAGTTTATAGAGGCTTGAAATTTGGCACACACCTCCAAATGGATGAAGGCATTGTTGTTATGTAACCATTTTCCTTGAATAGTGCAAAATGGCTCCACAGCGCCCCCTACAATATTTCAAAACATCAGCCCCTGCTCTGTGTTTCATCTATGAGTCTGACACTTGGTAAGCTTGTGTAAGATATCAAGATGTACAAAAAAGTCTCTTGGAGCAATATCCCAAATCCAACAGGAAGTCAGCCATTTTAAAATTAATGTGTAATTTTGATGACATTTTCCCCCCTTTTCAGGCCTCATACTTTGACGAACTCCTCCAAGGGATTTCATCATATTGAAGCATTCTTCAGTGTGTAGAATCCAAAGACCTTTGTGATGTTAAATTGCGAAGCTTTTTCCGTTCAGGGAAACGGGGTGGTCATGGCGGCACGTAGAGTTTCAATCACTCGCAAAAAGCAGTAATCTGCTGTCACTAAAAAACACAATGTCCAGTCTCTCCCAAAGGTCGCAGGTGTGATGAGACTCGAGCTTGGAAATGTTTGTTATGCTATTTGTCAATAATGGTTAGAGCGCCACCTAGTGGCATGACTATAATCCTGGTTGAATAAGATGAAATGTTAGCTGGTGATTAAAAGCATGAAATCCATCAATGTGACATCACATCGGACGTTCCGGTTTGAGGTGTTGGCAGTGGCTCGACGTGCCGGGGGTGCGAGGGCCCTCATAACGCTGCTTGCAGCTTTAATTATTATTATTATTATTATTCAGGCGAAACAAGGGCCTTTTTGAGGGTCTAAACATGCTCAAAAACTCATGAAATTTTGCACACATGCCAGGTCTGGTGAAAAATTTTGTATTTTAATGGTTTTACATATGAGCACTGGGAAATGGCTCTAGAGCGCCACCTATGCCTTGTTAAATGCAGCCCTACGACCACATCGTTTGAGCTACATGTATGAAATTTGGCACACATGTGTATCATGCCAAGACGAACAAAAAAGTCAGTGGGCCCATTGACGCAAACCCAACAGGAAGTCCGCCATTTGGAAGAGAAGGTGACATTTTGGCTCTAATTTTGCCATTTCCATGTCTCGAACTTTTGCGAACTCCTCCTTGGGGTTTGATTTCATAACCTTCATATTTGGTCAGTGTCAACTACACCCTTGTGCCATGTTAAATTGCGGAGCTTTTGAGTTTTCACAATACTATGAGGCCGTGGCGCCATGGCGAATTTCGATGACTCGCCATGAAAATCTTATTGCCTCTCATTTTGTCATACATTTTCTGACCTTGACCAAAGTGAACACATATGATAAGGCTCCACCCCTGAACATATTTCAACTGCCATATTTGACACCAGGGACAGCGCCACCTAGTGGGAACAGGAAATGTCATGTTTTACACTTTGGGGTACAGTATAGTGATGGGTGACACCTGCAGCCTCAAATTTCTCCAGGAAAGCCTTAAGGAGTTGGTCTTGGGTTACAGTGAAAACTGTGACTTTTCGCAAAAGGGTGTGACCCCAGCAGCATGGCGAACTTTGATGTCACGCCATGAAGAAACAAATTAGTATAACTCAATGAAATCCAGTCTGATCAGTACCAGACTTTACAGGCATGATGTCAGACCCGTCCTGAACAGATTGATGTGCCCATTGTCGGAAATACGGACAGCGCCACCTAGTGGCAACAGGAAATGTCATGGCTTTAACTTTGTTGTACTGATTTTCACAGGTTGATCGTGGCCACCTCAAAAGCGGTGAATATCACCATCAGTCCCTCGTGATGCTTCAGTGCAAAAATTGTGACTTTAAACTGAACGGCGCACCCTGGTGGCAACGCGGTTCATCATGAAAGATGAAGTGGCTTTTGAGGGGCTTGGAAAGTTTATAGAGGCTTGAAATTTGGCACACACCTCCAAATGCATGAAGGCATTGTTGTTATGTAACCATTTTCCTTGAATAGCGCAAAATGGCTCCACAGCGCCCCCTACAATATTTCAAAACATCAGCCCCTGCTCTGTGTTTCATCTATGAGTCTGACACTTGGTAAGCTTGTGTAAGATATCAAGATGTACAAAAAAGTCTCTTGGAGCAATATCCCAAATCCAACAGGAAGTCAGCCATTTTAAAATTAATGTGTAATTTTGATGACATTTTCCCCCCTTTTCAGGCCTCATACTTTGACGAACTCCTCCAAGGGATTTCATCATATTGAAGCATTCTTCAGTGTGTAGAATCTAAAGACCTTTGTGATGTTAAATTGCGAAGCTTTTTCCGTTCAGGGAAACGGGGTGGTCATGGCGGCACGTAGAGTTTCAATCACTCGCAAAAAGCAGTAATCTGCTGTCACTCAAAAACACAATGTCCAATCTCTCCCAAAGGTCGCAGGTGTGATGAGACTCGAGCTTGGAAATGTTTGTTATGCTATTTGTCAATAATGGTTAGAGCGCCACCTAGTGGCATGACTATAATCCTGGTTGAATAAGATGAAATGTTAGCTGGTGATTAAAAGCATGAAATCCATCAATGTGACATCACATTGGACGTGCCGGTTTGAGGTGTTGGCAGTGGCTCGACGTGCCGGGGGTGCGAGGGCCCTCATAACGCTGCTTGCAGCTTTAATTATTATTATTATTATTATTCAGGCAAAACAAGGGCCTTTTTGAGGGCCTAAACATGCTCAAAAACTCATGAAATTTTGCACACATGCCAGGTCTGGTGAAAAATTTTGTATTTTAATGGTTTTACATATGAGCACTGGGAAATGGCTCTAGAGCGCCACCTATGCCTTGTAAAATGCAGCCCTACGACCACATCGTTTGGGCTACATGTATGAAATTTGGCACACATGTGTATCATGCCAAGACGAACAAAAAAGTCAGTGGGCCCATTGATGCAAACCCAACAGGAAGTCCGCCATTTGGAAGAGAAGGTGACATTTTGGCTCTAATTTTGCCATTTCCATGCCTCGAACTTTTGCGAACTCCTCCTTGGGATTTGGTTGTATAAGCTTCATCTTTGGTCAGTGTCAACTACACACCTGGGCCATGTTAAATTGCGGAGCTTTTGAGTTTTCACAATACTATGAGGCCGTGGCGCCATGGCGAATTTCGATGACTCGCCATGAAAATCTTATTGCCTCTCATTTTGTCATACATTTTCTGACCTTGACCAAAGAGCACACATATGATAAGGCTCCACCCCTGAACATATTTCAACTGCCATATTTGACACCAGGGACAGCGCCACCTAGTGGGAACAGGAAATGTCATGTTTTACACTTTGGGGTACAGTATAGTGATGGGTGACATCTGCAGCCTCAAATTTATCCAGGAAAGCCTTAAGGAGTTGGTCTTGGGTTACAGTGAAAACTGTGACTTTTCGCAAAAGGGTGTGACCCCAGCAGCATGGCGAACTTTGATGTCACGCCATGAAGAAACAAATTAGTATAACTCAATGAAATCCAGTCTGATCAGTACCAGACTTTACAGGCATGATGTCAGACCCGCCCTGAACAGATTGATGTGCCCATTGTCAGGAATATGAAGAGCGCCACCTAGTGGGAACAGGAAATGTTATGTCTTACACTTTGTTGTACTGATTTTCACAGGTTCATTGTGGCCACCTCAAAAGCGATGAATATCACCATCAGTCCTTCTTGATGCTGCAGTGCGAAAATTGTGACTTTAAACTGAACGGCGCACCCTGGTGGCAACGCTGTTCACCATGAAAAATGAAGTGGCTTTTGAGGGGCTTGGAAAGTTTAAAAAGTCTTGAAATTTGGCGCACACCTCCAATGTGCATAAGGCTTTGTTGTTATGTGATCATTTTCATTGAATAGCGCAAAATGGCTCCACAGCGCCCCCTACAAAATTTCAAAACATCAGCCCCAGCTCTGTGTTTTATGTATGAGTCTGAAACCTGGTAAGCTTATAGGAGATATCAAGATGTACAAAAAAGTCTCTTGGAGCAATATCCCAAATCCAACAGGAAGTCAGCCATTTTAAAATTAATGTGTAATTTTGGCGACATTTTCCCCTCTTTCCAGGCATTGTTCTTTGACGAACTCCTCCAAGGGATTTCATCATATTGAACCAATCTCCAGTGTGTGGAATCTAAAGACCTTTGTGATGTTAAATTGCGAAGGTTTTTACGTTCAGGGAAACGGGGTGGTCATGGCGGCACGTGGAGTTTGAATCACTCTCCAAAAAGCAGTAATCTGCTGTCACTCAAAAACACAATGTCCAATCTCTCCCAAACGTCTCAGGTGTGATGAGACTCGAGCTTGGAAATGTTTGGTATGCCATTTGTCGGTAATAGTTAGAGCGCCACCTAGTGGAACGACTAAGTAATCATGAATGAATGAGTTGAAATGTTAGCTGGTGGTTAAATGCATGAATTCCATCAATGTGACATCAGATCGGAGGTGCTGGTTTTAGGTGTTGGGCGTGGCTCGACGTGCCGGGGGTGCGAGGGCCCTCATAACGCTGCTTGCAGCTTTAATTATTAGGGCCCGAGCACCGAGAGTGCGAAGGCCCTATTGTATCTGCTCCGTTTCTTATTATTATTATTATTATTATTATTATTATTCACCCCAAACAAGGGCCTTTTTGAGGGCCTAAACATGCTCAAAAACTCATGAAATTTTGCACACATGCCAGGTCTGGTGAAAAATTTTGTATTTTAATGGTTTTACATATGAGCACTGGGAAATGGCTCTACAGTGCCACCTATGCCTTGTTAAATGCAGCCCTACGACCACATCGTTTGAGCTACATGTATGAAATTTGGCACACATGTGTATCATGCCAAGACGAACAAAAAAGTCTCTGGGCCCATTGACGCAAACCCAACAGGAAGTCCGCCATTTGGAAGAGAAGGTGACATTTTGGCTCTAATTTTGCCATTTCCATGCCTCGAACTTTTGCGAACTCCTCCTTGGGGTTTCATTTCATAACCTTCAAATTTGGACAGTGTCAACTACACCCTTGTGCCATGTTAAATTGCGGAGCTTTTGAGTTTTCACAATACTATGAGGCCGTGGCGCCATGGCGAATTTCGATGACTCGCCATGAAAATCTTATTGCCTCTCATTTTGTCATACATTTTCTGACCTTGACCAAAGTGAACACATATGACAAGGCTCCACCCCTGAACATATTTCAACTGCCATATTTGACACCAGGGACAGCGCCACCTTGTGGGAACAGGAAATGTCATGTTTTACACTTTGGGGTACAGTATAGTGATGGGTGACACCTGCAGCCTCAAATTTCTCCAGGAAAGCCTTAAGGAGTTGGTCTTGGGTTACAGTGAAAACTGTGACTTTTCGCAAAAGGGTGTGACCCCAGCAGCATGGTGAACTTTGATGTCACGCCATGAAGAAACAAATTAGTATAACTCAATGAAATCCAGTCTGTTCAGTACCAGACTTTACAGGCATGATGTCAGACCCGCCCTGAACAGATTGATGTGCCCATTGTCGGGAATACGTACAGCGCCACCTAGTGGCAACAGGAAATGTCATGGCTTTAATTTTGTTGTACTGATTTTCACAGGTTCATCGTGGCCACCTCAAAAGCGGTGAATATCACCATCAGTCCCTCGTGATGCTTCAGTGCAAAAATTGTGACTTTAAACTGAACGGCGCACCCTGGTGGCAACACGGTTCAACATGAAAGATGAAGTGGCTTTTGAGGGGCTTGGAAAGTTTATAGAGGCTTGGAATTTGGCACACACCTCCAAATGGATGAAGGCTTTGTTGTCATGTGATCATTTTCATTGAATATCCCAAAATGGCTCCACAGCGCCCCCTACAAAATTTCAAAATCACAGCCCCTGCTCTGTGTTTTATGTATGAGTCTGAAACCTGGTAAGCTTATAGGAGATATCAAGATGTACAAAAAAGTCTCTTGGAGCAATATCCCAAATCCAACAGGAAGTCAGCCATTTTAAAATTAATGTGCAATTTTGGCAACATTTTCCCCTCTTTTCAGGCATCGTTCTTTGACGAACTCCTCCAAGGGATTTCATCAGATTGCACTATTCTTCAGTGTGTGGAATCCAAAGACCTTTATGTTGTTAAATTGCGAAGCTTTTTACGTTCAGGGAAACGGGGTGGTTATGGCGGCACGTAGACTCTCAATCACTCGCCAAAACGCAGTAATCTGCTGTTACTCAAAAACACAATGTCCAATCTCACCCAAAGGTCGCAGGCATAATGAGACTCGAGTTCGGAAATGTTTGTTATGCCATTTGTACATAATGGTTAGAGTGCCACCTAGTGGAACGACTAGCTAATCATGAATGAATGAGTTGAAATGTTAGCTGGTGGTTAAATGCATGAATTCCATCAATGTGACATCGATCGGACGTGCTGGTTTTAGGTGTTGGGCGTGGCTCGACGCGCCGGGGGTGCTCGGGCCCTCATAACGCTGCTTGCAGCTTTAATTAGGGCCCGAGCACCGAGAGTGCGAAGGCCCTATTGTATCTGCTCCGTTTCTTATTATTATTATTATTATTATTATTATTATTATTATTATTATTATTATTATTATTATTATTCACCCCAAACAAGGGCCTTTTTGAGGGCCTAAACATGCTCAAAAACTCATGAAATTTTGCACACATGCCAGGTCTGGTGAAAAATTTTGTATTTTAATGGTTTTACATATGAGCACTGGGAAATGGCTCTACAGCGCCACCTATGCCTTGTTAAATGCAGCCCTACGACCACATGGTTTGAGCTACATGTATGAAATTTGGCACACATGTGTATCATGCCAAGACGAACAAAAAAGTCTGTGGGCCCATTGACGCAAACCCAACAGGAAGTCCGCCATTTGGAAGAGAAGGTGACATTTTGGCTCTAATTTTGCCATTTCCATGCCTCGAACTTTTGCGAACTCCTCCTTGGGGTTTCATTTCATAACCTTCAAATTTGGACAGTGTCAACTACACCCTTGTGCCATGTTAAATTGCGGAGCTTTTGAGTTTTCACAATACTATGAGGCCGTGGCGCCATGGCGAATTTCGATGACTCGCCATGAAAATCTTATTGCCTCTCATTCTGTCATACATGTTCCGATCTGGACCAAAGAGCACACATATGATAAGGCTCCACCCCTGAACATATTTCAACTGCCATATTTGACATCAAGGACAGCGCCACCTAGTGGGAACAGGAAATGTCATGTTTTACACTTTGGGGTACAGTATAGTGATGGGTGACATCTGCAGCCTCAAATTTCTCCAGGAAAGCCTTAAGGAGTTGGTCTTGGGTTACAGTGAAAACTGTGAGTTTTCGCAAAAGGGTGTGACCCCAGCAGCATGGCGAACTTTGATATCTCGCCATGAAGAAACAAATTAGTATAACTAAATGAAATCCAGTCTGATCAGTACCAGACTTTACAGGCATGATGTCAGACCCGCCCTGAACAGATTGATGTGCCCATTGTCGGGAATACGCACAGCGCCACCTAGTGGCAACAGGAAATGTCATGTCTTACACTTTGTTGTACTGATTTTCACAGGTTGATCGTGGCCACCTCAAAAGCGGTGAATATCACCATCAGTCCCTCGTGATGCTTCAGTGCAAAAATTGTGACTTTAAACTGAACGGCGCACCCTGGTGGCAACGCGGTTCACCATGAAAGATGAAGTGGCTTTTGAGGGTCTTGGAAAGTTTATAGAGGCTTGAAATTTGGCACACACCTCCAAATGGATGAAGGCTTTGTTGGCATGTGATCATTTTTATTGAATAGCGCGAAATTGCTCCACAGCGCCCCCTACAAAATTTCAAAACAACAGCCCCTGCTCTGTGTTTCATCTATGAGTCTGAAACCTGGTAAGCTTATGGAAAATATCAAGATGTACAAAAAAGTCTCTTGGAGCAATATCCCAAATCCAACAGGAAGTCAGCCATTTTAAAATTAATGTGCAATTTTGGCGACATTTTCCCCTCTTTTCAGGCTTCATACTTTGACGAACTCCTCCAAGGGATTTCATCATATTGAACCATTCTCCAGTGTGTGGAATCTAAAGACCTTTGTGATGTTAAATTGCGAAGCTTTTTACGTTCAGGGAAACGGGATGGTCATGGCGCCACGTGGAGTTTGAATCACTCGCAAAAAGCAGTAATCTGCTGTCACTCAAAAACGCAATGTCCAATCTCTCCCAAAGGTCGCAGGCATGATGACACTCAAGCTCGGAAATGTTTGTTATGCCATTTGTCATTAATGGTTAGAGCGCCACCTAGTGGGACGACTATAATCATGATTGAATGAGATGAATTGTTAGCTGTTGGTTAAATGCATGAATTCCATCAATGTGACATCAGATCGGACGTGCTGGTTTTAGGTGTTGGGTGTGGCTCGACACGCCGGGGGTGCGAGGGCCCTCATAACGCTGCTTGCAGCTTTAATTAGGGCCCGAGCACTGACAGTGCGAAGGCCCTATTGTAATTGCTCTGTTTATTATTATTATTATTATTATTATTATTATTATTATTATTATTATTATTATTATTATTATTATTATTATTCCGGCAAATGAATTGGCCTTTTGAGGGCCTAAACATGCTCGAAAACTCATGAAATTTTGCACACGCGTCAGGTCTGGTGAAAATTTACGTATTTTAATGTTCTCAGACATGGCCAGGGAAAATTAGCTCAGTAGCGCCACCTAGAAAAATGAAAAATGCGAGCCCCCGGTATGGGTATGACCCACATATTTGAAAGTCGGTACACCTATATAACGTTGAGAGTCGAACAAAAAAGTCTATTATGGCAATGTCCTAAACCCAACAGGAAGTCCGCCATTTTGGATTGAAGGTGACATTTTGGGTCTGATTTTACCGTTTCCATGCGTTGTACTTTAACGAACTCCTCCTTGGGATTTGGTCCTATAAGCTTCAAATTTGGACAGTGTCAACTACACCCTTGTGCCATGTTAAATTGCGGAGCTTTTGAGTTTTCACAATAGTATGAGGCCGTGGCGCCATGGCGAATTTCGATGACTCGCCATGAAAATCTTATTGCCTCTCATTCTGTCATACATGTTCCGATCTGGACCAAAGAGCACACATATGATAAGGCTCCACCCCTGAACATATTTCAACTGCCATATTTGACATCAAGGACAGCGCCACCTAGTGGGAACAGGAAATGTCATGTTTTACACTTTGGGGTACAGTATAGTGATGGGTGACATCTGCAGCCTCAAATTTCTCCAGAAAAGCCTTAAGGAGTTGGTCTTGGGTTACAGTGAAAACTGTGCGTTTTCGCAAAAGGGTGTGACCCCAGCGGCATGGCGAACTTTGATGTCACGCCATGAAGAAACAAATTAGTATAACTCAATGAAATCCAGTCTGATCAGTACCAGACTTTACAGGCATGATGTCAGACCCGCCCTGAACAGATTGATGTGCCCATTGTCGGAAATACGGACAGCGCCACCTAGTGGCAACAGGAAATGTCATGGCTTTAATTTTGTTGTACTGATTTTCACAGGTTCATCTTGGCCACCTCAAAAGCGGTGAATATCACCATCAGTCCCTCGTGATGCTTCAGTGCAAAAATTGTGAGTTTAAACTGAACGGCGCACCCTGGTGGCAACGCTGTTCAACATGAAAGATGAAGTGGCTTTTGAGGGTCTTGGCAAGTTTATAGAGGCTTGAAATTTGGCACACACCTCCAAATGGATGAAGGTTTTGTTGGCATGTGATCATTTTCATTGAATAGCGCGAAATTGCTCCACAGCGCCCCCTACAAAATTTCAAAACATCAGCCCCAGCTCTGTGTTTCATCTATGAGTCTGAAACCTGGTAAGCTTATGGAAAATATCAAGATGTACAAAAAAGTCTCTTGGAGCAATATCCCAAATCCAACAGGAAGTCAGCCATTTTAAAATTAATGTGTAATTTTGGCGGCATTTTCCCCTCTTTTCAGGCTTCATACTTTGACGAACTCCTCCAAGGGATTTCATCATATTGAACCATTCTCCAGTGTGTGGAATCTAAAGACCTTTGTGATGTTAAATTGCGAAGGTTTTTACGTTCAGGGAAACGGGGTGGTCATGGCGGCATGTGGAGTTTCAGTCACTCGCCAAAAAGTAGTAATCTGCTGTCACTCAAAATCAAAATGTCCAATATGTCCCAAAGGTCGCAGGCGTGATGAGACTCGAGCTCGGAAATGTTTGTTATGCCATTTGTCAGTAATGGTTAGAGCGCCACCTAGTGGGACGACTATAATCATGATTGAATGAGATACAATGTTAGCTGGTGGTTCAATGCATGAATTTCATCAATGTGACATCAGATCGGAGGTGCTGGTTGTAGGTGTTGGGCGTAGCTCGACGCGATGGGGTGCGAGGGCCCTCATAACGCTGCTTGCAGCTTTAATTATTATTATTATTATTCACCCCAAACAAGGGCCTTTTTGAGGGCCTAAACATGCTCAAAAACTCATGAAATTTTGCACACATGCCAGGTCTGGTGAAAAATTTTGTATTTTAATGGTTTTACATATGAGCACTGGGAAATGGCTCTACAGCGCCACCTATGCCTTGTAAAATGCAGCCCTACGACCACATCGTTTGGGCTACATGTATGAAATTTGGCACACATGTGTATCATGCCAAGACGAACAAAAAAGTCAGTGGGCCCATTGACGCAAACCCAACAGGAAGTCCGCCATTTGGACGTGAAGGTGACATTTTGGCTCTGATTTTACCGTTTCCATGCCTCGAACTTTTTCGAACTCCTCCTTGGGATTTGGTCGTATAAGCTTCATCTTTGGTCAGTGTCAACTACACACCTGGGCCATGTTAAATTGCGGAGCTTTTGAGTTTTCACAATACCATGAGGCCGTGGCGCCACGGCGAATTTCGATGACTCGCCATGAAAATCTTATTGCCTCTCATTTTGTCATACATTTTCTGACCTTGACCAAAGTGAACACATATGATAAGGCTCCACCCCTGAACATATTTCAACTGCCATATTTGACACCAGGGACAGCGCCACCTAGTGGGAACAGGAAATGTCATGTTTTACACTTTGGGGTACAGTATTGTGATGGGTGACATCTGCAGCCTCAAATTTCTCCAGGAAAGCCTTAAGGAGTTGGTCTTGGGTTACAGTGAAAACTGTGAGTTTTCGCAAAAGGGTGTGACCCCAGCAGCATGGCGAACTTTGATGTCACGCCATGAAGAAACAAATTAGTATAACTCAATGAAATCCAGTCTGATCAGTACCAGACTTTACAGGCATGATGTCAGACCCGCCCTGAACAGATTGATGTGCCCATTGTCGGGAATACGTACAGCGCCACCTAGTGGCAACAGGAAATGTCATGGCTTTAATTTTGTTGTACTGATTTTCACAGGTTCATTGTGGCCACCTCAAAAGCGGTGAATATCACCATCAGTCCCTCGTGATGCTTCAGTGCAAAAATTGTGAGTTTAAACTGAACGGCGCACCCTGGTGGCAACGCTGTTCAACATGAAAGATGAAGTGGCTTTTGAGGGTCTTGGCAAGTTTATAGAGGCTTGAAATTTGGCACACACCTCCAAATGGATGAACGCTTTGTTGGCATGTGATCATTTTCATTGAATAGCGCGAAGTGGCTCCACAGCGCCCCCTACAAAATTTCAAAACCACAGCCCCTGCTCTGTGTTCTATGTATGATTCTGAAACCTGGTAAGCTTATAGGAGATATCAAGATGTACAAAAAAGTCTCTTGGTGCAATATCCCAAATCCAACAGGAAGTCAGCCATTTTAAAATTAATGTGTAATTTTGGCAACATTTTCCCCTCTTTCCAGGCACCGTTCTTTGACAAACTCCTCCAAGGGATTTCATCATATTGAACCAATCTCCAGTGTGTGGAATCTAAAGACCTTTGTGATGTTAAATTGCGAAGCTTTTTACGTTCAGTGAAACGGGGTGGTTATGGTGGCACTTAGAGTTTGAATCACTCGCCAAAAAGCAGTAATCTGCTGTCACTCAAAAACACAATGTCCAATCTCTCCCAAACGTCTCAGGTGTGATGAGACTCGAGCTCGGAAGTGATTGTTATGCCATTTGTACATAATGGTTAGAGCGCCACCTAGTGGAACGACTAACTAATCATGAATGAATGACTTGAAATGTTAGCTGGTGGTTAAATGCATGAATTCCATCAATGTGACATCAGATCGGAGGTGCTGGTTTTAGGTGTTGGGCTTGGCTCGACGCGCCGGGGGTGCGAGGGCCCTCGTAACGCTGCTTGCAGCTTTAATTATTATTATTATTATTATTATTATTATTATTCACCCCAAACAAGGGCCTTTTTGAGGGCCTAAACATGCTCAAAAACTCATGAAATTTTGCACACATGCCAGGTCTGGTGAAAAATTTTGTATTTTAATGGTTTTACATATGAGCACTGGGAAATGGCTCTACAGCGCCACCTATGCCTTGTTAAATGCAGCCCTACGACCACATCGTTTGAGCTACATGTATGAAATTTGGCACACATGTGTATCATGCCAAGACGAACAAAAAAGTCTGTGGGCCCATTGACGCAAACCCAACAGGAAGTCCGCCATTTGGAAGAGAAGGTGACATTTTGGCTCTAATTTTGCCATTTCCATGCCTCGAACTTTTGCGAACTCCTCCTTGGGGTTTCATTTCTTAACCTTCAAATTTGGACAGTGTCAACTACACCCTTGTGCCATGTTAAATTGCGGAGCTTTTGAGTTTTCACAATACTATGAGGCCGTGGCGCCATGGCGAATTTCGATGACTCGCCATGAAAATCTTATTGCCTCTCATTTTGTCATACATTTTCTGACCTTGACCAAAGTGAACACATATGATAAGGCTCCACCCCTGAACATATTTCAACTGCCATATTTGACCTCAAGGACAGCGCCACCTAGTGGGAACAGGAAATGTCATGTTTTACACTTTGGGGTACAGTATAGTAATGGGTGACATCTGCAGCCTCAAATTTCTCCAGGAAAGCCTTAAGGAGTTGGTCTTGGGTTACAGTGAAAACTGTGAGTTTTCGCGAAAGGGTGTGACCCCAGCAGCATGGCGAACTTTGATGTCACGCCATGAAGAAACAAATTAGTATAACTCAATGAAATCCAGTCTGATCAGTACCAGACTTTACAGGCATGATGTCAGACCCGCCCTGAACAGATTGATGTGCCCATTGTCAGAAATACGGACAGCGCCACCTAGTGGCAACAGGAAATGTCATGGCTTTAATTTTGTTGTACTGATTTTCACAGGTTCATCGTGGCCACCTCAAAAGCGGTGAATATCACCATCAGTCCCTCGTGATGCTTCAGTGCAAAAATTGTGACTTTAAACTGAACGGCGCACCCTGGTGGCAACGCTGTTCACGATGAAAGATGAAGTGGCTTTTGAGGGTCTTGGCAAGTTTATAGAGGCTTGAAATTTGGCACACACCTCCAATGTCACGAAGGCTTTGTTGTTATGTGATCATTTTCATTGAATATCCCAAAATGGCTCCACAGCGCCCCCTACAAAATTTCAAAACCACAGCCCCAGCTCTGTGTTTTATGTATGAATCTGAAACCTGGTAGGCTTATAGGAGATATCAAGATGTACAAAAAAGTCTCTTGGAGCAATATCCCAAATCCAACAGGAAGTCAGCCATTTTAAAATTAATGTGCAATTTTGGCGACATTTTCTCCTCTTTTCAGGCTTCATACTTTGACGAACTCCTCCAAGGGATTTCATCATATTGAACCATTCTCCAGTGTGTGGAATCTAAAGACCTTTGTGATGTTAAATTGCGAAGCTTTTTACGTCCAGGGAAACGGGGTGGTTATGGCGGCACTTAGAGTTTGAATCACTCGCCAAAAAGCAGTAATCTGCTGTCACTCAAAAACACAATGTCCAATCTCTCCCAAACGTCTCAGGTGTGATGAGACTCGAGCTTGGAAGTGTTTGTTATGCCATTTGTCAGTAATGGTTAGAGCGCCACCTAGTGGGACGACTATAATGATGATTGAATGAGATGAAATGTTAGCTGGTGGTTAAATGCATGAATTCCATCAATGTGACATCAGATCGGAGGTGCTGGTTGTAGGTGTTGGGCGTGGCTCGACGCGATGGGGTGCGAGGGCCCTCATAACGCTGCTTGCAGCTTTAATTAGGGCCCGAGCACTGAGAGTGCGAAGGCCCTATTGTATCTGCTCCGTTTCTTATTATTATTATTATTATTATTATTATTATTATTATTATTATTATTATTATTATTATTATTCACCCCAAACAAGGGCCTTTTTGAGGGCCTAAACATGCTCAAAAACTCATGAAATTTTGCACACATGCCAGGTCTGGTGAAAAATTTTGTATTTTAATGGTTTTACATATGAGCACTGGGAAATGGCTCTACAGCGCCACCTATGCCTTGTTAAATGCAGCCCTACGACCACATCGTTTGAGCTACATGTATGAAATTTGGCACACATGTGTATCATGCCAAGACGAACAAAAAAGTCAGTGGGCCCATTGACGCAAACCCAACAGGAAGTCCGCCATTTGGAAGTGAAGCTGACATTTTGGCTCTAATTTTGCCATTTCCATGCCTCGAACTTTAACGAACTCCTCCTTGGGATTTGGTCGTATAAGCTTCATATTTGGTCAGTGCCAACTACACCCTTGTGCCATGTTAAATTGCGGAGCTTTTGAGTTTTCACAATACTATGAGGCCGTGGCGCCATGGCGAATTTCGATGACTCGCCATGAAAATCTTATTGCCTCTCATTTTGTCATACAATTTCTGACCTTGACCAAAGTGAACACATATGATAAGGCTCCAGCCCTGAACATATTTCAACTGCCATATTTGACATCAAGGACAGCGCCACCTAGTGGGAACAGGAAATGTCATGTTTTACACTTTGGGGTACAGTATAGTGATGGGTGACATCTGCAGCCTCAAATTTCTCCAGGAAAGCCTTAAGGAGTTGGTCTTGGGTTACAGTGAAAACTGTGAGTTTTCGCGAAAGGGTGTGACCCCAGCAGCATGGCGAACTTTGATGTCACGCCATGAAGAAACAAATTAGTATAACTCAATGAAATCCAGTCTGATCAGTACCAGACTTTACAGGCATGATGTCAGACGCGCCCTGAACAGATTGATGTGCCCATTGTCAGGAATATGAAGAGCGCCACCTAGTGGGAACAGGAAATGTCATGTCTTACACTTTGTTGTACTGATTTTCACAGGTTCATTGTGGCCACCTCAAAAGCGGTGAATATCACCATCAGTCCTTCATGATGCTTTAGTGCAAAAATTGTGAGTTTAAACTGAACGGCGCACCCTGGTGGCAACGCTGTTCACCATGAAAAATGAAGTGGCTTTTGAGGGGCTTGGAAAGTTTAAAAAGTCTTGAAATTTGGCGCACACCTCCAATGTGCATAAGGCTTTGTTGTTATGTGATCATTTTCATTGAATAGCGCAAAATGGCTCCACAGCGCCCCCTACGAAATTTCAAAACATCAGCCCCAGCTCTGTGTTTTATGTATGAGTCTTAAACCTGGTAAGCTTATAGGAGATATCAAGATGTACAAAAAAGTCTCTTGGAGCAATATCCCAAATCCAACAGGAAGTCAGCCATTTTAAAATTCATGTGTAATTTTGATGACATTTTCCCCCCTTTTCAGGCCTCATACTTTGACGAACTCCTCCAAGGGATTTCATCAGATTGGACCGATCTGCAGTTTGTGGAATCTAAAGACCTTTGTGATGTTAAATTGCGAAGCTTTTTACGTTCAGGGAAACGGGGTGGTTATGGCGGCACTTAGAGTTTGAATCACTCGCCAAAAAGCAGTAATCTGCTGTCACTCAAAAACACAATGTCCAATCTCTCCCAAACGTCTCAGGTGTGATGAGACTCGAGCTTGGAAGTGTTTGTTATGCCATTTGTACATAATGGTTAGAGCGCCACCTAGTGGAACGACTAACTAATCATGAATGAATGAGTTGAAATGTTAGCTGGTGGTTAAATGCATGAATTCCATCAATGTGACATCAGATCGGACGTGCTGGTTTTAGGTGTTGGGCGTGGCTCGACGCGCCGGGGGTGCGAGGGCCCTCATAACGCTGCTTGCAGCTTTAATTATTATTATTATTATTATTCAGGCGAAACAAGGGCCTTTTTGAGGGCCTAAACATGCTCAAAAACTCATGAAATTTTGCACACATGCCAGGTCTGGTGAAAAATTTTGTATTTTAATGGTTTTACATATGAGCACTGGGAAATGGCTCTAGAGCGCCACCTATGCCTTGTTAAATGCAGCCCTACGACCACATCGTTTGAGCTACATGTATGAAATTTGGCACACATATGTATCATGCCAAGACGAACAAAAAAGTCTGTGGGCCCATTGACGCAAACCCAACAGGAAGTCCGCCATTTGGAAGAGAAGGTGACATTTTGGCTCTAATTTTGCCATTTCCATGCCTCGAACTTTTGCGAACTCCTCCTTGGGGTTTGATTTCATAACCTTCATATTTGGTCAGTGTCAACTACACCCTTGTGCCATGTTAAATTGCGGAGCTTTTGAGTTTTCACAATACTATGAGGCCGTGGCGCCATGGCGAATTTCGATGACTCGCCATGAAAATCTTATTGCCTCTCATTTTGTCATACATTTTCTGACCTTGACCAAAGTGAACACATATGATAAGGCTCCACCCCTGAACATATTTCAACTGCCATATTTGACACCAGGTACAGCGCCACCTAGTGGGAACAGGAAATGTCATGTTTTACACTTTGGGGTACAGTATTGTGATGGGTGACATCTGCAGCCTCAAATTTCTCCAGGAAAGCCTTAAGGAGTTGGTCTTGGGTTACAGTGAAAACTGTGACTTTTCACGAAAGGGTGTGACCCCAGCAGCATGGCGAACTTTGATGTCACGCCATGAAGAAACAAATTAGTATAACTCAATGAAATCCAGTCTGATCAGTACCAGACTTTACAGGCATGATGTCAGACCCGCCCTGAACAGATTGATGTGCCCATTGTCGGAAATACGGACAGCGCCACCTAGTGGCAACAGGAAATGTCATGGCTTTAATTTTGTTGTACTGATTTTCACAGGTTCATCGTGGCCACCTCAAAAGCGGTGAATATCAACATCAGTCCCTCGTGATGCTTCAGTGCAAAAATTGTGACTTTAAACTGAACGGCGCACCCTGGTGGTAACGCGGTTCACCATGAAAGATGAAGTGGCTTTTGAGGGGCTTGGAAAGTTTATAGAGGCTTGAAATTTGGCACACACCTCCAAATGGATGAACGCTTTGTTGGCATGTGATCATTTTCATTGAATAGCGCGAAATGGCTCCACAGCGCCCCCTACAATATTTCAAAACATCAGCCCCTGCTCTGTGTTTCATCTATGAGTCTGACACTTGGTAAGCTTGTGTAAGATATCAAGATGTACAAAAAAGTCTCTTGGAGCAATATCCCAAATCCAACAGGAAGTCAGCCATTTTAAAATTAATGTGTAATTTTGATGACATTTTCCCCCCTTTTCAGGCCTCATACTTTGACGAACTCCTCCAAGGGATTTCATCATATTGAAGCATTCTTCAGTGTGTAGAATCTAAAGACCTTTGTGATGTTAAATTGCGAAGCTTTTTACGTTCAGGGAAACGGGGTGGTCATGGCGGCACGTAGAGTTTCAATCACTCGCAAAAAGCAGTAATCTGCTGTCACTAAAAAACACAATGTCCAATCTCTCCCAAAGGTCGCAGGTGTGATGAGACTCGAGCTTGGAAATGTTTGTTATGCTATTTGTCAATAATAGTTAGAGCGCCACCTAGTGGCATGACTATAATCCTGGTTGAATAAGATGAAATGTTAGCTGGTGATTAAAAGCATGAAATCCATCAATGTGACATCACATCGGACGTGCCGGTTTGAGGTGTTGGCAGTGGCTCGACGTGCCGGGGGTGCGAGGGCCCTCATAACGCTGCTTGCAGCTTTAATTAGGGCCCGAGCACTGAGAGTGCGAAGGCCCTATTGTATCTGCTCCGTTTCTTATTATTAGGGCCCGAGCACCGAGAGTGCGAAGGCCCTATTGTATCTGCTCCGTTTCTTATTATTATTATTATTATTATTATTATTATTAGGGCCCGAGCACTGACTGTGCGAAGGCCCTATTGTATCTGCTCCGTTTCTTATTATTATTATTATTATTCAGGCAAAACAAGGGCCTTTTTGAGGGCCTAAACATGCTCAAAAACTCATGAAATTTTGCACACATGCCAGGTCTGGTGAAAAATTTTGTATTTTAATGGTTTTACATATGAGCACTGGGAAATGGCTCTACAGCGCCACCTATGCCTTGTTAAATGCAGCCCTACGACCACATCGTTTCAGCTACATGTATGAAATTTGGCACACATGTGTATCATGCCGAGTCGAACAAAAAAGTCTGTGGGCCCATTGATGCAAACCCAACAGGAAGTCCGCCATTTGGAAGAGAAGGTGACATTTTGGCTCTAATTTTGCCATTTCCATGCCTCGAACTTTTGCGAACTCCTCCTTGGGATTTGGTTGTATAAGCTTCATCTTTGGTCAGTGTCAACTACACACCTGGGCCATGTTAAATTGCGGAGCTTTTGAGTTTTCACAATACTATGAGGCCGTGGCGCCATGGCGAATTTCGATGACTCGCCATGAAAATCTTATTGCCTCTCATTTTGTCATAGATTTTCTGACCTTGACCAAAGTGAACACATATGATAAGGCTCCACCCCTGAACATATTTCAACTGCCATATTTGACACCAGGGACAGCGCCACCTAGTGGGAACAGGAAATGTCATGTTTTACACTTTGGGGTACAGTATAGTGATGGGTGACACCTGCAGCCTCAAATTTCTCCAGGAAAGCCTTAAGGAGTTGGTCTTGGGTTACAGTGAAAACTGTGACTTTTCGCAAAAGGGTGTGACCCCAGCAGCATGGCGAACTTTGATGTCACGCCATGAAGAAACAAATTAGTATAACTCAATGAAATCCAGTCTGTTCAGTACCAGACTTTACAGGCATGATGTCAGACCCGCCCTGAACAGATTGATGTGCCCATTGTCGGGAATACGTACAGCGCCACCTAGTGGCAACAGGAAATGTCATGGCTTTAATTTTGTTGTACTGATTTTCACAGGTTCATCGTGGCCACCTCAAAAGCAGTGAATATCAACATCAGTCCCTCGTGATGCTTCAGTGCAAAAATTGTGACTTTAAACTGAACGGCGCACCCTGGTGGCAACGCGGTCCACCAGGAAAGATGAAGTGGCTTTTGAGGGGCTTGGAAAGTATATAGAGGCTTTAAATTTAGCACACCCCTCCAAATGGATGAAGGCTTTGTTGTCATGTGATCATTTTTATTGAATAGCGCGAAATGGCTCCACAGCGCCCCCTACAAAATTTCAAAACCACAGCCCCAGCTCTGTGTTTTATGTATGAGTCTGAAACCTGGTAAGCTTATAGGAGATATCAAGATGTACAAAAAAGTCTCTTGGAGCAATATCCAAAATCCAACAGGAAGTCAGCCATTTTAAAATTAATGTTTAATTTTGGCAACATTTTCCCCTCTTTCCAGGCATCGTTCTTTGACGTACTCCTGCAAGGGATTTCATCAGATTGATGCGATCTCCTGTGTGTGGAATCTAAAGACCTTTGTGATGTTAAATTGCGAAGCTTTTTACATTCAGGGAAACGGGGTGGTCATGGCGGCACGTGGAGTTTCAATCACTCGCCAAAAAGCAGTAATCTGCTGTCACTCAAAAACACAATGTCCAATCTCTCCCAAAGCTCATAGGCGTGATGAGACTCGAGCTCGGAAATGTTTGTTATGCCATTTGTGCATAAGGGTTAGAGCGCCACCTAGTGGAACGACTAACAAATCATGAATGAATGAGTTGAAATGTTAGCTGGTGGTTAAATGCATGAATTCCATCAATGTGACATGAGATCGGACGTGCTGGTTTTAGGTGTTGGGCGTGGCTCGACGCGCCGGGGGTGCGAGGGCCCTCATAACGCTGCTTGCAGCTTTAATTATTATTATTATTATTATTATTCACCCCAAACAAGGGCCTTTTTGAGGGCCTAAACATGCTCAAAAACTCATGAAATTTTGCACACATGCCAGGTCTGGTGAAAAATTTTGTATTTTAATGGTTTTACATATGAGCACTGGGAAATGGCTCTACAGCGCCACCTATGCCTTGTTAAATGCAGCCCTACGACCACATCGTTTGAGCTACATGTATGAAATTTGGCACACATGTGTATCATGCCAAGACGAACAAAAAAGTCAGTTGGCCCATTGACGCAAACCCAACAGGAAGTCCGCCATTTGGAAGAGAAGGTGACATTTTGGCTCTAATTTTGCCATTTCCATGCCTCGAACTTTTGCGAACTCCTCCTTGGGGTTTCATTTCATAACCTTCAAATTTGGACAGTGTCAACTACACCCTTGTGCCATGTTAAATTGCGGAGCTTTTGAGTTTTCACAATACTATGAGGCCGTGGCGCCATGGCGAATTTCGATGACTCGCCATGAAAATCTTATTGCCTCTCATTTTGTCATACATTTTCTGACCTTGACCAAAGTGAACACATATGATAAGGCTCCACCCCTGAACATATTTCAACTGCCATATTTGACACCAGGGACAGTGCCACCTAGTGGGAACAGGAAATGTCATGTTTTACACTTTGGGGTACAGTATAGTGATGGGTGACATCTGCAGCCTCAAATTTCTCCAGGAAAGCCTTAAGGAGTTGGTCTTGGGTTACAGTGAAAACTGTGAGTTTTCGCGAAAGGGTGTGACCCCAGCAGCATGGCGAACTTTGATGTCACGCCATGAAGAAACAAATTAGTATAACTCAATGAAATCCAGTCTGATCAGTACCAGACTTTACAGGCATGATGTCAGACCCGCCCTGAACAGATTGATGTGCCCATTGTCGGAAATACGGACAGCGCCACCTAGTGGCAACAGGAAATGTCATGGCTTTAACTTTGTTGTACTGATTTTCACAGGTTGATCGTGGCCACCTCAAAAGCGGTGAATATCACCATCAGTCCCTCGTGATGCTTCAGTGCAAAAATTGTGACTTTAAACTGAACGGCGCACCCTGGTGGCAACGCGGTTCATCATGAAAGATGAAGTGGCTTTTGAGGGGCTTGGAAAGTTTATAGAGGCTTGAAATTTGGCACACACCTCCAAATGGATGAAGGCATTGTTGTCATGTAACCATTTTCCTTGAATAGCGCAAAATGGCTCCACAGCGCCCCCTACAATATTTCAAAACATCAGCCCCTGCTCTGTGTTTCATCTATGAGTCTGACACTTGGTAAGCTTGTGTAAGACATCAAGATGTACAAAAAAGTCTCTTGGAGCAATATCCCAAATCCAACAGGAAGTCAGCCATTTTAAAATTAATGTGTAATTTTGATGACATTTTCCCCCCTTTTCAGGCCTCATACTTTGACGAACTCCTCCAAGGGATTTCATCATATTGAAGCATTCTTCAGTGTGTAGAATCTAAAGACCTTTGTGATGTTAAATTGCGAAGCTTTTTCCGTTCAGGGAAACGGGGTGGTCATGGCGGCACGTAGAGTTTCAATCACTCGCAAAAAGCAGTAATCTGCTGTCACTAAAAAACACAATGTCCAATCTCTCCCAAAGGTCGCAGGTGTGATGAGACTCGAGCTTGGAAATGTTTGTTATGCTATTTGTCAATAATGGTTAGAGCGCCACCTAGTGGAACGACTAACTAATCATGAATGATTGAGTTGAAATGTTAGCTGGTGGTTAAATGCATGAATTCCATCAATGTGACATCAGATCGGACGTGCTGGTTTCAGGTGTTGGGCATGGCTCGACACGCCGGGGGTGCGAGGGCCCTCATAACGCTGCTTGCAGCTTTAATTATTATTATTATTATTATTCACCCCAAACAAGGGCCTTTTTGAGGGCCTAAACATGCTCAAAAACTCATGAAATTTTGCACACATGCCAGGTCTGGTGAAAAATTTTGTATTTTAATGGTTTTACATATGAGCACTGGGAAATGGCTCTACAGCGCCACCTATGCCTTGTTAAATGCAGCCCTACGACCACATCGTTTGAGCTACATGTATGAAATTTGGCACACATGTGTATCATGCCAAGACGAACAAAAAAGTCTGTGGGCCCATTGACGCAAACCCAACAGGAAGTCCGCCATTTGGAAGAGAAGGTGACATTTTGGCTCTAATTTTGCCATTTCCATGCCTCGAACTTTTGCGAACTCCTCCTTGGGGTTTCATTCCATAACCTTCAAATTTGGACAGTGTCAACTACACCCTTGTGCCATGTTAAATTGCGGAGCTTTTGAGTTTTCACAATACTATGAGGCCGTGGCGCCATGGCGAATTTCGATGACTCGCCATGAAAATCTTATTGCCTCTCATTTTGTCATACATTTTCTGACCTTGACCAAAGTGAACACATATGATAAGGCTCCACCCCTGAACATATTTCAACTGCCATATTTGACGTCAAGGACAGCGCCACCTAGTGGGAACAGGAAATGTCATGTTTTACACTTTGGGGTACAGTATAGTGATGGGTGACATCTGCAGCCTCAAATTTCTCAAGGAAAGCCTTAAGGAGTTGGTCTTGGGTTACAGTGAAAACTGTGAGTTTTCGCAAAAGGGTGTGACCCCAGCAGCATGGCGAACTTTGATGTCACGCCATGAAGAAACAAATTAGTATAACTCAATGAAATCCAGTCTGTTCAATACCAGACTTTACAGGCATGATGTCAGACCCGCCCTGAACAGATTGATGTTCCCATTGTCGGAAATACGGACAGCGCCACCTAGTGGCAACAGGAAATGTCATGGCTTTAATTTTGTTGTACTGATTCTCACAGGTTCATCGTGACCACCTCAAAAGCGGTGAATATCACCATCAGTCCCTCGTGATGCTTCAGTGCAAAAATTGTGACTTTAAACTGAACGGCGCACCCTGGTGGCAACGCCGTCCACCATGAAAGATGAAGTGGCTTTTGAGGGGCTTGGAAAGTATATAGAGGCTTTAAATTTAGCACACCCCTCCAAATGGATGAAGGCTTTGTTGTCATGTGATCATTTTCATTGAATAGCGCGAAATGGCTCCACAGCGCCCCCTACAAAATTTCAAAACCACAGCCCCTGCTCTGTGTTTTATGTATGAGTCTGAAACCTGGTAAGCTTATAGGAGATATCAAGATGTACAAAAAAGTCTCTTGGAGCAATATCCCAAATCCAACAGGAAGTCAGCCATTTTAAAATGAATGTGCAATTTTGGCAACATTTTCCCCTCTTTCCAGGCACCGTTCTTTGACGAACTCCTCCAAGGGATTTCATCAGATTGAACCAATCTCCAGTGTGTGGAATCTAAAGACCTTTGTGATGTTAAATTGCGAAGCTTTTTACGTTCAGGGAAACGGGGTTGTCATGGCGGCACGTGGAGTTTCAATCACTCGCGAAAAAGCAGTAATCTGCTGTCACTCAAAATCAAAATGTCCAAACTCTCCCAAAGGTCTCCCAAAGGTCGCAGGCGTGATGAGACTCGAGCTCGGAAATGTTTGTTATGCCATTTGTCAGTAATGGTTAGAGCGCCACCTAGTGGGACGACTATAATGATGATTGAATGAGATGAAATGTTAGCTGGTGGTTAAATGCATGAATTCCATCAATGTGACATCAGATCGGAGGTGCTGGTTGTAGGTGTTGGGCGTGGCTCGACGCGATTGGGTGCGAGGGCCCTCATAACGCTGCTTGCAGCTTTAATTATTATTATTATTATTATTTCGGCAAATGAATCAGCCTTTTGAGGACCTAAACATGCTCGAAAACTCATGAAATTTTGCACACGCGTCAGGTCTGGTGAAAATTTACGTATTTTAATGTTCTCAGACATGGCCAGGGAAAATTAGCTCAGTAGCGCCACCTAGAAAAATGAAAAATGCGAGCCCCCGGTATGGGTATCACCTACATGTGTGAAAGTCGGTACACCTATATAACGTTCAGACTCGAACAATAAAGTCTATTATGGCAATGTCCTAAACCCAACAGGAAGTCCGCCATTTTGGATTGAATGTGACATTTTGGCTCTGATTTTACCGTTTCCATGCCTCGAACTTTAACGAACTCCTCCTTGGGGTTTGATTTCATAACCTTCATATTTGGTCAGTGCCAACTACACCCTTATGCCATGTTAAATTGCGGAGCTTTTGAGTTTTCACAATAGTATGAGGCCGTGGCGCCATGGCGAATTTTGATGACTCGCCATGAAAATCTTATTGCCTCTCATTCTGTCATAGATTTTCTGACCTTGACCAAAGTGAACACATATGATAAGGCTCCACCCCTGAACATATTTCAACTGCCATATTTGACATCAAGGACAGCGCCACCTAGTGGGAACAGGAAATGTCATGTTTTACACTTTGGGGTACAGTATTGTGATGGGTGACATCTGCAGCCTCAAATTTCTCCAGGAAAGCCTTAAGGAGTTGGTCTTGGGTTACAGTGAAAACTGTGACTTTTCGCGAAAGGGTGTGACCCCAGCGGCATGGCGAACTTTGATGTCACGCCATGAAGAAACAAATTAGTATAACTCAATGAAATCCAGTCTGATCAGTACCAGACTTTACAGGCATGATGTCAGACCCGCCCTGAACAGATTGATATGCCCATTGTCGGAAATACGGACAGCGCCACCTAGTGGCAACAGGAAATGTCATGGCTTTAACTTTGTTGTACTGATTTTCACAGGTTGATCGTGGCCACCTCAAAAGCGGTGAATATCACCATCAGTCCCTCGTGATGCTTCAGTGCAAAAATTGTGACTTTAAACTGAACGGCGCACCCTGGTGGCAACGCGGTTCATCATGAAAGATGAAGTGGCTTTTGAGGGGCTTGGAAAGTTTATAGAGGCTTGAAATTTGGCACACACCTCCAAATGGATGAAGGCATTGTTGTTATGTAACCATTTTCCTTGAATAGCGCAAAATGGCTCCACAGCGCCCCCTACAATATTTCAAAACATCAGCCCCTGCTCTGTGTTTCATCTATGAGTCTGACACTTGGTAAGCTTGTGTAAGATATCAAGGTGTACAAAAAAGTCTCTTGGAGCAATATCCCAAATCCAACAGGAAGTCAGCCATTTTAAAATTAATGTGTAATTTTGATGACATTTTCCCCCCTTTTCAGGCCTCATACTTTGACGAACTCCTCCAAGGGATTTCATCATATTGAAGCATTCTTCAGTGTGTAGAATCTAAAGACCTTTGTGATGTTAAATTGCGAAGCTTTTTCCGTTCAGGGAAACGGGGTGGTCATGGCGGCACGTAGAGTTTCAATCACTCGCAAAAAGCAGTAATCTGCTGTCACTAAAAAACACAATGTCCAATCTCTCCCAAAGGTCGCAGGTGTGATGAGACTCGAGCTTGGAAATGTTTGTTATGCTATTTGTCAATAATGGTTAGAGCGCCACCTAGTGGCATGACTATAATCCTGGTTGAATAAGATGAAATGTTAGCTGGTGATTAAAAGCATGAAATCCATCAATGTGACATCACATCGGACGTGCCGGTTTGAGGTGTTGGCAGTGGCTCGACGTGCCGGGGGTGCGAGGGCCCTCATAACGCTGCTTGCAGCTTTAATTAGGGCCCGAGCACCGAGAGTGCGAAGGCCCTATTGTATCTGCTCCGTTTCTTATTAGGGCCCGAGCACTGATAGTGCGAAGGCCCTATTGTATCTGCTCCGTTTCTTATTATTATTATTATTAGGGCCCGAGCACTGAGAGTGCGAAGGCCCTATTGTATCTGCTCCGTTTCTTATTATTAGGGCCCGAGCACCGAGAGTGCGAAGGCCCTATTGTATCTGCTCCGTTTCTTATTATTATTATTATTATTATTATTATTATTATTATTATTATTATTATTATTATTCAGGCGAAACAAGGGCCTTTTTGAGGGCCTAAACATGCTCAAAAACTCATGAAATTTTGCACACATGCCAGGTCTGGTGAAAAATTTTGTATTTTAATGGTTTTACATATGAGCACTGGGAAATGGCTCTAGAGCGCCACCTATGCCTTGTTAAATGCAGCCCTACGACCACATCGTTTGAGCTACATGTATGAAATTTGGCACACATGTGTATCATGCCAAGACGAACAAAAAAGTCTGTGGGCCCATTGACGCAAACCCAACAGGAAGTCCGCCATTTGGAAGAGAAGGTGACATTTTGGCTCTAATTTTGCCATTTCCATGCCTCGAACTTTTGCGAACTCCTCCTTGGGATTTCATTTCATAACCTTCAAATTTGGACAGTGTCAACTACACCCTTGTGCCATGTTAAATTGCGGAGCTTTTGAGTTTTCACAATACTATGAGGCCGTGGCGCCATGGCGAATTTCGATGACTCGCCATGAAAATCTTATTGCCTCTCATTCTGTCATACATGTTCCGATCTGGACCAAAGAGCACACATATGATAAGGCTCCACCCCTGAACATATTTTAACTGCCATACTTGACATCAAGGACAGCGCCACCTAGTGGGAACAGGAAATGTCATGTTTTACACTTTGGGGTACAGTATAGTGATGGGTGACATCTGCAGCCTCAAATTTCTCCAGGAAAGCCTTAAGGAGTTGGTCTTGGGTTACAGTGAAAACTGTGAGTTTTCGCGAAAGGGTGTGACCCCAGCAGCATGGCGAACTTTGATGTCACGCCATGAAGAAACAAATTAGTATAACTCAATGAAATCCAGTCTGATCAGTACCAGACTTTACAGGCATGATGTCAGACCCACCCTGAACAGATTGATGTGCCCATTGTCGGTAATACGGACAGCGCCACCTAGTGGCAACAGGAAATGTCATGGCTTTAATTTTGTTGTACTGATTTTCACAGGTTCATCGTGGCCACCTCAAAAGCGGTGAATATCACCATCAGTCCCTCGTGATGCTTCAGTGCAAAAATTGTGACTTTAAACTGAACGGCGCACCCTGGTGGCAACGCTGTTCACGATGAAAGATGAAGTGGCTTTTGAGGGTCTTGGCAGGTTTATAGAGGCTTGAAATTTGGCACACACCTCCAATGTGACGAAGGCTTTGTTGTTATGTGATCATTTTCATTGAATATCCCAAAATGGCTCCACAGCGCCCCCTACAAAATTTCAAAACCACAGCCCCAGCTCTGTGTTCTATGTATGAATCTGAAACCTGGTAGGCGTATAGGAGATATCAAGATGTACAAAAAAGTCTCTTGGAGCAATATCCCAAATCCAACAGGAAGTCAGCCATTTTAAAATTAATGTGCAATTTTGGCAACATTTTCCCCTCTTTTCAGGCATCGTTCTTTGACGAACTCCTCCAAGGGATTTCATCAGATTGCACTATTCTTCAGCTTGTGGAATCTAAAGACCTTTGTGATGTTAAATTGCGAAGCTTTTTACGTTCAGGGAAACGGGATGGTTATGGCGGCACTTAGAGTTTGAATCACTCTCCAAAAAGCACTAATCTGCTGTCACTCAAAAACACAATGTCCAATCTCTCCCAAAGCTCATAGGCGTGATGAGACTCGAGCTCGGAAATGTTTGTTATGCCATTTGTACATAATGGTTAGAGCGCCACCTAGTGGAACGACTAACTAATCACGAATGAATGAGTTGAAATGTTAGCTGGTGGTTAAATGCATGAATTCCATCAATGTGACATCAGATCGGACGTGCTGGTTTTAGGTGTTGGGCGTGGCTCGACGCGCCGGGGGTGCGAGGGCCCTCATAACGCTGCTTGCAGCTTTAATTATTATTATTATTATTATTCACCCCAAACAAGGGCTTTTTTGAGGGCCTAAACATGCTCAAAAACTCATGAAATTTTGCACACATGCCAGGTCTGGTGAAAAATTTTGTATTTTAATGGTTTTACATATGAGCACTGGGAAATGGCTCTAGAGCGCCACCTATGCCTTGTTAAATGCAGCCCTACGACCACATCGTTTGAGCTACATGTATGAAATTTGGCACACATGTGTATCATGCCAAGACGAACAAAAAAGTCAGTGGGCCCATTGACGCAAACCCAACAGGAAGTCCGCCATTTGGAAGAGAAGGTGACATTTTGGCTCTAATTTTGCCATTTCCATGCCTCGAACTTTAACGAACTCCTCCTTGGGATTTGGGCGTATAAGCTTCAAATTTGGACAGTGTCAACTACACCCTTGTGCCATGTTAAATTGCGGAGCTTTTGAGTTTTCACAATACTATGAGGCCGTGGCGCCATGGCGAATTTCGATGACTCGCCATGAAAATCTTATTGCCTCTCATTTTGTCATACATTTTCTGACCTTGACCAAAGTGAACACATATGATAAGGCTCCACCCCTGAACATATTTCAACTGCCATATTTGACATAAGGGCCAGCGCCACCTAGTGGGAACAGGAAATGTCATGTTTTACACTTTGGGGTACAGTATTGTGATGGGTGACATCTGCAGCCTCAAATTTCTCCAGGAAAGCCTTAAGGAGTTGGTCTTGGGGTACAGTGAAAACTGTGAGTTTTCGCGAAAGGGTGTGACCCCAGCAGCATGGCGAACTTTGATGTCTCGCCATGAAGAAACAAATTAGTATAACTCAATGAAATCCAGTCTGATCAGTACCAGACTTTACAGGCATGATGTCAGACCCGCCCTGAACAGATTGATGTGCCCATTGTCGGGAATACGGACAGCGCCACCTAGTGGCAACAGGACATGTCATGTCTTACACTTTGTTGTACTGATTTTCACAGGTTCATCGTGGCCACCTCAAAAGCGGTGAATATCACCATCAGTCCCTCGTGATGCTTCAGTGCAAAAATTGTGACTTTAAACTGAACGGCGCACCCTGGTGGCAACGCGGTCCACCATGAAAGATGAAGTGGCTTTTGAGGGGCTTGGAAAGTCTATAGAGGCTTGAAATTTGGCACACACCTCCAATGTGATGAAGGCTTTGTTGTCATGTGATCATTTTCATTGGATAGCGCGAAATGGCTCCACAGCGCCCCCTACAATATTTCAAAACATCAGCCCTTGCTCTGTGTTTTATCTATGAGTCTGAAACCTGGTAAGCTTATGGAAGATATTAAGATGTACAAAAAAGTCTCTTGGAGCAATATCCCAAATCCAACAGGAAGTCAGCCATTTTAAAATTAATGTGTAATTTTGGCGACATTTTCCCCTCTTTTCAGGCACCGTACTTTGACGAACTCCTCCAAGGGATTTCATCAGATTGGACCGATCTGAAGTTTGTGGAATCTAAAGACCTTTGTGATGTTAAATTGCGAAGCTTTTTACGTTCAGGGAAAAGGGGTGGTTATGGCGGCACTTAGAGTTTGAATCACTCGCCAAAAAGCAGTAATCTGCTGTCACTCAAAAACACAATATCCAATCTCTCCCAAAGGTCGCAGGCGTGATGAGACTCGAGCTCGGAAATGTTTGTTATGCCATTTGTACATAATGGTTAGAGCGCCACCTAGTGGAACGACTAACTAATCATGAATGAATGAGTTGAAATGTTAGCTGGTGGTTAAATGCATGAATTCCATCAATGTGACATCAGATCGGAGGTGCTGGTTTTAGGTGTTGGGCGTGGCTCGACGTGCTGGGGGTGCGAGGGCCCTCATAACGCTGCTTGCAGCTTTAATTATTATTATTATTAGGGCCCGAGCACCGAGAGTGCGAAGGCCCTATTGTATCTGCTCCGTTTCTTATTATTATTATTATTATTATTATTATTATTATTATTATTATTATTATTATTATTATTATTATTCAGGCGAAACAAGGGCCTTTTTGAGGGCCTAAACATGCTCAAAAACTCATGAAATTTTGCACACATGCCAGGTCTGGTGAAAAATTTTGTATTTTAATGGTTTTACATATGAGCACTGGGAAATGGCTCTACAGCGCCACCTATGCCTTGTTAAATGCAGCCCTACGACCACATCGTTTGAGCTACATGTATGAAATTTGGCACACATGTGTATCATGCCAAGACGAACAAAAAAGTCTGTGGGCCCATTGACGCAAACCCAACAGGAAGTCCGCCATTTGGAAGAGAAGGTGACATTTTGGCTCTAATTTTGCCATTTCCATGCCTCGAACTTTTGCGAACTCCTCCTTGGGGTTTCATTTCATAACCTTCAAATTTGGACAGTGTCAACTACACCCTTGTGCCATGTTAAATTGCGGAGCTTTTGAGTTTTCACAATACTATGAGGCCGTGGCGCCATGGCGAATTTCGATGACTCGCCATGAAAATCTTATTGCCTCTCATTTTGTCATACATTTTCTGACCTTGACCAAAGTGAACACATATGATAAGGCTCCACCCCTGAACATATTTCAACTGCCATATTTGACACCAGGGACAGCGCCACCTAGTGGGAACAGGAAATGTCATGTTTTACACTTTGGGGTACAGTATTGTGATGGGTGACATCTGCAGCCTCAAATTTCTCCAGGAAAGCCTTAAGGAGTTGGTCTTGGGTTACAGTGAAAACTGTGACTTTTCACGAAAGGGTGTGACCCCAGCAGCATGGCGAACTTTGATGTCACGCCATGAAGAAACAAATTAGTATAACTCAATGAAATCCAGTCTGATCAGTACCAGACTTTACAGGCATGATGTCAGACCCGCCCTGAACAGATTGATATGCCCATTGTCGGAAATACGGACAGCGCCACCTAGTGGCAACAGGAAATGTCATGGCTTTAACTTTGTTGTACTGATTTTCACAGGTTGATCGTGGCCACCTCAAAAGCGGTGAATATCACCATCAGTCCCTCGTGATGCTTCAGTGCAAAAATTGTGACTTTAAACTGAACGGCGCACCCTGGTGGCAACGCGGTTCATCATGAAAGATGAAGTGGCTTTTGAGGGGCTTGGAAAGTTTATAGAGGCTTGAAATTTGGCACACACCTCCAAATGGATGAAGGCATTGTTGTTATGTAACCATTTTCCTTGAATAGCGCAAAATGGCTCCACAGCGCCCCCTACAATATTTCAAAACATCAGCCCCTGCTCTGTGTTTCATCTATGAGTCTGACACTTGGTAAGCTTGTGTAAGATATCAAGATGTACAAAAAAGTCTCTTGGAGCAATATCCCAAATCCAACAGGAAGTCAGCCATTTTAAAATTAATGTGTAATTTTGATGACATTTTCCCCCCTTTTCAGGCCTCATACTTTGACGAACTCCTCCAAGGGATTTCATCATATTGAAGCATTCTTCAGTGTGTAGAATCTAAAGACCTTTGTGATGTTAAATTGCGAAGCTTTTTCCGTTCAGGGAAACGGGGTGGTCATGGCGGCACGTAGAGTTTCAATCACTCGCAAAAAGCAGTAATCTGCTGTCACTAAAAAACACAATGTCCAATCTCTCCCAAAGGTCGCAGGTGTGATGAGACTCGAGCTTGGAAATGTTTGTTATGCTATTTGTCAATAATGGTTAGAGCGCCACCTAGTGGCATGACTATAATCCTGGTTGAATAAGATGAAATGTTAGCTGGTGATTAAAAGCATGAAATCCATCAATGTGACATCACATCGGACGTGTCGGTTTGAGGTGTTGGCAGTGGCTCGACGTGCCGGGGGTGCGAGGGCCCTCATAACGCTGCTTGCAGCTTTAATTATTATTATTATTCACCCCAAACAAGGGCCTTTTTGAGGGCCTAAACATGCTCAAAAACTCATGAAATTTTGCACACATGCCAGGTCTGGTGAAAAATTTTGTATTTTAATGGTTTTACATATGAGCACTGGGAAATGGCTCTACAGCGCCACCTATGCCTTGTAAAATGCAGCCCTACGACCACATCGTTTGTGCTACATGTATGAAATTTGGCACACATGTGTATCATGCCAAGACGAACAAAAAAGTCAGTGGGCCCATTGACGCAAACCCAACAGGAAGTCCGCCATTTGGAAGAGAAGGTGACATTTTGGCTCTAATTTTGCCATTTCCATGCCTCGAACTTTTGCGAACTCCTCCTTGGGATTTGGTTGTATAAGCTTCATCTTTGGTCAGTGTCAACTACACACCTGGGCCATGTTAAATTGCGGAGCTTTTGAGTTTTTACAATACTATGAGGCCGTGGCGCCATGGCGAATTTCGATGACTCGCTATGAAAATCTTATTGCCTCTCATTTTGTCATACATTTTCTGACCTTGACCAAAGTGAACACATATGATAAGGCTCCACCCCTGAACATATTTCAACTGCCATATTTGACACCAAGGACAGCGCCACCTAGTGGGAACAGGAAATGTCATGTTTTACACTTTGGGGTACAGTATAGTGATGGGTGACACCTGCAGCCTCAAATTTCTCCAGGAAAGCCTTAAGGAGTTGGTCTTGGGTTACAGTGAAAACTGTGACTTTTCGCAAAAGGGTGTGACCCCAGCAGCATGGCGAACTTTGATGTCACGCCATGAAGAAACAAATTAGTATAACTCAATGAAATCCAGTCTGTTCAGTACCAGACTTTACAGGCATGATGTCAGACCCGCCCTGAACAGATTGATGTGCCCATTGTCGGGAATACGTACAGCGCCACCTAGTGGCAACAGGAAATGTCATGGCTTTAACTTTGTTGTACTGATTTTCACAGGTTGATCGTGGCCACCTCAAAAGCGGTGAATATCACCATCAGTCCCTCGTGATGCTTCAGTGCAAAAATTGTGACTTTAAACTGAACGGCGCACCCTGGTGGCAACGCGGTTCATCATGAAAGATGAAGTGGCTTTTGAGGGGCTTGGAAAGTTTATAGAGGCTTGAAATTTGGCACACACCTCCAAATGCATGAAGGCATTGTTGTTATGTAACCATTTTCCTTGAATAGCGCAAAATGGCTCCACAGCGCCCCCTACAATATTTCAAAACATCAGCCCCTGCTCTGTGTTTCATCTATGAGTCTGACACTTGGTAAGCTTGTGTAAGATATCAAGATGTACAAAAAAGTCTCTTGGAGCAATATCCCAAATCCAACAGGAAGTCAGCCATTTTAAAATTAATGTGTAATTTTGATGACATTTTCCCCCCTTTTCAGGCCTCATACTTTGACGAACTCCTCCAAGGGATTTCATCATATTGAAGCATTCTTCAGTGTGTAGAATCTAAAGACCTTTGTGATGTTAAATTGCGAAGCTTTTTCCGTTCAGGGAAACGGGGTGGTCATGGCGGCACGTAGAGTTTCAATCACTCGCAAAAAGCAGTAATCTGCTGTCACTCAAAAACACAATGTCCAATCTCTCCCAAAGGTCGCAGGTGTGATGAGACTCGAGCTTGGAAATGTTTGTTATGCTATTTGTCAATAATGGTTAGAGCGCCACCTAGTGGCATGACTATAATCCTGGTTGAATAAGATGAAATGTTAGCTGGTGATTAAAAGCATGAAATCCATCAATGTGACATCACATTGGACGTGCCGGTTTGAGGTGTTGGCAGTGGCTCGACGTGCCGGGGGTGCGAGGGCCCTCATAACGCTGCTTGCAGCTTTAATTATTATTATTATTATTATTAGGGCCCGAGCACCGAGAGTGCGAAGGCCCTATTGTATCTGCTCCGTTTCTTATTATTATTATTATTAGGGCCCGAGCACTGACAGTGCGAAGGCCCTATTGTAATTGCTCTGTTTATTATTATTATTATTATTATTATTATTATTATTATTATTATTAGGGCCCGAGCACTGACAGTGCGAAGGCCCTATTGTAATTGCTCCGTTTATTATTATTATTATTATTATTATTTCGGCAAATGAATCGGCCTTTTGAGGACCTAAACATGCTCGAAAACTCATGAAATTTTGCACACGCGTCAGGTCTGGTGAAAATTTACGTATTTTAATGTTCTCAGACATGGCCAGGGAAAATTAGCTCAGTAGCGCCACCTAGAAAAATGAAAAATGCGAGCCCCCGGTATGGGTATCACCTACATGTTTGAAAGTCGGTACACCTATATAACGTTCAGAGTCGAACAAAAAAGTCTATTATGGCAATGTCCTAAACCCAACAGGAAGTCCGCCATTTTGGATTGAATGTGACATTTTGGCTCTGATTTTACCGTTTCCATGCCTCGAACTTTAACGAACTCCTCCTTGGGGTTTGATTTCATAACCTTCATATTTGGTCAGTGCCAACTACACCCTTATGCCATGTTAAATTGCGGAGCTTTTGAGTTTTCACAATACCATGAGGCCGTGGCGCCACGGCGAATTTCGATGACTCGCCATGAAAATCTTATTGCCTCTCATTCTGTCATACATTTTCTGACCTTGACCAAAGTGAACACATATGATAAGGCTCCACCCCTGAACATATTACAACTGCCATATTTTACATCAGGGACAGCGCCACCTAGTGGGAACAGGAAATGTCATGTTTTACACTTTGGGGTACAGTATTGTGATGGGTGACATCTGCAGCCTCAAATTTCTCCAGGAAAGCCTTAAGGAGTTGGTCTTGGGTTACAGTGAAAACTGTGACTTTTCGCGAAAGGGTGTGACCCTAGCAGCATGGCGAACTTTGATGTCACGCCATGAAGAAAGAAATTAGTATAACTCAATGAAATCCAGTCTGATCAGTACCAGACTTTACAGGCATGATGTCAGACCCACCCTGAACAGATTGATGTGCCCATTGTCGGAAATACGGACAGCGCCACCTAGTGGCAACAGGAAATGTCATGGCTTTAATTTTGTTGTACTGATTTTCACAGGTTCATCGTGGCCACCTCAAAAGCGGTGAATATCAACATCAGTCCCTCGTGATGCTTCAGTGCAAAAATTGTGACTTTAAAGTGAACGGCGCACTCTGGTGGTAACGCGGTTCACCATGAAAGATGAAGTGGCTTTTGAGGGGCTTGGAAAGTTTATAGAGGCTTGGAATTTGGCACACACCTCCAAATGGATGAAGGCTTTGTTGTCATGTGATCATTTTCATTGAATAGCGCGAAATTGCTCCACAGCGCCCCCTACAAAATTTCAAAACAACAGCCCCTGCTCTGTGTTTCATCTATGAGTCTGAAACCTGGTAAGCTTATGGAAAATATCAAGATGTACAAAAAAGTCTCTTGGAGCAATATCCCAAATCCAACAGGAAGTCAGCCATTTTAAAATTAATGTGTAATTTTGGCAACATTTTCCCCTCTTTTCAGGCTTCATACTTTGACGAACTCCTCCAAGGGATTTCATCATATTGAACCATTCTCCAGTGTGTGGAATCTAAAGACCTTTGTGATGTTAAATTGCGAAGCTTTTTACGTTCAGGGAAACGGGGTGGTCATGGCGGCACGTAGAGTTTCAATCACTCGCCAAAAAGCAGTAATCTGCTGTCACTCAAAAACACAATGTCCAATCTCTCCCAAAGCTGATAGGCGTGATGAGACTCGAGCTCGGAAATGTTTGTTATGCCATTTTTACATAATGGTTAGAGCCCCACCTAGTGGAACGACTAACTAATCATGAATGAATGAGTTGAAATGTTAGCTGGTGGTTAAATGCATGAATTCCATCAATGTGACATCAGATCGGACGTGCTGGTTTTAGGTGTTGGGCGTGGCTCGACGCGCCGGGGGTGCGAGGGCCCTCATAACGCTGCTTGCAGCTTTAATTATTAGGGCCCGAGCACCGAGAGTGCGAAGGCCCTATTGTATCTGCTCCGTTTCTTATTATTATTATTATTATTATTATTATTATTATTATTCACCCCAAACAAGGGCCTTTTTGAGGGCCTAAACATGCTCAAAAACTCATGAAATTTTGCACACATGCCAGGTCTGGTGAAAAATTTTGTATTTTAATGGTTTTACATATGAGCACTGGGAAATGGCTCTACAGCGCCACCTATGCCTTGTTAAATGCAGCCCTACGACCACATCGTTTGAGCTACATGTATGAAATTTGGCACACATGTGTATCATGCCAAGACGAACAAAAAAGTCTGTGGGCCCATTGACGCAAACCCAACAGGAAGTCCGCCATTTGGAAGAGAAGGTGACATTTTGGCTCTAATTTTGCCATTTCCATGCCTCGAACTTTTGCGAACTCCTCCTTGGGGTTTCATTTCATAACCTTCAAATTTGGACAGTGTCAACTACACCCTTGTGCCATGTTAAATTGCGGAGCTTTTGAGTTTTCACAATACTATGAGGCCGTGGCGCCATGGCGAATTTCGATGACTCGCCATGAAAATCTTATTGCCTCTCATTCTGTCATACATGTTCCGATCTGGACCAAAGAGCACACATATGATAAGGCTCCACGCCTGAACATATTTCAACTGCCATATTTGACACCAGGGACAGCGCCACCTAGTGGGAACAGGAAATGTCATGTTTTACACTTTGGGGTACAGTATTGTGATGGGTGACATCTGCAGCCTCAAATTTCTCCAGGAAAGCCTTAAGGAGTTGGTCTTGGGTTACAGTGAAAACTGTGACTTTTCGCAAAAGGGTGTGACCCCAGCAGCATGGCGAACTTTGATGTCACGCCATGAAGAAACAAATTAGTATAACTCAATGAAATCCAGTCTGATCAGTACCAGACTTTACAGGCATGATGTCACACCCGCCCTGAACAGATTGATGTGCCCATTGTCGGAAATACGGACAGCGCCACCTAGTGGCAACAGGAAATGTCATGGCTTTAACTTTGTTGTACTGATTTTCACAGGTTGATCGTGGCCACCTCAAAAGCGGTGAATATCACCATCAGTCCCTCGTGATGCTTCAGTGCAAAAATTGTGACTTTAAACTGAACGGCGCACCCTGGTGGCAACGCGGTTCATCATGAAAGATGAAGTGGCTTTTGAGGGGCTTGGAAAGTTTATAGAGGCTTTAAATTTGGCACACACCTCCAAATGGATGAAGGCATTGTTGTTATGTAACCATTTTCCTTGAATAGCGCAAAATGGCTCCACAGCGCCCCCTACAATATTTCAAAACATCAGCCCCTGCTCTGTGTTTCATCTATGAGTCTGACACTTGGTAAGCTTGTGTAAGATATCAAGATGTACAAAAAAGTCTCTTGGAGCAATATCCCAAATCCAACAGGAAGTCAGCCATTTTAAAATTAATGTGTAATTTTGATGACATTTTCCCCCCTTTTCAGGCCTCATACTTTGACGAACTCCTCCAAGGGATTTCATCATATTGAAGCATTCTTCAGTGTGTAGAATCTAAAGACCTTTGTGATGTTAAATTGCGAAGCTTTTTCCGTTCAGGGAAACGGGGTGGTCATGGCGGCACGTAGAGTTCCAATCACTCGCAAAAAGCAGTAATCTGCTGTCACTAAAAAACACAATGTCCAATCTCTCCCAAAGGTCGCAGGTGTGATGAGACTCGAGCTTGGAAATGTTTGTTATGCTATTTGTCAATAATGGTTAGAGCGCCACCTAGTGGCATGACTATAATCCTGGTTGAATAAGATGAAATGTTAGCTGGTGATTAAAAGCATGAAATCCATCAATGTGACATCACATCGGACGTGCCGGTTTGAGGTGTTGGCAGTGGCTCGACGTGCCGGGGGTGCGAGGGCCCTCATAACGCTGCTTGCAGCTTTAATTATTATTATTATTATTATTCCGGCAAATGAATTGGCCATTTGAGGGCCTAAACATGCTCGAAAACTCATGAAATTTTGCACACGCGTCAGGTCTGGTGAAAATTTACGTATTTTAATGTTCCCAGACATGGCCAGGGAAAATTAGCTCAGTAGCGCCACCTAGAAAAATGAAAAACGCGAGCCCCCGGTATGGGTATGACCTACACGTTTGAAAGTCGGTACACCTATATAACGTTCAGAGTCGAACAAAAAAGTCTATTATGGCAATGTCCTAAACCCAACAGGAAGTCCGCCATTTTGGATTGAAGGTGACATTTTGGCTCTGATTTTACCGTTTCCATGCCTTGTACTTTAACGAACTCCTCCTTGGGATTTGGTCCTATAAACTTCAAATTTGGACAGTGTCAACTACACCCTTGTGCCATGTTAAATTGCGGAGCTTTTGAGTTTTCACAATACTATGAGGCCGTGGCGCCATGGCGAATTTCGATGACTCGCCATGAAAATCTTATTGCCTCTCATTCTGTCATACATGTTCCGATCTGGACCAAAGAGCACACATATGATAAGGCTCCACCCCTGAACATATTTCAACTGCCATATTTGACACCAGGTACAGCGCCACCTAGTGGGAACAGGAAATGTCATGTTTTACACTTTGGGGTACAGTATTGTGATGGGTGACATCTGCAGCCTCAAATTTCTCCAGGAAAGCCTTAAGGAGTTGGTCTTGGGTTACAGTGAAAACTGTGACTTTTCACGAAAGGGTGTGACCCCAGCAGCATGGCGAACTTTGATGTCACGCCATGAAGAAACAAATTAGTATAACTCAATGAAATCCAGTCTGATCAGTACCAGACTTTACAGGCATGATGTCAGACCCGCCCTGAACAGATTGATGTGCCCATTGTCGGAAATACGGACAGCGCCACCTAGTGGCAACAGGAAATGTCATGGCTTTAATTTTGTTGTACTGATTTTCACAGGTTCATCGTGGCCACCTCAAAAGCGGTGAATATCAACATCAGTCCCTCGTGATGCTTCAGTGCAAAAATTGTGACTTTAAACTGAACGGCGCACCCTGGTGGTAACGCGGTTCACCATGAAAGATGAAGTGGCTTTTGAGGGGCTTGGAAAGTTTATAGAGGCTTTAAATTTGGCACACACCTCCAAATGGATGAAGGCTTTGTTGGCATGTGATCATTTTCATTGAATAGCGTGAAATGGCTCCACAGCGCCCCCTACAATATTTCAAAACATCAGCCCCTGCTCTGTGTTTCATCTATGAGTCTGACACTTGGTAAGCTTGTGTAAGATATTAAGATGTACAAAAAAGTCTCTTGGAGCAATATCCCAAATCCAACAGGAAGTCAGCCATTTTAAAATTAATGTGTAATTTTGATGACATTTTCCCCCCTTTTCAGGCCTCATACTTTGACGAACTCCTCCAAGGGATTTCATCATATTGAAGCATTCTTCAGTGTGTAGAATCTAAAGACCTTTGTGATGTTAAATTGCGAAGCTTTTTCCGTTCAGGGAAACGGGGTGGTCATGGCGGCACGTAGAGTTTCAATCACTCGCAAAAAGCAGTAATCTGCTGTCACTAAAAAACATAATGTCCAATCTCTCCCAAAGGTCGCAGGTGTGATGAGACTCGAGCTTGGAAATGTTTGTTATGCTATTTGTCAATAATAGTTAGAGCGCCACCTAGTGGCATGACTATAATCCTGGTTGAATAAGATGAAATGTTAGCTGGTGATTAAAAGCATGAAATCCATCAATGTGACATCACATCGGACGTGCCGGTTTGAGGTGTTGGCAGTGGCTCGACGTGCCGGGGGTGCGAGGGCCCTCATAACGCTGCTTGCAGCTTTAATTAGGGCCCGAGCACTGACAGTGCGAAGGCCCTATTGTAATTGCTCTGTTTATTATTATTATTATTATTATTATTATTATTATTATTATTATTTCGGCAAATGAATTGGCCGTTTGAGGGCCTAAACATGCTCGAAAACTCATGAAATTTTGCACACGCGTCAGGTCTGGTGAAAATTTACGTATTTTAATGTTCTCAGACATGGCCAGGGAAAATTAGCTCAGTAGCGCCACCTAGAAAAATGAAAAACGCGAGCCCCCGGTAAGGGTATCACCTACATGTTTGAAAGTCGGTACACCTATATAACGTTCAGAGTTGAACAAAAAAGTCTATTATGGCAATGTCCTAAACCCAACAGGAAGTCCGCCATTTTGGATTGAATGTGACATTTTGGGTCTGATTTTACCGTTTCCATGCCTCGAACTTTAACGAACTCCTCCTTGGGGTTTGATTTCATAACCTTCATATTTGGTCAGTGCCAACTACACCCTTATGCCATGTTAAATTGCGGAGCTTTTGAGTTTTCACAATACCATGAGGCCGTGGCGCCACGGCGAATTTCGATGACTCGCCATGAAAATCTTATTGCCTCTCATTCTGTCATAGATTTTCTGACCTTGACCAAAGTGAACACATATGATAAGGCTCCACCCCTGAACATATTTCAACTGCCATATTTTACATCAGGGACAGCGCCACCTAGTGGGAACAGGAAATGTCATGTTTTACACTTTGGGGTACAGTATTGTGATGGGTGACATCTGCAGCCTCAAATTTCTCCAGGAAAGCCTTAAGGAGTTGGTCTTGGGGTACAGTGAAAACTGTGACTTTTCGCAAAAGGGTGTGACCCCAGCGGCATGGCGAACTTTGATGTCACGCCATGAAGAAACAAATTAGTATAACTCAATAAAATCCAGTCTGATCAGTACCAGACTTTACAGGCATGATGTCAGACCCACCCTGAACAGATTGATGTGCCCATTGTCGGGAATACGTACAGCGCCACCTAGTGGCAACAGGAAATGTCATGGCTTTAATTTTGTTGTACTGATTTTCACAGGTTCATCGTGGCCACCTCAAAAGCGGTGAATATCAACATCAGTCCCTCGTGATGCTTCAGGGCAAAAATTGTGACTTTAAACTGAACGGCGCACCCTGGTGGCAACGCCGTCCACCATGAAAGATGAAGTGGCTTTTGAGGGGCTTGGAAAGTATATAGAGGCTTTAAATTTAGCACACCCCTCCAAATGGATGAAGGCTTTGTTGTCATGTGATCATTTTCATTGAATAGCGCGAAATGGCTCCACAGCGCCCCCTACAAAATTTCAAAACCACAGCCCCAGCTCTGTGTTTTATGTATGAGTCTGAAACCTGGTAAGCTTATAGGAGATATCAAGATGTACAAAAAAGTCTCTTGGAGCAATATCCCAAATCCAACAGGAAGTCAGCCATTTTAAAGTTAATGTGTAATTTTGGCGACATTTTCCCATCTTTTCAGGCACCGTACTTTGACGAACTCCTCCAAGGGATTTCATCAGATTGAACCAATCTCCAGTGTGTGGAATCTAAAGACCTTTGTGATGTTAAATTGCGAAGCTTTTTACGTTCAGGGAAACGGGGTGGTCATGGCGGCATGTGGAGTTTCAGTCACTCGCCAAAAAGCAGTAATCTGCTGTCACTCAAAATCAAAATGTCCAATATGTCCCAAAGGTCGCAGGCGTGATGAGACTCGAGCTTGGAAATGTTTGTTATGCCATTTGTACATAATGGTTAGAGCGCCACCTAGTGGGACGACTATAATCATGATTGAATGAGATGAAATGTTAGCTGGTGGTTGAATGCATGAATTTCATCAATGTGACATCAGATCGGAGGTGCTGGTTGTAGGTGTTGGGCGTAGCTCGACGCGATGGGGTGCGAGGGCCCTCATAACGCTGCTTGCAGCTTTAATTATTATTATTATTATTATTCCGGCAAATGAATTGGCCTTTTGAGGGCCTAAACATACTCGAAAACTCATGAAATTTTGCACACGCGTCAGGTCTGGTGAAAATTTACGTATTTTAATGTTCTTAGACATGGCCAGGGAAAATTAGCTCAGTAGCGCCACCTAGAAAAATGAAAAACGCGAGCCCCCGATATGGGTATGACCTACATGTTTCAAAGTCGGTACACTTATATAATGTTCAGAGTCGAACAAAAAAGTCTATTATGGCAATGTCCTAAACCCAACAGGAAGTCCGCCATTTTGGATTGAAGGTGACATTTTGGCTCTGATTTTACCATTTCCATGCCTCGAACTTTGACGAACTCCTCCTTGGGATTTGGTCCTATAAACTTCAAATTTGGACAGTGTCAACTACACCCTTGTGCCATGTTAAATTGCGGAGCTTTTGAGTTTTCACAATACTATGAGGCCGTGGCGCCATGGTGAATTTCGATGACTCGCCATGAAAATCTTATTGCCTCTCATTCTGTCATACATGTTCCGATCTGGACCAAAGAGCACACATATGATAAGGCTCCACCCCTGAACATATTTCAACTGCCATATTTGACATCAAGGACAGCGCCACCTAGTGGGAACAGGAAATGTCATGTTTTACACTTTGGGGTACAGTATAGTGATGGGTGACATCTGCAGCCTCAAATTTCTCCAGGAAAGCCTTAAGGAGTTGGTCTTGGGTTACAGTGAAAACTGTGAGTTTTCGCGAAAGGGTGTGACCCCAGCAGCATGGCGAACTTTGATGTCACGCCATGAAGAAACAAATTAGTATAACTCAATGAAATCCAGTCTGATCAGTACCAGACTTTACAGGCATGATGTCAGACCCGCCCTGAACAGATTGATGTGCCCATTGTCGGAAATACGGACAGCGCCACCTAGTGGCAACAGGAAATGTCATGGCTTTAATTTTGTTGTACTGATTTTCACAGGTTCATCTTGGCCACCTCAAAAGCGGTGAATATCACCATCAGTCCCTCGTGATGCTTCAGTGCAAAAATTGTGAGTTTAAACTGAACGGCGCACCCTGGTGGCAACGCTGTTCAACATGAAAGATGAAGTGGCTTTTGAGGGTCTTGGCAAGTTTATAGAGGCTTGAAATTTGGCACACACCTCCAATCTGACGAAGGCTTTGTTGGCATGTGATCATTTTCATTGAATATCCCAAAATGGCTCCACAGCGCCCCCTACAAAATTTCAAAACATCAGCCCCAGCTCTGTGTTTTATGTATGAGTCTGAAACCTGGTAAGCTTATAGGAGATATCAAGATGTACAAAAAAGTCTCTTGGAGCAATATCCCAAATACAACAGGAAGTCAGCCATTTTAAAATTAATGTGCAATTTTGGCAACATTTTCCCCTCTTTTCAGGCATCGTTCTTTGACGAACTCCTCCAAGGGATTTCATCAGATTGCACTATTCTTCAGTGTGTGGAATCCAAAGACCTTTGTGTTGTTAAATTGCGAAGCTTTTTACGTTCAGGGAAACGGGGTGGTTATGGCGGCACGTAGACTCTCAATCACTCTCCAAAACGCAGTAATCTGCTGTTACTCAAAAACACAATGTCCAATCTCACCCAAAGGTCACAGGCATAATGAGACTCGAGTTCGGAAATGTTTGTTATGCCATTTGTACATAATGGTTAGAGTGCCACCTAGTGGAACGACTAGCTAATCATGAATGAATGAGTTGAAATGTTAGCTGGTGGTTAAATGCATGAATTCCATCAATGTGACATCGATCGGACGTGCTGGTTTTAGGTGTTGGGCGTGGCTCGACGCGCCGGGGGTGCGAGGGCCCTCATAACGCTGCTTGCAGCTTTAATTATTATTATTATTATTATTATTATTCACCCCAAACAAGGGCCTTTTTGAGGGCCTAAACATGCTCAAAAACTCATGAAATTTTGCACACATGCCAGGTCTGGTGAAAAATTTTGTATTTTAATGGTTTTACATATGAGCACTGGGAAATGGCTCTAGAGCGCCACCTATGCCTTGTTAAATGCAGCCCTACGACCACATGGTTTGAGCTACATGTATGAAATTTGGCACACATGTGTATCATGCCAAAACGAACAAAAAAGTCTGTGGGCCCATTGACGCAAACCCAACAGGAAGTCCGCCATTTGGAAGAGAAGGTGACATTTTGGCTCTAATTTTGCCATTTCCATGCCTCGAACTTTTGCGAACTCCTCCTTGGGGTTTCATTTGATAACCTTCAAATTTGTACAGTGTCAACTACACCCTTGTGCCATGTTAAATTGCGGAGCTTTTGAGTTTTCACAATACTATGAGGCCGTGGCGCCATGGCGAATTTCGATGACTCGCCATGAAAATCTTATTGCCTCTCATTTTGTCATACATTTTCTGACCTTGACCAAAGTGAACACATATGATAAGGCTCCACCCCTAAACATATTTCAACTGCCATATTTGACATGAAGGACAGCGCCACCTAGTGGGAACAGGAAATGTCATGTTTTACACTTTGGGGTACAGTATAGTGATGGGTGACATCTGCAGCCTCAAATTTCTCCAGAAAACCCTTAAGGAGTTGGTCTTGGGTTACAGTGAAAACTGTGACTTTTCGCAAAAGGGTGTGACCCCAGCACCATGGCGAACTTTGATGTCACGCCATGAAGAAACAAATTAGTATAACTCCATGAAATCCAGTCTGATCAGTACCAGACTTTACAGGCATGAAGTCAGACCCGCCCTGAACAGATTGATGTGCCCATTGTCGGGAATACGGACAGCGCCACCTAGTGGGAACAGGAAATGTCATGGCTTTAATTTTGTTGTACTGATTTTCACAGGTTCATCGTGGCCACCTCAAAAGCGGTGAATATCACCATCAGTCCCTTGTGATGCTTCAGTGCAAAAATTGTGACTTTAAACTGAACGCCGCACCCTGGTGGCAACGCAGTTCACCATGAAAGATGAAGTGGCTTTTGAGGGGCTTGGAAAGTTTAAAAAGTCTTGAAATTTGGCGCACACCTCCAATGTGGTTAAGGCTTTGTTGTTATGTGATCATTTTCATTGAATATCCCAAAATGGCTCCACAGCGCCCCCTACAAAATTTCAAAATCACAGCCCCTGCTCTGTGTTTTATGTATGAGTCTGAAACCTGGTAAGCTTATAGGAGATATCAAGATGTACAAAAAAGTCTCTTGGAGCAATATCCAGAATCCAACAGGAAGTCAGCCATTTTAAAATTAATGTGCAATTTTGGCAACATTTTCCCCTCTTTTCAGGCATCGTTCTTTGACGAACTCCTCCAAGGGATTTCATCATATTGCACTATTCTTCAGTGTGTGGAATCCAAAGACCTTTGTGTTGTTAAATTGCGAAGCTTTTTACGTTCAGGGAAACGGGGTGGTTATGGCGGCACGTAGACTCTCAATCACTCGCCAAAACACAGTAATCTGCTGTTACTCAAAAACACAATGTCCAATCTCACCCAAAGGTCGCAGGCATAATGAGACTCGAGTTCGGAAATGTTTGTTATGCCATTTGTACATAATGGTTAGAGTGCCACCTAGTGGAACGACTAGCTAATCATGAATGAATGAGTTGAAATGTTAGCTGGTGGTTAAATGCATGAATTCCATCAATGTGACATCAGATCGGACGTGCTGGTTTTAGGTGTTGGGCGTGGCTCGACGCGCCGGGGGTGCGAGGGCCCTCATAACGCTGCTTGCAGCTTTAATTATTATTATTATTATTATTCAGGCGAAACAAGGGCCTTTTTGAGGGCCTAAACATGCTCAAAAACTCATGAAATTTTGCACACATGCCAGGTCTGGTGAAAAATTTTGTATTTTAATGGTTTTACATATGAGCACTGGGAAATGGCTCTAGAGCGCCACCTATGCCTTGTTAAATGCAGCCCTACGACCACATCGTTTGAGCTACATGTATGAAATTTGGCACACATGTGTATCATGCCAAGACGAACAAAAAAGTCAGTGGGCCCATTGACGCAAACCCAACAGGAAGTCCGCCATTTGGACGAGAAGGTGACATTTTGGCTCTAATTTTGCCATTTCCATGCCTCGAACTTTTGCAAACTCCTCCTTGGGGTTTCATTTCATAACCTTCAAATTTGGACAGTGTCAACTACACCCTTGTGCCATGTTAAATTGCGGAGCTTTTGAGTTTTCACAATACTATGAGGCCGTGGCGCCATGGCGAATTTCGATGACTCGCCATGAAAATCTTATTGCCTCTCATTTTGTCATAGATATTCTGACCTTGACCAAAGTGAACACATATGATAAGGCTCCACCCCTGAACATATTTCAACTGCCATATTTGACATCAAGGACAGCGCCACCTAGTGGGAACAGGAAATGTCATGTTTTACACTTTGGGGTACAGTATAGTGATGGGTGACATCTGCAGCCTCAAATTTCTCCAGGAAAGCCTTAAGGAGTTGGTCTTGGGTTACAGTGAAAACTATGAGTTTTCGCAAAAGGGTGTGACCCCAGCAGCATGGCGAACTTTGATGTCACGCCATGAAGAAACAAATTAGTATAACTCAATGAAATCCAGTCTGATCAGTACCAGACTTTACAGGCATGATGTCAGACCCGCCCTGAACAGATTGATGTGCCCATTGTCGGGAATACGTACAGCGCCACCTAGTGGCAACAGGAAATGTCATGGCTTTAATTTTGTTGTACTGATTTTCACAGGTTGATCGTGGCCACCTCAAAAGCGGTGAATATCAACATCAGTCCCTCGTGATGCTTCAGTGCAAAAATTGTGACTTTAAACTGAACGGCGCACCCTGGTGGCAACGCTGTTCAACATGAAAGATGAAGTGGCTTTTGAGGGGCTTGGAAAGTTTATAGAGGCTTGAAATTTGGCCCACACCTCCAAATGGATGAAGGCTTTGTTGTCATGTGATCATTTTCATTGAATAGCGCGAAATTGCTCCACAGCGCCCCCTACAATATTTCAAAACCACAGCCCCTGTTCTGTGTTCTATGTATGATTCTGAAACCTGGTAAGCTTATAGGAGATATCAAGATGTACAAAAAAGTCTCTTGGAGCAATATCCCAAATCCAACAGGAAGTCAGCCATTTTAAAATTAATGTGTAATTTTGATGACATTTTCCCCCCTTTTCAGGCCTCATACTTTGACGAACTCCTCCAAGGGATTTCATCATATTGAAGCATTCTTCAGTGTGTAGAATCTAAAGACCTTTGTGATGTTAAATTGCGAAGCTTTTTCCGTTCAGGGAAACGGGGTGGTCATGGCGGCACGTAGAGTTTCAATCACTCGCAAAAAGCAGTAATCTGCTGTCACTAAAAAACACAATGTCCAATCTCTCCCAAAGGTCGCAGGTGTGATGAGACTCGAGCTTGGAAATGTTTGTTATGCTATTTGTCAATAATGGTTAGAGCGCCACCTAGTGGCATGACTATAATCCTGGTCGAATAAGATGAAATGTTAGCTGGTGATTAAAAGCATGAAATCCATCAATGTGACATCACATCGGACGTGCCGGTTTGAGGTGTTGGCAGTGGCTCGACGTGCCGGGGGTGCGAGGGCCCTCATAACGCTGCTTGCAGCTTTAATTAGGGCCCGAGCACCGAGAGTGCGAAGGCCCTATTGTATCTGCTCCGTTTCTTATTATTATTATTATTATTATTATTATTATTATTATTATTATTATTATTATTATTATTATTCACCCCAAACAAGGGCCTTTTTGAGGGCCTAAACATGCTCAAAAACTCATGAAATTTTGCACACATGCCAGGTCTGGTGAAAAATTTTGTATTTTAATGGTTTTACATATGAGCACTGGGAAATGGCTCTACAGCGCCACCTATGCCTTGTTAAATGCAGCCCTACGACCACATCGTTTGAGCTACATGTATGAAATTTGGCACACATGTGTATCATGCCAAGACGAACAAAAAAGTCTGTGGGCCCATTGACGCAAACCCAACAGGAAGTCCGCCATTTGGAAGAGAAGGTGACATTTTGGCTCTAATTTTGCCATTTCCATGCCTCGAACTTTTGCGAACTCCTCCTTGGGGTTTCATTTCATAACCTTCAAATTTGGACAGTGTCAACTACACCCTTGTGCCATGTTAAATTGCGGAGCTTTTGAGTTTTCACAATACTATGAGGCCGTGGCGCCATGGCGAATTTCGATGACTCGCCATGAAAATCTTATTGCCTCTCATTTTGTCATACATTTTCTGACCTTGACCAAAGTGAACACATATGATAAGGCTCCACCCCTGAACATATTTCAACTGCCATATTTGACACCAGGGACAGCGCCACCTAGTGGGAACAGGAAATGTCATGTTTTACACTTTGGGGTACAGTATAGTGATGGGTGACACCTGCAGCCTCAAATTTCTCCAGGAAAGCCTTAAGGAGTTGGTCTTGGGTTACAGTGAAAACTGTGACTTTTCGCAAAAGGGTGTGACCCCAGCAGCATGGCGAACTTTGATGTCACGCCATGAAGAAACAAATTAGTATAACTCAATGAAATCCAGTCTGATCAGTACCAGACTTTACAGGCATGATGTCAGACCCGCCCTGAACAGATTGACGTGCCCATTGTCGGAAATACGGACAGCGCCACCTAGTGGCCACAGGAAATGTCATGGCTTTAATTTTGTTGTACTGATTTTCACAGGTTGATCGTGGCCACCTCAAAAGCGGTGAATATCACCATCAGTCCCTCGTGATGCTTCAGTGCAAAAATTGTGACTTTACACTGAACGGCGCACCCTGGTGGCAACGCGGTTCAACATGAAAGATGAAGTGGCTTTTGAGGGGCTTGGAAAGTTTATAGAGGCTTTAAATTTGGCACACACCCCGAAATGTATGAAGGCTTTGTTGTCATGTGATCATTTTCATTGAATAGCGCGAAATTGCTCCACAGCGCCCCCTACAAAGATTCAAAATATCAGCCCCTGCTCTGTGTTTTATCTATGAGTCTGAAACTTGGTAAGCTCATGGAAGATATTAAGATGTACAAAAAAGTCTCTTGGAGCAATATCCCAAATCCAACAGGAAGTCAGCCATTTTAAAATTCATGTGTAATTTTGGCGACATTTTCCCCTCTTTTCAGGCTTCATACTTTGACGAACTCCTCCAAGGGATTTCATCAGATTGGACCGATCTGAAGTTTGTGGAATCTAAAGACCTTTGTGATGTTAAATTGCGAAGCTTTTTACGTTCAGGGAAACGGGGTGGTCATGGCGGCACTTAGAGTTTCAATCACTCGCCAAAAAGCAGTAATCTGCTGTCACTCAAAAACACAATATCCAATCTCTCCCAAACGTCGCAGGTGTGATGAGACTCGAGCTCGGAAATGTTTGTTATGCCATTTGTCAGTAATAGTTAGAGCGCCACCTAGTGGGATGACTATAATCATGGTTCAATGAGATGAAATGTTAGCTGGTGGTTAAATGCATGAATTCCATCAATGTGACATCACATTGGACGTGCTGGTTTTAGGTGTTGGGCGTGGCTCGACACGCCAGGGTGCGAGGGCCCTCATAACGCTGCTTGCAGCTTTAATTATTAGGGCCCGAGCACTGATAGTGCGAAGGCCCTATTGTAATTGCTCTGTTTATTATTATTATTATTATTATTATTATTATTATTATTATTATTATTATTATTATTATTATTCCGGCAAATGAATTGGCCGTTTGAGGGCCTAAACATGCTCGAAAACTCATGAAATTTTGCACACGCGTCAGGTCTGGTGAAAATTTACGTATTTTAATGTTCTCAGACATGGCCAGGGAAAATTAGCTCAGTAGCGCCACCTAGAAAAATGAAAAACGCGAGCCCCCGGTATGGGTATGGCCTACAAGTTTGAAAGTCGGTACACCTATATAACGTTCAGAGTCGAACAAAAAAGTCTATTATGGCAATGTCCTAAACCCAACAGGAAGTCCGCCATTTGGAAGAGAAGGTGACATTTTGGCTCTAATTTTGCCATTTCCATGCCTCGAACTTTTGCGAACTCCTCCTTGGGGTTTCATTTCATAACCTTCAAATTTGGACAGTGTCAACTACACCCTTGTGCCATGTTAAATTGCGGAGCTTTTGAGTTTTCACAATACTATGAGGCCGTGGCGCCATGGCGAATTTCGATGACTCGCCATGAAAATCTTATTGCCTCTCATTTTGTCATACATTTTCTGACCTTGACCAAAGTGAACACATATGATAAGGCTCCACCCCTGAACATATTTCAACTGCCATATTTGACATCAAGGACAGCGCCACCTAGTGGGAACAGGAAATGTCATGTTTTACACTTTGGGGTACAGTATAGTGATGGGTGACATCTGCAGCCTCAAATTTCTCCAGGAAAGCCTTAAGGAGTTGGTCTTGGGTTACAGTGAAAACTGTGAGTTTTCGCGAAAGGGTGTGACCCCAGCAGCATGGCGAACTTTGATGTCACGCCATGAAGAAACAAATTAGTATAACTCAATGAAATCCAGTCTGATCAGTACCAGACTTTACAGGCATGATGTCAGACGCGCCCTGAACAGATTGATGTGCCCATTGTCGGAAATACGGACAGCGCCACCTAGTGGCAACAGGAAATGTCATGGCTTTAACTTTGTTGTACTGATTTTCACAGGTTGATCGTGGCCACCTCAAAAGCGGTGAATATCACCATCAGTCCCTCGTGATGCTTCAGTGCAAAAATTGTGACTTTAAACTGAACGGCGCACCCTGGTGGCAACGCGGTTCATCATGAAAGATGAAGTGGCTTTTGAGGGGCTTGGAAAGTTTATAGAGGCTTGAAATTTGGCACACACCTCCAAATGGATGAAGGCATTGTTGTTATGTAACCATTTTCCTTGAATAGCGCAAAATGGCTCCACAGCGCCCCCTACAATATTTCAAAACATCAGCCCATGCTCTGTGTTTCATCTATGAGTCTGACACTTGGTAAGCTTGTGTAAGATATCAAGATGTACAAAAAAGTCTCTTGGAGCAATATCCCAAATCCAACAGGAAGTCAGCCATTTTAAAATTAATGTGTAATTTTGATGACATTTTCCCCCCTTTTCAGGCCTCATACTTTGACGAACTCCTCCAAGGGATTTCATCATATTGAAGCATTCTTCAGTGTGTAGAATCTAAAGACCTTTGTGATGTTAAATTGCGAAGCTTTTTCCGTTCAGGGAAACGGGGTGGTCATGGCGGCACGTAGAGTTTCAATCACTCGCAAAAAGCAGTAATCTGCTGTCACTAAAAAACACAATGTCCAATCTCTCCCAAAGGTCGCAGGTGTGATGAGACTCGAGCTTGGAAATGTTTGTTATGCTATTTGTCAATAATGGTTAGAGCGCCACCTAGTGGCATGACTATAATCCTGGTTGAATAAAATGAAATGTTAGCTGGTGATTAAAAGCATGAAATCCATCAATGTGACATCACATCGGACGTGCTGGTTTGAGGTGTTGGCAGTGGCTCGACGTGCCGGGGGTGCGAGGGCCCTCATAACGCTGCTTGCAGCTTTAATTATTATTATTATTATTATTCACCCCAAACAAGGGCCTTTTTGAGGGCCTAAACATGCTCAAAAACTCATGAAATTTTGCACACATGCCAGGTCTGGTGAAAAATTTTGTATTTTAATGGTTTTACTTATGAGCACTGGGAAATGGCTCTAGAGCGCCACCTATGCCTTGTTAAATGCAGCCCTACGACCACATGGTTTGAGCTACATGTATGAAATTTGGCACACATGTGTATCATTCCAAGACGAACAAAAAAGTCTGTGGGCCCATTGACGCAAACCCAACAGGAAGTCCGCCATTTGGAAGAGAAGGTGACATTTTGGCTCTAATTTTGCCATTTCCATGCCTCGAACTTTAACGAACTCCTCCTTGGGATTTGGTCGTATAAGCTTCAAATTTGGACAGTGTCAACTACACCCTTGTGCCATGTTAAATTGCGGAGCTTTTGAGTTTTCACAATACTATGAGGCCGTGGCGCCATGGCGAATTTCGATGACTCGCCATGAAAATCTTATTGCCTCTCATTTTGTCATACATTTTCTGACCTTGACCAAAGAGCACATATATGATAAGGCTCCACCCCTGAACATATTTCAACTGCCATATTTGACATCAAGGACAGCGCCACCTAGTGGGAACAGGAAATGTCATGTTTTACACTTTGGGGTACAGTATAGTGATGGGTGACATCTGCAGCCTCAAATTTCTCCAGGAAAGCCTTAAGGAGTTGGTCTTGGGTTACAGTGAAAACTGTGAGTTTTCGCGAAAGGGTGTGACCCCAGCAGCATGGCGAACTTTGATGTCACGCCATGAAGAAAGAAATTAGTATAACTCAATGAAATCCAGTCTGATCAGTACCAGACTTTACAGGCATGATGTCAGACCCGCCCTGAACAGATTGATGTGCCCATTGTCGGAAATACGGACAGCGCCACCTAGTGGCAACAGGAAATGTCATGGCTTTAACTTTGTTATACTGATTTTCACAGGTTGATCGTGGCAACCTCAAAAGCGGTGAATATCACCATCAGTCCCTCGTGATGCTTCAGTGCAAAAATTGTGACTTTAAACTGAACGGCGCACCCTGGTGGCAACGCGGTTCATCATGAAAGATGAAGTGGCTTTTGAGGGGCTTGGAAAGTTTATAGAGGCTTGAAATTTGGCACACACCTCCAAATGGATGAAGGCTTTGTTGTCATGTAACCATTTTCATTGAATAGCGCAAAATGGCTCCACAGCGCCCCCTACAATATTTCAAAACATCAGCCCCTGCTCTGTGTTTTATCTATGAGTCTGACACTTGGTAAGCTTGTGTAAGATATCAAGATGTACAAAAAAGTCTCTTGGAGCAATATCCCAAATCCAACAGGAAGTCAGCCATTTTAAAATTAATGTGTAATTTTGATGACATTTTCCCCCCTTTTCAGGCCTCATACTTTGACGAACTCCTCCAAGGGATTTCATCATATTGAAGCATTCTTCAGTGTGTAGAATCTAAAGACCTTTGTGTTGTTAAATTGCGAAGCTTTTTCCGTTCAGGGAAACGGGGTGGTCATGGCGGCACGTAGAGTTTCAATCACTCGCAAAAAGCAGTAATCTGCTGTCACTAAAAAACACAATGTCCAATCTCTCCCAAAGGTCGCAGGTGTGATGAGACTCGAGCTTGGAAATGTTTGTTATGCTATTTGTCAATAATGGTTAGAGCGCCACCTAGTGGCATGACTATAATCCTGGTTGAATAAGATGAAATGTTAGCTGGTGATTAAAAGCATGAAATCCATCAATGTGACATCACATCGGACGTGCCGGTTTGAGGTGTTGGCAGTGGCTCGACGTGCCGGGGGTGCGAGGGCCCTCATAACGCTGCTTGCAGCTTTAATTAGGGCCCGAGCACCGAGAGTGCGAAGGCCCTATTGTATCTGCTCCGTTTCTTCTTATTATTATTATTATTATTAGGGCCCGAGCACTGAGAGTGCGAAGGCCCTATTGTATCTGCTCCGTTTCTTCTTATTATTATTATTATTATTATTATTATTAGGGCCCGAGCACCGAGAGTGCGAAGGCCCTATTGTATCTGCTCCGTTTCTTATTATTATTATTATTATTATTAGGGCCCGAGCACTGAGAGTGCGAAGGCCCTATTGTATCTGCTCCGTTTCTTATTATTATTATTATTATTATTATTCACCCCAAACAAGGGCTTTTTTGAGGGCCTAAACATGCTCAAAAACTCATGAAATTTTGCACACATGCCAGGTCTGGTGAAAAATTTTGTATTTTAATGGTTTTACATATGAGCACTGGGAAATGGCTCTAGAGCGCCACCTATGCCTTGTTAAATGCAGCCCTACGACCACATCGTTTGAGCTACATGTATGAAATTTGGCACACATGTGTATCATGCCAAGACGAACAAAAAAGTCAGTGGGCCCATTGACGCAAACCCAACAGGAAGTCCGCCATTTGGAAGAGAAGGTGACATTTTGGCTCTAATTTTGCCATTTCCATGCCTCGAACTTTAACGAACTCCTCCTTGGGATTTGGGCGTATAAGCTTCAAATTTGGACAGTGTCAACTACACCCTTGTGCCATGTTAAATTGCGGAGCTTTTGAGTTTTCACAATACTATGAGGCCGTGGCGCCATGGCGAATTTCGATGACTCGCCATGAAAATCTTATTGCCTCTCATTTTGTCATACATTTTCTGACCTTGACCAAAGTGAACACATATGATAAGGCTCCACCCCTGAACATATTTCAACTGCCATATTTGACATAAGGGCCAGCGCCACCTAGTGGGAACAGGAAATGTCATGTTTTACACTTTGGGGTACAGTATTGTGATGGGTGACATCTGCAGCCTCAAATTTCTCCAGGAAAGCCTTAAGGAGTTGGTCTTGGGGTACAGTGAAAACTGTGAGTTTTCGCGAAAGGGTGTGACCCCAGCAGCATGGCGAACTTTGATGTCTCGCCATGAAGAAACAAATTAGTATAACTCAATGAAATCCAGTCTGATCAGTACCAGACTTTACAGGCATGATGTCAGACCCGCCCTGAACAGATTGATGTGCCCATTGTCGGGAATACGGACAGCGCCACCTAGTGGCAACAGGACATGTCATGTCTTACACTTTGTTGTACTGATTTTCACAGGTTCATCGTGGCCACCTCAAAAGCGGTGAATATCACCATCAGTCCCTCGTGATGCTTCAGTGCAAAAATTGTGACTTTAAACTGAACGGCGCACCCTGGTGGCAACGCGGTCCACCATGAAAGATGAAGTGGCTTTTGAGGGGCTTGGAAAGTCTATAGAGGCTTGAAATTTGGCACACACCTCCAATGTGATGAAGGCTTTGTTGTCATGTGATCATTTTCATTGAATAGCGCGAAATGGCTCCACAGCGCCCCCTACAATATTTCAAAACATCAGCCCTTGCTCTGTGTTTTATCTATGAGTCTGAAACCTGGTAAGCTTATGGAAGATATTAAGATGTACAAAAAAGTCTCTTGGAGCAATATCCCAAATCCAACAGGAAGTCAGCCATTTTAAAATTAATGTGTAATTTTGGCGACATTTTCCCCTCTTTTCAGGCACCGTACTTTGACGAACTCCTCCAAGGGATTTCATCAGATTGGACCGATCTGAAGTTTGTGGAATCTAAAGACCTTTGTGATGTTAAATTGCGAAGCTTTTTACGTTCAGGGAAAAGGGGTGGTTATGGCGGCACTTAGAGTTTGAATCACTCGCCAAAAAGCAGTAATCTGCTGTCACTCAAAAACACAATATCCAATCTCTCCCAAAGGTCGCAGGCGTGATGAGACTCGAGCTCGGAAATGTTTGTTATGCCATTTGTACATAATGGTTAGAGCGCCACCTAGTGGGACGACTAACTAATCATGATTGAATCAGATGAATTGTTAGCTGGTGGTTAAATGCATGAATTCCATCAATGTGACATCAGATCGGAGGTGCTGGTTTTAGGTGTTGGGCGTGGCTCGACGTGCTGGGGGTGCGAGGGCCCTCATAACGCTGCTTGCAGCTTTAATTATTATTATTATTATTATTATTATTATTCAGGCGAAACAAGGGCCTTTTTGAGGGCCTAAACATGCTCAAAAACTCATGAAATTTTGCACACATGCCAGGTCTGGTGAAAAATTTTGTATTTTAATGGTTTTACATATGAGCACTGGGAAATGGCTCTAGAGCGCCACCTATGCCTTGTTAAATGCAGCCCTACGACCACATCGTTTGAGCTACATGTATGAAATTTGGCACACATGTGTATCATGCCAAGACGAACAAAAAAGTCTGTGGGCCCATTGACGCAAACCCAACAGGAAGTCCGCCATTTGGAAGAGAAGGTGACATTTTGGCTCTAATTTTGCCATTTCCATGCCTCGAACTTTTGCGAACTCCTCCTTGGGGTTTCATTTCATAACCTTCAAATTTGGACAGTGTCAACTACACCCTTGTGCCATGTTAAATTGCGGAGCTTTTGAGTTTTCACAATACTATGAGGCCGTGGCGCCATGGCGAATTTCGATGACTCGCCATGAAAATCTTATTGCCTCTCATTTTGTCATACATTTTCTGACCTTGACCAAAGTGAACACATATGATAAGGCTCCACCCCTGAACATATTTCAACTGCCATATTTGACACCAGGGACAGCGCCACCTAGTGGGAACAGGAAATGTCATGTTTTACACTTTGGGGTACAGTATAGTGATGGGTGACACCTGCAGCCTCAAATTTCTCCAGGAAAGCCTTAAGGAGTTGGTCTTGGGTTACCGTGAAAACTGTGACTTTTCGCAAAAGGGTGTGACCCCAGCAGCATGGCGAACTTTGATGTCACGCCATGAAGAAACAAATTAGTATAACTCAATGAAATCCAGTCTGATCAGTACCAGACTTTACAGGCATGATGTCAGACCCGCCCTGAACAGATTGACGTGCCCATTGTCGGAAATACGGACAGCGCCACCTAGTGGCCACAGGAAATGTCATGGCTTTAATTTTGTTGTACTGATTTTCACAGGTTCATCGTGGCCACCTCAAAAGCGGTGAATATCACCATCAGTCCCTCGTGATGCTTCAGTGCAAAAATTGTGACTTTACACTGAACGGCGCACCCTGGTGGCAACGCAGTTCAACATGAAAGATGAAGTGGCTTTTGAGGGGCTTGGAAAGTTTATAGAGGCTTTAAATTTGGCACACACCCCCAAATGTATGAAGGCTTTGTTGTCATGTGATCATTTTCATTGAATAGCGCGAAATTGCTCCACAGCGCCCCCTACAAAGATTCAAAATATCAGCCCCTGCTCTGTGTTTTATCTATGAGTCTGAAACTTGGTAAGCTCATGGAAGATATTAAGATGTACAAAAAAGTCTCTTGGAGCAATATCCCAAATCCAACAGGAAGTCAGCCATTTTAAAATTAATGTGTAATTTTGGCGACATTTTCCCCTCTTTTCAGGCTTCATACTTTGACGAACTCCTCCAAGGGATTTCATCAGATTGGACCGATCTGAAGTTTGTGGAATCTAAAGACCTTTGTGATGTTAAATTGCGAAGCTTTTTACGTTCAGGGAAACGGGGTGGTCATGGCGGCACTTAGAGTTTCAATCACTCGCCAAAAAGCAGTAATCTGCTGTCACTCAAAAACACAATATCCAATCTCTCCCAAACGTCGCAGGTGTGATGAGACTCGAGCTCGGAAATGTTTGTTATGCCATTTGTCAGTAATAGTTAGAGCGCCACCTAGTGGGATGACTATAATCATGGTTCAATGAGATGAAATGTTAGCTGGTGGTTAAATGCATGAATTCCATCAATGTGACATCACATTGGACGTGCTGGTTTTAGGTGTTGGGCGTGGCTCGACACGCCAGGGTGCGAGGGCCCTCATAACGCTGCTTGCAGCTTTAATTATTATTATTATTAGGGCCCGAGCACTGAGAGTGCGAAGGCCCTATTGTATCTGCTCCGTTTCTTATTATTATTAGGGCCCGAGCACCGAGAGTGCGAAGGCCCTATTGTATCTGCTCCGTTTCTTATTATTATTATTATTATTATTATTATTATTATTATTATTCACCCCAAACAAGGGCCTTTTTGAGGGCCTAAACATGCTCAAAAACTCATGAAATTTTGCACACGTGCCAGGTCTGGTGAAAAATTTTGTATTTTAATGGTTTTACATATTAGCACTGGGAAATGGCTCTACAGCGCCACCTATGCCTTGTTAAATGCAGCCCTACGACCACATCGTTTGAGCTACATGTATGAAATTTGGCACATATGTGTATCATGCCAAGACGAACAAAAAAGTCTGTGGGCCCATTGACGCAAACCCAACAGGAAGTCCGCCATTTGGAAGAGAAGGTGACATTTTGGCTCTAATTTTGCCATTTCCATGCCTCGAACTTTTGCGAACTCCTCCTTGGGGTTTCATTTCATAACCTTCAAATTTGGACAGTGTCAACTACACCCTTGTGCCATGTTAAATTGCGGAGCTTTTGAGTTTTCACAATACTATGAGGCCGTGGCGCCATGGCGAATTTCGATGACTCGCCATGAAAATCTTATTGCCTCTCATTTTGTCATACATTTTCTGACCTTGACCAAAGTGAACACATATGATAAGGCTCCACCCCTGAACATATTTCAACTGCCATATTTGACATCAAGGACAGCGCCACCTAGTGGGAACAGGAAATGTCATGTTTTACACTTTGGGGTACAGTATAGTGATGGGTGACATCTGCAGCCTCAAATTTCTCAAGGAAAGCCTTAAGGAGTTGGTCTTGGGTTACAGTGAAAACTGTGAGTTTTCGCAAAAGGGTGTGACCCCAGCAGCATGGCGAACTTTGATGTCACGCCATGATGAAACAAATTAGTATAACTCAATGAAATCCAGTCTGATCAGTACCAGACTTTACAGGCATGATGTCAGACCCCCCCTGAACAGATTGATGTGCCCATTGTCAGGAATATGAAGAGCGCCACCTAGTGGGAACAGGAAATGTCATGTCTTACACTTTGTTGTACTGATTTTAACAGGTTCATTGTGGACACCTCAAAAGCGGTGAATATCACCGTCAGTCCTTCATGATGCTGCAGTGCGAATATTGTGACTTTATACTGAACGGCGCACCCTGGTGGCAACGCTGTTCACCATGAAAGATGAAGTGGCTTTTGAGGGGCTTGGAAAGTTTAAAAAGTCTTGAAATTTGGCGCACACCTCCAATGTGCATAAGGCTTTGTTGTTATGTGATCATTTTCATTGAATAGCGCAAAATGGCTCCACAGCGCCCCCTACAAAATTTCAAAACATCAGCCCCAGCTCTGTGTTTTATGTATGAGTCTGAAACCTGGTAAGCTTATAGGAGATATTAAGATGTACAAAAAAGTCTCTTGGAGCAATATCCCAAATCTAACAGGAAGTCAGCCATTTTAAAATTAATGTGTAATTTTTGTGACATTTTCCCCTCTTTCCAGGCATCGTTCTTTGACGAACTCCTCCAAGGGATTTCATCATATTGAACCAATCTCCAGTGTGTGGAATCTAAAGACCTTTGTGATGTCAAATTGCGAAGCTTTTTACGTTCAGGGAAACGGGGTGGTCATGGCGGCATGTGGAGTTTCAGTCACTCGCCAAAAAGCAGTAATCTGCTGTCACTCAAAATCAAAATGTCCAATATGTCCCAAAGGTCGCAGGCGTGATGAGACTCGAGCTTGGAAATGTTTGTTATGCCATTTGTCAGTAATGGTTAGAGCGCCACCTAGTGGGACGACTATAATCATGATTGAATGAGATGAAATGTTAGCTGGTGGTTGAATGCATGAATTTCATCAATGTGACATCAGATCGGAGGTGCTGGTTGTAGGTGTTGGGCGTAGCTCGACGCGATGGGGTGCGAGGGCCCTCATAACGCTGCTTGCAGCTTTAATTAGGGCCCGAGCACCGAGAGTGCGAAGGCCCTATTGTATCTGCTCCGTTTCTTATTATTATTATTATTATTAGGGCCCGAGCACTGATAGTGCGAAGGCCCTATTGTAATTGCTCTGTTTATTATTATTATTATTATTATTATTATTATTATTATTTCGGCAAATGAATTGGCCGTTTGAGGGCCTAAACATGCTCGAAAACTCATGAAATTTTGCACACGCGTCAGGTCTGGTGAAAATTTACGTATTTTAATGTTCTCAGACATGGCCAGGGAAAATTAGCTCAGTAGCGCCACCTAGAAAAATGAAAAACGCGAGCCCCCGGTATGGGTATGACCTACATGTTTGAAAGTCGGTACACCTATATAATGTTCAGAGTCGAACAAAAAAGTCTATTATGGCAATGTCCTAAACCCAACAGGAAGTCCGCCATTTTGGATTGAAGGTGACATTTTGGCTCTGATTTTACCATTTCCATGCCTCGAACTTTGACGAACTCCTCCTTGGGGTTTGATTTCATAACCTTCATATTTGGTCAGTGCCAACTACACCCTTATGCCATGTTAAATTGCGGAGCTTTTGAGTTTTCACAATACCATGAGGCCGTGGCGCCATGGCGAATTTCGATGACTCGCCATGAAAATCTTATTGCCTCTCATTCTGTCATAGATTTTCTGACCTTGACCAAAGTGAACACATATGATAAGGCTCCATCCCTGAACATATTTCAACTGCCATATTTTACATCAGGGACAGCGCCACCTAGTGGGAACAGGAAATGTCATGTTTTACACTTTGGGGTACAGTATTGTGATGGGTGACATCTGCAGCCTCAAATTTCTCCAGGAAAGCCTTAAGGAGTTGGTCTTGGGTTACAGTGAAAACTGTGACTTTTCGCAAAAGGGTGTGACACCAGCGGCATGGCGAACTTTGATGTCACGCCATGAAGAAACAAATTAGTATAACTCAATGAAATCCAGTCTGATCAGTACCAGACTTTACAGGCATGATGTCAGACCCGCCCTGAACAGATTGATGTGCCCATTGTCGGGAATACGGACAGCGCCACCTAGTGGCAACAGGAAATGTCATGGCTTTAATTTTGTTGTACTGATTTTCACAGGTTCATCGTGGCCACCTCAAAAGCGGAGAATATCACCATCAGTCCCTCATGATGCTTCAGTGCAAAAATTGTGACTTTAAACTGAACGGCGCACCCTGGTGGCAACGCTGTCCACCATGAAAGATGAAGTGGCTTTTGAGGGGCTTGGAAAGTTTATAGAGGCTTGAAATTTGGCACACACCTCCAATGTGATGAAGGCTTTGTTGTTATGTGATCATTTTCATTGAATAGCGCGAAATGGCTCCACAGCGCCCCCTACAATATTTCAAAATATCAGCCCCTGCTCTGTGTTTTATGTATGATTCTGAAACCTGGTAAGCTTATAGGAGATATCAAGATGTACAAAAAAGTCTCTTGGAGCAATATCCCAAATCCAACAGGAAGTCAGCCATTTTAAAATTAATGTGCAATTTTGGCAACATTTTCCCCTCTTTTCAGGCACCCTTCTTTGACGAACTCCTCCAAGGGATTTCATCAGATTGGACCGATCTGCAGTTTGTGGAATCTAAAGACCTTTGTGATGTTAAATTGTGAAGCTTTTTACGTCCAGGGAAACGGGGTGGTTATGGCGGCACTTAGAGTTTGAATCACTCGCCAAAAAGCAGTAATCTGCTGTCACTCAAAAACACAATGTCCAATCTCTCCCAAACGTCTCAGGTGTGATTAGACTCGAGCTCGGAAGTGTTTGTTATGCCATTTGTACATAATGGTTAGAGCGCCACCTAGTGGAACGACTAACTAATCATGAATGAATGAGTTGAAATGTTAGCTGGTGGTTAAATGCATGAATTCCATCAATGTGACATCAGATCGGACGTGCTGGTTTTAGGTGTTGGGCGTGGCTCGACGCGCCGGGGGTGCGAGGGCCCTCATAACGCTGCTTGCAGCTTTAATTATTATTATTATTATTCACCCCAAACAAGGGCCTTTTTGAGGGCCTAAACATGCTCAAAAACTCATGAAATTTTGCACACATGCCAGGTTTGGTGAAAAATTTTGTATTTTAATGGTTTTACATATGAGCACTGGGAAATGGCTCTACAGCGCCACCTATGCCTTGTTAAATGCAGCCCTACGACCACATCGTTTGAGCTACATGTATGAAATTTGGCACACATGTGTATCATGCCAAGACGAACAAAAAAGTCTGTGGGCCCATTGACGCAAACCCAACAGGAAGTCCGCCATTTGGAAGAGAAGGTGACATTTTGGCTCTAATTTTGCCATTTCCATGCCTCGAACTTTAACGAACTCCTCCTTGGGATTTGGTCCTATAAGCTTCAAATTTGGACAGTGTCAACTACACCCTTGTGCCATGTTAAATTGCGGAGCTTTTGAGTTTTCACAATAGTATGAGGCCGTGGCGCCATGGCGAATTTTGATGACTCGCCATGAAAATCTTATTGCCTCTCATTCTGTCATACATGTTCCGATCTGGACCAAAGAGCACACATATGATAAGGCTCCACCCCTGAACATATTTCAACTGCCATATTTGACATCAAGGACAGCGCCACCTAGTGGGAACAGGAAATATCATGTTTTACACTTTGGGGTACAGTATTGTGATGGGTGACATCTGCAGCCTCAAATTTCTCCAGGAAAGCCTTAAGGAGTTGGTCTTGGGTTACAGTGAAAACTGTGACTTTTCACGGAAGGGTGTGACCCCAGCAGCATGGCGAACTTTGATGTCACGCCATGAAGAAACAAATTAGTATAACTCAATGAAATCCAGTCTGATCAGTACCAGACTTTACAGGCATGATGTCAGACCCGCCCTGAACAGATTGATATGCCCATTGTCGGAAATACGGACAGCGCCACCTAGTGGCAACAGGAAATGTCATGGCTTTAACTTTGTTGTACTGATTTTCACAGGTTGATCGTAGCCACCTCAAAAGCGGTGAATATCACCATCAGTCCCTCGTGATGCTTCAGTGCAAAAATTGTGACTTTAAACTGAACGGCGCACCCTGGTGGCAACGCGGTTCATCATGAAAGATGAAGTGGCTTTTGAGGGGCTTGGAAAGTTTATAGAGGCTTGAAATTTGGCACACACCTCCAAATGGATGAAGGCATTGTTGTTATGTAACCATTTTCCTTGAATAGCGCAAAATGGCTCCACAGCGCCCCCTACAATATTTCAAAACATCAGCCCCTGCTCTGTGTTTCATCTATGAGTCTGACACTTGGTAAGCTTGTGTAAGATATCAAGATGTACAAAAAAGTCTCTTGGAGCAATATCCCAAATCCAACAGGAAGTCAGCCATTTTAAAATTAATGTGTAATTTTGGCGACATTTTCCCCTCTTTTCAGGCTTCATACTTTGACGAACTCCTCCAAGGGATTTCATCATATTGAAGCATTCTTCAGTGTGTAGAATCTAAAGACCTTTGTGATGTTAAATTGCGAAGCTTTTTCCGTTCAGGGAAACGGGGTGGTCATGGCGGCACGTAGAGTTTCAATCACTCGCAAAAAGCAGTAATCTGCTGTCACTAAAAAACACAATGTCCAATCTCTCCCAAAGGTCGCAGGTGTGATGAGACTCGAGCTTGGAAATGTTTGTTATGCTATTTGTCAATAATGGTTAGAGCGCCACCTAGTGGCATGACTATAATCCTGGTTGAATAAGATGAAATGTTAGCTGGTGATTAAAAGCATGAAATCCATCAATGTGACATCACATCGGACGTGCCGGTTTGAGGTGTTGGCAGTGGCTCGACGTGCCGGGGGTGCGAGGGCCCTCATAACGCTGCTTGCAGCTTTAATTAGGGCCCGAGCACTGAGAGTGCGAAGGCCCTATTGTATCTGCTCCGTTTCTTATTATTATTATTATTATTATTATTCACCCCAAACAAGGGCTTTTTTGAGGGCCTAAACATGCTCAAAAACTCATGAAATTTTGCACACATGCCAGGTCTGGTGAAAAATTTTGTATTTTAATGGTTTTACATATGAGCACTGGGAAATGGCTCTAGAGCGCCACCTATGCCTTGTTAAATGCAGCCCTACGACCACATCGTTTGAGCTACATGTATGAAATTTGGCACACATGTGTATCATGCCAAGACGAACAAAAAAGTCAGTGGGCCCATTGACGCAAACCCAACAGGAAGTCCGCCATTTGGAAGAGAAGGTGACATTTTGGCTCTAATTTTGCCATTTCCATGCCTCGAACTTTAACGAACTCCTCCTTGGGATTTGGGCGTATAAGCTTCAAATTTGGACAGTGTCAACTACACCCTTGTGCCATGTTAAATTGCGGAGCTTTTGAGTTTTCACAATACTATGAGGCCGTGGCGCCATGGCGAATTTCGATGACTCGCCATGAAAATCTTATTGCCTCTCATTTTGTCATACATTTTCTGACCTTGACCAAAGTGAACACATATGATAAGGCTCCACCCCTGAACATATTTCAACTGCCATATTTGACATAAGGGCCAGCGCCACCTAGTGGGAACAGGAAATGTCATGTTTTACACTTTGGGGTACAGTATTGTGATGGGTGACATCTGCAGCCTCAAATTTCTCCAGGAAAGCCTTAAGGAGTTGGTCTTGGGGTACAGTGAAAACTGTGAGTTTTCGCGAAAGGGTGTGACCCCAGCAGCATGGCGAACTTTGATGTCTCGCCATGAAGAAACAAATTAGTATAACTCAATGAAATCCAGTCTGATCAGTACCAGACTTTACAGGCATGATGTCAGACCCGCCCTGAACAGATTGATGTGCCCATTGTCGGGAATACGGACAGCGCCACCTAGTGGCAACAGGACATGTCATGTCTTACACTTTGTTGTACTGATTTTCACAGGTTCATCGTGGCCACCTCAAAAGCGGTGAATATCACCATCAGTCCCTCGTGATGCTTCAGTGCAAAAATTGTGACTTTAAACTGAACGGCGCACCCTGGTGGCAACGCGGTCCACCATGAAAGATGAAGTGGCTTTTGAGGGGCTTGGAAAGTCTATAGAGGCTTGAAATTTGGCACACACCTCCAATGTGATGAAGGCTTTGTTGTCATGTGATCATTTTCATTGAATAGCGCGAAATGGCTCCACAGCGCCCCCTACAATATTTCAAAACATCAGCCCTTGCTCTGTGTTTTATCTATGAGTCTGAAACCTGGTAAGCTTATGGAAGATATTAAGATGTACAAAAAAGTCTCTTGGAGCAATATCCCAAATCCAACAGGAAGTCAGCCATTTTAAAATTAATGTGTAATTTTGGCGACATTTTCCCCTCTTTTCAGGCACCGTACTTTGACGAACTCCTCCAAGGGATTTCATCAGATTGGACCGATCTGAAGTTTGTGGAATCTAAAGACCTTTGTGATGTTAAATTGCGAAGCTTTTTACGTTCAGGGAAAAGGGGTGGTTATGGCGGCACTTAGAGTTTGAATCACTCGCCAAAAAGCAGTAATCTGCTGTCACTCAAAAACACAATATCCAATCTCTCCCAAAGGTCGCAGGCGTGATGAGACTCGAGCTCGGAAATGTTTGTTATGCCATTTGTACATAATGGTTAGAGCGCCACCTAGTGGGACGACTAACTAATCATGATTGAATCAGATGAATTGTTAGCTGGTGGTTAAATGCATGAATTCCATCAATGTGACATCAGATCGGAGGTGCTGGTTTTAGGTGTTGGGCGTGGCTCGACGTGCTGGGGGTGCGAGGGCCCTCATAACGCTGCTTGCAGCTTTAATTATTATTATTATTATTATTCACCCCAAACAAGGGCCTTTTTGAGGGCCTAAACATGCTCAAAAACTCATGAAATTTTGCACACATGCCAGGTCTGGTGAAAAATTTTGTATTTTAATGGTTTTACATATGAGCACTGGGAAATGGCTCTACAGCGCCACCTATGCCTTGTTAAATGCAGCCCTACGACCACATCGTTTGAGCTACATGTATGAAATTTGGCACACATGTGTATCATGCCAAGACGAACAAAAAAGTCTGTGGGCCCATTGACGCAAACCCAACAGGAAGTCCGCCATTTGGAAGAGAAGGTGACATTTTGGCTCTAATTTTGCCATTTCCATGCCTCGAACTTTAACGAACTCCTCCTTGGGGTTTCATTTCTTAACCTTCAAATTTGGACAGTGTCAACTACACCCTTGTGCCATGTTAAATTGCGGAGCTTTTGAGTTTTCACAATACTATGAGGCCGTGGCGCCATGGCGAATTTCGATGACTCGCCATGAAAATCTTATTGCCTCTCATTTTGTCATACATTTTCTGACCTTGACCAAAGTGAACACATATGATAAGGCTCCACCCCTGAACATATTTCAACTGCCATATTTGACCTCAAGGACAGCGCCACCTAGTGGGAACAGGAAATGTCATGTTTTACACTTTGGGGTACAGTATAGTAATGGGTGACATCTGCAGCCTCAAATTTCTCCAGGAAAGCCTTAAGGAGTTGGTCTTGGGTTACAGTGAAAACTGTGAGTTTTCGCGAAAGGGTGTGACCCCAGCAGCATGGCGAACTTTGATGTCACGCCATGAAGAAACAAATTAGTATAACTCAATGAAATCCAGTCTGATCAGTACCAGACTTTACAGGCATGATGTCAGACCCGCCCTGAACAGATTGATGTGCCCATTGTCAGAAATACGGACAGCGCCACCTAGTGGCAACAGGAAATGTCATGGCTTTAATTTTGTTGTACTGATTTTCACAGGTTCATCGTGGCCACCTCAAAAGCGGTGAATATCACCATCAGTCCCTCGTGATGCTTCAGTGCAAAAATTGTGACTTTAAACTGAACGGCGCACCCTGGTGGCAACGCTGTTCACGATGAAAGATGAAGTGGCTTTTGAGGGTCTTGGCAAGTTTATAGAGGCTTGAAATTTGGCACACACCTCCAATGTCACGAAGGCTTTGTTGTTATGTGATCATTTTCATTGAATATCCCAAAATGGCTCCACAGCGCCCCCTACAAAATTTCAAAACCACAGCCCCAGCTCTGTGTTTTATGTATGAATCTGAAACCTGGTAGGCTTATAGGAGATATCAAGATGTACAAAAAAGTCTCTTGGAGCAATATCCCAAATCCAACAGGAAGTCAGCCATTTTAAAATTAATGTGCAATTTTGGCGACATTTTCTCCTCTTTTCAGGCTTCATACTTTGACGAACTCCTCCAAGGGATTTCATCATATTGAACCATTCTCCAGTGTGTGGAATCTAAAGACCTTTGTGATGTTAAATTGCGAAGCTTTTTACGTCCAGGGAAACGGGGTGGTTATGGCGGCACTTAGAGTTTGAATCACTCGCCAAAAAGCAGTAATCTGCTGTCACTCAAAAACACAATGTCCAATCTCTCCCAAACGTCTCAGGTGTGATGAGACTCGAGCTTGGAAGTGTTTGTTATGCCATTTGTCAGTAATGGTTAGAGCGCCACCTAGTGGGACGACTATAATGATGATTGAATGAGATGAAATGTTAGCTGGTGGTTAAATGCATGAATTCCATCAATGTGACATCAGATCGGAGGTGCTGGTTGTAGGTGTTGGGCGTGGCTCGACGCGATGGGGTGCGAGGGCCCTCATAACGCTGCTTGCAGCTTTAATTATTATTATTATTATTATTCAGGCGAAACAAGGGCCTTTTTGAGGGCCTAAACATGCTCAAAAACTCATGAAATTTTGCACACATGCCAGGTCTGGTGAAAAATTTTGTATTTTAATGGTTTTACATATGAGCACTGGGAAATGGCTCTAGAGCGCCACCTATGCCTTGTTAAATGCAGCCCTACGACCACATCGTTTGAGCTACATGTATGAAATTTGGCACACATATGTATCATGCCAAGACGAACAAAAAAGTCTGTGGGCCCATTGACGCAAACCCAACAGGAAGTCCGCCATTTGGAAGAGAAGGTGACATTTTGGCTCTAATTTTGCCATTTCCATGCCTCGAACTTTTGCGAACTCCTCCTTGGGGTTTGATTTCATAACCTTCATATTTGGTCAGTGTCAACTACACCCTTGTGCCATGTTAAATTGCGGAGCTTTTGAGTTTTCACAATACTATGAGGCCGTGGCGCCATGGCGAATTTCGATGACTCGCCATGAAAATCTTATTGCCTCTCATTTTGTCATACATTTTCTGACCTTGACCAAAGTGAACACATATGATAAGGCTCCACCCCTGAACATATTTCAACTGCCATATTTGACACCAGGTACAGCGCCACCTAGTGGGAACAGGAAATGTCATGTTTTACACTTTGGGGTACAGTATTGTGATGGGTGACATCTGCAGCCTCAAATTTCTCCAGGAAAGCCTTAAGGAGTTGGTCTTGGGTTACAGTGAAAACTGTGACTTTTCACGAAAGGGTGTGACCCCAGCAGCATGGCGAACTTTGATGTCACGCCATGAAGAAACAAATTAGTATAACTCAATGAAATCCAGTCTGATCAGTACCAGACTTTACAGGCATGATGTCAGACCCGCCCTGAACAGATTGATGTGCCCATTGTCGGAAATACGGACAGCGCCACCTAGTGGCAACAGGAAATGTCATGGCTTTAATTTTGTTGTACTGATTTTCACAGGTTCATCGTGGCCACCTCAAAAGCGGTGAATATCAACATCAGTCCCTCGTGATGCTTCAGTGCAAAAATTGTGACTTTAAACTGAACGGCGCACCCTGGTGGTAACGCGGTTCACCATGAAAGATGAAGTGGCTTTTGAGGGGCTTGGAAAGTTTATAGAGGCTTGAAATTTGGCACACACCTCCAAATGGATGAACGCTTTGTTGGCATGTGATCATTTTCATTGAATAGCGCGAAATGGCTCCACAGCGCCCCCTACAATATTTCAAAACATCAGCCCCTGCTCTGTGTTTCATCTATGAGTCTGACACTTGGTAAGCTTGTGTAAGATATCAAGATGTACAAAAAAGTCTCTTGGAGCAATATCCCAAATCCAACAGGAAGTCAGCCATTTTAAAATTAATGTGTAATTTTGATGACATTTTCCCCCCTTTTCAGGCCTCATACTTTGACGAACTCCTCCAAGGGATTTCATCATATTGAAGCATTCTTCAGTGTGTAGAATCTAAAGACCTTTGTGATGTTAAATTGCGAAGCTTTTTACGTTCAGGGAAACGGGGTGGTCATGGCGGCACGTAGAGTTTCAATCACTCGCAAAAAGCAGTAATCTGCTGTCACTAAAAAACACAATGTCCAATCTCTCCCAAAGGTCGCAGGTGTGATGAGACTCGAGCTTGGAAATGTTTGTTATGCTATTTGTCAATAATAGTTAGAGCGCCACCTAGTGGCATGACTATAATCCTGGTTGAATAAGATGAAATGTTAGCTGGTGATTAAAAGCATGAAATCCATCAATGTGACATCACATCGGACGTGCCGGTTTGAGGTGTTGGCAGTGGCTCGACGTGCCGGGGGTGCGAGGGCCCTCATAACGCTGCTTGCAGCTTTAATTAGGGCCCGAGCACTGACAGTGCGAAGGCCCTATTGTAATTGCTCTGTTTATTATTATTATTATTATTATTATTATTATTATTATTATTATTATTATTATTATTATTATTATTCCGGCAAATGAATTGGCCGTTTGAGGGCCTAAACATGCTCGAAAACTCATGAAATTTTGCACACGCGTCAGGTCTGGTGAAAATTTACGTATTTTAATGTTCCCAGACATGGCCAGGGAAAATTAGCTCAGTAGCGCCACCTAGAAAAATGAAAAACGCGAGCCCCCGGTATGGGTATGACCTACACGTTTGAAAGTCGGTACACCTATATAACGTTCAGAGTCGAACAAAAAAGTCTATTATGGCAATGTCCTAAACCCAACAGGAAGTCCGCCATTTTGGATTGAAGGTGACATTTTGGGTCTGATTTTACCGTTTCCATGCCTTGTACTTTAACGAACTCCTCCTTGGGATTTGGTCCTATAAACTTCAAATTTGGACAGTGTCAACTACACCCTTGTGCCATGTTAAATTGCGGAGCTTTTGAGTTTTCACAATACTATGAGGCCGTGGCGCCATGGCGAATTTCGATGACTCGCCATGAAAATCTTATTGCCTCTCATTCTGTCATACATGTTCCGATCTGGACCAAAGAGCACACATATGATAAGGCTCCACCCCTGAACATATTTCAACTGCCATATTTGACATCAAGGACAGCGCCACCTAGTGGGAACAGGAAATGTCATGTTTTACACTTTGGGGTACAGTATAGTGATGGGTGACATCTGCAGCCTCAAATTTCTCCAGGAAAGCCTTAAGGAGTTGGTCTTGGGTTACAGTGAAAACTGTGACTTTTCGCGAAAGGGTGTGACCCCAGCAGCATGGCGAACTTTGATGTCTCGCCATGAAGAAACAAATTAGTATAACTCCATGAAATCCAGTCTGATCAGTAGCAGACTTTACAGGCATGATGTCAGACCCGCCCTGAACAGATTGACGTGCCCATTGTCGGGAATACCCACAGTGCCACCTAGTGGCAACAGGAAATGTCATGGCTTTAATTTTGTTGTACTGATTTTCACAGGTTCATCGTGGCCACCTCAAAAGCGGTGAATATCACCATCAGTCCCTTGTGATGCTTCAGTGCAAAAATTGTGACTTTAAACTGAACAGCGCACCCTGGTGGCAATGCGGTCCACCATGAAAGATGAAGTGGCTTTTGAGGGGCTTGGAAAGTATATAAAGGCTTGAAATTTAGCATACCCCTCCAAATGGATGAAGGCTTTGTTGTCATGTGATCATTTTCATTGAATAGGGCGAAATGGCTCCACAGCGCCCCCTACAAACTTTCAAAACCACAGCCCCTGCTCTGTGTTTTATGTATGAGTCTGAAACCTGGTAAGCTTATAGGAGATATCAAGATGTACAAAAAAGTCTCTTGGAGCAATATCCCAAATCCAACAGGAAGTCAGCCATTTTAAAATTAATGTGCAATTTTGGCAACATTTCCCCGCTTTTCAGGCACCATTCTTTGACGAACTCCTCCAAGGGATTTCATCAGATTGGACCGATCTGCAGCTTGTGGAATCTAAAGACCTTTGTGATGTTAAATTGCGAAGCTTTTTACGTCCAGGGAAACGGGGTGGTTATGGCGGCACTTAGAGTTTGAATCACTCGCCAAAAAGCAGTAATCTGCTGTCACTCAAAAACACAATGTCCAATCTCTCCCAAACGTCTCAGGTGTGATGAGACTCAACCTCGGAAGTGTTTGTTATGCCATTTGTACATAATGGTTAGAGCGCCACCTAGTGGAACGACTAACTAATCATGAATGAATGAGTTGAAATGTTAGCTGGTGGTTAAATGCATGAAATCCATCAATGTGACATCACATCGGACGTGCTGGTTTTAGGTGTTGGGCGTGGCCGACACGCCGGGGTGCGAGGGCCCTCATAACGCTGCTTGCAGCTTTAATTATTATTATTATTATTATTCCGGCAAATGAATTGGCCGTTTGAGGGCCTAAACATGCTCGAAAACTCATGAAATTTTGCACACGCGTCAGGTCTGGTGAAAATTTACGTATTTTAATGTTCTCAGACATGGCCAGGGAAAATTAGCTCTAGAGCGCCACCTAGAAAAATGAAAAACGCGAGCCCCCGGTATGGGTATGGTCTATAAGTTTGAAAGTCGGTACACCTATATAACGTTCAGAGTCGAACAAAAAAGTCTATTATGGCAATGTCCTAAACCCAACAGGAAGTCCGCCATTTTGGATTGAAGGTGACATTTTGGGTCTGATTTTACCGTTTCCATGCCTTGTACTTTAACGAACTCCTCCTTGGGATTTGGTCCTATAAACTTCAAATTTGGACAGTGTCAACTACACCCTTGTGCCATGTTAAATTGCGGAGCTTTTGAGTTTTCACAATAGTATGAGGCCGTGGCGCCATGGCGAATTTCGATGACTCGCCATGAAAATCTTATTGCCTCTCATTCTGTCATAAATGTTCCGATCTGGACCAAAGAGCACACATATGATAAGGCTCCACCCCTGAACATATTTCAACTGCCATATTTGACATCAAGGACAGCGCCACCTAGTGGGAACAGGAAATGTCATGTTTTACACTTTGGGGTACAGTATAGTGATGGGTGACATCTGCAGCCTCAAATTTCTCGAGGAAAGCCTTAAGGAGTTAGTCTTGGTTTACAGTGAAAACTGTGAGTTTTCGCAAAAGGGTGTGACCCCAGCGGCGTGGCGAACTTTGATGTCACGCCATGAAGAAACAAATTAGTATAACTCAATGAAATCCAGTCTGATCAGTACCAGACTTTACAGGCATGATGTCAGACCCGCCCTGAACAGATTGATGTGCCCATTGTCGGAAATACGGACAGCGCCACCTAGTGGCAACAGGAAATGTCATGGCTTTAATTTTGTTGTACTGACTTTCACAGGTTCATCGTGGCCACCTCAAAAGCGGTGAATATCCCCATCAGTCCCTCGTGATGCTTCAGTGCAAAAATTGTGACTTTAAACTGAACGGCGCACCCTGGTGGCAACGCTGTTCAACATGAAAGATGAAGTGGCTTTTGAGGGTCTTGGCAAGTTTATAGAGGCTTGAAATTTGGCACACACCTCCAAATGGATGAAGGCTTTGTTGGCATGTGATCATTTTCCTTGAATAGCGCAAAATGGCTCCACAGCGCCCCCTACAATATTTCAAAACATCAGCCCCTGCTCTGTGTTTCATCTATGAGTCTGACACTTGGTAAGCTTGTGTAAGATATCAAGATGTACAAAAAAGTCTCTTGGAGCAATATCCCAAATCCAACAGGAAGTCAGCCATTTTAAAATTAATGTGTAATTTTGATGACATTTTCCCCCCTTTTCAGGCCTCATACTTTGACGAACTCCTCCAAGGGATTTCATCATATTGAAGCATTCTTCAGTGTGTAGAATCTAAAGACCTTTGTGATGTTAAATTGCGAAGCTTTTTCCGTTCAGGGAAACGGGGTGGTCATGGCGGCACGTAGAGTTTCAATCACTCGCAAAAAGCAGTAATCTGCTGTCACTAAAAAACACAATGTCCAATCTCTCCCAAAGGTCGCAGGTGTGATGAGACTCGAGCTTGGAAATGTTTGTTATGCTATTTGTCAATAATGGTTAGAGTGCCACCTAGTGGCATGACTATAATCCTGGTTGAATAAGATGAAATGTTAGCTGGTGATTAAAAGCATGAAATCCATCAATGTGACATCACATCGGACTTGCCGGTTTGAGGTGTTGGCAGTGGCTCGACGTGCCGGGGGTGCGAGGGCCCTCATAACGCTGCTTGCAGCTTTAATTATTATTATTATTATTATTATTCACCCCAAACAAGGGCCTTTTTGAGGGCCTAAACATGCTCAAAAACTCATGAAATTTTGCACACATGCCAGGTCTGGTGAAAAATTTTGTATTTTAATGGTTTTACATATGAGCACTGGGAAATGGCTCTACAGCGCCACCTATGCCTTGTAAAATGCAGCCCTACGACCACATCGTTTGGGCTACATGTATGAAATTTGGCACACATGTGTATCATGCCAAGACGAACAAAAAAGTCAGTGGGCCCATTGACGCAAACCCAACAGGAAGTCCGCCATTTGGACGTGAAGGTGACATTTTGGCTCTAATTTTGCCGTTTCCATGCCTCGAACTTTTTCGAACTCCTCCTTGGGATTTGGTCGTATAAGCTTCATCTTTGGTCAGTGTCAACTACACACCTGGGCCATGTTAAATTGCGGAGCTTTTGAGTTTTCACAATACCATGAGGCCGTGGCGCCACGGCGAATTTCGATGACTCGCCATGAAAATCTTATTGCCTCTCATTTTGTCATACATTTTCTGACCTTGACCAAAGTGAACACATATGATAAGGCTCCATCCCTGAACATATTTCAACTGCCATATTTGACACCAGGGACAGCGCCACCTAGTGGGAACAGGAAATGTCATGTTTTACACTTTGGGGTACAGTATTGTGATGGGTGACATCTGCAGCCTCAAATTTCTCCAGGAAAGCCTTAAGGAGTTGGTCTTGGGTTACAGTGAAAACTGTGACTTTTCGCAAAAGGGTGTGACCCCAGCAGCATGGCGAACTTTGATGTCACGCCATGAAGAAACAAATTAGTATAACTCAATGAAATCCAGTCTGATCAGTACCAGACTTTACAGGCATGATGTCAGACCCGCCCTGAACAGATTGATGTGCCCATTGTCGGAAATACGGACAGCGCCACCTAGTGGCAACAGGAAATGTCATGGCTTTAATTTTGTTGTACTGATTTTCACAGGTTCATCGTGGCCACCTCAAAAGCGGTGAATATCAACATCAGTCCGTCGTGATGCTTCAGTGCAAAAATTGTGACTTTAAACTGAACGGCGCACCCTGGTGGCAACGCGGTCCACCATGAAAGATGAAGTGGCTTTTGAGGGGCTTGGATAGTATATAGAGGCTTTAAATTTAGCACACCCCTCCAAATGGATGAAGGCTTTGTTGTCATGTGATCATTTTTATTGAATAGCGCGAAATGGCTCCACAGCGCCCCCTACAAAATTTCAAAACCACAGCCCCAGCTCTGTGTTTTATGTATGAGTCTGAAACCTGGTAGGCTTATAGGAGATATCAAGATGTACAAAAAAGTCTCTTGGAGCAATATCCAAAATCCAACAGGAAGTCAGCCATTTTAAAATTAATGTGCAATTTTGGCAACATTTTCCCCTCTTTCCAGGCACCGTTCTTTGACGAACTCCTCCAAGGGATTTCATCATATTGAACCAATCTCCAGTGTGTGGAATCTAAAGACCTTTGTGATGTTAAATTGCGAAGCTTTTTACGTTCAGTGAAACGGGGTGGTTATGGTGGCACTTAGAGTTTGAATCACTCGCCAAAAAGCAGTAATCTGCTGTCACTCAAAAACACAATGTCCAATCTCTCCCAAAGCTCATAGGCGTGATGAGACTCGAGCTCGGAAATGTTTGTTATGCCATTTGTGCATAAGGGTTAGAGCGCCACCTAGTGGAACGACTAACAAATCATGAATGAATGAGTTGAAATGTTAGCTGGTGGTTAAATGCATGAATTCCATCAATGTGACATGAGATCGGAGGTGCTGGTTTTAGGTGTTGGGCGTGGCTCGACGCGCCGGGGGTGCGAGGGCCCTCATAACGCTGCTTGCAGCTTTAATTATTATTAGGGCCCGAGCACTGACAGTGCGAAGGCCCTATTGTAATTGCTCTGTTTATTATTATTATTAGGGCCCGAGCACTGAGAGTGCGAAGGCCCTATTGTATCTGCTCCGTTTCTTATTATTATTATTATTATTATTATTATTATTATTATTCAGGCGAAACAAGGGCCTTTTTGAGGGCCTAAACATGCTCAAAAACTCATGAAATTTTGCACACATGCCAGGTCTGGTGAAAAATTTTGTATTTTAATGGTTTTACATATGAGCACTGGGAAATGGCTCTAGAGCGCCACCTATGCCTTGTTAAATGCAGCCCTACGACCACATCGTTTGAGCTACATGTATGAAATTTGGCACACATGTGTATCATGCCAAGACGAACAAAAAAGTCTGTGGGCCCATTGACGCAAACCCAACAGGAAGTCCGCCATTTGGAAGAGAAGGTGACATTTTGGCTCTAATTTTGCCATTTCCATGCCTCGAACTTTTGCGAACTCCTCCTTGGGATTTCATTTCATAACCTTCAAATTTGGTCAGTGTCAACTACACCCTTGTGCCATGTTAAATTGCGGAGCTTTTGAGTTTTCACAATACGGTGAGGCCGTGGCGCCATGGCGAATTTCGATGACTCGCCATGAAAATCTTATTGCCTCTCATTTTGTCATACATTTTCTGACCTTGACCAAAGTGAACACATATGATAAGGCTCCACCCCTGAACATATTTCAACTGCCATATTTGACACCAGGGACAGCGCCACCTAGTGGGAACAGGAAATGTCATGTTTTACACTTTGGGGTACAGTATTGTGATGGGTGACATCTGCAGCCTCAAATTTCTCCAGGAAAGCCTTAAGGAGTTGGTCTTGGGTTACAGTGAAAACTGTGACTTTTCACGAAAGGGTGTGACCCCAGCAGCATGGCGAACTTTGATGTCACGCCATGAAGAAACAAATTAGTATAACTCAATGAAATCCAGTCTGATCAGTACCAGACTTTACAGGCATGATGTCAGACCCGCCCTGAACAAATTGATATGCCCATTGTCGGAAATACGGACAGCGCCACCTAGTGGCAACAGGAAATGTCATGGCTTTAACTTTGTTGTACTGATTTTCACAGGTTGATCGTGGCCACCTCAAAAGCGGTGAATATCACCATCAGTCCCTCGTGATGCTTCAGTGCAAAAATTGTGACTTTAAACTGAACGGCGCACCCTGGTGGCAACGCAGTTCATCATGAAAGATGAAGTGGCTTTTGAGGGGCTTGGCAAGTTTATAGAGGCTTGAAATTTGGCGCACACCTCCAAATGGATGAAAGCATTGTTGTTATGTAACCATTTTCCTTAAATAGCGCAAAATGGCTCCACAGCGCCCCCTACAATATTTCAAAACATCAGCCCCTGCTCTGTGTTTCATCTATGAGTCTGACACTTGGTAAGCTTGTGTAAGATATCAAGATGTACAAAAAAGTCTCTTGGAGCAATATCCCAAATCCAACAGGAAGTCAGCCATTTTAAAATTAATGTGTAATTTTGATGACATTTTCCCCTCTTTTCAGGCTTCATACTTTGACGAACTCCTCCAAGGGATTTCATCATATTGAAGCATTCTTCAGTGTGTAGAATCTAAAGACCTTTGTGATGTTAAATTGCGAAGCTTTTTCCGTTCAGGGAAACGGGGTGGTCATGGCGGCACGTAGAGTTTCAATCACTCGCAAAAAGCAGTAATCTGCTGTCACTAAAAAACACAATGTCCAATCTCTCCCAAAGGTCGCAGGTGTGATGAGACTCGAGCTTGGAAATGTTTGTTATGCTATTTGTCAATAATGGTTAGAGCGCCACCTAGTGGCATGACTATAATCCTGGTTGAATAAGATGAAATGTTAGCTGGTGATTAAAAGCATGAAATCCATCAATGTGACATCACATCGGACGTGCCGGTTTGAGGTGTTGGCAGTGGCTCGACATGCCGGGGGTGCGAGGGCCCTCATAACGCTGCTTGCAGCTTTAATTAGGGCCCGAGCACTGAGAGTGCGAAGGCCCTATTGTATCTGCTCCGTTTCTTATTAGGGCCCGAGCACTGACAGTGCGAAGGCCCTATTGTAATTGCTCTGTTTATTATTATTATTATTATTATTATTATTATTATTATTTCGGCAAATGAATTGGCCGTTTGAGGGCCTAAACATGCTCGAAAACTCATGAAATTTTGCACACGCGTCCGGTCTGGTGAAAATTTACGTATTTTAATGTTCTCAGACATGGCCAGGGAAAATTAGCTCAGTAGCGCCACCTAGAAAATTGAAAAACGCGAGCCCCCGGTATGGGTATGGCCTACAAGTTTGAAAGTCGGTACACCGTTATAACGTTCAGAGTCGAACAAAAAAGTCTATTATGGCAATGTCTTAAACCCAACAGGAAGTCCGCCATTTTGGATTGAAGGTGACATTTTGTCTCTGATTTTACCGTTTCCATGCCTTGTACTTTAACGAACTCCTCCTTGGGATTTGGTCCTATATACTTCAAATTTGGACAGTTTCAACTACACCCTTGTGCCATGTTAAATTGCGGAGCTTTTGAGTTTTCACAATACTATGAGGCCGTGGCGCCATGGCGAATTTTGATGACTCGCCATGAAAATCTTATTGCCTCTCATTCTGTCATACATGTTCCGATCTGGACCAAAGAGCACACATATGATAAGGCTCCACCCCTGAACATATTTCAACTGCCATATTTGACATCAAGGACAGCGCCACCTAGTGGGAACAGGAAATGTCATGTTTTACACTTTGGGGTACAGTATAGTGATGGGTGACATCTGCAGCCTCAAATTTCTCCAGGAAAGCCTTAAGGAGTTGGTCTTGGGTTACAGTGAAAGCTGTGACTTTTCGCCAAAGGGTGTGACCCCAGCAGCATGGCGAACTTTGATGTCACGCCATGAAGAAACAAATTAGTATAACTCAATGAAATCCAGTCTGATCAGTACCAGACTTTACAGGCATGATGTCAGACCCGCCCTGAACAGATTGATGTGCCCATTGTCGGAAATACGGACAGCGCCACCTAGTGGCAACAGGAAATGTCATGGCTTTAATTTTATTGTACTGATTTTCACAGGCTCATCGTGGCCACCTCAAAAGCGGTGAATATCACCATCAGTCCCTCGTGATGCTTCAGTGCAAAGATTGTGACTTTAAACTGAACGGCGCACCCTGGTGGCAACGCTGTTCACCATGAAAGATGAAGTGGCTTTTGAGGGTCTTGGCAAGTTTATAGAGGCTTGACATTTGGCACACACCTCCAATGTGATGAAGGCTTTGTTGTCATGTGATCATTTTCATTGAATATCCCAAAATGGCTCCACAGCGCCCCCTACAAAATTTCAAAACCACAGCCCCTGCTCTGTGTTTTATCTATGAGTCTGAAACCTGGTAAGCTAATGGAAGATATTAAGATGTACAAAAAAGTCTCTTGGAGCAATATCCCAAATCCAATAGGAAGTCAGCCATTTTAAAATTAATTTGTAATTTTGGCGACATTTTCCCATCTTTTCAGGCACCGTACTTTGACGAACTCCTCCAAGGGATTTCATCAGATTGGACCGATCTGAAGTTTGTGGAATCTAAAGACATTTGTGTTGTTAAATTGCGAAGCTTTTTACGTTCAGGGAAACGGGGTGGTTATGGCGGCACTTAGAGTTTGAATCACTCGCCAAAAAGCAGTAATCTGCTGTCACTCAAAAACACAATATCCAATCTCTCCCAAAGGTCGCAGGTGTGATGAGACTCGAGCTCGGAAATGTTTGTTATGCCATTTGTACATAATGGTTAGAGCGCCACCTAGTGGAACGACTAGCTAATCATGAATGAATGAGTTGAAATGTTAGCTGGTGGTTAAATGCATGAATTCCATCAATGTGACATCGATCGGACGTGCTGGTTTTAGGTGTTGGGCGTGGCTCGACGCGCCGGGGGTGCGAGGGCCCTCATAACGCTGCTTGCAGCTTTAATTATTATTATTATTATTATTATTATTATTCACCCCAAACAAGGGCCTTTTTGAGGGCCTAAACATGCTCAAAAACTCATGAAATTTTGCACACCTGCCAGGTCTGGTGAAAAATTTTGTATTTTAATGGTTTTACATATGAGCACTGGGAAATGGCTCTACAGCGCCACCTATGCCTTGTTAAATGCAGCCCTACGACCACATCGTTTGAGCTACATGTATGAAATTTGGCACACATGTGTATCATGCCAAGACGAACAAAAAAGTCTGTGGGCCCATTGACGCAAACCCAACAGGAAGTCCGCCATTTGGAAGAGAAGGTGACATTTTGGCTCTAATTTTGCCATTTCCATGCCTCGAACTTTTGCGAACTCCTCCTTGGGGTTTCATTTCTTAACCTTCAAATTTGGACAGTGTCAACTACACCCTTGTGCCATGTTAAATTGCGGAGCTTTTGAGTTTTCACAATACTATGAGGCCGTGGCGCCATGGCGAATTTCGATGACTCGCCATGAAAATCTTATTGCCTCTCATTTTGTCATACATTTTCTGACCTTGACCAAAGTGAACACATATGATAAGGCTCCACCCCTGAACATATTTCAACTGCCATATTTGACATGAAGGACAGCGCCACCTAGTGGGAACAGGAAATGTCATGTTTTACACTTTGGGGTACAGTATAGTGATGGGTGACATCTGCAGCCTCAAATTTCTCCAGGAAAGCCTTAAGGAGTTGGTCTTGGGTTACAGTGAAAACTGTGAGTTTTCGCGAAAGGGTGTGACCCCAGCAGCATGGCGAACTTTGATGTCACGCCATGAAGAAACAAATTAGTATAACTCAATGAAATCCAGTCTGATCAGTACCAGACTTTACAGGCATGATGTCAGACGCGCCCTGAACAGATTGATGTGCCCATTGTCGGAAATACGGACAGCGCCACCTAGTGGCAACAGGAAATGTCATGGCTTTAATTTTGTTGTACTGATTTTCACAGGTTGATCGTGGCCACCTCAAAAGCGGTGAATATCACCATCAGTCCCTCGTGATGCTTCAGTGCAAAAATTGTGACTTTAAACTGAACGGCGCACCCTGGTGGCAACGCTGTTCACCATGAAAGATGAAGTGGCTTTTGAGGGGCTTGGAAAGTTTATAGAGGCTTGAAATTTGGCACACACCTCCAAATGGATGAAGGCATTGTTGTCATGTAACCATTTTCCTTGAATAGAGCAAAATGGCTCCACAGCGCCCCCTACAATATTTCAAAACATCAGCCCCTGCTCTGTGTTTCATCTATGAGTCTGACACTTGGTAAGCTTGTGTAAGATATCAAGATGTACAAAAAAGTCTCTTGGAGCAATATCCCAAATCCAACAGGAAGTCAGCCATTTTAAAATTAATGTGTAATTTTGATGACATTTTCCCCCCTTTTCAGGCCTCATACTTTGACGAACTCCTCCAAGGGATTTCATCATATTGAAGCATTCTTCAGTGTGTAGAATCTAAAGACCTTTGTGATGTTAAATTGCGAAGCTTTTTCCGTTCAGGGAAACGGGGTGGTCATGGCGGCACGTAGAGTTTCAATCACTCGCAAAAACCAGTAATCTGCTGTCACTAAAAAACACAATGTCCAATCTCTCCCAAAGGTCGCAGGTGTGATGAGACTCGAGCTTGGAAATGTTTGTTATGCTATTCGTCAATAATGGTTAGAGCGCCACCTAGTGGCATGACTATAATCCTGGTTGAATAAGATGAAATGTTAGCTGGTGATTAAAAGCATGAAATCCATCAATGTGACATCACATCGGACGTGCCGGTTTGAGGTGTTGGCAGTGGCTCGACGTGCCGGGGGTGCGAGGGCCCTCATAACGCTGCTTGCAGCTTTAATTATTATTATTATTATTATTTCGGCAAATGAATTGGCCGTTTGAGGGCCTAAACATGCTCGAAAACTCATGAAATTTTGCACACGCGTCAGGTCTGGTGAAAATTTACGTATTTTAATGTTCTCAGACATGGCCAGGGAAAATTAGCTCAGTAGCGCCACCTAGAAAAATGAAAAACGCGAGCCCCCGGTATGGGTATGACCTACATGTTTGAAAGTCGGTACACCTATATAACGTTCAGAGTCGAACAAAAAAGTCTATTATGGCAATGTCCTAAACCCAACAGGAAGTCCGCCATTTTGGATTGAAGGTGACATTTTGGGTCTGATTTTACCGTTTCCATGCCTTGTACTTTAACGAACTCCTCCTTGGGATTTGGTCCTATAAACTTCAAATTTGGACAGTGTCAACTACACCCTTGTGCCATGTTAAATTGCGGAGCTTTTGAGTTTTCACAATACTATGAGGCCGTGGCGCCATGGCGAATTTCGATGACTCGCCATGAAAATCTTATTGCCTCTCATTCTGTCATACATGTTCCGATATGGACCAAACAACACACATATGATAAGGCTCCACCCCTGAACATATTTCAACTACCATATTTGACATCAAGGACAGCGCCACCTAGTGGGAACAGGAAATGTCATGTTTTACACTTTGGGGTACAGTATAGTGATGGGTGACATCTGCAGCCTCAAATTTCTCCAGGAAAGCCTTAAGGAGTTGGTCTTGGGTTACAGTGAAAACTGTGACTTTTCGCAAAAGGGTGTGACCCCAGCGGCGTGGCGAACTTTGATGTCACGCCATGAAGAAACAAATTAGTATAACTCAATGAAATCCAGTCTGATCAGTACCAGACTTTACAGGCATGATGTCAGACCCGCCCTGAACAGATTGATGTGCCCATTGTCGGAAATACGGACAGCGCCACCTAGTGGCAACAGGAAATGTCATGGCTTTAATTTTGTTGTACTGATTTTCACAGGTTCATCGTGGCCACCTCAAAAGCGGTGAATATCACCATCAGTCCCTTGTGATGCTTCAGTGCAAAAATTGTGACTTTAAACTGAACGGCGCACCCTGGTGGCAACGCGGTTCACCATGAAAGATGAAGTGGCTTTTGAGGGTCTTGGAAAGTTTATAGAGGCTTGAAATTTGGCACACACCTCCAAATGGATGTAGGCTTTGTTGTCATGTGATCATTTTCATTGAATAGCGCGAAATGGCTCCACAGCGCCCCCTACAAAATTTCAAAACCACAGCCCCTGCTCTGTGTTCTATGTATGATTCTGAAACCTGGTAAGCTTATAGGATATATAAAGATGTACAAAAAAGTCTCTTGGTGCAATATCCCAAATCCAACAGGAAGTCAGCCATTTTAATATTAATGTGTAATTTTGGCAACATTTTCCCCTCTTTCCAGGCACCGTTCTTTGACGAACTCCTCCAAGGGATTTCATCATATTGAACTAATCTCCAGTGTGTGGAATCTAAAGACCTTTGTGATGTTAAATTGCGAAGCTTTTTACGTTCAGTGAAACGGGGTGGTTATGGTGGCACTTAGAGTTTGAATCACTCGCCAAAAAGCAGTAATCTGCTGTCACTCAAAAACACAATGTCCAATCTCTCCCAAACGTCTCAGGTGTGATGAGACTCGAGCTCGGAAATGTTTGTTATGCCATTTGTACATAATGGTTAGAGCGCCACCTAGTGGAAGGACTAACTAATCATGAATGAATGAGTTGAAATGTTAGCTGGTGGTTAAATGCATGAATTCCATCAATGTGACATCAGATCGGAGGTGCTGGTTTTAGGTGTTGGGCGTGACTCGACGCGCCGGGGGTGCGAGGGCCCTCATAACGCTGCTTGCAGCTTTAATTATTATTATTATTATTATTTCGGCAAATGAATTGGCCGTTTGAGGGCCTAAACATGCTCGAAAACTCATGAAATTTTGCACACGCGTCAGGTCTGGTGAAAATTTACGTATTTTAATGTTCTCAGACATGGCCAGGGAAAATTAGCTCTAGAGCGCCACCTAGAAAAATGAAAAACGCGAGCCCCCGGTATGGGTATGGTCTATAAGTTTGAAAGTCGGTACACCTATATAACGTTCAGAGTCGAACAAAAAAGTCTATTATGGCAATGTCCTAAACCCAACAGGAAGTCCGCCATTTTGGATTGAAGGTGACATTTTGGCTCTGATTTTACCGTTTCCATGCCTTGTACTTTAACGAACTCCTCCTTGGGATTTGGTCCTATAAACTTCAAATTTGGACAGTGTCAACTATACCCTTGTGCCATGTTAAATTGCGGAGCTTTTGAGTTTTCACAATACTATGAGGCCGTGGTGCCATGGCGAATTTCGATGACTCGCCATGAAAATCTTATTGCCTCTCATTCTGTCCTACATTTTCTGACCTTGACCAAAGTGAACACATATGATAAGGCTCCACCCCTGAACATATTTCAACTGCCATATTTGACATCAAGGACAGCGCCACCTAGTGGGAACAGGAAATGTCATGTTTTACACTTTGGGGTACAGTATAGTGATGGGTGACATCTGCAGCCTCAAATTTCTCCAGGAAAGCCTTAAGGAGTTGGTCTTGGGTTACAGTGAAAACTGTGACTTTTCGCGAAAGGGTGTGACCCCAGCGGCGTGGCGAACTTTGATGTCACGCCATGAAGAAACAAATTAGTATAACTCAATGAAATCCAGTCTGATCAGTACCAGACTTTACAGGCATGATGTCAGACCCGCCCTGAACAGATTGATGTGCCCATTGTCGGAAATACGGACAGCGCCACCTAGTGGCAACAGGAAATGTCATGGCTTTAATTTTGTTGTACTGATTTTCACAGGTTCATCTTGGCCACCTCAAAAGCGGTGAATATCACCATCAGTCCCTCGTGATGCTTCAGTGCAAAAATTGTGACTTTAAACTGAACGGCGCACCCTGGTGGCAATGCTGTTCAACATGAAAGATGAAGTGGCTTTTGAGGGTCTTGGCAAGTTTATAGAGGCTTGAAATTTGGCACACACCTCCAAATGGATGAACGCTTTGTTGGCATGTGATCATTTTCATTGAATAGCGCGAAGTGGCTCCACAGCGACCCCTACAAAATTTCAAAACCACAGCCCCTGCTCTGTGTTTTATCTATGAGTCTGAAACTTGGTAAGCTTATGGAAGATCTTAAGATGTACAAAAAAGTCTCTTGGAGCAATATCCCAAATCCAACAGGAAGTCAGCCATTTTAAAGTTAATGTGTAATTTTGGCGACATTTTCCCATCTTTTCAGGCACCGTACTTTGACGAACTCCTCCAAGGGATTTCATCAGATTGGACCGATCTGCAGTTTGTGGAATCTAAAGACCTTTGTGATGTTAAATTGCGAAGCTTTTTACGTCCAGGGAAACGGGGTGGTTATGGCGGCACTTAGAGTTTGAATCACTCGCCAAAAAGCAGTAATCTGCTGTCACTCAAAAACACAATGTCCAATCTCTCCCAAACGTCTCAGGTGTGATGAGACTCGAGCTTGGAAGTGTTTGTTATGCCATTTGTACATAATGGTTAGAGCGCCACCTAGTGGAACGACTAACTAGTCATAAATGAATGAGTTGAAATGTTAGCTGGTGGTTAAATGCATGAATTCCATCAATGTGACATCACATCGGACGTGCTGGTTTTAGGTGTTGGGCGTGGCTCGACGCGCCGGGGGTGCGAGGGCCCTCATAACGCTGCTTGCAGCTTTAATTATTATTATTATTATTATTATTATTCAGGCAAAACAAGGGCCTTTTTGAGGGCCTAAACATGCTCAAAAACTCATGAAATTTTGCACACATGCCAGGTCTGGTGAAAAATTTTGTATTTTAATGGTTTTACATATGAGCACTGGGAAATGGCTCTACAGCGCCACCTATGCCTTGTTAAATGCAGCCCTACGACCATATCGTTTCAGCTACATGTATGAAATTTGGCACACATGTGTATCATGCCGAGTCGAACAAAAAAGTCTGTGGGCCCATTGATGCAAACCCAACAGGAAGTCCGCCATTTGGAAGAGAAGGTGACATTTTGGCTCTAATTTTGCCATTTCCATGCCTCGAACTTTTGCGAACTCCTCCTTGGGATTTGGTTGTATAAGCTTCATCTTTGGTCAGTGTCAACTACACACCTGGGCCATGTTAAATTGCGGAGCTTTTGAGTTTTCACAATACTATGAGGCCGTGGCGCCATGGCGAATTTCGATGACTCGCCATGAAAATCTTATTGCCTCTCATTTTGTCATACATTTTCTGACCTTGACCAAAGTGAACACATATGATAAGGCTCCACCCCTGAACATATTTCAACTGCCATATTTGACACCAGGGACAGCGCCACCTAGTGGGAACAGGAAATGTCATGTTTTACACTTTGGGGTACAGTATAGTGATGGGTGACACCTGCAGCCTCAAATTTCTCCAGGAAAGCCTTAAGGAGTTGGTCTTGGGTTACAGTGAAAACTGTGACTTTTCGCAAAAGGGTGTGACCCCAGCAGCATGGCGAACTTTGATGTCACGCCATGAAGAAACAAATTAGTATAACTCAATGAAATCCAGTCTGTTCAGTACCAGACTTTACAGGCATGATGTCAGACCCGCCCTGAACAGATTGATGTGCCCATTGTCGGGAATACGTACAGCGCCATCTAGTGGCAACAGGAAATGTCATGGCTTTAATTTTGTTGTACTGATTTTCACAGGTTCATCGTGGCCACCTCAAAAGCGGTGAATATCAACATCAGTCCCTCGTGATGCTTCAGTGCAAAAATTGTGACTTTAAACTGAACGGCGCACCCTGGTGGCAACGCGGTCCACCATGAAAGATGAAGTGGCTTTTGAAGGGCTTGGATAGTATATAGAGGCTTTAAATTTAGCACACCCCTCCAAATGGATGAAGGCTTTGTTGTCATGTGATCATTTTTATTGAATAGCGCGAAATGGCTCCACAGCGCCCCCTACAAAATTTCAAAACCACAGCCCCAGCTCTGTGTTTTATGTATGAGTCTGAAACCTGGTAAGCTTATAGGAGATATCAAGATGTACAAAAAAGTCTCTTGGAGCAATATCCAAAATCCAACAGGAAGTCAGCCATTTTAAAATTAATGTGCAATTTTGGCAACATTTTCCCCTCTTTCCAGGCACCGTTCTTTGACGAACTCCTCCAAGGGATTTCATCATATTGAACCAATCTCCAGTGTGTGGAATCTAAAGACCTTTGTGATGTTAAATTGCGAAGCTTTTTACGTTCAGTGAAACGGGGTGGTTATGGTGGCACTTAGAGTTTGAATCACTCGCCAAAAAGCAGTAATCTGCTGTCACTCAAAAACACAATGTCCAATCTCTCCCAAAGCTCATAGGCGTGATGAGACTCGAGCTCGGAAATGTTTGTTATGCCATTTGTGCATAAGGGTTAGAGCGCCACCTAGTGGAACGACTAACAAATCATGAATGAATGAGTTGAAATGTTAGCTGGTGGTTAAATGCATGAATTCCATCAATGTGACATGAGATCGGAGGTGCTGGTTTTAGGTGTTGGGCGTGGCTCGACGCGCCGGGGGTGCGAGGGCCCTCATAACGCTGCTTGCAGCTTTAATTATTATTATTATTATTATTATTATTATTCAGGCGAAACAAGGGCCTTTTTGAGGGCCTAAACATGCTCAAAAACTCATGAAATTTTGCACACATGCCAGGTCTGGTGAAAAATTTTGTATTTTAATGGTTTTACATATGAGCACTGGGAAATGGCTCTAGAGCGCCACCTATGCCTTGTTAAATGCAGCCCTACGACCACATCGTTTCAGCTACATGTATGAAATTTGGCACACATGTGTATCATGCCAAGACGAACAAAAAAGTCAGTGGGCCCATTGACGCAAACCCAACAGGAAGTCCGCCATTTGGAAGAGAAGGTGACATTTTGGCTCTAATTTTGCCATTTCCATGCCTCGAACTTTTGCGAACTCCTCCTTGGGGTTTGATTTCATAACCTTCATATTTGGTCAGTGTCAACTACACCCTTGTGCCATGTTAAATTGCGGAGCTTTTGAGTTTTCACAATACTATGAGGCCGTGGCGCCATGGCGAATTTCGATGACTCGCCATGAAAATCTTATTGCCTCTCATTTTGTCATACATTTTCTGACCTTGACCAAAGTGAACACATATGATAAGGCTCCACCCCTAAACATATTTCAACTGCCATATTTGACATCAAGGACAGCGCCACCTAGTGGGAACAGGAAATGTCATGTTTTACACTTTGGGGTACAGTATAGTGATGGGTGACATCTGCAGCCTCAAATTTCTCCAGAAAACCCTCAAGGAGTTGGTCTTGGGTTACAGTGAAAACTGTGACTTTTCGCAAAAGGGTGTGACCCCAGCAGCATGGCGAACTTTGATGTCACGCCATGAAGAAACAAATTAGTATAACTCAATGAAATCCAGTCTGATCAGTACCAGACTTTACAGGCATGATGTCAGACGCGCCCTGAACAGATTGATGTGCCCATTGTCGGAAATACGGACAGCGCCACCTAGTGGCAACAGGAAATGTCATGGCTTTAATTTTGTTGTACTGATTTTCACAGGTTCATCGTGGCCACCTGAAAAGCGGTGAATATCAACATCAGTCCCTCGTGATGCTTCAGTGCAAAAATTGTGACTTTAAACTGAACGGCGCACCCTGGTGGCAACGCTGTTCACGATGAAAGATGAAGTGGCTTTTGAGGGTCTTGGCAAGTTTATAGAGGCTTGAAATTTGGCACACACCTCCAATGTGACGAAGGCTTTGTTGTTATGTGATCATTTTCATTGAATATCCCAAAATGGCTCCACAGCGCCCCCTACAAAATTTCAAAACCACAGCCCCAGCTCTGTGTTTTATGTATGAATCTGAAACCTGGTAGGCTTATAGGAGATATCAAGATGTACAAAAAAGTCTCTTGGAGCAATATCCCAAATCCAACAGGAAGTCAGCCATTTTAAAATGAATGTGCAATTTTGGCAACATTTTCCCCTCTTTTCAGGCACCGTACTTTGACGTACTCCTCCAAGGGATTTCATCAGATTGATGCAATCTCCTGTGTGTGGAATCTAAAGACCTTTGTGATGTTAAATTGCGAAGCTTTTTACGTTCAGGGAAACGGGATGGTTATGGCGGCACTTAGAGTTTGAATCACTCTCCAAAAAGCAATAATCTGCTGTCACTCAAAAACACAATGTCCAATCTCTCCAAAACGTCCCAGGTGTGATGAGACTCGAGCTCGGAAATGTTTGTTATGCCATTTGTACATAATGGTTAGAGCGCCACCTAGTGGAACGACTAACTAATCATGAATGAATGAGTTGAAATGTTAGCTGGTGGTTAAATGCATGAATTCCATCAATGTGACATCAGATCGGACGTGCTGGTTTTAGGTGTTGGGCGTGGCTCGACGTGCCGGGGGTGCGAGGGCCCTCATAACGCTGCTTGCAGCTTTAATTAGGGTCCGAGCACCGAGAGTGCGAAGGCCCTATTGTATCTGCTCCGTTTCTTATTATTATTATTATTATTATTATTATTATTATTATTCAGGCGAAACAAGGGCCTTTTTGAGGGCCTAAACATGCTCAAAAACTCATGAAATTTTGCACACATGCCAGGTCTGGTGAAAAATTTTGTATTTTAATGGTTTTACATATGAGCACTGGGAAATGGCTCTACAGCGCCACCTATGCCTTGTAAAATGCAGCCCTACGACCACATCGTTTGTGCTACATGTATGAAATTTGGCACACATGTGTATCATGCCAAGACGAACAAAAAAGTCAGTGGGCCCATTGACGCAAACCCAACAGGAAGTCCGCCATTTGGAAGAGAAGGTGACATTTTGGCTCTAATTTTGCCATTTCCATGCCTCGAACTTTTGCGAACTCCTCCTTGGGATTTGGTTGTATAAGCTTCATCTTTGGTCAGTGTCAACTACACACCTGGGCCATGTTAAATTGCGGAGCTTTTGAGTTTTTACAATACTATGAGGCCGTGGCGCCATGGCGAATTTCGATGACTCGCTATGAAAATCTTATTGCCTCTCATTTTGTCATACATTTTCTGACCTTGACCAAAGTGAACACATATGATAAGGCTCCACCCCTGAACATATTTCAACTGCCATATTTGACACCAAGGACAGCGCCACCTAGTGGGAACAGGAAATGTCATGTTTTACACTTTGGGGTACAGTATAGTGATGGGTGACACCTGCAGCCTCAAATTTCTCCAGGAAAGCCTTAAGGAGTTGGTCTTGGGTTACAGTGAAAACTGTGACTTTTCGCAAAAGGGTGTGACCCCAGCAGCATGGCGAACTTTGATGTCACGCCATGAAGAAACAAATTAGTATAACTCAATGAAATCCAGTCTGTTCAGTACCAGACTTTACAGGCATGATGTCAGACCCGCCCTGAACAGATTGATGTGCCCATTGTCGGGAATACGTACAGCGCCACCTAGTGGCAACAGGAAATGTCATGGCTTTAACTTTGTTGTACTGATTTTCACAGGTTGATCGTGGCCACCTCAAAAGCGGTGAATATCACCATCAGTCCCTCGTGATGCTTCAGTGCAAAAATTGTGACTTTAAACTGAACGGCGCACCCTGGTGGCAACGCGGTTCATCATGAAAGATGAAGTGGCTTTTGAGGGGCTTGGAAAGTTTATAGAGGCTTGAAATTTGGCACACACCTCCAAATGCATGAAGGCATTGTTGTTATGTAACCATTTTCCTTGAATAGCGCAAAATGGCTCCACAGCGCCCCCTACAATATTTCAAAACATCAGCCCCTGCTCTGTGTTTCATCTATGAGTCTGACACTTGGTAAGCTTGTGTAAGATATCAAGATGTACAAAAAAGTCTCTTGGAGCAATATCCCAAATCCAACAGGAAGTCAGCCATTTTAAAATTAATGTGTAATTTTGATGACATTTTCCCCCCTTTTCAGGCCTCATACTTTGACGAACTCCTCCAAGGGATTTCATCATATTGAAGCATTCTTCAGTGTGTAGAATCTAAAGACCTTTGTGATGTTAAATTGCGAAGCTTTTTCCGTTCAGGGAAACGGGGTGGTCATGGCGGCACGTAGAGTTTCAATCACTCGCAAAAAGCAGTAATCTGCTGTCACTCAAAAACACAATGTCCAATCTCTCCCAAAGGTCGCAGGTGTGATGAGACTCGAGCTTGGAAATGTTTGTTATGCTATTTGTCAATAATGGTTAGAGCGCCACCTAGTGGCATGACTATAATCCTGGTTGAATAAGATGAAATGTTAGCTGGTGATTAAAAGCATGAAATCCATCAATGTGACATCACATTGGACGTGCCGGTTTGAGGTGTTGGCAGTGGCTCGACGTGCCGGGGGTGCGAGGGCCCTCATAACGCTGCTTGCAGCTTTAATTAGGGCCCGAGCACTGACAGTGCGAAGGCCCTATTGTAATTGCTCTGTTTATTATTATTATTAGGGCCCGAGCACCGAGAGTGCGAAGGCCCTATTGGATCTGCTCCGTTTCTTATTATTATTATTATTATTATTATTATTATTATTATTATTATTATTATTATTATTATTATTATTATTCAGGCGAAACAAGGGCCTTTTTGAGGGCCTAAACATGCTCAAAAACTCATGAAATTTTGCACACATGCCAGGTCTGGTGAAAAATTTTGTATTTTAATGGTTTTACATATGAGCACTGGGAAATGGCTCTAGAGCGCCACCTATGCCTTGTTAAATGCAGCCCTACGACCACATTGTTTGAGCTACATGTATGAAATTTGGCACACATGTGTATCATGCCAAGACGAACAAAAAAGTCAGTGGGCCCATTGACGCAAACCCAACAGGAAGTCCGCCATTTGGAAGAGAAGGTGACATTTTGGCTCTAATTTTGCCATTTCCATGCCTCGAACTTTTGCGAACTCCTCCTTGGGGTTTGATTTCATAACCTTCATATTTGGTCAGTGTCAACTACACCCTTGTGCCATGTTAAATTGCGGAGCTTTTGAGTTTTCACAATACTATGAGGCCGTGGCGCCATGGCGAATTTCGATGACTCGCCATGAAAATCTTATTGCCTCTCATTTTGTCATACATTTTCTGACCTTGACCAAAGTGAACACATATGATAAGGCTCCACCCCTAAACATATTTCAACTGCCATATTTGACATCAAGGACAGCGCCACCTAGTGGGAACAGGAAATGTCATGTTTTACACTTTGGGGTACAGTATAGTGATGGGTGACATCTGCAGCCTCAAATTTCTCCAGAAAAGCCTTAAGGAGTTGGTCTTGGGTTACAGTGTAAACTGTGACTTTTCGCAAAAGGGTGTGACCCCAGCAGCATGGCGAACTTTGATGTCACGCCATGAAGAAACAAATTAGTATAACTCAATGAAATCCAGTCTGCTCAGTACCAGACTTTACAGGCATGATGACAGACCCGCCCTGAACAGATTGATGTGCCCATTGTCGGGAATACGGACAGCGCCACCTAGTGGGAACAGGAAATGTCATGGCTTTAATTTTGTTGTACTGATTTTCACAGGTTCATCGTGGCCACCTCAAAAGCGGTGAATATCACCATCAGTCCCTTGTGATGCTTCAGTGCAAAAATTGTGACTTTAAACTGAACGCCGTACCCTGGTGGCAACGCGGTTCACCATGAAAGATGAAGTGGCTTTTGAGGGGCTTGGAAAGTTTAAAAAGTCTTGAAATTTGGCACACACCTCCAATGTGGTTAAGGCTTTGTTGTTATGTGATCATTTTCATTGAATATCCCAAAATGGCTCCACAGCGCCCCCTACAAAATTTCAAAATCACAGCCCCTGCTCAGTGTTTTATGTATGAGTCTGAAACCTGGTAAGCTTATATGAGATATCAAGATGTACAAAAAAGTCTCTTGGAGCAATATCCCAAATCCAACAGGAAGTCAGCCATTTTAAAATTAATGTGTAATTTTGGCGACATTTTCCCCTCTTTTCAGGCATCGTTCTTTGACGAACTCCTCCAAGGGATTTCATCATATTGAACCATTCTCCAGTGTGTGGAATCTAAAGACCTTTGTGATGTTAAATTGCGAAGCTTTTTACGTCCAGGGAAACGGGGTGGTTATGGCGGCACTTAGAGTTTGAATCACTCGCCAAAAAGCAGTAATCTGCTGTCACTCAAAAACACAATGTCCAATCTCTCCCAAACGTCTCAGGTGTGATGAGACTCGAGCTTGGAAGTGTTTGTTATGCCATTTGTACATAATGGTTAGAGCGCCACCTAGTGGAACGACTAACTAATCATGAATGAATGAGTTGAAATGTTAGCTGGTGGTTAAATGCATGAATTCCATCAATGTGACATCAGATCGGACGTGCTGGTTTTAGGTGTTGGGCGTGGCTCGACGCGCCGGGGGTGCGAGGGCCCTCATAACGCTGCTTGCAGCTTTAATTAGGGCCCGAGCACTGAGAGTGCGAAGGCCCTATTGTATCTGCTCCGTTTCTTATTATTATTATTATTATTATTAGGGCCCGAGCACCGAGAGTGCGAAGGCCCTATTGTATCTGCTCCGTTTCTTATTATTATTATTATTATTATTATTATTATTATTATTATTATTATTATTATTCAGGCGAAACAAGGGCCTTTTTGAGGTCCTAAACATGCTCAAAAACTCATGAAATTTTGCACACATGCCAGGTCTGGTGAAAAATTTTGTATTTTAATGGTTTTACATATGAGCACTGGGAAATGGCTCTAGAGCGCCACCTATGCCTTGTTAAATGCAGCCCTACGACCACATCGTTTGAGCTACATGTATGAAATTTGGCACACATGTGTATCATGCCGAGTCGAACAAAAAAGTCTGTGGGCCCATTGACGCAAACCCAACAGGAAGTCCGCCATTTGGAAGAGAAGGTGACATTTTGGCTCTAATTTTGCCATTTCCATGCCTCGAACTTTTGCGAACTCCTCCTTGGGGTTTGATTTCATAACCTTCATATTTGGTCAGTGTCAACTACACCCTTGTGCCATGTTAAATTGCGGAGCTTTTGAGTTTTCACAATACTATGAGGCCGTGGCGCCATGGCGAATTTCGATGACTCGCCATGAAAATCTTATTGCCTCTCATTTTGTCATACATTTTCTGACCTTGACCAAAGTGAACACATATGATAAGGCTCCACCCCTGAACATATTTCAACTGCCATATTTGACACCAGGGACAGCGCCACCTAGTGGGAACAGGAAATGTCATGTTTTACACTTTGGGGTACAGTATAGTGATGGGTGACATCTGCAGCCTCAAATTTCTCCAGGAAAGCCTTAAGGAGTTGGTCTTGGGTTACAGTGAAAACTGTGAGTTTTCGCGAAAGGGTGTGACCCCAGCAGCATGGCGAACTTTGATGTCACGCCATGAAGAAACAAATTAGTATAACTCAATGAAATCCAGTCTGATCAGTACCAGACTTTACAGGCATGATGTCAGACCCGCCCTGAACAGATTGATGTGCCCATTGTCGGAAATACGGGCAGCGCCACCTAGTGGGAACAGGAAATGTCATGGCTTTCATTTTGTTGTACTGATTTTCACAGGTTCATCGTGGCCACCTCAAAAGCGGTGAATAACACCATCAGTCCCTCGTGATGCTTCAGTGCAAAAATTGTGACTTTAAACTGAACGGCGCACCCTGGTGGCAACGCTGTTCACCATGAAAGATGAAGTGGCTTTTGAGGGTCTTGGCAAGTGTATAGAGGCTTGAAATTTGGCACACACCTCCAATGTGACGAAGGCTTTGTTGTCATGTGATAATTTTCATTGAATATCCCAAAATGGCTCCACAGCGCCCCCTACAAAATTTCAAAACCACAGCCCCAGCTCTGTGTTTTATGTATGAATCTGAAACCTGGTAGGCTTATAGGAGATATCAAGATGTACAAAAAAGTCTCTTGGAGCAATATCCCAAATCCAACAGGAAGTCAGCCATTTTAAAATTAATGTGTAATTTTGGCGACATTTTCCCCTCTTTTCAGGCTTCATACTTTGACGAACTCCTCCAAGGGATTTCATCAGATTGGACCGATCTGAAGTTTGTGGAATCTAAAGACCTTTGTGATGTTAAATTGCGAAGCTTTTTACGTTCAGGGAAACGGGGTGGTCATGGCGGCACTTAGAGTTTCAATCACTCACCAAAAAGCAGTAATCTGCTGTCACTCAAAAACACAATATCCAATCTCTCCCAAACGTCGCAGGTGTGATGAGACTCGAGCTCGGAAATGTTTGTTATGCCATTTGTCGGTAATAGTTAGAGCGCCACCTAGTGGGACGACTATAATCATGGTTCAATGAGATGAAATGTTAGCTGGTGGTTAAATGCATGAATTCCATCAATGTGACATCACATCGGACGTGCTGGTTTTAGGTGTTGGGCGTGGCTCGACACGCCAGGGTGCGAGGGCCCTCATAACGCTGCTTGCAGCTTTAATTAGGGCCCGAGCACTGACAGTGCGAAGGCCCTATTGTAATTGCTCTGTTTATTATTATTATTATTATTATTATTATTATTATTATTATTATTATTATTATTATTATTATTATTATTCCGGCAAATGAATCGGCCTTTTGAGGGCCTAAACATGCTCGAAAACTCATGAAATTTTGCACACGCGTCAGGTCTGGTGAAAATTTACGTATTTTAATGTTCTCAGACATGGCCAGTGAAAATTAGCTCAGTAGCGCCACCTAGAAAAATGAAAAACGCGAGCCCCCGGTATGGGTATGACCTACATGTTTGAAAGTCGGTACACCCATAAAATGTTCAGAGTCGAACAAAAAAGTCTATTATGGCAATGTCCTAAACCCAACAGGAAGTCCGCCATTTTGGATTGAAGGTGACATTTTGGCTCTGATTTTGCCATTTCCATGCCTCGAACTTTTGCGAACTCCTCCTTGGGGTTTGATTTCATAACCTTCATATTTGGTCAGTGTCAACTACACCCTTGTGCCATGTTAAATTGCGGAGCTTTTGAGTTTTCACAATACTATGAGGCCGTGGCGCCATGGCGAATTTCGATGACTCGCCATCAAAATCTTATTGCCTCTCATTTTGTCATACATTTTCTGACCTTGACCAAAGTGAACACATATGATAAGGCTCCACCCCTGAACATATTTCAACTGCCATATTTGACACCAGGGACAGCGCCACCTAGTGGGAACAGGAAATGTCATGTTTTACACTTTGGGGTACAGTATAGTGATGGGTGACATCTGCAGCCTCAAATTTCTCCAGGAAAGGCGTAAGTAGTTGGTCTTGGGGTACAGTGAAAACTGTGGCTTTTCACGAAAGGGTGTGACCTCAGCAGCATGGCGAACTTTGATATCTCGCCATGAAGAAACAAATTAGTACAACTCCATGAAATCCAGTCTGATTAGTACCAGACTTTACAGGCATGATGTCACACCCGCCCTGAACAGATTGATGTGCCCATTGTCAGGAATATGAAGAGCGCCACCTAGTGGGAACAGGAAATGTCATGTCTTACACTTTGTTGTACTGATTTTCACAGGTTCATAGTGGCCACCTCAAAAGCGGTGAATATCACCTTCAGTCCTTGATGATGCTTTAGTGCAAAAATTGTGACTTTAAACTGAACGGCGCACCCTGGTGGCAACGCTGTTCACCATGAAAAATGAAGTGGCTTTTGAGGGTCTTGGAAAGTTTATAGAGGCTTGAAATTTGGCGCACACCTCCATTGTGTTTAAGGCTTTGTTGTTATGTGATCATTTTCATTGAATAGCGCAAAATGGCTCCACAGCGCCCCCTACAAAATTTCAAAACATCAGCCCCAGCTCTGTGTTTTATGTATGAGTCTGAAACCTGGTAAGCTTATAGGAGATATCAAGATGTACAAAAAAGTCTCTTGGAGCAATATCCCAAATCTAACAGGAAGTCAGCCATTTTAAAATTAATGTGTAATTTTTGTGACATTTTCCCCTCTTTTCAGGCACCGTTCTTTGACGAACTCCTCCAAGGGATTTCATCATATTGAACCAATCTCCAGTGTGTGGAATCTAAAGACCTTTGTGATGTTAAATTGCGAAGCTTTTTACGTTGAGGGAAACGGGGTGGTCATGGCGGCACGTGGAGTTTCAGTCACTCGCCAAAAAGCAGTAATCTGCTGTCACTCAAAATCAAAATGTCCAATATGTCCCAAAGGTCGCAGGCGTGATGAGACTCGAGCTCGGAAATGTTTGTTATGCCATTTGTCAGTAATGGTTAGAGCGCCACCTAGTGGGACGACTATAATCATGATTGAATGAGATGAAATGTTAGCTGGTGGTTGAATGCATGAATTTCATCAATGTGACATCAGATCGGACGTGCTGGTTGTAGGTGTTGGGCGTAGCTCGACGCGATGGGGTGCGAGGGCCCTCATAACGCTGCTTGCAGCTTTAATTATTATTATTATTATTATTATTATTATTATTATTATTATTCACCCCAAACAAGGGCCTTTTTGAGGGCCTAAACATGCTCAAAAACTCATGAAATTTTGCACACATGCCAGGTCTGGTGAAAAATTTTGTATTTTAATGGTTTTACATATGAGCACTGGGAAATGGCTCTACAGCGCCACCTATGCCTTGTTAAATGCAGCCCTACGACCACATCGTTTGAGCTACATGTATGAAATTTGGCACACATGTGTATTATGCCAAGACGAACAAAAAAGTCGGTGGGCCCATTGACGCAAACCCAACAGGAAGTCCGCCATTTGGAAGTGAAGCTGACATTTTGGCTCTAATTTTGCCATTTCCATGCCTCGAACTTTAACGAACTCCTCCTTGGGATTTGGTCGTATAAGCTTCATATTTGGTCAGTGCCAACTACACCCTTGTGCCATGTTAAATTGCGGAGCTTTTGAGTTTTCACAATACTATGAGGCCGTGGCGCCATGGCGAATTTCGATGACTCGCCATGAAAATCTTATTGCCTCTCATTTTGTCATACAATTTCTGACCTTGACCAAAGTGAACACATATGATAAGGCTCCAGCCCTGAACATATTTCAACTGCCATATTTGACATCAAGGACAGCGCCACCTAGTGGGAACAGGAAATGTCATGTTTTACACTTTGGGGTACAGTATAGTGATGGGTGACATCTGCAGCCTCAAATTTCTCCAGGAAAGCCTTAAGGAGTTGGTCTTGGGTTACAGTGAAAACTGTGAGTTTTCGCGAAAGGGTGTGACCCCAGCAGCATGGCGAACTTTGATGTCACGCCATGAAGAAACAAATTAGTATAACTCAATGAAATCCAGTCTGATCAGTACCAGACTTTACAGGCATGATGTCAGACGCGCCCTGAACAGATTGATGTGCCCATTGTCAGGAATATGAAGAGCGCCACCTAGTGGGAACAGGAAATGTCATGTCTTACACTTTGTTGTACTGATTTTCACAGGTTCATTGTGGCCACCTCAAAAGCGGTGAATATCACCATCAGTCCTTCATGATGCTTTAGTGCAAAAATTGTGAGTTTAAACTGAACGGCGCACCCTGGTGGCAACGCTGTTCACCATGAAAAATGAAGTGGCTTTTGAGGGGCTTGGAAAGTTTAAAAAGTCTTGAAATTTGGCGCACACCTCCAATGTGCATAAGGCTTTGTTGTTATGTGATCATTTTCATTGAATAGCGCAAAATGGCTCCACAGCGCCCCCTACGAAATTTCAAAACATCAGCCCCAGCTCTGTGTTTTATGTATGAGTCTTAAACCTGGTAAGCTTATAGGAGATATCAAGATGTACAAAAAAGTCTCTTGGAGCAATATCCCAAATCCAACAGGAAGTCAGCCATTTTAAAATTCATGTGTAATTTTGATGACATTTTCCCCCCTTTTCAGGCCTCATACTTTGACGAACTCCTCCAAGGGATTTCATCAGATTGGACCGATCTGCAGTTTGTGGAATCTAAAGACCTTTGTGATGTTAAATTGCGAAGCTTTTTACGTCCAGGGAAACGGGGTGGTTATGGCGGCACTTAGAGTTTGAATCACTCGCCAAAAAGCAGTAATCTGCTGTCACTCAAAAACACAATGTCCAATCTCTCCCAAACGTCTCAGGTGTGATGAGACTCGAGCTTGGAAGTGTTTGTTATGCCATTTGTACATAATGGTTAGAGCGCCACCTAGTGGAACGACTAACTAATCATGAATGAATGAGTTGAAATGTTAGCTGGTGGTTAAATGCATGAATTCCATCAATGTGACATCAGATCGGACGTGCTGGTTTTAGGTGTTGGGCGTGGCTCGACGCGCCGGGGGTGCGAGGGCCCTCATAACGCTGCTTGCAGCTTTAATTAGGGCCCGAGCACTGAGAGTGCGAAGGCCCTATTGTATCTGCTCCGTTTCTTATTATTATTATTATTATTATTCACCCCAAACAAGGGCCTTTTTGAGGGCCTAAACATGCTCAAAAACTCATGAAATTTTGCACACATGCCAGGTTTGGTGAAAAATTTTGTATTTTAATGGTTTTACATATGAGCACTGGGAAATGGCTCTACAGCGCCACCTATGCCTTGTTAAATGCAGCCCTACGACCACATCGTTTGAGCTACATGTATGAAATTTGGCACACATGTGTATCATGCCAAGACGAACAAAAAAGTCTGTGGGTCCATTGACGCAAACCCAACAGGAAGTCCGCCATTTGGAAGAGAAGGTGACATTTTGGCTCTAATTTTGCCATTTCCATGCCTCGAACTTTAACGAACTCCTCCTTGGGATTTGGTCCTATAAGCTTCAAATTTGGACAGTGTCAACTACACCCTTGTGCCATGTTAAATTGTGGAGCTTTTGAGTTTTCACAATACTATGAGGCCGTGGCGCCATGGCGAATTTTGATGACTCGCCATGAAAATCTTATTGCCTCTCATTCTGTCATACATGTTCCGATCTGGACCAAAGAGCACACATATGATAAGGCTCCACCCCTGAACATATTTCAACTGCCATATTTGACATCAAGGACAGCGCCACCTAGTGGGAACAGGAAATGTCATGTTTTACACTTTGGGGTACAGTATTGTGATGGGTGACATCTGCAGCCTCAAATTTCTCCAGGAAAGCCTTAAGGAGTTGGTCTTGGGTTACAGTGAAAACTGTGAGTTTTCGCCAAAGGGTGTGACCCCAGCAGCATGGCGAACTTTGATGTCACGCCATGAAGAAACAAATTAGTATAACTCAATGAAATCCAGTCTGATCAGTACCAGACTTTACAGGCATGATGTCAGACCCGCCCTGAACAGATTGATATGCCCATTGTCGGAAATACGGACAGCGCCACCTAGTGGCAACAGGAAATGTCATGGCTTTAACTTTGTTGTACTGATTTTCACAGGTTGATCGTGGCCACCTCAAAAGCGGTGAATATCACCATCAGTCCCTCGTGATGCTTCAGTGCAAAAATTGTGACTTTAAACTGAACGGCGCACCCTGGTGGCAACGCGGTTCATCATGAAAGATGAAGTGGCTTTTGAGGGGCTTGGAAAGTTTATAGAGGCTTGAAATTTGGCACACACCTCCAAATGGATGAAGGCATTGTTGTTATGTAACCATTTTCCTTGAATAGCGCAAAATGGCTCCACAGCGCCCCCTACAATATTTCAAAACATCAGCCCCTGCTCTGTGTTTCATCTATGAGTCTGACACTTGGTAAGCTTGTGTAAGATATCAAGGTGTACAAAAAAGTCTCTTGGAGCAATATCCCAAATCCAACAGGAAGTCAGCCATTTTAAAATTAATGTGTAATTTTGATGACATTTTCCCCCCTTTTCAGGCCTCATACTTTGACGAACTCCTCCAAGGGATTTCATCATATTGAAGCATTCTTCAGTGTGTAGAATCTAAAGACCTTTGTGATGTTAAATTGCGAAGCTTTTTCCGTTCAGGGAAACGGGGTGGTCATGGCGGCACGTAGAGTTTCAATCACTCGCAAAAAGCAGTAATCTGCTGTCACTAAAAAACACAATGTCCAATCTCTCCCAAAGGTCGCAGGTGTGATGAGACTCGAGCTTGGAAATGTTTGTTATGCTATTTGTCAATAATGGTTAGAGCGCCACCTAGTGGCATGACTATAATCCTGGTTGAATAAGATGAAATGTTAGCTGGTGATTAAAAGCATGAAATCCATCAATGTGACATCACATCGGACGTGCCGGTTTGAGGTGTTGGCAGTGGCTCGACGTGCCGGGGGTGCGAGGGCCCTCATAACGCTGCTTGCAGCTTTAATTATTATTATTATTATTATTTCGGCAAATGAATTGGCCGTTTGAGGGCCTAAACATGCTCGAAAACTCATGAAATTTTGCACACGCGTCAGGTCTGGTGAAAATTTACGTATTTTAATGTTGTCAGACATGGCCAGGGAAAATTAGCTCAGTAGCGCCACCTAGAAAATTGAAAAACGCGAGCCCCCGGTATGGGTATGGCCTACAAGTTTGAAAGTCGGTACACCGTTATAACGTTCAGAGTCGAACAAAAAAGTCTATTATGGCAATGTCCTAAACCCAACAGGAAGTCCGCCATTTTGGATTGAAGGTGACATTTTGGCTCTGATTTTACCGTTTCCATGCCTTGTACTTTAACGAACTCCTCCTTGGGATTTGGTCCTATAAACTTCAAATTTGGACAGTGTCAACTACACCCTTGTGCCATGTTAAATTGCGGAGCTTTTGAGTTTTCACAATACTATGAGGCCGTGGCGCCATGGCGAATTTCGATGACTCGCCATGAAAATCTTATTGCCTCTCATTCTGTCATACATGTTCCGATCTGGACCAAAGAGCACACATATGATAAGGCTCCACCCCTGAACATATTTCAACTGCCATATTTGACATCAAGGACAGCGCCACCTAGTGGGAACAGGAAATGTCATGTTTTACACTTTGGGGTACAGTATAGTGATGGGTGACATCTGCAGCCTCAAATTTCTCCAGGAAAGCCTTAAGGAGTTGGTCTTGGGTTACAGTGAAAACTGTGAGTTTTCGTGAAAGGGTGTGACCCCAGCAGCATGGCGAACTTTGATGTCACGCCATGAAGAAACAAATTAGTATAACTCAATGAAATCCAGTCTGATCAGTACCAGACTTTACAGGCATGATGTCAGACCCGCCCTGAACAGATTGAACTACCCATTGTCGGGAATACCCACAGCGCCACCTAGTGGCAACAGGAAATGTCATGGCTTTAATTTTGTTGTACTGATTTTCACAGGTTCATCTTGGCCACCTCAAAAGCGGTGAATATCAACATCAGTCCCTCGTGATGCTTCAGTGCAAAAATTGTGACTTTAAACTGAACGGCGCACCCTGGTGGCAACGCGGTCCACCATGAAAGATGAAGTGGCTTTTGAGGGGCTTGGAAAGTCTATAGAGGCTTGAAATTTGGCACACACCTCCAATGTGATGAAGGCTTTGTTGTCATGTGATCATTTTCATTGAATAGCGCGAAATTGCTCCACAGCGCCCCCTACAAAATTTCAAAACCACAGCCCCAGCTCTGTGTTTCATCTATGAGTCTGAAACCTGGTAAGCTTATGGAAAATATCAAGATGTACAAAAAAGTCTCTTGGAGCAATATCCCAAATCCAACAGGAAGTCAGCCATTTTAAAATTAATGTGTAATTTTGGCGACATTTTCCCCTCTTTTCAGGCTTCATACTTTGACGAACTCCTCCAAGGGATTTCATCATATTGAACCATTCTCCAGTGTGTGGAATCTAAAGACCTTTGTGATGTTAAATTGCGAAGCTTTTTACGTTCAAGGAAACGGGGTGGTCATGGCGGCACGTGGAGTTTCAATCACTCGCCAAAAAGCAGTAATATGCTGTCACTCAAAGACACAAAGTCCAATCTCTCCCAAAGGTCGCAGGCGTGATGAGACTCGAGCTCGGAAATGTTTGTTATATGGCCTTTGTCTATAATGGTTAGAGCGCCACCTAGTGGGACGACTATACTCATGGTTGAACCAAATGAAATGTTAACTGGTGGTTAAATGCATGAATTCCATCAATGTGACATCAGATCGGACGTGCTGGTTTCAGGTGTTGGGCGTGGCTCGACACGCCGGGGGTGCGAGGGCCCTCATAACGCTGCTTGCAGCTTTAATTAGGGCCCGAGCACTGAGAGTGCGAAGGCCCTATTGTATCTGCTCCGTTTCTTATTATTATTATTATTATTATTATTCACCCCAAACAAGGGCCTTTTTGAGGGCCTAAACATGCTCAAAAACTCATGAAATTTTGCACACATGCCAGGTCTGGTGAAAAATTTTGTATTTTAATGGTTTTACTTATGAGCACTGGGAAATGGCTCTAGAGCGCCACCTATGCCTTGTTAAATGCAGCCCTACGACCACATGGTTTGAGCTACATGTATGAAATTTGGCACACATGTGTATCATTCCAAGACGAACAAAAAAGTCTGTGGGCCCATTGACGCAAACCCAACAGGAAGTCCGCCATTTGGAAGAGAAGGTGACATTTTGGCTCTAATTTTGCCATTTCCATGCCTCGAACTTTAACGAACTCCTCCTTGGGATTTGGTTGTATAAGCTTCATCTTTGGTCAGTGTCAACTACACACCTGGGCCATGTTAAATTGCGGAGCTTTTGAGTTTTCACAATACTATGAGGCCGTGGCGCCATGGCGAATTTCGATGACTCGCCATGAAAATCTTATTGCCTCTCATTTTGTCATACATTTTCTGACCTTGACCAAAGTGAACACATATGATAAGGCTCCACCCCTGAACATATTTCAACTGCCATATTTGACACCAGGGACAGCGCCACCTAGTGGGAACAGGAAATGTCATGTTTTACACTTTGGGGTACAGTATTGTGATGGGTGACATCTGCAGCCTCAAATTTCTCCAGGAAAGCCTTAAGGAGTTGGTCTTGGGTTACAGTGAAAACTGTGACTTTTCGCAAAAGGGTGTGACCTCAGCAGCATGGCGAACTTTGATGTCACGCCATGAAGAAACAAATTAGTATAACTCAATGAAATCCAGTCTGTTCAGTACCAGACTTTACAGGCATGATGTCAGACCCGCCCTGAACAGATTGATGTGCCCATTGTCGGGAATACGTACAGCGCCACCTAGTGGCAACAGGAAATGTCATGTCTTACACTTTGTTGTACTGATTTTCACAGGTTCATTGTGGCCACCTCAAAAGCGGTGAATATCACCATCACTCCTTCATGATGGTTTAGTGCGAATATTGTGACTTTAAACTGAATGGCGCACCCTGGTGGCAGCGCATTTCACCATGAAAGATGAAGTGGCTTTTGAGGGGCTTGGAAAGTTTATAGAGGCTTGAAATTTGGCACACACCTCCAATGTGATGAAGGCTTTGTTGTCATGTGATCATTTTCATTGAATATCCCAAAATGGCTCCACAGCGCCCCCTACAAAATTTCAAAACCACAGCCCCAGCTCTGTGTTTTATGTATGAATCTGAAACCTGGTAGGCTTATAGGAGATATCAAGATGTACAAAAAAGTCTCTTGGAGCAATATCCCAAATCCAACAGGAAGTCAGCCATTTTAAAATTAACGTGCAATTTTGGCGACATTTTCCCCGCTTTCCAGGCATTGTTCTTTGACGAACTCCTCCAAGGGATTTCATCATATTGAACCAATCTCCAGTGTGTGGAATCTAAAGACCTTTGTGATGTTAAATTGCGAAGCTTTTTACGTCCAGGGAAACAGGGTGGTTATGGCGGCACTTAGAGTTTGAATCACTCGCCAAAAAGCAGTAATCTGCTGTCACTCAAAAACACAATGTCCAATCTCTCCCAAACGTCTCAGGTGTGATGAGACTCGAGCTCGGAAGTGTTTGTTATGCCATTTGTACATAATGGTTAGAGCGCCACCTAGTGGAACGACTAACTAATCATGAATGAATGAGTTGAAATGTTAGCTGGTGGTTAAATGCATGAATTCCATCAATGTGACATCAGATCGGAGGTGCTGGTTTTAGGTGTTGGGCGTGGCTCGACGCGCCGGGAGTGCGAGGGCCCTCATAACGCTGCTTGCAGCTTTAATTATTAGGGCCCGAGCACCGAGAGTGCGAAGGCCCTATTGTATCTGCTCCGTTTCTTATTAGGGCCCGAGCACTGATAGTGCGAAGGCCCTATTGTAATTGCTCTGTTTATTATTATTATTATTATTATTATTATTATTATTATTATTATTATTATTATTATTATTATTATTATTATTCCGGCAAATGAATTGGCCGTTTGAGGGCCTAAACATGCTCGAAAACTCATGAAATTTTGCACACGCGTCAGGTCTGGTGAAAATTTACGTATTTTAATGTTCCCAGACATGGCCAGGGAAAATTAGCTCAGTAGCGCCACCTAGAAAAATGAAAAACGCGAGCCCCCGGTATGGGTACGACCTACACGTTTGAAAGTCGGTACACCTATATAACGTTCAGAGTCGAACAAAAAAGTCTATTATGGCAATGTCCTAAACCCAACAGGAAGTCCGCCATTTTGGATTGAAGGTGACATTTTGGGTCTGATTTTACCGTTTCCATGCCTTGTACTTTAACGAACTCCTCCTTGGGATTTGGTCCTATAAACTTCATATTTGGTCAGTGTCAACTACACCCTTGTGCCATGTTAAATTGCGGAGCTTTTGAGTTTTCACAATACTATGAGGCCGTGGCGCCATGGCGAATTTCGATGACTCGCCATGAAAATCTTATTGCCTCTCATTCTGTCATACATGTTCCGATCTGGACCAAAGAGCACACATATGATAAGGCTCCACCCCTGAACATATTTCAACTGCCATATTTGACATCAAGGACAGCGCCACCTAGTGGGAACAGGAAATGTCATGTTTTACACTTTGGGGTACAGTATAGTGATGGGTGACATCTGCAGCCTCAAATTTCTCCAGGAAAGCCTTAAGGAGTTGGTTTTGGGTTACAGTGAAAACTGTGACTTTTTGCAAAAGGGTGTGACCCCAGCAGCATGGCGAACTTTGATGTCACGCCATGAAGAAACAAATTAGTATAACTCAATGAAATCCAGTCTGATCAGTACCAGACTTTACAGGCATGATGTCACACCCGCCCTGAACAGATTGATGTGCCCATTGTCGGAAATACGGACAGCGCCACCTAGTGGCAACAGGAAATGTCATGGCTTTAATTTTGTTGTACTGATTTTCACAGGTTCATCTTGGCCACCTCAAAAGCGGTGAATATCACCATCAGTCCCTCGTGATGCTTCAGTGCAAAAATTGTGACTTTAAACTGAACGGCGCACCCTGGTGGCAACGCTGTTCAACATGAAAGATGAAGTGGCTTTTGAGGGGCTTGGATAGTATATAGAGGCTTTAAATTTAGCACACCCCTCCAAATGGATGAAGGCTTTGTTGTCATGTGATCATTTTTATTGAATAGCGCGAAATGGCTCCACAGCGCCCCCTACAAAATTTCAAAACCACAGCCCCAGCTCTGTGTTTTATGTATGAGTCTGAAACCTGGTAAGCTTATAGGAGATATCAAGATGTACAAAAAAGTCTCTTGGAGCAATATCCAAAATCCAACAGGAAGTCAGCCATTTTAAAATTAATGTGCAATTTTGGCAACATTTTCCCATCTTTTCAGGCACCGTACTTTGACGAACTCCTCCAAGGGATTTCATCAGATTGGACCGATCTGCAGTTTGTGGAATCTAAAGACCTTTGTGATGTTAAATTGCGAAGCTTTTTACGTCCAGGGAAACGGGGTGGTTATGGCGGCACTTAGAGTTTGAATCACTCGCCAAAAAGCAGTAATCTGCTGTCACTCAAAAACACAATGTCCAATCTCTCCCAAACGTCTCAGGTGTGATGAGACTCGAGCTTGGAAGTGTTTGTTATGCCATTTGTACATAATGGTTAGAGCGCCACCTAGTGGAACGACTAACTAATCATGAATGAATGAGTTGAAATGTTAGCTGGTGGTTAAATGCATGAATTCCATCAATGTGACATGAGATCGGAGGTGCTGGTTTTAGGTGTTGGGCGTGGCTGGACGCGCCGGGGGTGCGAGGGCCCTCATAACGCTGCTTGCAGCTTTAATTATTATTATTATTATTATTCACCCCAAACAAGGGCCTTTTTGAGGGCCTAAACATGCTCAAAAACTCATGAAATTTTGCACACATGCCAGGTTTGGTGAAAAATTTTGTATTTTAATGGTTTTACATATGAGCACTGGGAAATGGCTCTACAGCGCCACCTATGCCTTGTTAAATGCAGCCCTACGACCACATCGTTTGAGCTACACGTATGAAATTTGGCACACATGTGTATCATGCCAAGATGAACAAAAAAGTCTTGGGGCCCATTGACGCAAACCCAACAGGAAGTCCGCCATTTGGAAGAGAAGGTGACATTTTGGCTCTAATTTTGCCATTTCCATGCCTCGAACTTTTGCGAACTCCTCCTTGGGGTTTGATTTCATGACCTTCAAATTTGGACAGTGTCAACTACACCCTTGTGCCATGTTAAATTGCGGAGCTTTTGAGTTTTCACAATAGTATGAGGCCGTGGCGCCATGGCGAATTTTGATGACTCGCCATGAAAATCTTATTGCCTCTCATTCTGTCATACATGTTCCGATCTGGACCAAAGAGCACACATATGATAAGGCTCCACCCCTGAACATATTTCAACTGCCATATTTGACATCAAGGACAGCGCCACCTAGTGGGAACAGGAAATGTCATGTTTTACACTTTGGGGTACAGTATTGTGATGGGTGACATCTGCAGCCTCAAATTTCTCCAGGAAAGCCTTAAGGAGTTGGTCTTGGGTTACAGTGAAAACTGTGACTTTTCACGAAAGGGTGTGACCCCAGCAGCATGGCGAACTTTGATGTCACGCCATGAAGAAACAAATTAGTATAACTCAATGAAATCCAGTCTGATCAGTACCAGACTTTACAGGCATGATGTCAGACCCGCCCTGAACAGATTGATATGCCCATTGTCGGAAATACGGACAGCGCCACCTAGTGGCAACAGGAAATGTCATGGCTTTAACTTTGTTGTACTGATTTTCACAGGTTGATCGTGGCCACCTCAAAAGCGGTGAATATCACCATCAGTCCCTCGTGATGCTTCAGTGCAAAAATTGTGACTTTAAACTGAACGGCGCACCCTGGTGGCAACGCGGTTCATCATGAAAGATGATGTGGCTTTTGAGGGGCTTGGAAAGTTTATAGAGGCTTGAAATTTGGCACACACCTCCAAATGGATGAAGGCATTGTTGTTATGTAACCATTTTCCTTGAATAGCGCAAAATGGCTCCACAGCGCCCCCTACAATATTTCAAAACATCAGCCCCTGCTCTGTGTTTCATCTATGAGTCTGACACTTGGTAAGCTTGTGTAAGATATCAAGGTGTACAAAAAAGTCTCTTGGAGCAATATCCCAAATCCAACAGGAAGTCAGCCATTTTAAAATTAATGTGTAATTTTGATGACATTTTCCCCCCTTTTCAGGCCTCATACTTTGACGAACTCCTCCAAGGGATTTCATCATATTGAAGCATTCTTCAGTGTGTAGAATCTAAAGACCTTTGTGATGTTAAATTGTGAAGCTTTTTCCGTTCAGGGAAACGGGGTGGTCATAGCGGCACGTAGAGTTTCAATCACTCGCAAAAAGCAGTAATCTGCTGTCACTAAAAAACACAATGTCCAATCTCTCCCAAAGGTCGCAGGTGTGATGAGACTCGAGCTTGGAAATGTTTGTTATGCTATTTGTCAATAATGGTTAGAGCGCCACCTAGTGGCATGACTATAATCCTGGTTGAATAAGATGAAATGTTAGCTGGTGATTAAAAGCATGAAATCCATCAATGTGACATCACATCGGACGTGCCGGTTTGAGGTGTTGGCAGTGGCTCGACGTGCCGGGGGTGCGAGGGCCCTCATAACGCTGCTTGCAGCTTTAATTAGGGCCCGAGCACTGACAGTGCGAAGGCCCTATTGTAATTGCTCTGTTTATTAGGGCCCGAGCACTGACAGTGCGAAGGCCCTATTGTAATTGCTCCGTTTATTATTAGGGCCCGAGCACTGACAGTGCGAAGGCCCTATTGTAATTGCTCTGTTTATTATTATTATTATTATTTCGGCAAATGAATTGGCCTTTTGAGGGCCTAAACATGCTCGAAAACTCATGAAATTTTGCACACGCGTCAGGTCTGGTGAAAATTTACGTATTTTAATGTTCTCAGACATGGCCAGGGAAAATTAGCTCAGTAGCGCCACCTAGAAAAATGAAAAACGCGAGCCCCCGGTATGGGTATGATCTACATGTTTGAAAGTCGGTACACCTATATAACTTTCAGAGTCGAACAAAAAAGTCTATTATGGCAATGTCCTAAACCCAACAGGAAGTCCGCCATTTTGGATTGAAGGTGACATTTTGGCTCTGATTTTACCGTTTCCATGCCTCGAACTTTAACGAACTCCTCCTTGGGATTTGGTCCTATAAGCTTCAAATTTGGACAGTGTCAACTACACCCTTGTGCCATGTTAAATTGCGGAGCTTTTGAGTTTTCACAATACTATGAGGCCGTGGCGCCATGGCGAATTTCGATGACTCGCCATGAAAATCTTATTGCCTCTCATTTTGTCATACATTTTCTGACCTTGACCAAAGTGAACACATATGATAAGGCTCCACCCCTGAACATATTTCAACTGCCATATTTGACACCAGGGACAGCGCCACCTAGTGGGAACAGGAAATGTCATGTTTTACACTTTGGGGTACAGTATTGTGATGGGTGACATCTGCAGCCTCAAATTTCTCCAGGAAAGCCTTAAGGAGTTGGTCTTGGGTTACAGTGAAAACTGTGACTTTTCACGAAAGGGTGTGACCCCAGCAGCATGGCGAACTTTGATGTCACGCCATGAAGAAACAAATTAGTATAACTCAATGAAATCCAGTCTGATCAGTACCAGACTTTACAGGCATGATGTCAGACCCACCCTGAACAGATTGATGTGCACATTGTCGGAAATACGGACAGCGCCACCTAGTGGCAACAGGAAATGTCATGGCTTTAACTTTGTTGTACTGATTTTTACAGGTTGATCGTGGCCACCTCAAAAGCGGTGAATATCACCATCAGTCCCTCGTGATGCTTCAGTGCAAAAATTGTGACTTTAAACTGAACGGCGCACCCTGGTGGCAACGCGGTTCATCATGAAAGATGAAGTGGCTTTTGAGGGGCTTGGAAAGTTTATAGAGGCTTGAAATTTGGCACACACCTCCAAATGGATGAAGGCATTGTTGTTATGTAACCATTTTCCTTGAATAGCGCAAAATGGCTCCACAGCGCCCCCTACAATATTTCAAAACATCAGCCCCTGCTCTGTGTTTCATCTATGAGTCTGACACTTGGTAAGCTTGTGTAAGATATCAAGATGTACAAAAAAGTCTCTTGGAGCAATATCCCAAATCCAACAGGAAGTCAGCCATTTTAAAATTAATGTGCAATTTTGATGACATTTTCCCCTCTTTTCAGGCCTCATACTTTGACGAACTCCTCCAAGGGATTTCATCATATTGAAGCATTCTTCAGTGTGTGGAATCCAAAGACCTTTGTGTTGTTAAATTGCGAAGCTTTTTACGTCCAGGGAAACGGGGTGGTTATGGCGGCACTTAGAGTTTGAATCACTCGCCAAAAAGCAGTAATCTGCTGTCACTCAAAAACACAATGTCCAATCTCTCCCAAACGTCTCAGGTGTGATGAGACTCGAGCTTGGAAGTGTTTGTTATGCCATTTGTACATAATGGTTAGAGCGCCACCTAGTGGAACGACTAACTAATCATGAATGAATGAGTTGAAATGTTAGCTGGTGGTTAAATGCATGAATTCCATCAATGTGACATCAGATCGGACGTGCTGGTTTTAGGTGTTGGGCGTGGCTCGACGCGCCGGGGGTGCGAGGGCCCTCATAACGCTGCTTGCAGCTTTAATTATTATTATTAGGGCCCGAGCACCGAGAGTGCGAAGGCCCTATTGTATCTGCTCCGTTTCTTATTATTATTATTATTATTATTATTATTATTATTATTATTAGGGCCCGAGCACCGAGAGTGCGAAGGCCCTATTGTATCTGCTCCGTTTCTTATTATTATTATTATTATTATTATTATTATTATTATTATTATTCAGGCGAAACAAGGGCCTTTTTGAGGGCCTAAACATGCTCAAAAACTCATGAAATTTTGCACACATGCCAGGTCTGGTGAAAAATTTTGTATTTTAATGGTTTTACATATGAGCACTGGGAAATGGCTCTACAGCGCCACCTATGCCTTGTTAAATGCAGCCCTACGACCACATCGTTTGAACTACATGTATGAAATTTGGCACACATGTGTATCATGCCAAGACGAACAAAAAAGTCAGTGGGCCCATTGACGCAAACCCAACAGGAAGTCCGCCATTTGGAAGAGAAGGTGACATTTTGGCTCTAATTTTGCCATTTCCATGCCTCGAACTTTTGCGAACTCCTCCTTGGGGTTTGATTTCATAACCTTCATATTTGGTCAGTGTCAACTACACCCTTGTGCCATGTTAAATTGCGGAGCTTTTGAGTTTTCACAATACGGTGAGGCCGTGGCGCCATGGCGAATTTCGATGACTCGCCATGAAAATCTTATTGCCTCTCATTTTGTCATACATTTTCTGACCTTGACCAAAGTGAACACATATGATAAGGCTCCACCCCTGAACATATTTCAACTGCCATATTTGACACCAGGGACAGCGCCACCTAGTGGGAACAGGAAATGTCATGTTTTACACTTTGGGGTACAGTATTGTGATGGGTGACATCTGCAGCCTCAAATTTCTCCAGGAAAGCCTTAAGGAGTTGGTCTTGGGTTACAGTGAAAACTGTGACTTTTCACGAAAGGGTGTGACCCCAGCGGCATGGCGAACTTTGATGTCACGCCATGAAGAAACAAATTAGTATAACTCAATGAAATCCAGTCTGATCAGTACCAGACTTTACAGGCATGATGTCAGACCCGCCCTGAACAAATTGATATGCCCATTGTCGGAAATACGGACAGCGCCACCTAGTGGCAACAGGAAATGTCATGGCTTTAACTTTGTTGTACTGATTTTCACAGGTTGATCGTGGCCACCTCAAAAGCGGTGAATATCACCATCAGTCCCTCGTGATGCTTCAGTGCAAAAATTGTGACTTTAAACTGAACGGCGCACCCTGGTGGCAACGCAGTTCATCATGAAAGATGAAGTGGCTTTTGAGGGGCTTGGAAAGTTTATAGAGGCTTGAAATTTGGCACACACCTCCAAATGGATGAAAGCATTGTTGTTATGTAACCATTTTCCTTGAATAGCGCAAAATGGCTCCACAGCGCCCCCTACAATATTTCAAAACATCAGCCCCTGCTCTGTGTTTCATCTATGAGTCTGACACTTGGTAAGCTTGTGTAAGATATCAAGATGTACAAAAAAGTCTCTTGGAGCAATATCCCAAATCCAACAGGAAGTCAGCCATTTTAAAATTAATGTGTAATTTTGATGACATTTTCCCCTCTTTTCAGGCTTCATACTTTGACGAACTCCTCCAAGGGATTTCATCATATTGAAGCATTCTTCAGTGTGTAGAATCTAAAGACCTTTGTGATGTTAAATTGCGAAGCTTTTTCCGTTCAGGGAAACGGGGTGGTCATGGCGGCACGTAGAGTTTCAATCACTCGCAAAAAGCAGTAATCTGCTGTCACTAAAAAACACAATGTCCAATCTCTCCCAAAGGTCGCAGGTGTGATGAGACTCGAGCTTGGAAATGTTTGTTATGCTATTTGTCAATAATGGTTAGAGCGCCACCTAGTGGCATGACTATAATCCTGGTTGAATAAGATGAAATGTTAGCTGGTGATTAAAAGCATGAAATCCATCAATGTGACATCACATCGGACGTGCCGGTTTGAGGTGTTGGCAGTGGCTCGACGTGCCGGGGGTGCGAGGGCCCTCATAACGCTGCTTGCAGCTTTAATTATTATTATTATTATTCAGGCGAAACAAGGGCCTTTTTGAGGGCCTAAACATGCTCAAAAACTCATGAAATTTTGCACACATGCCAGGTCTGGTGAAAAATTTTGTATTTTAATGGTTTTACATATGAGCACTGGGAAATGGCTCTAGAGCGCCACCTATGCCTTGTTAAATGCAGCCCTACGACCACATCGTTTGAACTACATGTATGAAATTTGGCACACATGTGTATCATGCCAAGACGAACAAAAAAGTCAGTGGGCCCATTGACGCAAACCCAACAGGAAGTCCGCCATTTGGAAGAGAAGGTGACATTTTGGCTCTAATTTTGCCATTTCCATGCCTCGAACTTTTGCGAACTCCTCCTTGGGGTTTGATTTCATAACCTTCATATTTGGTCAGTGTCAACTACACCCTTGTGCCATGTTAAATTGCGGAGCTTTTGAGTTTTCACAATACGGTGAGGCCGTGGCGCCATGGCGAATTTCGATGACTCGCCATGAAAATCTTATTGCCTCTCATTTTGTCATACATTTTCTGACCTTGACCAAAGTGAACACATATGATAAGGCTCCACCCCTGAACATATTTCAACTGCCATATTTGACACCAGGGACAGCGCCACCTAGTGGGAACAGGAAATGTCATGTTTTACACTTTGGGGTACAGTATTGTGATGGGTGACATCTGCAGCCTCAAATTTCTCCAGGAAAGCCTTAAGGAGTTGGTCTTGGGTTACAGTGAAAACTGTGACTTTTCACGAAAGGGTGTGACCCCAGCAGCATGGCGAACTTTGATGTCACGCCATGAAGAAACAAATTAGTATAACTCAATGAAATCCAGTCTGATCAGTACCAGACTTTACAGGCATGATGTCAGACCCGCCCTGAACAAATTGATATGCCCATTGTCGGAAATACGGACAGCGCCACCTAGTGGCAACAGGAAATGTCATGGCTTTAACTTTGTTGTACTGATTTTCACAGGTTGATCGTGGCCACCTCAAAAGCGGTGAATATCACCATCAGTCCCTCGTGATGCTTCAGTGCAAAAATTGTGACTTTAAACTGAACGGCGCACCCTGGTGGCAACGCAGTTCATCATGAAAGATGAAGTGGCTTTTGAGGGGCTTGGAAAGTTTATAGAGGCTTGAAATTTGGCACACACCTCCAAATGGATGAAAGCATTGTTGTTATGTAACCATTTTCCTTGAATAGCGCAAAATGGCTCCACAGCGCCCCCTTCAATATTTCAAAACATCAGCCCCTGCTCTGTGTTTCATCTATGAGTCTGACACTTGGTAAGCTTGTGTAAGATATCAAGATGTACAAAAAAGTCTCTTGGAGCAATATCCCAAATCCAACAGGAAGTCAGCCATTTTAAAATTAATGTGTAATTTTGATGACATTTTCCCCTCTTTTCAGGCTTCATACTTTGACGAACTCCTCCAAGGGATTTCATCATATTGAAGCATTCTTCAGTGTGTAGAATCTAAAGACCTTTGTGATGTTAAATTGCGAAGCTTTTTCCGTTCAGGGAAACGGGGTGGTCATGGCGGCACGTAGAGTTTCAATCACTCGCAAAAAGCAGTAATCTGCTGTCACTAAAAAACACAATGTCCAATCTCTCCCAAAGGTCGCAGGTGTGATGAGACTCGAGCTTGGAAATGTTTGTTATGCTATTTGTAAATAATGGTTAGAGCGCCACCTAGTGGCATGACTATAATCCTGGTTGAATAAGATGAAATGTTAGCTGGTGATTAAAAGCATGAAATCCATCAATGTGACATCACATCGGACGTGCCGGTTTGAGGTGTTGGCAGTGGCTCGACGTGCCGGGGGTGCGAGGGCCCTCATAACGCTGCTTGCAGCTTTAATTAGGGCCCGAGCACCGAGAGTGCGAAGGCCCTATTGTATCTGCTCCGTTTCTTATTATTATTATTATTATTATTATTATTATTATTATTCACCCCAAACAAGGGCCTTTTTGAGGGCCTAAACATGCTCAAAAACTCATGAAATTTTGCACACATGCCAGGTCTGGTGAAAAATTTTGTATTTTAATGGTTTTACATATGAGCACTGGGAAATGGCTCTACAGCGCCACCTATGCCTTGTTAAATGCAGCCCTACGACCACATCGTTTGAGCTACATGTATGAAATTTGGCACACATGTGTATCATGCCAAGACGAACAAAAAAGTCTTGGGGCCCATTGACGCAAACCCAACAGGAAGTCCGCCATTTGGAAGAGAAGGTGACATTTTGGCTCTAATTTTGCCATTTCCATGCCTCGAACTTTTGCGAACTCCTCCTTGGGGTTTCATTTCATAACCTTCAAATTTGGACAGTGTCAACTACACCCTTGTGCCATGTTAAATTGCGGAGCTTTTGAGTTTTCACAATACTATGAGGCCGTGGCGCCATGGCGAATTTCGATGACTCGCCATGAAAATCTTATTGCCTCTCATTCTGTCATACATGTTCCGATCTGGACCAAAGAGCACACATATGATAAGGCTCCACGCCTGAACATATTTCAACTGCCATATTTGACACCAGGGACAGCGCCACCTAGTGGGAACAGGAAATGTCATGTTTTACACTTTGGGGTACAGTATTGTGATGGGTGACATCTGCAGCCTCAAATTTCTCCAGGAAAGCCTTAAGGAGTTGGTCTTGGGTTACAGTGAAAACTGTGACTTTTCGCAAAAGGGTGTGACCCCAGCAGCATGGCGAACTTTGATGTCACGCCATGAAGAAACAAATTAGTATAACTCAATGAAATCCAGTCTGATCAGTACCAGACTTTACAGGCATGATGTCACACCCGCCCTGAACAGATTGATGTGCCCATTGTCGGAAATACGGACAGCGCCACCTAGTGGCAACAGGAAATGTCATGGCTTTAACTTTGTTGTACTGATTTTCACAGGTTGATCGTGGCCACCTCAAAAGCGGTGAATATCACCATCAGTCCCTCGTGATGCTTCAGTGCAAAAATTGTGACTTTAAACTGAACGGCGCACCCTGGTGGCAACGCGGTTCATCATGAAAGATGAAGTGGCTTTTGAGGGGCTTGGAAAGTTTATAGAGGCTTTAAATTTGGCACACACCTCCAAATGGATGAAGGCATTGTTGTTATGTAACCATTTTCCTTGAATAGCGCAAAATGGCTCCACAGCGCCCCCTACAATATTTCAAAACATCAGCCCCTGCTCTGTGTTTCATCTATGAGTCTGACACTTGGTAAGCTTGTGTAAGATATCAAGATGTACAAAAAAGTCTCTTGGAGCAATATCCCAAATCCAACAGGAAGTCAGCCATTTTAAAATTAATGTGTAATTTTGATGACATTTTCCCCCCTTTTCAGGCCTCATACTTTGACGAACTCCTCCAAGGGATTTCATCATATTGAAGCATTCTTCAGTGTGTAGAATCTAAAGACCTTTGTGATGTTAAATTGCGAAGCTTTTTCCGTTCAGGGAAACGGGGTGGTCATGGCGGCACGTAGAGTTCCAATCACTCGCAAAAAGCAGTAATCTGCTGTCACTAAAAAACACAATGTCCAATCTCTCCCAAAGGTCGCAGGTGTGATGAGACTCGAGCTTGGAAATGTTTGTTATGCTATTTGTCAATAATGGTTAGAGCGCCACCTAGTGGCATGACTATAATCCTGGTTGAATAAGATGAAATGTTAGCTGGTGATTAAAAGCATGAAATCCATCAATGTGACATCACATCGGACGTGCCGGTTTGAGGTGTTGGCAGTGGCTCGACGTGCCGGGGGTGCGAGGGCCCTCATAACGCTGCTTGCAGCTTTAATTATTATTATTATTCACCCCAAACAAGGGCCTTTTTGAGGGCCTAAACATGCTCAAAAACTCATGAAATTTTGCACACATGCCAGGTCTGGTGAAAAATTTTGTATTTTAATGGTTTTACATATGAGCACTGGGAAATGGCTCTACAGCGCCACCTATGCCTTGTAAAATGCAGCCCTACGACCACATCGTTTGGGCTACATGTATGAAATTTGGCACACATGTGTATCATGCCAAGACGAACAAAAAAGTCAGTGGGCCCATTGACGCAAACCCAACAGGAAGTCCGCCATTTGGACGTGAAGGTGACATTTTGGCTCTAATTTTGCCGTTTCCATGCCTCGAACTTTTTCGAACTCCTCCTTGGGATTTGGTCGTATAAGCTTCATCTTTGGTCAGTGTCAACTACACACCTGGGCCATGTTAAATTGCGGAGCTTTTGAGTTTTCACAATACCATGAGGCCGTGGCGCCACGGCGAATTTCGATGACTCGCCATGAAAATCTTATTGCCTCTCATTTTGTCATACATTTTCTGACCTTGACCAAAGTGAACACATATGATAAGGCTCCATCCCTGAACATATTTCAACTGCCATATTTGACACCAGGGACAGCGCCACCTAGTGGGAACAGGAAATGTCATGTTTTACACTTTGGGGTACAGTATTGTGATGGGTGACATCTGCAGCCTCAAATTTCTCCAGGAAAGCCTTAAGGAGTTGGTCTTGGGTTACAGTGAAAACTGTGACTTTTCGCAAAAGGGTGTGACCCCAGCGGCATGGCGAACTTTGATGTCACGCCATGAAGAAACAAATTAGTATAACTCAATGAAATCCAGTCTGATCAGTACCAGACTTTACAGGCATGATGTCAGACCCGCCCTGAACAGATTGATGTGCCCATTGTCGGAAATACGGACAGCGCCACCTAGTGGCAACAGGAAATGTCATGGCTTTAATTTTGTTGTACTGATTTTCACAGGTTCATCGTGGCCACCTCAAAAGCGGTGAATATCACCATCAGTCCCTCGTGATGCTTCAGTGCAAAAATTGTGACTTTAAACTGAACGGCGCACCCTGGTGGCAACGCTGTTCACGATGAAAGATGAAGTGGCTTTTGAGGGTCTTGGAAAGTTTATAGAGGCTTGAAATTTGGCACACACCTCCAATGTGACGAAGGCTTTGTTGTTATGTGATCATTTTCATTGAATATCCCAAAATGGCTCCACAGCGCCCCCTACAAAATTTCAAAACCACAGCCCCAGCTCTGTGTTTTATGTATGAATCTGAAACCTGGTAGGCTTATAGGAGATATCAAGATGTACAAAAAAGTCTCTTGGAGCAATATCCCAAATCCAACAGGAAGTCAGCCATTTTAAAATTAATGTGCAATTTTGGCAACATTTTCCCCTTTTTTCAGGCACCGTGCTTTGACGTACTCCTCCAAGGGATTTCATCAGATTGATGCAATCTCCTGTGTGTGGAATCTTAAGACCTTTGTGATGTTAAATTGCGAAGCTTTTTACATTCAGGGAAATGGGGTGGTCATGGCGGCACGTAGAGTTTCAATCACTCGCCAAAAAGCAGTAATCTGCTGTCACTCAAAGACACAATGTCCAATCTCTCCCAAATCTCATAGGCGTGATGAGACTCGAGCTCGGAAATGTTTGTTATGCCATTTGTACATGATGGTTAGAGCGCCACCTGGTGGAACGACTAACTAATCATGAATGAATGAGTTGAAATGTTAGCTGGTGGTTAAATGCATGAATTCCATCAATGTGACATCAGATCGGACGTGCTGGTTTTAGGTGTTGGGCGTGGCTCGACGCGCCGGGGGTGCGAGGGCCCTCATAACGCTGCTTGCAGCTTTAATTATTATTATTATTATTATTTCGGCAAATGAATCGGCCTTTTGAGGACCTAAACATGCTCGAAAACTCATGAAATTTTGCACACGCGTCAGGTCTGGTGAAAATTTACGTATTTTAATGTTCTCAGACATGGCCAGGGAAAATTAGCTCAGTAGCGCCACCTAGAAAAATGAAAAATGCGAGCCCCCGGTATGGGTATCACCTACATGTTTGAAAGTCGGTACACCTATATAACGTTCAGAGTCGAACAAAAAAGTCTATTATGGCAATGTCCTAAACCCAACAGGAAGTCCGCCATTTTGGATTGAATGTGACATTTTGGCTCTGATTTTACCGTTTCCATGCCTCGAACTTTAACGAACTCCTCCTTGGGGTTTGATTTCATAACCTTCATATTTGGTCAGTGCCAACTACACCCTTATGCCATGTTAAATTGCGGAGCTTTTGAGTTTTCACAATACCATGAGGCCGTGGCGCCACGGCGAATTTCGATGACTCGCCATGAAAATCTTATTGCCTCTCATTCTGTCATACATTTTCTGACCTTGACCAAAGTGAACACATATGATAAGGCTCCACCCCTGAACATATTACAACTGCCATATTTTACATCAGGGACAGCGCCACCTAGTGGGAACAGGAAATGTCATGTTTTACACTTTGGGGTACAGTATTGTGATGGGTGACATCTGCAGCCTCAAATTTCTCCAGGAAAGCCTTAAGGAGTTGGTCTTGGGTTACAGTGAAAACTGTGACTTTTCGCGAAAGGGTGTGACCCTAGCAGCATGGCGAACTTTGATGTCACGCCATGAAGAAAGAAATTAGTATAACTCAATGAAATCCAGTCTGATCAGTACCAGACTTTACAGGCATGATGTCAGACCCACCCTGAACAGATTGATGTGCCCATTGTCGGAAATACGGACAGCGCCACCTAGTGGCAACAGGAAATGTCATGGCTTTAATTTTGTTGTACTGATTTTCACAGGTTCATCGTGGCCACCTCAAAAGCGGTGAATATCAACATCAGTCCCTCGTGATGCTTCAGTGCAAAAATTGTGACTTTAAAGTGAACGGCGCACTCTGGTGGTAACGCGGTTCACCATGAAAGATGAAGTGGCTTTTGAGGGGCTTGGAAAGTTTATAGAGGCTTGGAATTTGGCACACACCTCCAAATGGATGAAGGCTTTGTTGTCATGTGATCATTTTCATTGAATAGCGCGAAATTGCTCCACAGCGCCCCCTACAAAATTTCAAAACAACAGCCCCTGCTCTGTGTTTCATCTATGAGTCTGAAACCTGGTAAGCTTATGGAAAATATCAAGATGTACAAAAAAGTCTCTTGGAGCAATATCCCAAATCCAACAGGAAGTCAGCCATTTTAAAATTAATGTGTAATTTTGGCAACATTTTCCCCTCTTTTCAGGCTTCATACTTTGACGAACTCCTCCAAGGGATTTCATCATATTGAACCATTCTCCAGTGTGTGGAATCTAAAGACCTTTGTGATGTTAAATTGCGAAGCTTTTTACGTTCAGGGAAACGGGGTGGTCATGGCGGCACGTAGAGTTTCAATCACTCGCCAAAAAGCAGTAATCTGCTGTCACTCAAAAACACAATGTCCAATCTCTCCCAAAGCTCATAGGCGTGATGAGACTCGAGCTCGGAAATGTTTGTTATGCCATTTTTACATAATGGTTAGAGCCCCACCTAGTGGGACGACTATAATCATGATTGAATGAGATGAAATGTTAGCTGGTGGTTGAATGCATGAATTTCATCAATGTGACATCAGATCGGACGTGCTGGTTTCAGGTGTTGGGCATGGCTCAACGTGACGGGGTGCGAGGGCCCTCGTAACGCTGCTTGCAGCTTTAATTATTATTATTATTAGGGCCCGAGCACTGATAGTGCGAAGGCCCTATTGTAATTGCTCTGTTTATTATTATTATTATTATTATTATTATTATTATTATTATTATTATTTCGGCAAATGAATTGGCCGTTTGAGGGCCTAAACATGCTCGAAAACTCATGAAATTTTGCACACGCGTCAGGTCTGGTGAAAATTTACGTATTTTAATGTTCTCAGACATGGCCAGGGAAAATTAGCTCAGTAGCGCCACCTAGAAAAATGAAAAACGCGAGCCCCCGGTATGGGTATGGCCTACAAGTTTGAAAGTCGGTACACCTATATAACGTTCAGAGTCGAACAAAAAAGTCTATTATGGCAATGTCCTAAACCCAACAGGAAGTCCGCCATTTGGAAGAGAAGGTGACATTTTGGCTCTAATTTTGCCATTTCCATGCCTCGAACTTTTGCGAACTCCTCCTTGGGGTTTCATTTCATAACCTTCAAATTTGGACAGTGTCAACTACACCCTTGTGCCATGTTAAATTGCGGAGCTTTTGAGTTTTCACAATACTATGAGGCCGTGGCGCCATGGCGAATTTCGATGACTCGCCATCAAAATCTTATTGCCTCTCATTTTGTCATACATTTTCTGACCTTGACCAAAGTGAACACATATGATAAGGCTCCACCCCTGAACATATTTCAACTGCCATATTTGACACCAGGGACAGCGCCACCTAGTGGGAACAGGAAATGTCATGTTTTACACTTTGGGGTACAGTATAGTGATGGGTGACATCTGCAGCCTCAAATTTCTCCAGGAAAGCCTTAAGGAGTTGGTCTTGGGTTACAGTGAAAACTGTGAGTTTTCGCGAAAGGGTGTGACCCCAGCAGCATGGCGAACTTTGATGTCACGCCATGAAGAAACAAATTAGTATAACTCAATGAAATCCAGTCTGATCAGTACCAGACTTTACAGGCATGATGTCAGACCCGCCCTGAACAGATTGACGTGCCCATTGTCGGAAATACGGACAGCGCCACCTAGTGGCCACAGGAAATGTCATGGCTTTAATTTTGTTGTACTGATTTTCACAGGTTCATCGTGGCCACCTCAAAAGCGGTGAATATCACCATCAGTCCCTCGTGATGCTTCAGTGCAAAAATTGTGACTTTACACTGAACGGCGCACCCTGGTGGCAACGCAGTTCAACATGAAAGATGAAGTGGCTTTTGAGGGGCTTGGAAAGTTTATAGAGGCTTTAAATTTGGCACACACCCCCAAATGTATGAAGGCTTTGTTGTCATGTGATCATTTTCATTGAATAGCGCGAAATTGCTCCACAGCGCCCCCTACAAAGATTCAAAATATCAGCCCCTGCTCTGTGTTTTATCTATGAGTCTGAAACTTGGTAAGCTCATGGAAGATATTAAGATGTACAAAAAAGTCTCTTGGAGCAATATCCCAAATCCAACAGGAAGTCAGCCATTTTAAAATTAATGTGTAATTTTGGCGACATTTTCCCCTCTTTTCAGGCTTCATACTTTGACGAACTCCTCCAAGGGATTTCATCAGATTGGACCGATCTGAAGTTTGTGGAATCTAAAGACCTTTGTGATGTTAAATTGCGAAGCTTTTTACGTTCAGGGAAACGGGGTGGTCATGGCGGCACTTCGAGTTTGAATCACTCGCCAAAAAGCAGTAATCTGCTGTCACTCAAAAACACAATATCCAATCTCTCCCAAACGTCGCAGGTGTGATGAGACTCGAGCTCGGAAATGTTTGTTATGCCATTTGTCTATAATAGTTAGAGCGCCACCTAGTGGGATGACTATAATCATGGTTCAATGAGATGAAATGTTAGCTGGTGGTTAAATGCATGAATTCCATCAATGTGACATCACATTGGACGTGCTGGTTTTAGGTGTTGGGCGTGGCTCGACACGCCAGGGTGCGAGGGCCCTCATAACGCTGCTTGCAGCTTTAATTATTATTATTATTATTATTATTATTATTCACCCCAAACAAGGGCCTTTTTGAGGGCCTAAACATGCTCAAAAACTCATGAAATTTTGCACACATGCCAGGTCTGGTGAAAAATTTTGTATTTTAATGGTTTTACATATGAGCACTGGGAAATGGCTCTACAGCGCCACCTATGCCTTGTTAAATGCAGCCCTACGACCACATGGTTTGAGCTACATGTATGAAATTTGGCACACATATGTATCATGCCAAGACGAACAAAAAAGTCTATGGGCCCATTGACGCAAACCCAACAGGAAGTCCGCCATTTGGAAGAGAAGGTGACATTTTGGCTCTAATTTTGCCATTTCCATGCCTCGAACTTTTGCGAACTCCTCCTTGGGGTTTCATTTCATAACCTTCAAATTTGGACAGTGTCAACTACACCCTTGTGCCATGTTAAATTGCGGAGCTTTTGAGTTTTCACAATACTATGAGGCCGTGGCGCCATGGCGAATTTCGATGACTCGCCATGAAAATCTTATTGCCTCTCATTTTGTCATACATTTTCTGACCTTGACCAAAGTGAACACATATGATAAGGCTCCACCCCTGAACATATTTCAACTGCCATATTTGACACCAGGGACAGCGCCACCTAGTGGGAACAGGAAATGTCATGTTTTACACTTTGGGGTACAGTATAGTGATGGGTGACATCTGCAGCCTCAAATTTCTCCAGGAAAGCCTTAAGGAGTTGGTCTTGGGTTACAGTGAAAACTGTGACTTTTCACGAAAGGGTGTGACCCCAGCAGCATGGCGAACTTTGATGTCACGCCATGAAGAAACAAATTAGTATAACTCAATGAAATCCAGTCTGATCAGTACCAGACTTTACAGGCATGATGTCAGACCCGCCCTGAACAGATTGATGTGCCCATTGTCGGAAATACGGACAGCGCCACCTAGTGGCAACAGGAAATGTCATGGCTTTAACTTTGTTGTACTGATTTTCACAGGTTGATCGTGGCCACCTCAAAAGCGGTGAATATCACCATCAGTCCCTCGTGATGCTTCAGTGCAAAATTGTGACTTTAAACTGAACGGCGCACCCTGGTGGCAACGCGGTTCATCATGAAAGATGAAGTGGCTTTTGAGGGGCTTGGAAAGTTTATAGAGGCTTGAAATTTGGCACACACCTCCAAATGGATGAAGGCATTGTTGTCATGTAACCATTTTCCTTGAATAGAGCAAAATGGCTCCACAGCGCCCCTGTTACACCCCGGCCTAGGCAACCGGAGTGCAACACGAAAAAAGTAAAAATAAGGCAAAAACACACGAGAAAAAACTAATACGGGCTTCCACAAAAATAATCCCAAAACGAGATTAAAAGCAAGAAACGACATTTATTTACATCACCAAACACAAGACGTCAAACTATTTACAACGGGGGGGGGAGATCGCGACCTTGACATACAGAAACACAGGGCTTAAATACATAGAAGGAGCAATTAGGGAATGGACCACAGGAGGGAAACACAGCTGGGGCAAATTAGACCTGACGAGACAAGGAAACGTAAACTGAACACTAAGATAACACAGACTTTCAAAGTAAAACAGGAAACACATAACAGTCACGCCAAAACAAAACGCCTAAAACAATACACTGCCAACACCGAACCGTAACATACGCCCCCACCCAAAAAAAACAAACATTTAAAACATACAACCCCAACGAAAAATGTTTGTTCCATGTCCAGCCCATACGGCACCGGCCGCCGTCCCGCAGGCGACGCTGATGGCTGGACGGGTCCTCCAGTGGAAGCGAAGACAGACGAAAGGCTGGAGCGGTCCCACGGGTCCTCCAGCGAAGACAGACGAGCAGCCCACCAGCTGCACACACAGACACGCAGCCCACCAGCTGCAGAAGGCTGGAGCGGTCCCTCGGATCCTCCAGCGAAGGCGGATGAAGGCTGGAGCGGTCCCTCGGATCCTCCAGCGAAGACAAACGAAGGCTGAAACGAAGGCAGACGAAGCTGATGGAGGCTGGAGCGGTCCCACTGACCCTCCAGCAGACGACGAAGGCTGGAGCGGTCCCTCGGACCCTCCAGCGAAGGCGGATGAAGGCTGGAGCGGTCCCACGGACCCTCCAGCGACGACAAAGGCTGGGGCGGTCCCACGGACCCTCCCCCCGGCGAAGGCGGATGAAGGCAGACGAAGCTGATGGAGGCTGGAGCGGTCCCACGGACCCTCCAGCAGACGACGAAGGCTGGTGCGGTCCCCCGGACCCTCCAGCAGAGGCGGATGAAGGCTGGAGCGGTCCCTCGGAACCTCCAGCGAAGACAGACGAGCAGCTCACTAGCTGCACACATAGACACGCAGCCCACCAGCTGCACACACGGACACGCAGCCCACCAGCTGCAGAAGGCTGGAGCGGTCCCTCGGATCCTCCAGCGAAGGCGGATGAAGGCTGAAGCGGTCCTCGGACCCTCCAGCGAAGACAGAAGGCTGAAGCTGTCTCTCCTTCGGACCCTCCAGCGATCCCGGACCCTCCAGCGACGGCGGACGGCTGAAGCGGTCCTCGGACCCCTCAGCGATTGGACGAGCCCCCATATGTTACACCCCGGCCTAGGCAACCGGAGTGCAACACGAAAAAAGTAAAAATAAGGCAAAAACACACGAGAAAAAACTAATACGGGCTTCCACAAAAATAATCCCAAAACGAGATTTAAAGCAAGAAACGACATTTATTTACATCACCAAACACAAGACGTCAAACTATTTACAACGGGGGGGAGATCGCGACCTTGACATACAGAAACACAGGGCTTAAATACATAGAAGGAGCAATTAGGGAATGGACCACAGGAGGGAAACACAGCTGGGGCAAATTAGACCTGACGAGACAAGGAAACGTAAACTGAACACTAAGATAACACAGACTTTCAAAGTAAAACAGGAAACACATAACAGTCACGCCAAAACAAAACGCCTAAAACAATACACTGCCAACACCGAACCGTAACAGCCCCCTACAATATTTCAAAACATCAGCCCCTGCTCTGTGTTTCATCTATGAGTCTGACACTTGGTAAGCTTGTGTAAGATATCAAGATGTACAAAAAAGTCTCTTGGAGCAATATCCCAAATCCAACAGGAAGTCAGCCATTTTAAAATTAATGTGTAATTTTGATGACATTTTCCCCCCTTTTCAGGCCTCATACTTTGACGAACTCCTCCAAGGGATTTCATCATATTGAAGCATTCTTCAGTGTGTAGAATCTAAAGACCTTTGTGATGTTAAATTGCGAAGCTTTTTCCGTTCAGGGAAACGGGGTGGTCATGGCGGCACGTAGAGTTTCAATCACTCGCAAAAACCAGTAATCTGCTGTCACTAAAAAACACAATGTCCAATCTCTCCCAAAGGTCGCAGGTGTGATGAGACTCGAGCTTGGAAATGTTTGTTATGCTATTTGTCAATAATGGTTAGAGCGCCACCTAGTGGCATGACTATAATCCTGGTTGAATAAGATGAAATGTTAGCTGGTGATTAAAAGCATGAAATCCATCAATGTGACATCACATCGGACGTGCCGGTTTGAGGTGTTGGCAGTGGCTCGACGTGCCGGGGGTGCGAGGGCCCTCATAACGCTGCTTGCAGCTTTAATTATTATTATTATTATTATTTCGGCAAATGAATTGGCCGTTTGAGGGCCTAAACATGCTCGAAAACTCATGAAATTTTGCACACGCGTCAGGTCTGGTGAAAATTTACGTATTTTAATGTTCTCAGACATGGCCTGGGAAAATTAGCTCAGTAGCGCCACCTAGAAAAATGAAAAACGCGAGCCCCCGGTATGGGTATGACCTACATGTTTGAAAGTCGGTACACCTATATAACGTTCAGAGTCGAACAAAAAAGTCTATTATGGCAATGTCCTAAACCCAACAGGAAGTCCGCCATTTTGGATTGAAGGTGACATTTTGGCTCTGATTTTACCAGTTCCATGCCTCGAACTTTAACGAACTCCTCCTTGGGGTTTGATTTCATAACCTTCATATTTGGTCAGTGCCAACTACACCCTTATGCCATGTTAAATTGCGGAGCTTTTGAGTTTTCACAATACCATGAGGCCGTGGCGCCATGGTGAATTTCGATGACTCGCCATGAAAATCTTATTGCCTCTCATTCTGTCATACATGTTCCGATCTGGACCAAAGAGCACACATATGATAAGGCTCCACCCCTGAACATATTTCAACTGCCATATTTGACATCAAGGACAGCGCCACCTAGTGGGAACAGGAAATGTCATGTTTTACACTTTGGGGTACAGTATAGTGAAGGGTGACATCTGCAGCCTCAAATTTCTCCAGGAAAGCCTTAAGGAGTTGGTCTTGGGTTACAGTGAAAACTGTGAGTTTTCGCGAAAGGGTGTGACCCCAGCAGCATGGTGAACTTTGATGTCACGCCATGAAGAAACAAATTAGTATAACTCAATGAAATCCAGTCTGATCAGTACCAGACTTTACAGGCATGATGTCAGACCCGCCCTGAACAGATTGATGTGCCCATTGTCGGAAATACGGACAGCGCCACCTAGTGGCAACAGGAAATGTCATGGCTTTAATTTTGTTGTACTGATTTTCACAGGTTCATCTTGGCCACCTCAAAAGCGGTGAATATCACCATCAGTCCCTCGTGATGCTTCAGTGCAAAAATTGTGACTTTAAACTGAACGGCGCACCCTGGTGGCAACGCTGTTCAACATGAAAGATGAAGTGGCTTTTGAGGGTCTTGGCAAGTTTATAGAGGCTTGAAATTTGGCACACACCTCCAAATGGATGAAGGCTTTGTTGGCATGTGATCATTTTCATTGAATAGCGCGAAATTGCTCCACAGCGCCCCCTACAAAATTTCAAAACCACAGCCCCTGCTCTGTGTTCTATGTATGATTCTGAAACCTGGTAAGCTTATAGGAGATATCAAGATGTACAAAAAAGTCTCTTGGTGCAATATCCCAAATCCAACAGGAAGTCAGCCATTTTAATATTAATGTGTAATTTTGGCAACATTTTCCCCTCTTTCCAGGCACCGTTCTTTGACGAACTCCTCCAAGGGATTTCATCATATTGAACCAATCTCCAGTGTGTAGAATCTAAAGACCTTTGTGATGTTAAATTGCGAAGCTTTTTCCGTTCAGGGAAACGGGGTGGTCATGGCGGCACGTAGAGTTTCAATCACTCGCAAAAAGCAGTAATCTGCTGTCACTAAAAAACACAATGTCCAATCTCTCCCAAAGGTCGCAGGTGTGATGAGACTCGAGCTTGGAAATGTTTGTTATGCTATTTGTCAATAATGGTTAGAGCGCCACCTAGTGGCATGACTATAATCCTGGTTGAATAAGATGAAATGTTAGCTGGTGATTAAAAGCATGAAATCCATCAATGTGACATCACATCGGACGTGCCGGTTTGAGGTGTTGGCAGTGGCTCGACGTGCCGGGGGTGCGAGTGCCCTCATAACGCTGCTTGCAGCTTTAATTAGGGCCCGAGCACCGAGAGTGCGAAGGCCCTATTGTATCTGCTCCGTTTCTTATTATTATTATTATTATTATTATTATTATTATTATTATTATTATTATTATTATTATTATTCACCCCAAACAAGGGCCTTTTTGAGGGCCTAAACATGCTCAAAAACTCATGAAATTTTGCACACATGCCAGGTCTGGTGAAAAATTTTGTATTTTAATGGTTTTACATATGAGCACTGGGAAATGGCTCTACAGCGCCACCTATGCCTTGTTAAATGCAGCCCTACGACCACATCGTTTGAGCTACATGTATGAAATTTGGCACACATGTGTATCATGCCAAGACGAACAAAAAAGTCTGTGGGCCCATTGACGCAAACCCAACAGGAAGTCCGCCATTTGGAAGAGAAGGTGACATTTTGGCTCTAATTTTGCCATTTCCATGCCTCGAACTTTTGCGAACTCCTCCTTGGGGTTTCATTTCATAACCTTCAAATTTGGACAGTGTCAACTACACCCTTGTGCCATGTTAAATTGCGGAGCTTTTGAGTTTTCACAATACTATGAGGCCGTGGCGCCATGGCGAATTTCGATGACTCGCCATGAAAATCTTATTGCCTCTCATTTTGTCATACATTTTCTGACCTTGACCAAAGTGAACACATATGATAAGGCTCCACCCCTGAACATATTTCAACTGCCATATTTGACACCAGGGACAGCGCCACCTAGTGGGAACAGGAAATGTCATGTTTTACACTTTGGGGTACAGTATAGTGATGGGTGACACCTGCAGCCTCAAATTTCTCCAGGAAAGCCTTAAGGAGTTGGTCTTGGGTTACAGTGAAAACTGTGACTTTTCGCAAAAGGGTGTGACCCCAGCAGCATGGCGAACTTTGATGTCACGCCATGAAGAAACAAATTAGTATAACTCAATGAAATCCAGTCTGATCAGTACCAGACTTTACAGGCATGATGTCAGACCCGCCCTGAACAGATTGACGTGCCCATTGTCGGAAATACGGACAGCGCCACCTAGTGGCCACAGGAAATGTCATGGCTTTAATTTTGTTGTACTGATTTTCCCAGGTTCATCGTGGCCACCTCAAAAGCGGTGAATATCACCATCAGTCCCTCGTGATGCTTCAGTGCAAAAATTGTGACTTTACACTGAACGGCGCACCCTGGTGGCAACGCGGTTCAACATGAAAGATGAAGTGGCTTTTGAGGGGCTTGGAAAGTTTATAGAGGCTTTAAATTTGGCACACACCCCCAAATGGATGAAGGCTTTGTTGTCATGTGATCATTTTCATTGAATAGCGCGAAATTGCTCCACAGCGCCCCCTACAAAGTTTCAAAATATCAGCCCCTGCTCTGTGTTTTATCTATGAGTCTGAAACTTGGTAAGCTCATGGAAGATATTAAGATGTACAAAAAAGTCTCTTGGAGCAATATCCCAAATCCAACAGGAAGTCAGCCATTTTAAAATTAATGTGTAATTTTGGCGACATTTTCCCCTCTTTTCAGGCTTCATACTTTGACGAACTCCTCCAAGGGATTTCATCAGATTGGACCGATCTGAAGTTTGTGGAATCTAAAGACCTTTGTGATGTTAAATTGCGAAGCTTTTTACGTTCAGGGAAACGGGGTGGTCATGGCGGCACTTAGAGTTTCAATCACTCGCCAAAAAGCAGTAATCTGCTGTCACTCAAAAACACAATATCCAATCTCTCCCAAACGTCGCAGGTGTGATGAGACTCGAGCTCGGAAATGTTTGTTATGCCATTTGTCAGTAATAGTTAGAGCGCCACCTAGTGGGACGACTATAATCATGGTTCAATGAGATGAAATGTTAGCTGGTGGTTAAATGCATGATTTCCATCAATGTGACATCACATTGGACGTGCTGGTTTTAGGTGTTGGGCGTGGCTCGACACGCCAGGGTGCGAGGGCCCTCATAACGCTGCTTGCAGCTTTAATTATTATTATTATTATTCAGGCAAAACAAGGGCCTTTTTGAGGGCCTAAACATGCTCAAAAACTCATGAAATTTTGCACACATGCCAGGTCTGGTGAAAAATTTTGTATTTTAATGGTTTTACATATGAGCACTGGGAAATGGCTCTAGAGCGCCACCTATGCCTTGTTAAATGCAGCCCTACGACCACATCGTTTGAGCTACATGTATGAAATTTGGCACACATATGTATCATGCCAAGACGAACAAAAAAGTCTGTGGGCCCATTGACGCAAACCCAACAGGAAGTCCGCCATTTGGAAGAGAAGGTGACATTTTGGCTCAAATTTTGCCATTTCCATGCCTCGAACTTTTGCGAACTCCTCCTTGGGGTTTGATTTCATAACCTTCATATTTGGTCAGTGTCAACTACACCCTTGTGCCATGTTAAATTGCGGAGCTTTTGAGTTTTCACAATACTATGAGGCCGTGGCGCCATGGCGAATTTCGATGACTCGCCATGAAAATCTTATTGCCTCTCATTTTGTCATACATTTTCTGACCTTGACCAAAGTGAACACATATGATAAGGCTCCACCCCTGAACATATTTCAACTGCCATATTTGACACCAGGTACAGCGCCACCTAGTGGGAACAGGAAATGTCATGTTTTACACTTTGGGGTACAGTATTGTGATGGGTGACATCTGCAGCCTCAAATTTCTCCAGGAAAGCCTTAAGGAGTTGGTCTTGGGTTACAGTGAAAACTGTGACTTTTCACGAAAGGGTGTGACCCCAGCAGCATGGCGAACTTTGATGTCACGCCATGAAGAAACAAATTAGTATAACTCAATGAAATCCAGTCTGATCAGTACCAGACTTTACAGGCATGATGTCAGACCCGCCCTGAACAGATTGATGTGCCCATTGTCGGAAATACGGACAGCGCCACCTAGTGGCAACAGGAAATGTCATGGCTTTAATTTTGTTGTACTGATTTTCACAGGTTCATCGTGGCCACCTCAAAAGCGGTGAATATCAACATCAGTCCCTCGTGATGCTTCAGTGCAAAAATTGTGACTTTAAACTGAACGGCGCACCCTGGTGGTAACGCGGTTCACCATGAAAGATGAAGTGGCTTTTGAGGGGCTTGGAAAGTTTATAGAGGCTTGAAATTTGGCACACACCTCCAAATGGATGAACGCTTTGTTGGCATGTGATCATTTTCATTGAATAGCGCGAAATGGCTCCACAGCGCCCCCTACAATATTTCAAAACATCAGCCCCTGCTCTGTGTTTCATCTATGAGTCTGACACTTGGTAAGCTTGTGTAAGATATCAAGATGTACAAAAAAGTCTCTTGGAGCAATATCCCAAATCCAACAGGAAGTCAGCCATTTTAAAATTAATGTGTAATTTTGATGACATTTTCCCCCCTTTTCAGGCCTCATACTTTGACGAACTCCTCCAAGGGATTTCATCATATTGAAGCATTCTTCAGTGTGTAGAATCTAAAGACCTTTGTGATGTTAAATTGCGAAGCTTTTTCCGTTCAGGGAAACGGGGTGGTCATGGCGGCACGTAGAGTTTCAATCACTCGCAAAAAGCAGTAATCTGCTGTCACTAAAAAACACAATATCCAATCTCTCCCAAAGGTCGCAGGTGTGATGAGACTCGAGCTTGGAAATGTTTCTTATGCTATTTGTCAATAATGGTTAGAGCGCCACCTAGTGGCATGACTATAATCCTGGTTGAATAAGATGAAATGTTAGCTGGTGATTAAAAGCATGAAATCCATCAATGTGACATCACATCGGACGTGCCGGTTTGAGGTGTTGGCAGTGGCTCGACGTGCCGGGGGTGCGAGGGCCCTCATAACGCTGCTTGCAGCTTTAATTATTAGGGCCCGAGCACCGAGAGTGCGAAGGCCCTATTGTATCTGCTCCGTTTCTTATTATTATTATTATTATTAGGGCCCGAGCACTGATAGTGCGAAGGCCCTATTGTAATTGCTCTGTTTATTAGGGCCCGAGCACTGAGAGTGCGAAGGCCCTATTGTATCTGCTCCGTTTCTTATTAGGGCCCGAGCACCGAGAGTGCGAAGGCCCTATTGTATCTGCTCCGTTTCTTATTATTATTATTATTATTATTATTATTATTATTATTATTATTATTATTATTATTATTATTATTCAGGCAAAACAAGGGCCTTTTTGAGGGCCTAAACATGCTCAAAAACTCATGAAATTTTGCACACATGCCAGGTCTGGTGAAAAATTTTGTATTTTAATGGTTTTACATATGAGCACTGGGAAATGGCTCTACAGCGCCACCTATGCCTTGTTAAATGCAGCCCTACGACCACATCGTTTGAGCTACATGTATGAAATTTGGCACACATGTGTATCATGCCAAGACGAACAAAAAAGTCTGTGGGCCCATTGACGCAAACCCAACAGGAAGTCCGCCATTTGGAAGAGAAGGTGACATTTTGGCTCTAATTTTGCCATTTCCATGCCTCGAACTTTTGCGAACTCCTCCTTGGGGTTTGATTTCATAACCTTCATATTTGGTCAGTGTCAACTACACCCTTGTGCCATGTTAAATTGCAGAGCTTTTGAGTTTTCACAATACGGTGAGGCCGTGGCGCCATGGCGAATTATGATGACTCGCCATGAAAATCTTATTGCCTCTCATTCTGTCATAGATTTTCTGACCTTGACCAAAGTGAACACATATGATAAGGCTCCACCCCTGAACATATTTCAACTGCCATATTTGACACCAGGGACAGCGCCACCTAGTGGGAACAGGAAATGTCATGTTTTACACTTTGGGCTACAGTATAGTGATGGGTGACATCTGCAGCCTCAAATTTCTCCAGGAAAGCCTTAAGGAGTTGGTCTTGGGTTACAGTGAAAACTGTGACTTTTCGCCAAAGGGTGTGACCTCAGCGGCATGGCGAACTTTGATGTCACGCCATGAAGAAACAAATTAGTATAACTCAATGAAATCCAGTCTGATCAGTACCAGACTTTACAGTCATGATGTCAGACCCACCCTGAACAGATTGATGTGCCCATTGTCGGGAATATGTACAGCGCCACCTAGTGGCAACAGGACATGTCATGTCTTACACTTTGTTGTACTGATTTTCACAGGTTCATCGTGGACACCTCAAAAGCGGTGAATATCACCATCAGTCCTTCGTGATGGTTCAGTGCGAAAATTGTGACTTTAAACTGAATGGCGCACCCTGGTGGCAGCGCAGTTCACCATGAAAGATGAAGTTGCTTTTGAGGGGCTTGGAAAGTTTATAGAGGCTTTAAATTTGGCGCACACCTCCAATGTGACGAAGGCTTTGTTGTTATGTGACCATTTTCCTTGAATAGCGCAAAATGGCTCCATGGCGCCCCCTACAAAATTCCAAAATATCAGCCCCTGCTCTGTGTTTTATCTATGAGTCTGAAACTTGGTAAGCTCATGGAAGATATTAAGATGTACAAAAAAGCCTCTTGGAGCAATATCCCAAATCCAACAGGAAGTCAGCCATTTTAAAATGAATGTGCAATTTTGGCGACATTTTCCCCTCTTTTCAGGCACCGTACTTTGACGAACTCCTCCAAGGGATTTCATCAGATTGGACCGATCTGCACCTTGTGGAATCTAAAGACCTTTGTGATGTTAAATTGCGAAGCTTTTTACGTTCAGGGAAACGGGGTGGTTATGGCGGCACTTAGAGTTTGAATCACTCGCCAAAAAGCAGTAATCTGCTGTCACTCAAAAACACAATGTCCAATCTCTCCCAAACGTCTCAGGTGTGATGAGACTCGAGCTTGGAAGTGTTTGTTATGCCATTTGTACATAATGGTTAGAGCGCCACCTAGTGGAACGACTAACTAATCATGAATGAATGAGTTGAAATGTTAGCTGGTGGTTAAATGCATGAATTCCATCAATGTGACATCAGATCGGACGTGCTGGTTTTAGGTGTTGGGCGTGGCTCGACGTGCCGGGGGTGCGAGGGCCCTCATAACGCTGCTTGCAGCTTTAATTATTATTATTATTATTATTATTATTATTCACCCCAAACAAGGGCCTTTTTGAGGGCCTAAACATGCTCAAAAACTCATGAAATTTTGCACACCTGCCAGGTCTGGTGAAAAATTTTGTATTTTAATGGTTTTACATATGAGCACTGGGAAATGGCTCTACAGCGCCACCTATGCCTTGTTAAATGCAGCCCTACGACCACATCGTTTGAGCTACATGTATGAAATTTGGCACACATGTGTATCATGCCAAGACGAACAAAAAAGTCTGTGGGCCCATTGACGCAAACCCAACAGGAAGTCCGCCATTTGGAAGAGAAGGTGACATTTTGGCTCTAATTTTGCCATTTCCATGCCTCGAACTTTTGCGAACTCCTCCTTGGGGTTTCATTTCTTAACCTTCAAATTTGGACAGTGTCAACTACACCCTTGTGCCATGTTAAATTGCGGAGCTTTTGAGTTTTCACAATACTATGAGGCCGTGGCGCCATGGCGAATTTCGATGACTCGCCATGAAAATCTTATTGCCTCTCATTTTGTCATACATTTTCTGACCTTGACCAAAGTGAACACATATGATAAGGCTCCACCCCTGAACATATTTCAACTGCCATATTTGACATGAAGGACAGCGCCACCTAGTGGGAACAGGAAATGTCATGTTTTACACTTTGGGGTACAGTATAGTGATGGGTGACATCTGCAGCCTCAAATTTCTCCAGGAAAGCCTTAAGGAGTTGGTCTTGGGTTACAGTGAAAACTGTGAGTTTTCGCGAAAGGGTGTGACCCCAGCAGCATGGCGAACTTTGATGTCACGCCATGAAGAAACAAATTAGTATAACTCAATGAAATCCAGTCTGATCAGTACCAGACTTTACAGGCATGATGTCAGACGCGCCCTGAACAGATTGATGTGCCCATTGTCGGAAATACGGACAGCGCCACCTAGTGGCAACAGGAAATGTCATGGCTTTAATTTTGTTGTACTGATTTTCACAGGTTGATCGTGGCCACCTCAAAAGCGGTGAATATCACCATCAGTCCCTCGTGATGCTTCAGTGCAAAAATTGTGACTTTAAACTGAACGGCGCACCCTGGTGGCAACGCTGTTCACCATGAAAGATGAAGTGGCTTTTGAGGGGCTTGGAAAGTTTATAGAGGCTTGAAATTTGGCACACACCTCCAAATGGATGAAGGCATTGTTGTCATGTAACCATTTTCCTTGAATAGAGCAAAATGGCTCCACAGCGCCCCCTACAATATTTCGAAACATCAGCCCCTGCTCTGTGTTTCATCTATGAGTCTGACACTTGGTAAGCTTGTGTAAGATATCAAGATGTACAAAAAAGTCTCTTGGAGCAATATCCCAAATCCAACAGGAAGTCAGCCATTTTAAAATTAATGTGTAATTTTGATGACATTTTCCCCCCTTTTCAGGCCTCATACTTTGACGAACTCCTCCAAGGGATTTCATCATATTGAAGCATTCTTCAGTGTGTAGAATCTAAAGACCTTTGTGATGTTAAATTGCGAAGCTTTTTCCGTTCAGGGAAACGGGGTGGTCATGGCGGCACGTAGAGTTTCAATCACTCGCAAAAACCAGTAATCTGCTGTCACTAAAAAACACAATGTCCAATCTCTCCCAAAGGTCGCAGGTGTGATGAGACTCGAGCTTGGAAATGTTTGTTATGCTATTCGTCAATAATGGTTAGAGCGCCACCTAGTGGCATGACTATAATCCTGGTTGAATAAGATGAAATGTTAGCTGGTGATTAAAAGCATGAAATCCATCAATGTGACATCACATCGGACGTGCCGGTTTGAGGTGTTGGCAGTGGCTCGACGTGCCGGGGGTGCGAGGGCCCTCATAACGCTGCTTGCAGCTTTAATTATTATTATTATTATTATTATTTCGGCAAATGAATTGGCCGTTTGAGGGCCTAAACATGCTCGAAAACTCATGAAATTTTGCACACGCGTCAGGTCTGGTGAAAATTTACGTATTTTAATGTTCTCAGACATGGCCAGGGAAAATTAGCTCAGTAGCGCCACCTAGAAAAATGAAAAACGCGAGCCCCCGATATGGGTATGACCTACATGTTTGAAAGTCGGTACACCTATATAACGTTCAGAGTCGAACAAAAAAGTCTATTATGGCAATGTCCTAAACCCAACAGGAAGTCCGCCATTTTGGATTGAAGGTGACATTTTGGCTCTGATTTTACCGTTTCCATGCCTCGAATTTTAACGAACTCCTCCTTGGGGTTTGATTTCATAACCTTCATATTTGGTCAGTGCCAACTACACCCTTGTGCCATGTTAAATTGCGGAGCTTTTGAGTTTTCACAATACCATGAGGCCATGGCGCCATGGCGAATTTCGATGACTCGCCATGAAAATCTTATTGCCTCTCATTCTGTCATACATGTTCCGATCTGGACCAAAGAGCACACATATGATAAGGCTCCACCCCTGAACATATTTCAACTGCCATATTTGACATGAAGGACAGCGCCACCTAGTGGGAACAGGAAATGTCATGTTTTACACTTTGGGGTACAGTATAGTGATGGGTGACATCTGCAGCCTCAAATTTCTCCAGGAAAGCCTTAAGGAGTTGGTCTTGGGTTACAGTGAAAACTGTGACTTTTCGTGAAAGGGTGTGACCCCAGCAGCATGGCGAACTTTGATGTCACGCCATGAAGAAACAAATTAGTATAACTCAATGAAATCCAGTCTGATCAGTACCAGACTTTACAGGCATGATGTCAGACCCGCCCTGAACAGATTGATGTGCCCATTGTCGGAAATACGGACAGCGCCACCTAGTGGCAACAGGAAATGTCATGGCTTTAATTTTGTTGTACTGATTTTCACAGGTTCATCTTGGCCACCTCAAAAGCGGTGAATATCACCATCAGTCCCTCGTGATGCTTCAGTGCAAAAATTGTGACTTTAAACTGAACGGCGCACCCTGGTGGCAACGCTGTTCAACATGAAAGATGAAGTGGCTTTTGAGGGTCTTGGCAAGTTTATAGAGGCTTGAAATTTGGCACACACCTCCAAATGGATGAACGCTTTGTTGGCATGTGATCATTTTCATTGAATAGCGCGAAGTGGCTCCACAGCGCCCCCTACAAAATTTCAAAACCACAGCCCCTGCTCTGTGTTCTATGTATGATTCTGAAACCTGGTAAGCTTATAGGAGATATCAAGATGTACAAAAAAGTCTCTTGGTGCAATATCCCAAATCCAACAGGAAGTCAGCCATTTTAAAATTAATGTGTAATTTTGGCAACATTTTCCCCTCTTTCCAGGCACCGTTCTTTGACGAACTCCTCCAAGGGATTTCATCATATTGAACCAATCTCCAGTGTGTGGAATCTAAAGACCTTTGTGATGTTAAATTGCGAAGCTTTTTACGTTCAGTGAAAAGGGGTGGTTATGGTGGCACTTAGAGTTTGAATCACTCGCCAAAAAGCAGTAATCTGCTGTCACTCAAAAACACAATGTCCAATCTCTCCCAAACGTCTAAGGTGTGATGAGACTCGAGCTCGGAAGTGTTTGTTATGCCATTTGTACATAATGGTTAGAGCGCCACCTAGTGGAACGACTAACTAATCATGAATGAATGAGATGAAATGTTAGCTGGTGGTTAAATGCATGAATTCCATCAATGTGACATCAGATCGGACGTGCTGGTTGTAGGTGTTGGGCGTGGCTCGACGCGCCGGGGGTGCGAGGGCCCTCATAACGCTGCTTGCAGCTTTAATTATTAGGGCCCGAGCACTGACAGTGCGAAGGCCCTATTGTAATTGCTCTGTTTATTATTATTATTATTATTATTATTATTATTATTATTATTATTATTATTATTATTATTATTATTATTATTCCGGCAAATGAATTGGCCGTTTGAGGGCCTAAACATGCTCGAAAACTCATGAAATTTTGCACACGCGTCAGGTCTGGTGAAAATTTACGTATTTTAATGTTCTCAGACATGGCCAGGGAAAATTAGCTCAGTAGCGCCACCTAGAAAAATGAAAAACGCGAGCCCCCGGTATGGGTATGACCTACATGTTTGAAAGTCGGTACACCTATATAACGTTCAGAGTCGAACAAAAAAGTCTATTATGGCAATGTCCTAAACCCAACAGGAAGTCCGCCATTTTGGATTGAAGGTGAGATTTTGGGTCTGATTTTACCATTTCCATGCCTTGTACTTTAACGAACTCCTCCTTGGGATTTGGTCCTATAAACTTGAAATTTGGACAGTGTCAACTATACCCTTGTGCCATGTTAAATTGCGGAGCTTTTGAGTTTTCACAATACTATGAGGCCGTGGCGCCATGGCGAATTTCGATGACTCGCCATGAAAATCTTATTGCCTCTCATTCTGTCATACATGTTCCGATCTGGACCAAAGAGCACACATATGATAAGGCTCCACCCCTGAACATATTTCAACTGCCATATTTGACATCAAGGACAGCGCCACCTAGTGGGAACAGGAAATGTCATGTTTTACACTTTGGGGTACAGTATAGTGAAGGGTGACATCTGCAGCCTCAAATTTCTCCAGGAAAGCCTTAAGGAGTTGGTCTTGGGTTACAGTGAAAACTGTGAGTTTTCGCGAAAGGGTGTGACCCCAGCAGCATGGCGAACTTTGATGTCACGCCATGAAGAAACAAATTAGTATAACTCAATGAAATCCAGTCTGATCAGTACCAGACTTTACAGGCATGATGTCAGACCCGCCCTGAACAGATTGATGTGCCCATTGTCGGAAATACGGACAGCGCCACCTAGTGGCAACAGGAAATGTCATGGCTTTAATTTTGTTGTACTGATTTTCACAGGTTCATCGTGGCCACCTCAAAAGCGGTGAATATCACCATCAGTCCCTCATGATGCTTCAGTGCAGAAATTGTGACTTTAAACTGAACGGCGCACCCTGGTGGCAACGCGGTCCACCATGAAAGATGAAGTGGCTTTTGAGGGGCTTGGAAAGTTTATAGAGGCTTGAAATTTGGCACACACCTCCAATGTGATGAAAAGTTTGTTGTCATGTCACCATTTTCATTGAATAGCGCAAAATGGCTCCACAGCGCCCCCTACAATATTTCAAAATATCAGCCCCTGCTCTGTGGTTTATGTATGAATCTGAAACCTGGTAGGCTTATAGGAGATATCAAGATGTACAAAAAAGTCTCTTGGAGCAATATCCCAAATCCAACAGGAAGTCAGCCATTTTAAAATTAATGTGCAATTTTGGCGACATTTTCCCCTCTTTTCAGGCTTCATACTTTGACGAACTCCTCCAAGGGATTTCATCATATTGAACCATTCTCCAGTGTGTGGAATCTAAAGACCTTTGTGATGTTAAATTGCGAAGCTTTTTACATCCAGGGAAACGGGGTGGTTATGGCGGCACTTAGAGTTTGAATCACTCGCCAAAAAGCAGTAATCTGCTGTCACTCAAAAACACAATGTCCAATCTCTCCCAAACGTCTCAGGTGTGATGAGACTCGAGCTCGGAAGTGTTTGTTATGCCATTTGTACATAATGGTTAGAGCGCCACCTAGTGGAACGACTAACTAATCATGAATGAATGAGTTGAAATGTTAGCTGGTGGTTAAATGCATGAATTCCATCAATGTGACATCAGATCGGACGTGCTGGTTTTAGGTGTTGGGCGTGGCTCGACGCGCCGGGTGTGCGAGGGCCCTCATAACGCTGCTTGCAGCTTTAATTATTATTATTATTCACCCCAAACAAGGGCCTTTTTGAGGGCCTAAACATGCTCAAAAACTCATGAAATTTTGCACACATGCCAGGTCTGGTGAAAAATTTTGTATTTTAATGGTTTTACATATGAGCACTGGGAAATGGCTCTACAGCGCCACCTATGCCTTGTTAAATGCAGCCCTACGACCACATGGTTTGAGCTACATGTATGAAATTTGGCACACATGTGTATCATGCCAAGACGAACAAAAAAGTCTGTGGGCCCATTGACGCAAAGCCAACAGGAAGTCCGCCATTTGGAAGAGAAGGTGACATTTTGGCTCTAATTTTGCCATTTCCATGCCTCGAACTTTTGCGAACTCCTCCTTGGGGTTTCATTTCATAACCTTCAAATTTGGACAGTGTCAACTACACACCTGGGCCATGTTAAATTGCGGAGCTTTTGAGTTTTCACAATACTATGAGGCCGTGGCGCCATGGCGAATTTCGATGACTCGCCATCAAAATCTTATTGCCTCTCATTTTGTCATACATTTTCTGACCTTGACCAAAGTGAACACATATGATAAGGCTCCACCCCTGAACATATTTCAACTGCCATATTTGACGTCAGCGACAGCGCCACCTAGTGGGAACAGGAAATGTCATGTTTTACACTTTGGGGTACAGTATTGTGATGGGTGACATCTGCAGCCTCAAATTTCTCCAGGAAAGGCGTAAGGAGTTGGTCTTGGGGTACAGTGAAAACTGTGACTTTTCACGAAAGGGTGTGACCTCAGCAGCATGGCGAACTTTGATATCTCGCCATGAAGAAACAAATTAGTATAACTCCATGAAATCCAGTCTGATTAGTACCAGACTTTACAGACATGATATCAGACCCGCCCTGAACAAATTGATGTGCCCATTGTCAGGAATATGAAGAGCGCCACCTAGTGGGAACAGGAAATGTCATGTCTTACACTTTGTTGTACTGATTTTCACAGGTTCATTGTGGATACCTCAAAAGCGGTGAATGTCACCGTCAGTCCTTCATGATGCTGCAGTGCGAAAATTGTGACTTTATACTGAACGGTGCACCCTGGTGGCAACGCTGTTCACCATGAAAAATGAAGTGGTTTTTGAGGGGCTTGGAAAGTTTAAAAAGTCTTGAAATTTGGCCCACACCTCCAATGTGCTTAAGGCTTTGTTGTTATGTGATCATTTTCATTGAATATCCCAAAATTGCTCCACAGCGCCCCCTACAAAATTTCAAAACCACAGCCCCAGCTCTGTGTTTTATGTATGAGTCTGAAACCTGGTAAGCTTATAGGAGATATCAAGATGTACAAAAAAGTCTCTTGGAGCAATATCCCAAATACAACAGGAAGTCAGCCATTTTAAAATTAATGTGCAATTTTGGCAACATTTTCCCCTCTTTCCAGGCACCGTTCTTTGACGAACTCCTCCAAGGGATTTCATCATATTGAACCAATCTCCAGTGTGTGGAATCTAAAGACCTTTGTGATGTTAAATTGCGAAGCTTTTTACGTTCAGGGAAACGGGGTTGTCATGGCGGCACGTGGAGTTTCAATCACTCGCCAAAAAGCAGTAATCTGCTGTCACTCAAAATCAAAATGTCCAAACTCTCCCAAAGGTCGCAGGCGTGATGAGACACGAGCTAGGAAATGTTTGTTATGCCATTTGTCAGTAATGGTTAGAGCGCCACCTAGTGGGACGACTATAATGATGATTGAATGAGATCAAATGTTAGCTGGTGGTTAAATGCATGAATTCCATCAATGTGACATCAGATCGGAGGTGCTGGTTGTAGGTGTTGGGCGTGGCTCGACGCGATGGGGTGCGAGGGCCCTCGTAACGCTGCTTGCAGCTTTAATTTTATTTTTGTGTTTTATTTGATTTAATTTTCATATTTTTTTCCTGTCCTAATATTAAGCATTTAGGTCAGCACTTACTGTTTTTAAAGCACTTTATCCAATTTCCCATTTTTCAGTTTCATTGTACTATTATAATATGTATGATTGTGCGACGACTATAAAGAGTTATCTTATCTAAAAATAAACTTTGCTTGGCCTATATAGCACTACATAACACCTACAGTCAACTTAAGACATTCATATTGTATGACCCAACAATAACACAGAGAAAAGACCAACATACAGATGAACCACTATGCGAAAGCATTTGGCAAAAGTTGGAAGGAAAAACTCCCTTTAAACAAGAAGAAACCTCCAGACAACTTTTTTTTTATTGTCAAAGCTTAATTATCCTTTTTAGTCAGCTCCCTGTAGATAGGCTTAAAATTTAATCTAAAAATAATTATTTTTATCAATATAAGCTGTAGTTCAGTACCTTGCCAGTACATAAAAACTGTCTTGCTTTGATTCTCGGGAATACTACAGGACACACTGCACACTCTCTTGGCTGAAACCCGAGGACCATTGCTACATAGCAAATGTTTTAACTGTTTTGTGGAAATCAAAAGTCAATGAAGCTAATTTTACTTTACTTTGCAGCGAGACAACAAGGTGCAGATCGGTACATCCTTAACACACGACGCATGGTTTGGACTGCTGCCCGTGATTTCTGCAGAGCACACTACACAGACCTGACCAGTCTAAGGAATGATGCTGAGTACCAGATAGTCCAGCAAGTAGCCAATGGCAGTGAAGTGTATGTTGGCCTCTTCAGAGACCCCTGGGAGTGGTCAGACCAGACTGACTCCTCATTTAGATACTGGAACCCAGACGAGCCTGTCTGGACTGATGGCACTCAAACCTGTGTTGCTATGTTGAAGGTGAACTCTGGTAAATGGGGAGACAGGGCATGCACAGAAACACATCCTTTCGTCTGTGATTGCAGTGAGTAAAACTCTTTACTAGAAAATTTATATAACATTTATATTTCAAATAGAAAAAAAAATATCTGTCTTTCTCCATGACAGAAATGTGTAAAATGAAGGATCCAGACTAACTCTGTTTACATGTGTTTATATTAGGGAACAAGCTGAGTTTCATTAAACTGAGGATCAGCCCACAGGACTCAATGCTGGATCTAAGTAATCCTTCGGTGCAAGCAGACATCCTGGAGCAAGTAAGTGATGCAGATCTTTGTTAATGATGAGCAGTTAAATTTGAGTATATTATATATATATATATGTTAATTTAGATTGTGACATGAAATAAGTATTTAATCACATTAGGACCTTCATGGTTTTGCAATGGTAAATGGAAACATGGGTATTTTCTGTCTAATAGATGAGCCAGAAGCTACGGAGTTATAACAAGACTGCTGGTTTCCATCTAAAGTGGAGAAAACAATCTGATGGAAGAGTTTTTACCAAGGAGCCTTGAAGAAGTGGCTGAAGAGAAAAGAATCAGCGGAACAAGTTAATATGGATGATAAATGTACTTTAACAGAGTAGCATAGAGCAATGTGAACATAGTATAGACACAGTGTGTGTGTATCAGCCTTAACCTTCGTATATATTTCCCCAGCCCAAGTGTACTCGTGTAGTGTTCGTGCGTAGTTAACATAACCACAGTTTTCACTTAGCCACTACTGCACCCCACCTGTATATAGCCACTAAACTCCACTGTGTATTCACATTTTGCCACTTGCTGTAATAAATTCTTGTCACGTTCATACGGTGTCTGTGTTGAATCTGTCCAATCCGCCCTATATGACCCACGCCGTGACAGTTACATGCTTAAATATAAAGTTGAAAAAATGTAAGTGCAACCAGGCTATGGATCAAGTAATTGCGATTAATTACAGAAAACTGTGAGAGGAATAGGTTAATTTTTTTTAAAATCTATTCACAGCACTAATCTCTCTCTCTCTCTCTCTCTCTCTCTCTCTATATATATATATATATATATATATATATATATATATATATATATATATATATATATAAACACCCAGCACGCCCCTGCGGGCGGTTTATCCTTCAAGCTCGGGTCCTCTACCAGAGGCCTGGGAGCTTGAGGGTCCTGCGCAGTATCTTAGCGATCGTGGCTCAAGAGTTGGGAGTTCGCCTTGTAATCGGAAGGTTGCCGGTTCGAGCCCCGGCTTGGACAGTCTCGGTCGTTGTGTCCTTGGGCAAGACACCTCACCCGTTGCCTACTGGTGGTGGTCAGAGGGCCCGGTGGCGCCAGTGTCCGGCAGCCTCGCCTCTGTCAGTACGCCCCAGGGTGGCTGTGGCTACAATGTAGCTTGCCATCACCAGTGTGTGAATGTGTGCGTGAATGGGTGGATGACTGGATATGTAAAGCGCTTTGGGGTCCTTAGGGACTAGTAAAGCGCTATATAAATACAGGCCATTTACCATTTAGCTGTTCCCAGGACTGCGCTCTTCTGGACAGAGATCTCCGATGTTATTCCCGGGATCTGCTGGAGCCACTCGCCTAGCTTGGGAGTCACCGCACCTAGTGCTCCGATTACCACGGGGACCACCCTTACCTTCACCCTCCACATCCTCTCGAGCGCTTGTCTGAGCCCTTGGTATTTCTCCAGCTTCTCGTGTTCCTTCTTCCTGATATTGCTGTCATTCGGAACCGCTACATCGATCACTACGGCCGTCTTCTTCTGTTTGTCTACCACCACTATGTCCGGTTGGTTAGCCACCACCATTTTGTCCGTCTGTATCTGGAAGTCCCACAGGATCTTAGCTCGGTCATTCTCCACCACCCTTGGGGGCATCTCCCATTTTGACCTCGGGACTTCCAGGTTATACTCGGCACAGATGTTCCTGTACACTATGCCGGCCACTTGGTTATGGCGTTCCATGTATGCCTTGCCTGCTAGCATCTTGCACCCTGCTGTTATGTGCTGGATTGTCTCTGGGGCATCTTTACACAGCCTGCACCTGGGGTCTTGCCTGGTGTGATAGACCCCAGCCTCTATGGATCTTGTACTCAGAGCTTGTTCTTGTGCTGCCATGATTAGTGCCTCTGTGCTGTCTTTCAGTCCAGCTTTGTCCAGCCACTGGTAGGATTTCTGGATATCAGCCACCTCCTCTATCTGCCGGTGGTACATACCGTGCAGGGGCCTGTCCTTCCATGATGGTTCCTCGTCTCCCTCCTCTTTCTTGGGTTTCTGCTGCCTGAGGTATTCACTGAGCACTCGGTCAGTTGGGGCCATCTTCCCAATGTATTCTTGGATGTTCCTTGTCTCATCCTGGACCGTGGTGCTGACACTCACTAGTCCCCAGCCCCCTTCCTTCCGCTTAGCGTACAGCCTCAGGGTGCTGGACTTGGGGTGAAACCCTCCATGCATGGTAAGGAGCTTTCTTGTCTTTATGTCAGTGGCTTCTATCTCCTCCTTTGGCCAGCCTATTACCCCAGCAGGGTACCTGATCACGGGCAGGGCGTACGTGTTGATGGCCCGGATCTTGTTCTTTCCATTCAACTGACTCCTCAGGACTTGCCTGACCCTCTGCAGGTACTTGGTGGTTGCAGCCTTTCTAGCGGCCTCTTCATGGTTCCCATTTGCCTGCGGGATCCCCAGGTACTTGTAACTGTCCTCTATGTCTGCAATGTTGCCTTCTGGTAGTTCAATCCCCTCAGTTCTGACTACCTTCCCTCTCTTTGATACCATCCGACTATACTTCTCCAGTCCGAACGACATTCCAATGTCATTGCTGTATAGCCTGGTAGTGTGGATCAGTGAATCGATGTCTCGTTCACTCTTGGCATACAGCTTGATGTCATCCATGTACAGGAGGTGGCTGACAACTGCGCCGTTCCGTAGTCGGTATCCGTAGCCAGTCTTGTTAATGATCTCACTGAGGGGGTTCAGGCCTATGCAGAACAGCAGTGGGGACAGAGCATCTCCTTGGTAGATCCCGCACTTGATGGTGACTTGTGCTATGGGCTTGGAGTTGGCCTCTAGTGTTGTACGCCACATCCCCATTGAGTTCCTGATGAAGGCTCTTAGGGTCCCATTGATCTTGTACAATTCTAGGCATTCCAGTATCCAGCTGTGGGGCATTGAGTCATAGGCCTTCTTGTAATCAATCCAGGCAGTGCACAGGTTGGTCAGTCTGGTCTTGCAGTCTCGGCTGATTGTTCTGTCTACCAGTAGCTGGTGTTTTGCGCCTCTGGTATTCTTGCCAATTCCTTTCTGTGTCCCGCTCATGTATTGACCCATGTGCCTGTTCATCTTAGCCGATATGATGCCTGACAGGAGCTTCCATGTAGTACTGAGGCAGGTTATTGGTCGGTAGTTGGAGGGGACCGGTCCCTTCTTGGGGTCCTTGGGGATCAGGACCGTCCGACCTTCGGTTAGCCATTCCGGGTGTCTCTCGTTAACTAGCAGCTGGTTCATTTGTGCTGCCAGACGCTCGTGGAGTGCAGTCAGCTTCTTCAGCCAGTAGGCGTGAACCATGTCGGGCCCTGGTGCTGTCCAACTCTTCATACTGGAGACCCTTTCTTGGATATCTGCCACTGTGATGGTTACTGGACCCTGTTCAGGGAGGTCGCTGTGGTCTGCCCTCAGATCCTCTAGCCACTGAGCATTGCCGTTATGGGTTGCATCCTTCTCCCATATGCTCTTCCAGTATTGCTCCGTCTCCAGCCTTGGTGGTGCTGTTCTCTTCCCTTGCCACTGAGAGTACACCTTTGCTGGTTCTGTGGAGAACAGCTGGTTTATTCTCCTGCCTTCTATCTCTCTGGTGTACCTCCTCAAGCGGCTGGCCAAGGCTGTGAGTCTTTGCTTGGCAGTTTCCAAGGCCTCAGGTATGGACAGCTTGCTGTATTTCTTAGGCACCTTATTTGTCGCACCTTGCTGCAACTCCGTTAGTTGGCTAACCTCCCTCCGTGCTACTTTGATCTTGCCCTCTAGCCTCCTTCTCCATGGAGGGTACTGCCCCCTGTCGCTGTTCAACTTGTAGCCAAGCATCTCACTGATCACTGCTGCCGTATTGTAGATCAGCTTGTTAGTGTCGGTAATCGTGGTTGTAGGTATTGTCCGTAGTGCTGCATTAACATCATCTAGCAGACCTTCTGAGGGTACTTCACGTAATCTTGGTAACCGCCTACAGGGGATCCAGGTTTCAAGCTTGGCCATGATCCTATTTTTCAGGTCAGTTCCTCTCGCACTCAACGATCCTTCTCCTATCGCACTTGGGGCTATGTACCCAATCTCGGGTGGGGGTGATGATATCTCCCCCCTGACCTGGCGTCCTGACTCCTCCTTGCCGTAGCATTTGTGTTGTACCTCGTCAATCTCTAGCTGTGAGAGCAGTCCCTTCTTTCGAATGTTGGAACACTGAGCTACTAGTTGTTTCGCCGTCATTGTGGATGTTGGGTATCGAAGAATCCATAGGTCCCTCATCCTATTCATGTAGCCCCTTCCGCCGGGGTTACTTGCCACACAATATACCCCTGAGTAAGTCTCCAGGGACTCCGCGGCCCGGGAGCCACTTGTGATCCACGTCACCCCTACTTGTGGCCTGTGTATTGACGTGAAGAAATATAATGCAATTTGGCCCATGAGGTGACTTTTTTTGTTACGGAAGATTTGTTTGTTGTTGAGTGCAATGTTAAAATAAGTTCTCTAAAAAACCAAAAAATGATTTAATATGAAGCCACTGTGAGCACTGTGAGCACAGAGTGCAAACATGTTGAGGGATTGGCTGTCTTATTTCAGTGAGAGAGTTATTTGTAAAGAAAACAATTTTCAGTGGCCCTCAAAAACTGTTTATTTGGTAGTTCAACGAAAGGCTTCAGTTAGTTAAGAGTGAGAAAAATACAGTTTGGAGTTTTGTCTTGTTATACAATATTTGAAATTTAAAAACAAACAAAGAAAACACTACATTTTTGGAAATATTTGCGGGTGCTTTCTTGTTTGCTTGTTTTGTACTACTTGACCACTAAAGTGGCCCTCCAATGAGATGCCAGTGCCAGCAGTGGCCCACAGCTCATTTAAGTTTGAGACCCTGGCTAGAGGCAAACATTCCAAACCACACAAGGTTGTTGGAAAATGTCTGTAATCTGATCTCCAAAAGTTGATTCTGTTCATCTGGACATACCGTTTTCAGTGTGAAAAACCCTTCTCACATCACTTAGTAATGACAACAACATTATTATCCTTCGGGCAGATAAGGGTAGGTGCACATTATTGCTAAACCAGAAAGACTATCATGAGAAATTTTTGTCACTGCACAGTGACCAAAATACTTTGAGCCCCTGAAACAAAATCCAGGAAGTGGTTACAGGAAGAGGGTGATAGACTGTCTGAAGCAGTTAGAACAAGACAAGGCTATTGACCGGACCTCATACCACAGGCTGTACCCGGGGAGTCTACACCAAGTCTGTATAGTTTACCGAAGATACATAAACAGGGTGCACCTTTAAGACCGATTGTCTGCATGATCATGATGAGGGCTTTGCTATCCTACCTTGGAACACAGCCAAGTCCTTGGTTCAGGTACGTGGATGACACCTGGGTGAAAATCAAATCTCAGGACGTACTACACACTGCCCTGTCACACCTGGAGAAGAGAGACACGTATGTGAGGATGCTGTTTGTAGATTACAGCTCAGCATTCAATACCATCGTTCCCTCGAAGCTGGACAGGAAACTGCAGGATCTAGGACTGAGCAGCTCCCTCTGCAGCTGGATCCTTAGCTTCCTGTCTGACAGACGCCAGGTGGTCAGACTGGGCAGCATCACCTCATCCCCCATCACACTGAACACTGGTGCTCCACAGGGGTGTGTACTGAGCCCTCTCCTGTACTCACTCTACACCTACGACTGCACAGCCACTAACAGCTCCAACATCATTGTGAAGTTTGCGGACGACACTACAGTGGTGGGTCTTATCACCAACGGTGATGAGACGGCTTACAGGGAGGAGGTCAGCGCCCTGACCCACTGGTGTCAAGACAACCATCTCACCATCAACGGCGCTGCTGTGGAGAGAGTGAGCAGCTTCCGGTTCCTTGGTGTACATCTGGCTGAGGATCTTACGTGGTCAGTACACACAAACAAAACAGTGAAGAAGGCGCAGCAGCGCCTCTTCTTTCTCAGGAGACTGAAAAGATTCGGCATGAGCCCCCGCATCCTCAGGACCTTCTATCACTGTGCCATTGAGAGCATCCTCACTGGATGCATCACCACCTGGTATGGCAACAGCACCGCCTACAACTGCAAAGCTCTCCAGCGAGTAGTGCTGGATATATCAGATATATATATATGTATATATATGTATATATATATATATATATATATATATATATATATATATATATATCAGATATGTTATTAATAATAATAATAATAATAATAATAATAATTATATTATTATTTATTTTTTTATTTTTGTGTTTTATTTGATTTAATTTTCATATTTTTTTCCTGTCCTAATATTAAGCATTTAGGTGAGCACTTGCTGTTTTTAAAGCACTTTATCCAATTTCCCATTTTTCAGTTTCATTGTACTATTATAATATGTATGATTGTGCGACGACTATAAAGAGTTATCTTATCTAAAAATAAACTTTGCTTGGCCTATATAGCACTACATAACACCTACAGTCAACTTAAGACATTCATATTGTATGACCCAACAATAACACAGAGAAAAGACCAACATACAGATGAACCACTATGCGAAAGCATTTGGCAAAAGTTGGAAGGAAAAACTCCCTTTAAACAAGAAGAAACCTCCAGACAACTTTTTTTTTATTGTCAAAGCTTAATTATCCTTTTTAGTCAGCTCCCTGTAGATAGGCTTAAAATTTAATCTAAAAATAATTATTTTTATCAATATAAGCTGTAGTTCAGTACCTTGCCAGTACATAAAAACTGTCTTGCTTTGATTCTCGGGAATACTACAGGACACACTGCACACTCTCTTGGCTGAAACCCGAGGACCATTGCTACATAGCAAATGTTTTAACTGTTTTGTGGAAATCAAAAGTCAATGAAGCTAATTTTACTTTACTTTGCAGCGAGACAACAAGGTGCAGATCGGTACATCCTTAACACACGACGCATGGTTTGGACTGCTGCCCGTGATTTCTGCAGAGCACACTACACAGACCTGACCAGTCTAAGGAATGATGCTGAGTACCAGATAGTCCAGCAAGTAGCCAATGGCAGTGAAGTGTATGTTGGCCTCTTCAGAGACCCCTGGGAGTGGTCAGACCAGACTGACTCCTCATTTAGATACTGGAACCCAGACGAGCCTGTCTGGACTGATGGCACTCAAACCTGTGTTGCTATGTTGAAGGTGAACTCTGGTAAATGGGGAGACAGGGCATGCACAGAAACACATCCTTTCGTCTGTGATTGCAGTGAGTAAAACTCTTTACTAGAAAATTTATATAACATTTATATTTCAAATAGAAAAAAAAATATCTGTCTTTCTCCATGACAGAAATGTATAAAATGAAGGATCCAGACTAACTCTGTTTACATGTGTTTATATTAGGGAACAAGCTGAGTTTCATTAAACTGAGGATCAGCCCACAGGACTCAATGCTGGATCTAAGTAATCCTTCAGTGCAAGCAGACATCCTGGAGCAAGTAAGTCAAACAGATCTTCCGATCTTTGTTAATGAAGAGCAGTTCATTATTAGTATATCATACATTGCATGATGACCTTCATGGCTTTGCTATAGTAAATGTAAATATGAGTGGGGTTTTTAAATAGATGAGCCAGAAGCTAAAGACTAATAACACGACTGCTGTTTTTCATCTAAACTGGAGAAAAAAATCTGATGGAACCATCTTTACGAAGGAGCCTTGAAGAAGTGGATGAAAAGACAAGAATCAGGGGAATAGATTAATATGGAGCATAGAGCAATGTGAACATTGTTCTTTGTTGTTTAATTTTCTAAGATCCGAAGTCCTTCATGGCATGCATTTTTAATTTCTCTTTGTTATTTGGGACCCGATGAATGTAAAAACAAAGAAGTATCATTTTACCTGATGTAGTTCCCAAGAAAAATGATATCCCCATGAGGACATTCGTTTTAAATTTCGATAGAACACTAAAAAGTCACAATTGAGTAATGATGTGCAAAACTTTATTTGGTGTTAGCATTTTTCCTAAGTACAAAAACAAAATGAGAAACAACAATTGGGCCCCTTTGAACAATATGGCTCATTTGAAGTGCTTCTAACAGTTACAGGAACACGTATGTCTGTAACAAAGTAAAAAAAGTAAAAGATTTCTGAACATCACATGGAAAACAAAACATTTCACTCCAAAACTGCTACTTCAAACTTTTTTTCCCCCGTGGGAACATGTTTACTCAGGCCCTCCCAGGAATGGGTGGGCAGCACACTCCCTGCTGGTGGCTGATACCCTCAAGTGTCGGTGCGTTGGTGGTTCTCGGTGTTCAGGTCTGGGTACCCGCTCACTCCCGATGGCTTCTTGGCGGTGTCATGGTCCTGAGTCTGTTGACTCAGTGTTTTGTGTTATTTAATATTATCTTTTGTTTTTGTTTATTCTTGTTGTGTATTCTATTCTAAGATTTCTAGTCGCTAGGTTTTGGTTCCCATTTTCTCTCTGTTTCTAGTTCTGTCATGGTCTGTGAACGCCTCCTGGCCATCCAGTGTAGATGTAGTTAAACTGTTGGGAAGACAACGTTAGAGAAACGTGAACATTTTATTTGTACTGTATAATCTGCAGATTCTGACAGAAATCTGCAACTTTCTGTCTCTAAAACAGCAATAAGGATAATTATTAGGCCATATGTAAATAAAAAAATAACTTTAACTTAAAGCAAAATTGGGAAACGTAAAGTCCGAAACAAGTCTTTATATTAAGGGACATCAGTCAAACAATACTGTTTCGTCTGGGTCTAAACAGAGCGCGTTGTGTGTGACGTCTTCTTTTGCGCATGTGGGCCGCTTTGAGGGCCGTGAACTGTTCACACTAGAGCGCGTTTGCTGTCACATTTTATTTTTAGTGTGAACAACCAGACAAGAAAAATCTGATTTGATCAGAAAATCGCAAATGAGCATTAAGACCTGCAGTATGAAATTAGACTTAGAGTACACCTGTGCCTCCATGAGTCCTGCTCTTGGGTCCACCTTTCCTGCCTGCCTTCACACAGTCATGAGAGGCGGGGCCAGGTGGCCGTGGTTCAGTCGGGCCCTCAGACCTCTGGGCCTGAGGCTTGGTCCACTCTGGCAAGGCTGGCTGCGAGCAGAGCCTGTGGGCGCGTCACTGGAGCCCCTGTGTCTTCCGTACTGTGGCTGCTGGGTGACACCACGTCTGAGGCTCTTGTCGCGGCCTTTTACTTTCCAAACACCAAAAAAGTCCAAGAAAAGGCCGTGGGTGGCAACGGGAGGTTTGTTTTAGAACGCACTTCTGACTCCATTGTTTAAAAATCATATGTGGTTTATTTCGTGCAAAATTATAAACAAAAATCAACCAAATAACTTCTTAAAACTTAAAATTAAACGAAAGTTAATTTAATTTGCTTTAACAACTTCAAAAGTGGTCAAAAAATCATTTTCTAACCCTCCCATCTTCCCATCTGACATTTGGCAAACAAAAAACGAAAAACCTCTTTACCACACCCATCCAGGGTGCTCTTAATCTCTTGATTAATGGGAGGGTCCATAAGCTAATAAACCAATCACTTTGCAAAAGCTTCTCCAATAAAATTAATTACAAATTTAAATAACAAAACCAGGTCAGTATATTCTTACACCTTTAAAGAAAAAACAAAAATGAATACAAATTGCATTTTATGAACATTCAACAAAAATGGCCACAACAGCTCTCCTCAGTTCTTTCCAGGAGGGTGGCACGGTTGCCCCTCCGTTGGTCCTCCTTGGGCTCCCGCACTCTGGTGGCCTGGATCTCCTCCATTCCTGCTTTATGCCCTGGGGGATGGGGCTTTGGCTCCCCACACCAGCAGAATGTTACATGGAGAAACCTTTTGAATACAGGCACGCCCGTTCACACAGGTATGCGCACAGGTGTACACATAGGTGCTCACAGACACAAACTACACCTTTCTTGGCTGCTACATCAAAGCACATTGTGCACTGTCAGTTTTGCGTGCTGCATAAATACATACAATATTTAGTATTTACTGTTACTTAAATTTATTTAGGTTATTGCAGTGATGCTCTGTATTGTGTTGCTCTCTTTTTTTGCTTGTTTTCTCTTTTTTTCCTCTCAACAGGTGAGCCAGGTGATTTTTTTAAGTGCCCTCTCTCACTGTCCCTCTTCCCCTCTGTTTTTCTTCCCCTCTCTCTCCTTTTCCTATACCCCAGTCATGCCTGTCCCGTCTGTAATAACTAAAATAAAATAAAATAAATAATAACAAAGTTCGATCAAATGGACTAATATGGCAAGGCCGTGATGATCCACCTGGTAAAGTAAATCCGTTGGGCATCTTTCTTGGCCTTCAGACAACAATTCTGATGGCTAAAAAAAAACAACCCAACAAACAAAAAACAAAACAAAATATGGGAACACCTATGTGTGAAAGGCTGTGTAACAGTTGTGATCTGCCTGTAAGCAGAGGAACACCTTGCATGTAACACACTTCTCTTGAGTTTTCCCTGAGCGGTCTTTTGCTCTGCAACACGCTGCATTCTTCACTTTCGGCGCCCCTGACAGATGTGCATTAGCCCTCCTGCGGAATGAGACATGGGGCACTGCCTTCACTGGATGCTTTTCCCTTGGACTTACACATCTGGGTCTTCTTCCTGCACTGAAAAGTCAAAGCTGTCATTGGCATGCTCAGCCAAGAAAGTCATGGCCACTTCCATGCGAAATTCAAGGAACTCCATGCTGTTCTTCTTTGGTGTGCCACATACAGTAAGGTCTTTGCGGTACAGTAGCCAGCTGTTGGCTAAAGGCAGATCCATAAAGTGCATTAGCATTCGCATGTGTGTCCATTTCTTTGTATGGACACACATGCGATAGTAACTCATCATTCTATCAACAAGGTCAACTCCACCCATCTTGGAGTTGTATTCAGGGATAATACTTGGTCGTCAGATTGTCACATATTGTTTTAGTTGTTTGACCCATCTCCAGCAGGTGTCGTCTGGCTCTCCAGCATGAACAGTAGACATCATACCACTTAACCATGCAAATCTTTCCATCCGCAGTGGTAACTTGTGCTGAGGTCCAGCTTCGTTTCTTTTTCATTGTTTTGTCAGTTGGTCACTTCTGTACTGCTGCAGCGACCTGATTCTTCATAACTTTAGAATCTGCTTCTTCATCATGTGTTCCACACCTTGGGTGGACATAAAGAACCGATCACAGTAAACATTTGTATTAGGATGCAGTATTTGAGACAGACAATCTATGATCAAGCCTCCCAAAAACAGATCCCCTGGTTCTTTAACCTGCTCAAGGGGTGCAGCTGCCCCTTGATAAATGTTAAAGTCCAGCACAATACCATCTGCTGTTGCGTAAACACAGTTTTTTATGCCCACTGAGTTTGGCTTCATTGACAGATATTGTTGATATGGACAAGCCCCTGTCAAAGGAATCATCTGCTCATCAACTGAAACGCATTCTGGGCGAGCCTGAGATTTGAAGCCTTTCAGAATGCGTTTCAGAAAAGGCCTCACCTTCCAGAATTTATTACACTCTCTCAGGTCCTCTGGAACATTGTCAATGAGCACTTTGAGCGATTGCCTCAGTCTGAAGAATCTGTCAAGAGTTTTCAGTGATGGCAAGGAATCTCAAGGATTTGGACCAGTCCATCCTGATTGTAGGATATGGTACGCAAGACATCAAAATACAGGCACCGAAAAAAATTATCAATTTCATCAGTTGATGTGTTGAGTGGATTCCCACTTCTAGCCAGTGACGTAGCATTAGAACAATCTGGAATCATTTTTGTCAGAGCTTTATCAATATACTGCTCTATGTAGTCCAGTGGGGTCCAGCCCTCTCTGTCCTGCACAGTTTCTTGCTCAAAGTGGTCTTGATTTGGTGTTAGCGGAGAAGCTTTCCATCGCATCCCACGCCCTTTCTTAGACTGCTCTTGATGGCTTGGTCCTGGTGTTGTCTCTTCTTCCAAGAGTGACATCTGGGAGTGCGTGATCTGCCAATGTCACAATCTGAACGATATCCTTCATATTCATCACAGAGATGTTTACGTCCCCTGATAAGCTGAGTGGGCCGTGGAATGGGGTCTTCACACCCACTTCTGTCCTCCTCACTGCTGCTTAGCCCCTGTCGTGGGGGTTGATATTCAGCATCCCCCACGGGATCGTCAATGTCTAACAAGTTGTCCACCACAGTAACTCCATTGCTCTTGTGAGAGAATAACACTCTGGGAAAAAAAACTATGGAGATTTTATTTATAAAGCATGCTATATCTGCTTGAACTGTAGTAACCTGTTGTTTTCTACCTAAATCAACCAAAAATACAATTTCATTATCACATGTTGTTAGCAACATAACTCCCTCTGTCCACACAACAAAGCTAACAAGACTAAGTCCCTCTGTCCACATACGCGTACCACATGTTTAGCAACTTTAGTAACGTTTGTAAAATTTGACTTCCATAACACACATTAAACACTTTTGTACATATCTGAACAAGAATCAGCCAAGAAATGTGATTGGATTTTTTTACCTGGTTGAAGTGTGGCTCAGGAGTTGCCATCTGAACTTCTGGGTGTGTTGTTGGCCATCTTGAATCTAACGTGTAATGAGAAATACTCTTCTGCCATCACCAGGTGGCAGTATAATGTCCTCATAAGTGGATATCAGGCCCTTATAGAATAAAATTTAGTATTGTGGTCTAAACAACACAAAATGTGACGTCGGCATACGTGGACATCAGGTCCTAGAAGGTTAAAAAAGCATTTTCTAATAACTATAAACATCCCAAATATTGACAGGTCACAGCAAAGTCACGCTACAGACATTTGCCAACTACCTTGCATGACTTGGAATTAAAGCTTTTTAACTTTCGTCTTATTCAGCAGTATATTCTGTGGCTTACATTTGGTGTTTTGATTTTTTTTGTTTTGGTGCTGGGTTTTTTGTCAGAAACTGTGTGTTAGAAAAAGTGCATTATGATGATGAAAGTTATACAACAGCTCTCTCTCATTATCTTTTTTCTGTCCGTGTGTGCATTCACAAGTGTTTTACAATGAAAGGTTTTAAGAGTGTCAGAGATATAGGTGCACTTATTCTTTGTTGTGGTACTTTAGTGTTCCAATGAAAAGAGCCCAAATGAGCTCATTTTAACGTACATTTTTTGCCATCCTGTGATCTCATGTGACATATTCTCTTAATATCTAAGAGCTATTTCCAGGGGGAGAATGTTTATGTTAGATCCTGTTTCAAATCAGGTTGTGATCGTAAAGTCACGTACATAGCACTGATTTTAGAGTAATGTACAACAATTGTAATCTCATTTAAATTTCCAAACTGCCTTTCGCCATTAAGGGTTATGGTGAAATGTCATTATTTGTGTGTCATTGCACACTGTCCATGAGAGGACCCCTTATCAGGTTTATATGTATAGTGCCAAATTACAGAGTCACCTGAAAGTGAGTCTGTTAATCACTGTTAAACAGTGTCATCTACGCCAGGCCTGGCCCATATATGGATGACATACCATTTACCATGCCAGAAGTCAGCCAGCGGTGCCGGCTTGACACCAGATCCAGCCCAGACCTGTCTGCTATGTGGGTAATTATTCTTTTGTAGTCTGTGCCCTAATCTCTGTTGATAGATTTTAAAATCAATTTAAAAATAATTTTATTTTTAACAATAAGCTGTAGTCAAATAGCTCGTCAATACATAAAAATTGTCTTGCGTTGATTCTGGGGAATACTACAGGACATACTCTTGGCTGAAACCCGAGGACCACTGCTACATAGCAAATGTTTTAACTGTTAATATTGTGGAAATGCAGTGAAGCTAATTTTACTTTACTTTGCAGCAACAAAACAAGGTGCAGATCAGTACATCCTTAAAACACAAAGCATGTTTTGGGCTGCTGCTCGGGATCACTGCTGTGGAATAAAATGAGGCGCAGGTAGCCAGGATGGGACAGAACAGTTTTTTCATATAATTTACATTCTCAGGAAAAGTTATTTACATAGTTGCAACAAACACACACCCAAGCTGCCTGAACTTTTTTGGAATTAGAAACCTAGACTAAAAGCGAAAGAATAAAGCAAACCATCCTTCCAGAGTTGTTTAATGGTTTCATTGCTTGAAGAGAAAACATAGCAAATTCGGTAGTTCACAGACACCAATTTAAAAGACACCAACATGTTAAGTAGGTTTTTAACCTTGTACACTCTCTTTGTTATTGCTTTGATCGTGGCTGTGTATTGTTATTCCAGTTCTACTGAAGGGCTGATTGTTAAATGAATAAATGTAAAAATATATGAAGTTTGTCTTGTTTCTTTAGCCTTCAGTCATCAATCAACCAAAGTTTTTAATTGGTGCCACTCACATACTCAACTCTGCTGCTCAACCCAGCAAACCTTGTTTACAGAAACCTGGAAAAGCAGGATGATTATGTTAGTTTAAATGAGTCACAATCTCAGATTCACAATAACTGTCACAATCCCCAAAGCACAGGCTGAGGAGGGGCCATTGCAGCATCTTTCACTCCAACATATTAATCAATCATAGACCCAGACAGTTTTAATTAATTTAAAAGCCTGACTCTTAGCCTTTTTCACCATAATCAGCAAACTGAGAAAACAGTTTTGTTATTTATCACCTCTTACTTAGAGACTCTCTCAGATTTCAGTTTTTACATTTTGTTTTTTATCTGATTTAGTGCTCAGCTCAGATAAAATAAATTGGGGTGATTTTAACATCCATATAGATGCTGAAAGTAAAATTACAGACCAGTTGGGAATGCATTTCATTACAGTAGTGTCACGGGGATGGAATGGACTCAGACACAGACCAATGCGTTCAGAATAAAAAGTCAATAGTTTATTTTAGAGATGGCACGATACCACTTTTTTATGTCCGATACCGATACCGATATCATAAATTTGGATATCTGCCGATACCGATATGAATCCGATATAGTGTTTTTTAATCAACAAAACTGTTTTTTTAAATATCTTGCTGCATTTTGTATAAGTTCATACTCAAGTTTAAAACAACAACTACACTAAAGCTATTCTGTTATACCTGTATGCAAAAAAAAAATTTCATAGTTCAGCAATACTGATCAATCTAATAAACTTAAACCTACACCATCCTCCCTATTCTGGTATTTTAAAGAGTACTTAGCATAAATATTAAGCAACCTAACTAATAGGGTTCCAACTCCCAGCAACAACAAAAATAAATAAATAAAAAATAGGGAACCACCCCTCACGCTCCACCTCATGATGCTCCTGAAGAAATTCTATGACTCTGTTGTGGCTTCTGCTATCTTTTATGGTGTGGTCTGCTGGGGCGGCAGCATCTCTGCTGGGGACAGGAAGAGACTGAACAGGCTGATCCGAAGGGCCAGCTCTGTTCTAGGATGCCCTCTGGACCCAGTGGAGGTGGTGAGTGACAGGAGAACGGCGGCTAAGCTGTCATCCCTGATGGACAACATCTCCCACCCCATGCAGCAGACTGTGACAGCACTGAGCAGCTCCTTCAGTGGGAGACTGCGGCACCCACGGTGTGGGACGGAGAGATTTCGCAGGTCTTTCCTCCCCACTGCTGTCAGACTCCATAATAAAGACTTTAACTGATCAAGCACACACATCCATACATATGCAATAATACTAAGTGCAATAATCCTTTCTGTCATCGTTGTATTTTTACTCAGTTGTATATAGTATTTGTATTTGTATTCTATTTTTATCTTATTGTATATTTATTTTATTTTATTCTACTGTATATAGTATTTTATTTTTATTCTATTCTGTACAGTTGTGTACTGTATTTATTCTTATTGTATTCTAATTTTTGCCTCATAACTTTTGCACTGTCCACTTCCTGCTGTGACAAAACAAATTTCCCACGTGTGGGACTAATAAAGGTTATCTTATCTTATCTTATCTTATCTTATCTTATCTTATCTTAATCGACGTAATCAACCTTAATTTGATGCAGTGTGAAAAAAAATGCACAGAAATCAATTATTTTTCAAGAAATATTAAATAGATTCAACATCTTTCTTCAACAGAATTGCAGACTGCACAGATGGTACCTTCCCAAAGGAAAAAGTACTATAGCTTACTAGGGTATATATATTAGACTTAATAGTTACTATATACAGTAATGGACTTCTATTCATTTTGCATCAAATTAAAACTTTGGGTGTCAGATAATTATTTATTAAAAGCTAGACATTTTAAATGAGAATAAGAAAGAAAAGTATGTCTTTGTGCCCCCTTTTCCCTGTTAATGCCCTATCGGCCCCCCTGGCTAAACTTTGCTAGATCCGCCCCTGCACAGTTACCAGCCGTCAGCTACGTAGAAAAAGATCCTGGAGTAGAAAGTTATATTAAATACATTCTAACAACAGCTTATCAAGCTTAAACGTGCTGCTGCTGTTCAGCCGCTGGTTTCCTCTTTCTGGTGCAAAGTGGGCCAAAAGCAAACTAGAGACACGGACTCGCGACAGAAAAGCCGATCAGCTGATCGTTAAGCAGTTTCATGATTGAAGTAGCAGCAAGAAGAGGCAGTCGCTCCATATATCGCTTGTTAAGCTTAACGCAGGAATGCTTTACAAACATTCAGAGATGGACTTACACACTTGCTTTACTTCTCTCGGGATAACTTTGTCGGAGATGAAATGCCGGGTTGCTAGCGAAGCTCCACATGCTATCCAGACCACCGACAGGTCCCGCATGCCACAGCCGCTCTATCACGTGATGCATACTGCTCCGACGTGCTAACGTTCTGAGGTGAGTTATGGCGTGTTGCAAGTTTTGTGAGGTGCTTTCGTGATATTTAATGGATCGGATTACATTTTTTATTTTTCTCCGATATCCAATCGAGTAATTTAGGTCAGTATCGGACTGATACCGATACGTAATATCGGATCGGTCCATCTCTAGTTTATTTATACAGAAACACCAGATGAAGATATATACAGTGCGAGGGATCAGGGGCTCCAGGGATGCAGGGAAGGAAGGTGTTAGAGTGAATTGTTAAATGTTGTCATTTTATGCATGCCAACTCTGATGAAAGGAATTCCACTGCCCCCCTCCCCAGATCTCGAGGTTCTGGGTGGGGGGGTTGTAGTCCTTTATTACAGACACATCCTTGTGCTTTTTGATGTAAGCTTCCTGTGTTTACGACCCTTTGGTCAGCAGGACGACACACGCACATTCTTACTTAGATACAGAAGTTCACACATATACATACAATGCCTTGTCTTAGAACCATGTGGGCGTTGCTTTGCTGTGATGTGTTTTGTGTGAACTGTTTCTCAATAAAAGGCAGCGAGAGGAGGCCGGATTTGGGGTCATTTCATGGTAGACATCAACGAGGCCTTTGCAAGTGAAACGATCGATCGCTGTTGCCTTGTTTTTCTTTCACGGGAATAAGTCCTGGATACAGCGGGGTCTGAGTTTAGACCCAACAGAAGGGAAACAGGTCCAAAATACACACTCCTCTCCAGTGTTGGTCAAGTTACTTGAAAAAAGTAATCAGTAACTAATTACTGATTACTTCCCCAAAAAAGTAATCCCGTTACTTTACTGATTACTTATTTTCAAAAGTAATTAATTACTTAGTTACTTTTTAAAAACCCGATTTACAACCTGAATAGGTGATAAAGCGATAGATCTCTCAGCCCAATTCTACTTTTTCTACATAATCCATCATACAAAATGTAATCAAATGGAAAAGTATCTTTTTTTTAACTTGTTTTATCAGTTTTAATCTTTTAACTTTATGCATCAAGCAAAACTTAATTATATGCAACATTCTCTGACTTGACTAAATTAGTTTAACATTTAAACCTATTTTCTGCACATTCCAGCACATAAAATAAAATATTTTTTGTGTTTACACTCACTCTTTCAAATAGATGCAAGTAAAACACAGCAGAAAATAAATAAAGTCAAAGACTCAGCGGTCCTGTTGCTCTATTTTCACCTGTAAACCAGGACTGCGGTAGGCGGAGGTTTACCCTGGTGCAGGTGTGCCACGGTCAGTTGAAGAATCCGCGAGTTTCTCTGTGAATTTCCCATTACGTCGTTGCGCACTCGGTGCTTGCTTGGAAGTTTAGGGGTTTTTTTTCGCTGTAAAAATAAGTTTTCTTCCCACGCACAACGGACACTAATGTTTTTGTCACTTTTTATGGAATCAAACTCAAAGTAAGTGTAACACAGTAAGGGGAATTGTTGAAAAGAATATATCAATGGGCCAATAGGCTCGACTATAGGAGCACAGGGGTGTGTTCAAATGAGACACAGAGACAAGAATGTAACTCAAAAGAACCAGCCAACTTTAGTGACATAAACCATAAGGTTGACAAGCACAGGTTAAAGACACTTTACAATGGTAGAAAGGAAACTTACAAAAATTAAAAGAAAAGTAAAACACAAACTACTAAAGCAATGACTTGGCCAAGTGTTATTTTTGGTTTTCAATGTTCGGGTTTCAATGCTCGGGTGCACCCTAGTAACCTGACTCCTTAACTCTTATAGAACAGATTACACAAATCCAATGTACATTCAAATGAAAATCTCACACTCTTTTCACATGTGGAGAATGCTCTACACAACAGCTCATTATTTAAAGTCCCAAATAAAAAATGTCCAAGGAGTAAAGTCCAAAAAATTCCCAGGGTGTGAAAGAAAATAGGGATGAAAGAATGTCAGTCAGTGGTCTTATGTATAACCAGCTGTGCGTGAAAGTGTGAGTGATACAGTCCTACCACACCGCAAGGTGCAGCAGATCATCAAGTGGAAAAGAAGCGAATCTCAGTCTCTCTAAGTCCAGGTGGGAAGGCTCGCCATCTATTTCACTGGAGGAATCCTATTTCACTGGAGGAATCCACCTCAGGAACAATTCAGCATACAAAAAAAACCTGACCTGTCAACAGACAGGGTCAGAAGAGCAATTCAAATATTAATTATGCTGTTCTAGCTATAATTCACAACTTAGGATTTTGTTTAAATCACATTCAACATAAATTTGCAATAAAAATACTCAATTTTGCAAAAATAAAACATCTCTCTTACACAAACTATGCATTAAACCAAGTAAAGTCAGTGCATATGCATATATGTCGCATATGCGGCAATTATTAATCAAACAATTGAGATTAATTCAGTTTCTCAACGATAAAATGTGAAACAGACATGAACTAACTGAGACATACAACATGTGCTCACCGATCTCAGCGCATCACGGCCGAAGACAATGGCATAGTGTCTCTCGGTCGGAAAATGGAGGGCTCTAAATAACGTAATGTACAGGACATGTTGTTTTCTCTTTAATAACCGTAATACGACATGAAGGAAAAATAAACATAAGTTGCGCTTCAAGTGTTACCTTGCTTCTGGAAGCAGATTGAGATGAACTCCCAGGCAGTTGATAGCAACTAGAGCTAACAAAGGCTAACAGTTTAGCTCCACGCGGTACTTTTTAAAGTCACCAGAAAAATGCAGCATTTGCCTGCTTACTCACTGTGGCTACTTTTAACATGAAAGGTAGCTGATAACCAGTGAACTTATATGCAACACAGTTGGTTGCAACTTATATCTAATACTTTTTTTCCAGCTCAAAAGCTTCAGTCTCTCTTTTCTCCTGCCAGCACGCGACTACCTCCACACATAGCAGCAAACACAGAGCACGTAGGTGGGACATACAGCGGCAGACTGCTCTCCCATTGGTCAAAACATACTGGGACCTGTGCATTTCGATTGGTTGGGCAGGCTGTCCATCTCTCCTCATATCAGTCCTTAAAGTGGTACCCCCATTTTATGTGGGTTACACCCTCCCCTCTTGATGGTATGCCCGTCCCTGGGCATCTGCAGGGTGGCACTGAGTTACACTGCTTTGACCTTTCCAACATAATTACTAGTTGGATCTTCAAATCCATTTAAAGAGCTAGTCAATGCCTCACTTAGGCCTTGAAAAAGAGAATTCACCACCGTTATCAGAGGATTCCCAAGTGTCACATAATGCAGTCTCTTGGGCTTTGCTTGCAATCTGTTAGAACGACGAAGAGATGGCTCAGTATCTTGAAGTCCATTATTCTGGATCATCACAGGTTCAGGCTGTTCAGTAACAGGTCTGTTCACATCACTTAATCCTTCTTCACATGCTGCATCAGAGCTCGTCCCATCATCTTGAGGAGCTTCCTCAGACTGCTGCAATTCTGAACTTTGAGGAAGTCCTTTGGCTGAGTCAAGCCCATGCAATATGTTTGCTTCAGGTGAGTTGTCACGTTCAGGTGAGTTGTCACGTTCAGGTGAGTTGTCATGGTCAGGTACATCCTGAATCATTCCTTCACCTTCCTCTACAAGGGATTTAGTGGCAGGAGGATCAGGTGGAAGTGAAACTGTAGGCACCTCTGGTTCTGCTGATCTTCTGACCACACAAGGAGGTTTACTCAACTTGTGAGTTTCATGTACTGGGACATATACGTCGGACTTTGATGTAATGAGAGGGCGAAATGTCCAATCAGATACATCATCCATATCAGAGGGAATTTCATCTTCCCCCTCGACAACAGAACACTGCCTTGTTCTGGGTCTCCTGTTTGGATGGGTTTTGACTGTCTCAGGTTCTGCAGCTGCTGACAGAAATCCACATGGGAGAAGCAAGTCACGATGTAGAGTCCGCACAGGTCCATCTTTACCCTCAGGTTTAACTGTGTAGACCGGCATTTCTCCAGCTCGCTTAAGGACAATGTAAACATCCGTTTCCCACTTATCTGCCAGCTTATGTTTTCCACGCAGCTTCACATTTCGTACAAGAACTCTGTCTCCACTCTGCAATGTTGATTCAACCACTCGTCGGTCAAATCTGGCTTTGTTGCGACCTGCATTCTTTTGTGCATTATTGGTGGCAATCCGGTAGCTTTCTTCCAACCGAGATTTTAGGTTACCGACGTACTGGGAATGAGTCTGCTTAGTAGCATTAGTGGGCAACCTAAAGATTAAGTCAATGGGCAGTCTTGGTTGCCTCCCAAACATCAATTCATAGGGGGAAAATCCAGTCACGTCACTCTTCGTACAATTATAAGCATGTACCAGAGACTTGACGAAGTCTCTCCAGTGGAATTTATCTGACCGATCCAGTGTCCCAAGCATCTGGAGAAGAGTGCGGTTGAATCTCTCAACCGGATTCCCTCTAGGGTGGTAGGGGGTTGTACGCACTTTCTTCATGCCAGTAAGTTCACAGAGTTCCTTGATGGTCTTTGATTCAAAGTCAGGACCCTGATCACTAAGAAGCTTTTCGGGAAAACCATAATGGACAATGAAGTTGTCCCAGAGACACTTTGCTACAGTCTGTGCTCGTTGATTTGGAGTTGGCACTGCCACAGCATACTTTGTGAAATGGTCAGTTATGACCAATACATCTTTCGTGTTTGAGCGATCTGGCTCTATTGATAAAAAGTCCATGCACACTAGTTCGAGAGGTCTGCAGGTCTTAATGTTTATCAATGGAGCAGCTTTCTCTGGAGGTGTTTTTCGACGAATACATCGCTCACAAGATTTGACCATTTTTTCTATGGTCATGTGCATTTTCGGCCAATAAAATCTGGCCCTTGCCAAGTCTACTGTTCGTTCGACTCCAAGATGGCCCATATCATGATGAAGGCTTGTAAGTGCTGTGGCTCTTAGCTCCTCAGGGAGCACAAGCTGATATGAGGTGTTGGGACCATCTTGCCGCTTACGGTAGAGCACTCCGTTCTGTATTTCAAGCCGATTTAACTCTCTGAGTAACAGGGGAAGTTCTGGTAGCTCTAACCTAAGGCTGGGAGGTGGAGTTTCGCCAGTCTCCAAGAGTACAATCACTGCATTGATAGCAGGGTCCAATGTCTGCTTTTGCCTCAACTCCTTCTCAGAAATTGAGTGGACAATGGGAAGCCCATCCACTTGCTCCTGTTGGAAGCAGTCAGGAATAGCTGTGGACTGGTGAGTGAGGGATTCAACTAAGGTCAACCCAGAAGTGGTGGATCCAACATTAGCTACGGCTGAGGTGACCATATGGCGCTCACAAATAGCCTGAATTACATCCAAGGGAACAGTCTCTGGACTCTCAGGGTTGCTCAGATGGTACAGTGTGAACTGCCGGATTCTCTCACTCTCCTTCTTAGATGCATAATCATCCTCTGGTGGACTGTGAGGACGGCGCAAGAGCGCATCAGCATCCAGATTTTGTTTTCCCGCTCTGTACTGAAGACTAAATGAATAGGTGGAAAGACTGGACAGCCACCTATACCCTGTTGCATCAAGCTTTGCAGAGGTCAAGATGTATGTAAGAGGGTTGCTGTCAGTCACTACTACAAAGTCTGTACCATATAGGTAGTCAGAGAATTTTTCCGTGACTGCCCACTTAAGGGCCAAAAACTCCAGCTTATGGGCTGGGTACTTCCTCTCACTCTTTGAAAGACCACGACTTGCAAAAGCTATGACCCTGGACTGTCCATCTTGTACCTGATATAAGGCAGCACCAAGGCCGATGGTACTGGCGTCCGTATGTAAAACATATGGAAGCTGGGGGTCTGCAAATCCCAAGATTGGAGCGGAGGTTAGCTTTGCTATTATTTGGTCAAAGGCCTCCTGACATTGAGGTGTCCAACGCTGACCAAAAGGTTCCTTTGGGTTGCGATACTCTGAATTTGCGTGTGTCCTTGGCTTGTTGTTCCGCTTCCTAATTGGTGGGTAGCCCGAGGTTAGTTCGTTAAGTGGTCTGACAATGATAGAGTAGCCCTGAATAAACCTTCGATAATATCCAGCAAATCCTAAAAAGGACTGAAGTTCCTTAAGATTTGTGGGGATAGGCCAGGTCTTTAAGGCCTCAACTTTGTCAGGGTCAGTCTCTACTCCTCTTGCGGAAACAATGTGACCAAGGTATTTTACCGAGGTCTGAAAGAATTTGCACTTTTCTGGTGCCAGTTTCAAGCCATATGACATCAGTCGTTGCAGGACATGTTTCAAACGCTGTTCATGTTCCTCCAGGGATGATGAGAAGACAATCAGGTCATCAATGAACACCAGAACCTCTTTGAGATTCATATCTCCTACACACTTCTCCATCAATCTCTGGAACGTCGAAGGCGCATTTGTGATCCCCTGGGGCATCCTATTAAATTCCCAAATCCAAGTGGGCAAACAAATGCGGTCTTATTCTTGTCCGCTTCCTCCATCTCGACCTGGTAGTATCCGGACTTGAGGTCTAGGACCGAAAACCACTTAGAACCTGCAAGAGCACTGAATGCATCTTCCAATTTTGGAAGGGCATAAGCGTCTTTGATGGTCTGCAGGTTCAGCTTTCTGTAGTCTACACACAGACGAACAGAGCCATTCTTTTTACGAACGACAACAATGGGGGAAGCAAACGGGGACTCAGATTCTCGTATAACACCAGAATCAAGGAGTTCCTGTAGATGTTGTCTCACAGCATCCACATCATTGGGGTGTATGGGACGTGCTCTCTGTTTAAAGGGTGTCGCATCACTGAGTTTGATATGGTGTTTGACTTTGTCAGTGTGTCCAAAGTCCAATTCGTTCTGAGAGAAGACATTTGGCATGTCGTTTAACATGTTTGTAACTCGCTCCTTCCATTCAGTGGGTAAGGGCGAATCTCCAAAATCAAAGCTCAGTTCTGAGGAAGACTTAGCTTGAAATTTAGAGCAGTCTGGTTCTCTGACAGTTTGCTCTTTGTGTAGCACTTGCAAGATAGCATTAACATCTGCCAAAGGTGTTTTGGGGGGTATGACAATGTCATGGTTGGTTTCATTTCTCACTACGACAGGGAGAAGACACTGACGTTTGCGTGGTAAAGTGACTGCAATTGCTGAAACTAGCAAGCCATTTGGTAGTGAAGAGGCTGAAGGATGTTCAAGGACAACATCTCTTTGCATGTTCACGGGATCTACATTGACAGAGGCCTCCAGGACAACAGTCTGTCCTGCAGGAACGACTGCAGGCATCTTACCTGTCAGTTTTGCACAACCAAGGCTACCAGAGTTAAAGTTTCTTTGTCGCATCTCAAGTATTTGGAGAACTGCTTGATACCCATTAAACAAAGGCTGAAAGGGTGAAAGCTTCTGGTAATTAGCATAGAGGGCATCAAGGGTGTTTGTGCCTATGAGTACCTGCTCATGGGCTGTAGAGCGGAGATGGGGGATAACCAAGGCCAGAGTGTGAACATCAATATCAGAGCCTACAAACTCTTTAGGAAAGGTGATGGTAAGCTCAACATATCCTAAGTAAGGGACAGACTGGCCATTGGCACCCTCCACTTCAAGCAACTCATTTAAGGGATGAATGGTCAGATCTGCAAGATGTTCTTCATAAAAAGACTGGGGTACAGTTGTGACTTGTGAACCCGTGTCCAAAAGACAGTTTGTGTCTCTTCCTGCAATAGTTACTTGAGCTGTGGTCTTAGTTCCTACAAGGCCATGTGGAAATTTTGATCCTTCCACTTTAACGTTTTTAATGGCAGGTTTCAGGATTTTGGGACTGACATTGCAAGACTCCACTCCCATATGTCCCTCTATGGGAGTAGGCTTCAGTTTAAATGTGCCTCACTTCGAGAAGCATTAGAGGCTTCCCAAGCAGCCTGTTTTTCTTTCAGCTGTCTTTTCTTAGCTGCTACAAGGGAAGGGTTTGGCGCTTTATCACAAACTGAGACGACATGGCCATCCTCCCCACACTGGAAACAGTACCATGGACGTGGTCTACTGTTAGCTTTAAATGTGGAGGGATGCTGACTGGCCACTTTTGGTTTCACACCGTGGGTGTCAGGTGTGACGGACCTCGCTTTTTGCTGCTTAGGTTGTTTCGTCTTGTGATTCTCAGATACAAGACTGTTAAGCTGAATGCTGAGGTCAGCAACTTGTTGCTTTAGCGTCTCAAGATCAGATTTGTCCACCAGATTATTGGTGGTGTGTGCGAGTTGCACGTGTGACGTGGCGTGCTGCTTTCTAGAGTTTTGGGCAGACTTAGCATGACTAAAATGCTGCCTCATGCGGCTCAGTTTTGCAGCCTGTTTATCTTCTTCTGTCCTAAGAAGAAGCAGCAGCTCTGCAAAGGAAGGTGGGTTTTCTTTTTTTTGTTCTAGCTGAAGATCGATTATTAGTGCATTCTCCCAACAACCTCGAATGAACTGCTTTAAGAGCTGTTGGTTAAAATCATGAGCGGACACACCACCACGTCTCATGGCTCTACTTAATGCAGTGTGCAGCCTCTGCAGGAAAACAGAAGCTCTCTCTCCATCATTTTGAAATGTGCTCATGAACCTAGCATGCAGCTCATCACCATCTTCGACTGTTCCGTAGGCAGAGTCAAGCAACTCAAGATAAGCAGAGGGTCTAGACTGTGGACTCAGATGTTTAATCATCTCAGAAGCAGGAGGAAGCAGACTGTCAAGTATACGATGTGTGCAGTGCAGATCAGACACAGAAGGATCTCTAATAAGGATTTCAACACTAGCTCGCCACGTATCATAATCTGCCTCATGGCTAGGACGTGGGCTCTTGCCCGAATAAGCCCTGAGTCTACCAGATGATGCGAACTGGGGTGAGCTCTCATTGCTGCGCACTACATGCTCAACAACTACTCGCTGAACAGCAGTTGGATTAACATCAATTATGGGGCTAGAAGCGGCCCCAGAAGAAGCTGGAAGAGTCTGTGAGGGGCTGAAATCAGTCAGGTTTTCACTGAAATTGGGAGAGGTAAGAGATTTACTTGCGTTATTTGGTGATGTCAAAACTGTGGAGTCTAGAGGTACACCTGATTGAGGGTCCTCAGAAAATGAAACGTCTCCCTTGCTGGTTAAGTCTTTCTGTGGAAGTGGGCTCTGTACAGTTGAGGATTCTGGACCAGTTTGAGATGACTGGGAAATAGCACTTCCTGCCGATGAAACCAGATTTTTAAGTTCTTCCTTTAACATCTCCTCTAATGAATTTCCACTCAGTTTGGCAATTTCACGGAGCTGTTCCATGTACATTTTAGTGGCTTTGTTTCTGGCATCAAGGGAGTAAACACTTCCTAAGGCCTTTAACTCATACACGATGCCTGCTTGGGTTGTACTTGGAAGCCGCAGAGGTAACAGTGGCTCCAATGTGTGCATGGCAGTCTCATGTGTAAACTCGATGATCATGTGCTTATGGTAATCTGACTCAGGATCGTCTAGACGAAAGTAACGGTTGATGGAACCATATTTTTGGAGGAAAGTGGACACTTCCTCATCAGTCTCTGATCCTGTGATCCCACTAACAACTACAGAATTGGGAATTCTGACGGATTCACTTAGCACAACATCCATTTTCTCTCTAGAAGTTATAGCTCAGATTAAGCACTTTTAAACACCACACACAAATTGTCTAGCACTTAAACACACACAACCATGCTCCTGGCTGGCTCGCCAAAGCTCTCACTGTAACACAGTAAGGGGAATTGTTGAAAAGAATATATCAATGGGCCAATAGGCTCGACTATAGGAGCACAGGGGTGTGTTCAAATGAGACACAGAGACAAGAATGTAACTCAAAAGAACCAGCCAACTTTAGTGACATAAACCATAAGGTTGACAAGCACAGGTTAAAGACACTTTACAATGGTAGAAAGGAAACTTACAAAAATTAAAAGAAAAGTAAAACACAAACTACTAAAGCAATGACTTGGCCAAGTGTTATTTTTGGTTTTCAATGTTCGGGTTTCAATGCTCGGGTGCACCCTAGTAACCTGACTCCTTAACTCTTATAGAACAGATTACACAAATCCAATGTACATTCAAATGAAAATCTCACACTCTTTTCACATGTGGAGAATGCTCTACACAACAGCTCATTATTTAAAGTCCCAAATAAAAAATGTCCAAGGAGTAAAGTCCAAAAAATTCCCAGGGTGTGAAAGAAAATAGGGATGAAAGAATGTCAGTCAGTGGTCTTATGTATAACCAGCTGTGCGTGAAAGTGTGAGTGATACAGTCCTACCACACCGCAAGGTGCAGCAGATCATCAAGTGGAAAAGAAGCGAATCTCAGTCTCTCTAAGTCCAGGTGGGAAGGCTCGCCATCTATTTCACTGGAGGAATCCTATTTCACTGGAGGAATCCACCTCAGGAACAATTCAGCATACAAAAAAAACCTGACCTGTCAACAGACAGGGTCAGAAGAGCAATTCAAATATTAATTATGCTGTTCTAGCTATAATTCACAACTTAGGATTTTGTTTAAATCACATTCAACATAAATTTGCAATAAAAATACTCAATTTTGCAAAAATAAAACATCTCTCTTACACAAACTATGCATTAAACCAAGTAAAGTCAGTGCATATGCATATATGTCGCATATGCGGCAATTATTAATCAAACAATTGAGATTAATTCAGTTTCTCAACGATAAAATGTGAAACAGACATGAACTAACTGAGACATACAACATGTGCTCACCGATCTCAGCGCATCACGGCCGAAGACAATGGCATAGTGTCTCTCGGTCGGAAAATGCAGGGCTCTAAATAACGTAATGTACAGGACATGTTGTTTTCTCTTTAATAACCGTAATACGACATGAAGGAAAAATAAACATAAGTTGCGCTTCAAGTGTTACCTTGCTTCTGGAAGCAGATTGAGATGAACTCCCAGGCAGTTGATAGCAACTAGAGCTAACAAAGGCTAACAGTTTAGCTCCACGCGGTACTTTTTAAAGTCACCAGAAAAATGCAGCATTTGCCTGCTTACTCACTGTGGCTACTTTTAACATGAAAGGTAGCTGATAACCAGTGAACTTATATGCAACACAGTTGGTTGCAACTTATATCTAATACTTTTTTTCCAGCTCAAAAGCTTCAGTCTCTCTTTTCTCCTGCCAGCACGCGACTACCTCCACACATAGCAGCAAACACAGAGCACGTAGGTGGGACATACAGCGGCAGACTGCTCTCCCATTGGTCAAAACATACTGGGACCTGTGCATTTCGATTGGTTGGGCAGGCTGTCCATCTCTCCTCATATCAGTCCTTAAAGTGGTACCCCCATTTTATGTGGGTTACATAAGGTCAGTACTTCCACGCTTTAAACGCTGCACGCTCATACTCTCTCCCACAATCGATATGTGATCCATTGTTGATCTGCACACAGCTGTTGTGACGGTTTTAGTAACGCAGTAACGCAGCGTTACTACGGGAAAGTAACGGTAATCTAATTACCGTTTTTGCAATAGTAATCCCTTACTTTACTCGTTACTTGAAAAAAGTAATCAGATTACAGTAACGCATTACAAGTAACGCGTTACTGCCCATCTCTGCTCCTCTCCAAACTCCTCTTCACGCACTCGTGCTCACACTCCAAAAAACTCCACACCAGACTTCCAGACTCTCAGATAGGACAGGAAACAGGGATAAGTCCAGGAACCAAATTTTTAAAAAAAGATACAATCAGAAAACACTAGTGATGGCCCGCTTGAAGCTGACGCTCCGGAGCGTGTGTCGAAAAAAACAACACACTGGTTCAGAAGCACTGTGTCGAGGCTTGCTTCGTTTGGCAAAAGTCATGTGACCAGTGACGTCCAAAGCTTCATTCCGCACGTAACTGCTTCGGTACCTGATTCAAACGGATATAAGGAAGTGAATCATCCACGGGATTCGTGGAGTGTGTTGATGGTGACAGATAGCGACGAGGTGATCATTCCACTGACAGATATGGAGCCAGCGAGGAAGAGAGGACGTTATGGCGTGTGGAAATATTTTGAGTTGATTTTGCTCAATTCATTTTATCTGCCGAAGTGAAAAACTTGAAATGTCCAAAATCATGTTTTCATAATGGAAATATCATTACAGCATATGACTTTAGGAACACTTCCATGTGAATTAAAGCTAATGAAGACTACAAAAATGTATTTGGCACTATACGTACATTACATTGCTACAGTTTAGAAAATCTTTTTGTTTATTGTTTTTAGGTGATAGTCTGCAGGACCCAGGAATACCTGCATATCTACCAGCTTGCAGTGTGGTTCCTGCACTCCACAGCCTCTTCTGTTCCATGCAAGTGGAACCAAGTCACTATCCCGGAAAGAGCTGAGGAGAGCCCCAGATGAGGGGTCACTCAATAGCCGCGGGGCAGAAGCCAGGGGGGGTTGCTGTGACGTGCCCGTGAGCTCCGCCGTCAACCAGCTGTGCCAGAGTGACCGAGCCCCAGGAGCTCCACCTCTTCAGTGCAAATCTCCTTACTTATCCAGTCCAAGAACAACTAGTTGTAGATTCTGGTGAGGTGGATCTGTGAGCTGGTGTGTCATTCACTCATGGCATACAGTTTGCCGTCATCCATGTACGGGAGGGGACTGACAGTCACTTCACTGCTGAATCAGTATCCATATCTGTTGTTAGTGATGAGCTGGCTTGGGCATAGAGACCCAGCAGAACAGTAGCAAGGACAGTGAATCACCAGCTTAATTAACCTTGCATACACAGCTGTGGTTCTGTGAGCTTTGCAAAGTGTCTTTTTCACTTGTTACTTATTTATTTATTTGCCTGTCCCATTCGGCACTGTAGCAATCAGAATTGTTGTCTGAAAGCCAAGAAAAGATTTTTCCAAATTCTTAATTATTTGTTTGATTTTTTTTTTTTTTTACTTTTAAGTTTTTACAAACGGAACAGACATGGCTGGAGGATAGGACAGGGAAAGATGTAGACAAGAGAAGTTCAAGAAAAGGTCCCAGACATCTAAAGGCCCTCCAGAGCGCGAGAGCCCAAGGAGGACCACTGGAGGGGCGGCCGCGCCACCCTCCTGGAACGGCCTGAGGAGATCCTCAGACTGGGCGTCACCCATCAGCCGCGGCGCTAAAGCTACAGGGAGCTGCGGCAATGTACCCGCAGGCTCTGCCAGCTGCGCCAGAGCGGACTGAGCCCCGGGACCAGAGGCTGAAGGGGCCCCCCACCCTTCAGGAGGGGCCTGACCAAGCCATGAGCGCCAGGCCCCGCCAAGCAGCCACTGCAAGTGAGCCAGCCACCAGCAGGGAGTGTGGTGGCTGGCTCAACGTGGAGACAAACAGAAATGAACACTGTCTTCTTGTCTTTTTCACTTGTTAAATATCAGTGTGGGATTTATTTTCAAGATAGACATCCAACATTTCAGTATAGAGTCATTTGGATTACTGAGCGTATTGCTGCTGTCACTGGGAATAAGAAGCTCAGTCGTCTGAGCAGCAAATATTGGAAAAATCACATTTTATTTTTTACCCTAATTTGTTTTAAGCTACTCACATATTCAATATAAAAGTCTTTATAAAGAAAAGGAAAAGTCTAAAAGAAACAGTTGTCGTCTTGTTAAGGTTCAAATATTTGCACACAACAATCACCCCCTTTATGCACTTTAACATACTTAGATTCAGCATAAGATATTAACCCCCTTACAACAACATATCATCACTAAACTATAAATTTCCTATCCAAATCTGCACTCCTGAACAGTCTGCTATACTTCCTCTCCTGAAAACCTCAGTCACACACACACACACACACACAGGAAGCTTCTTCGTCACCACTTACTCCAGCTAATTTGCATACTGAGTCATATCTCAAGAAGTTGCCGTAACAAGAGAAACACATGTTTAAACATTACCAACTTATTAAATTATTTTATTTCTTTCTACAGTGATCACTGGTTTTGATCACTCAGTACCAGGGCACTCCTAAGTCACTCTTTTAAAACTACTTCAATCACTTTTCTTTTTTCATAACTCATTCCCTTGTCATAAAGCTTCTTTTGGGCTATTCCTCAACTTCAAACTCAAGTGTATTTTATTAAACTTTCACAGCATTCTGTCACTCATACAAATAGCAAGCTGATCTTCATTGCGTATGTTTGTGTTCTTAGCCAGGTTTAATCAATGTCTATGCATTAATCTTCATGTCATGAGCTTGTCCTTGTAAGGTTAATGCATTTTCTGCTTATGTATGTGAATTTGCATATGTTGCAAATAAGTTGACGGAAATGCTTCGTGGTCTCTTCCAGGGACAAAGGCTCATTCTCTTTGGGCCCGAAGATCTTTGGGAAGAAGGAAGGGATGAGACGACCCAGGGCTAAGTTAGCATCTGTCACAGTCAGAGGTCTGCAAGTGTTTCAGACTCCTCCACAATTCTCCACTTAAACAGTCAGTTTTCTCTTTCCCAAAATTTGCTAACCCAAATTTTAAGTTCCCACCTTAAATAACAGCATTCCTGGTCCTCAAACATAGGTCAGAGTTTGATTGTGAGGTTCAGGGACAGGGACACATGGCGCTGTGAACAATTCAACCAGAAACTTGCCTTAACATGTCCAGTCATATTAACCTATAAGTTTCTTCCGACCACTGCATGTGGAGAATTGATCCAGGTTTGTTTCGCCCCTGAAGAAACACAACTGAGACATTTTCATTATTATCATGAGGCATCTGAATGCAATATCAATGCTGTAGATTATATTATTAATGCAATGGTAATGATGATGATTATTAACAATAGCAGCAAAATAATTTCCCTGATCTCCACACTCTTCAGTGAATAATGCTCATAACTTGTGACATGAGCTGTGTGTAGTGATGGTAAATTCGATTCTTTTTACTGAATCGAGTTTTAATGAGTCACTCACCAAAGTGAATCGGGGTTTTTGAGTCATTTGATTCACTGAGTCAGTTGACCAGAGAGTGCAAAAAATTTACATTTTCACTCAAACTTAATTTGTTTCTCTTTTCATGTAAATCCCACTGCTAAGATGAATGATTCTAAAAAAAAACCAACTATTTTATAGAGCAAAAAAAGAGCAAAAACATTTCTAAAATTAAGCAATTTCCTATCAAAATTGCTTAATAAACATTTATTTTGTTTATTTTTATTTTATTAGTATTTTCCTTAAATGTGTTAAATATATATTTTCTCATCGAAATGTCCACTGAGCTGCCAGGGGGCGGTAATGCACCTTAATATTGGTTGCCAACCAAGAAGAAGAAGAAGAAGAAGCTGTTTTTTTTTTTGTTTTTTTTTTCCAAAAATTTTAACTTTATTAAGAAACAGTATACAGAACATGTATACAATCAGAACAAAATTAACATATGCCAGGGGGTGTAATACAAAGAATTACAAACATTCAAATAATTTGTAATTACTACAAATAGTAATAGTTTTCATAGCCTTTTTGTTAAGTGATCCACTAATCAATTTTATGTAACATAAAACATCATTATAGTAATGTTTAAAATTAGGTTTTTTGTTACTGTATTTGCATTTGTGAAAATAAAATTTAGCTAAGATAACTAACAAGTTTATTATAAAGTAAACGTCTTCTTTTTTTTGCCTTCGAAAGAAACAAAATACAACATTTTCCCATTTCACAGTAAAGTCTTTGTAGAGATGTCCAGCAATGAATCTACTGAAGTCTTTCCAAAATGTTCTAGCGTATGAACAGATCCAGAAGAGGTGTTGCACAGTCTCAGGATGGGTAGTGACAGGGTGAGAGTGATTCGTTCGTTCGCTCTATGTTTCAGCACAGGAGGGAGGGGGTGAGCGAGTGAGTGATTCGTTCGTTCGCTCTATGATTCAGCACAGGAGGGAGGGGGTTAGTGAGTGAGTGAGTGAGTGAGTGATTCGTTCGCTCTATGATTCAGCACAGGAGGGAGGGGGTGAGCGAGTGAGTGATTCGTTCGTTCGCTCTATGATTCAGCACAGGAGGGAGGGGGTTAGTGAGTGAGTGAGTGAGTGATTCGTTCGCTCTATGATTCAGCACAGGAGGGAGGGGGTGAGCGAGTCCTGAGTGAGTTGCTTACGCTTACGATTCAACACAGGAAGGGAGCGAGTGAGTAGCTCAAATGTGCTGTTAGCATGTTAGCAGAGCGATGCTACTGTGAACCGAGGAGCTATTTTCTTGATGTGAGCTTCTACTCAGGGTTTTTTTCTTCCAGTTCAGAGCAGAAATGCTTTTGTTAAGAAACTGGCTGTTGTGTTCCCCCCCCCACACACACACACACAATTTTAATTATAAGCTAGATATATTTCTACTAAGCGAATTAGTTTGCTAACAAAAACAGGGATGAGTCAGTGAGTCAGTTGGGCTTGTGAATCATGATTCACGAGTCAGTAAAGTGATTCTCGAGTATTGAACGATTCGTTCACGAATCGAACATCACTAGCTGTGTGCAGCAGTCAGGAATGGAGGACCCAAATGCAGACTCCAGGACGCAGAAGGTGAACTCAAACAGCCTTTTTGCTGGACCCAGTGAAAACTAACCTAACTGAGGAACACAAAGGCAGACATAAAACACAGCCTGATGAGGGTACAACATAACACTGACGAAGAGAAACACACTTTTTTAAATACACTGAAAAGCCGGCGATTGAGACACAGGAGAAGAGCACAGCTGGGAGCACAGCTGGGAGCAAAGCAAAACTAGAAACACTAACATGAGACATGGACTTTCAAAGTAAAACAGGAGTGACACAGAGACGCAGACTTGACTGAACTGAACTTGAATGAACATGACACATGGAACACAGGGAAGGTACAGATACTGAAACTAGAAACTACTACAACGAAATAACCCGAAAAGAACTAAAACCACGAATAACAATAATCAAGAAATATAAATAAAACACAAAACACACCCAGGACCATGACAGGTTAATGCCTAAAGCATATAAACTTAGCACAAAAAGTAAGGAAATTTATTTCGTTTGCTTATTTCTTTGTTGTTCATGTTGGCCATAAATCTTATACTGTTGGAAAACTTATTTTCCCTCTGTATGGTGCCATATTTGGAAGTACAATGCATGCAGGTATGTGTCCAGAGGGTATTTGTGGATTGGTACTACCATTATATCTGGCAATATTAAGGGTCAGGTTAAAGCCTTGACTTTGACTTTTCCTTTAAATGGAGAAGAATAATTTGCATTACTTAGTCCAGATTTCCACAGGCTTTGCATACTGAGGAAGAATTATTTGCGCATACAGGTAAATGTGTCAACCACTACCACCTCTTTCTGATAAACCCTTGTCAGTATCACATTTAGGTCCAAAGACTGAATCAGTTCTAGCATAGTAACAACTGCAGTGCAAACTGCAGAAATTTAGGACACATTTGCTCGTAAATGTAATTTTGGGACAGATCATGAAGCAGTTAACATTAGGTAAGATTCTTTCATTATCTTCTTTCATGTCATGTTTACATTACTTTTTGAGAGATAGATAGTTGACTGGCAACCCTTTCCAGGGTGTACCCCTAGGAAAGCTTGGATATTATTTAAGGCAGTACGTAAAGGTTCTGCTTTAAAGGATCTTGATTATTTAAAATATGAGGAAATAAATGTTCTTACATTATTCTTATGAATGTCTTTACAGTCTTGGAAACACACCTAATTCTACTTGCAGGTCAGTGAACTCCCAGTATTTCTGAAAGCCCTGTTTCTCCTCGGGTAGTATCTCCCACAGCAAATCCCTGTCACCTTCTCAAATGATAAAATTTACTATTAGTTGTTGTCTTAATTTCAGAATTAAGTAGCAATGTGTTATGCTGGCGTAAAATTATGACCTTTCTTCCACAGGGATGTGTTTTCTACCTTTGTATCCCTACCAGATCCAAAACGTCTTATTCTATAGTCCAAAAACATGGTATGAGGCACAAAGCTACTGCAGAGAGAAATGCATTGACCTGCTCACCTTTGACAACATGAAACAGATAGAAACAATTGTTAATTTTCTTGAGAACAAATACAATGATGCTGTGTGGTTTGGGCTTTGGAAAGGCAAGACTCAGAGATGGCACTGGTCTATGCCAAGTAACAATTTCTACAATTATTTGCCTTGGGGCTCCAACACAAATTACAACTGTGGTACATATGAAAATAGGAGTTTGTCTTCAGACCCTTGTCATTACGCCAAAAGATTTTTATGCTTTGACGGTAAGAGAGTACCACAGCTACAATATACCAATATACAAATTAAGTATATTAAGTTTGTTTGCTTTTCTTTAATTTTCCTTTCTTTTTATCAGGAAAGAAAAAAGGTGCTGAGCAGTATATTCTCAGTTCAGCAACAATGGGTTGGAGTGAGGCTCAAAACTACTGCAGAACCAACCACACAGACCTGACCAGTGTGAGGAATGATGCAGAGCATCAGATAATTCAGAGTCTAGCTAATGGTATGGATGTTTGGATTGGACTCTTCAAAGACCCCTGGGAGTGGTCTGACCAGAGTAACTCCTCACTGAGATACTGGCCAGTAGAGCAGAAAATTTGGACTGAAGAAACTGAGCACTGTGGTGCTTTGATGAAGAATGAATCTGGTAAATGGGGGCAACTGCCATGTTCTAACAAATACCCATTCTTATGTGTCTGTAAGGTCAAAGGTAGGTACTTAATTTACAGCATCTCTTGTTGTTTTTACTGTGTAAATATCTGAACTAAACACACAGAAATGATGAATGAACAATTTTCTGCTTATATGTTCCTTTCCACTTATAATAGAAACCACAGTCAAAGTGATTAAATTGAGAATCAGCCTGCAAGACTCTGGGCTGGATCTAAATAACCCTACCATACAAGAGAACATCTTGAAGCAAGTAAGTCTTGCAGATCTTTGCTCTAAGTGTTTTGCCTCCTACATTCTGCTCAGAGAATAAGAAAATACAGTATTAATGACCTACTTAAACCAGGCCAAAACATGTTGTCCAGTCCTACCTGCAAGGTAGTAGCTGGGTTCAATGCAGGCTCCTCCAGTCTGTATGCCAAATATCCTTGGGCAAGAGACTAACCCTATGTTGTTCTCCAATGCATCCATCTGAGTATGAATGTTAGATACTAAGCACTTAACAAAACGTGATTGGGTGAATGAATTAGTTGAATAAAGCGCTTTGAGTGCTCAGATAGAGTAGAAAAGTGCTATGTAAGAACCAGTCCATTTACCATAGCACTCCTTTAATGATAATTTACTTGCTGTTGTTGTTGTTGTTTGGTAACGTGGCAAGTTAAATAGTTGATCACAGAAAATTTGGACATGTGATGTATCTACAAGATCTGAAGATCACATTATGTGCTTTTTGTTGTTCTGTTAGAACATTTTGTGTAAGATGTCAGATCTAAATGATCCTATAAACAGGTCTTGTTTTTTTTCTGTTTTCTAGCTGATGGCTTCAACTGGAGCTAACATAAATCTGAAGTGGAGAAAGCAATCCAGTGGAAAGGTTTTCATCAAAGAGATTCCCTAAAGTGGCTGAGCGCTTAACACCAGTTTTCTTATTTATTGATTGGTTTGATTTGATGATTTTGCCAAACATATAACAGTATGCTAAATCCAACAGCACAGAGGCAGTGTAGAAGCATAACCTACGAGTATAAAACAAATAATCCAAACTGACACTTTTTCCAGGTTTAATAAATATAGGCAACTATCTTACAAGCACCAAAATTAGATCTGTTTGACACTGTCTGAACAGCAAAACATTTCTGGATTTTTATATATATATACATATATATATTTATTTATTTATTAGGGGTGCAACGATTCACAAAATTCACGGTTCGATATTTTTTCGATACAAAAAAATGTTCATGCCTTTTTAATTTGTCATTTATTAAAATTATAAATATATATTTTAACTCAAAAGTACAAGATTTCAATTTTATGTTGCTGAAACAACAAAGTAATAAAAAAATTTATCTATCTGATCGACAAATCACTCATCTTTGGAAAAGAGAGTTTATTACAGAGAAATGGCTCTTTCCAAAATAAAAGCTATACTATACGCTTCTTCTGGGCTATATTCTCAGCAGCATATTAAACATATCAGGTCCCCATAAGGACAATCATGTGCTAACTCAGTGAATCTGCGTTCGACTACGCCTAGGCTGCACTGTCGAGCGCAGATCCACTGAGCGCTCAACACAGACAGCATCGTCAGAAGAAAAGTTGATAAAATAAATTAAAATTCTTGTATTGTTCGATACATATGCGTACCAAACCGAAAGCACTGTATCGAACGGTTCAATATCGATACGAGTATTGTTGCACCCCTAATATATATATATATATTCCTTACTTGGACTGACATTACAGAATGAAATGTCATTCATTTCATCTTCTCCTAATTTACATAATCCACACAGGTATCCATGTCTGCCAACTTCACAGAGTAGTGCAAGGATTCCTGTTTGGAACTCTGCAAGTAAACAACTCATGTTGCTGATAAGAATTCCTGATAAGTTTGCAATAACATACCGTTCAGGACTGTAGTTTTGCTTAATTTGAATATATATTTGTAATTTTGGCTTTCATGATATTTTAATGAAAGTATCTTTCTTTTAATTGTGTTCAAAATGAGTGTGCAGCACTTTTGCTTCCTCAAAAACAGTATAGCCTACAAAGAATTATTATTTATGTATTTATTGATTGTGTTCAGCTTAATTAACATCTTATAGTTAGATTATATTTTTATCGTATTTATCCAAGAATTAACTTTTTCTTAGGAGTCAATCAAGCATCTAATAAGAGTTTATTTTGTCTCCATGTAAACACCCACCAAGCAAGTTCTGTGTAGAATCTGCTGTTGTGGAGATCAGAGAAATATTTTACTGCTATTGTTCATGGTCATCATCATTATCATTGCATTAATAACATAATCTACAGCATTGATATTGTATTCAGATGTTTAAACATATTGGCACCCAATTAGCCTTTATTACAGGTGCAGTTATAACCACTTTAAACTGTTGAGTTAAATCTATAATCTTAAATGCTTTGGAATGCTTTTCATAATCTTAAATGTTTATATGTAGATTACATTGCATTATTAAAAAAAGGCCTAACTCTGAGTACACTCTGTGCCAAAGTAGACAGGGATCGCAGGCTTTTGCAGAGCGTGCTTGTGAAAGTGAAACTAAAGCAGAGTCTAAGTGTAAGTTACTTTGAGGAGCTGTTGGGAGGATGCTACTCATTTATAGGTGAGAGGTTAATCATATTTTGCTTGTGACTGCAAAACTGTGCCTGCAAAAGAACAGTTTGTTGCAGAATGTGTGCCTGATGTTCCAGACGATAAGGCAGCATCCGGCAGCGACAGGAAGACACCTGGCATGGAGATGAGGCGATGTTGCTTTTTCAAACTGTGTTAAAAGTCATTGTGGTTTTGAAACTTATGCATGTGATGACCCATGAGGGGGCGTCATAAATTTCCCTGATGATATAAAAACAACTGATTGTGTATTGTTAGAGAGAGATCGATGCTGTCTGCGTACAGTGTTCATCTCCCACACGTGTGTTCATTAAAATCATCGTTTGACTTAACCCGGCCAGACCAGTGTTGTTATTTTGGATTTCCTCCTATATCCCTCCTCAGTATTTGAACCCTTAACACTGTTTTACATCCTTTACATTACCCACACCCTGTATCATAGTTGTATATAAAACAGACACATGTACGATAAAGCTGAAATTAAAACATCCAAGATCTTTTCCTACAGTTTGCTTTCCCAGTCAAATTGAACCATCTGAATTTTCAGTTTCACAGTCCCTCAGAGTCTTAGAATAATAATAATAAGAGTAAATCCTAACTATGTGAACTGATATGTATATTAAAATGTAAAATCTTTAAAAGCCAATGCCCTTTTTTCTTCTTTGATTACCTTTAATATTACCTTAAAAAAACAGAATAAAACAGCTTTCCACTGGAACCTATTTGTGAAAGCTGGTATGTAACTTGTAGCACTACGTAGTCTCTATATATGAAATCTTTGCAAAAATAAATTATTATAAATGCAGCAGGTCAAATCAGAACAGACTTTCCTGTCACTGCATCTACTCAAGTAATTTATTGTATTTATTTTATCTCATTTTATTCTTGTATACCGTGGCACATTTTTATGTTTATTTTATTTTGTTAATTTATGCGCTTGGATGACAATGAAACCTTGAACCTACTGTTCAACATTTGTTTTAAGTCAGTGTTTTTGACCACAAGTTGATGAAGCCTTCTAAATTTATTTCAACCTAGCATATTTGCCATTAACATGACTGTGGCTGAAAAGTAAAATGCCTACAGATTTTGACTTTCTTAAAAAGCTTTCGCATCACAAGTTCATACACCATAAACCTCACTACATCAGTAAACACATACATAATAAATTAAAAATTTAATTCAAATTTAAAAAAGAACACACACATCGGTCTCCTGTCTTTAGTATCTTTATTCTTATTATTTTGTGAAAGCTCATCAAAAAAACATTAATTTGAACTGTGGCTGATCTACGTGGGTTGGAGAATTTAACATCTTAGACAAAAAACTGCCTCAGCACTTGTTTATGACCTCTAAAATAGCCTATTAAATCAGGACTTCCCGAAAAAGAGCTAGGATGTGCCAAGATTTCTCCTGAAGCTCTTTGCATGCTGATGTCACAAACCTAAATCCAGACAGGAGACTTTGCATATAGTCAGGCTTCAATCTCTTCAGAGGAAATTACATGTATTTACTTTCATTCCAGTCGTCTAGCTCTACTTGCCTAAATATGATCATGAGATTTTAAGACAATATTATTTAATGATCAACAAAATACATATAAAGTGAAATGCAAAGAGAATTCTAATCAAACAGACCAATTCACGTATGTACCGCGGCACAGAGGTTCGGAAACACTGGGCTATAATACATACAAATCTAAAAAATATTTTAATGAGGGGCTACATAAATAATATTTTTGTCACCTCAGACACATCACAGCAAAAACTTTTTTGTGTGATTTTCAGACATTAAGCTTGTTATTGGATTGCATTTAAACATTGATTAATTGAGGTATTTTATTTCCCTTTATCTTGTTTTACTTCTCTCTTTTCTTTTTTTTCTTTTCTTTTTTGTCTTTTTAATCGTGGTACTTTATTTGTGTAGACTTAGACTTCTTTTTTTTAACTCTTTTGTCTTCTCATTGATTTTTTTTTTTAATTTCATTGAACTATATTCTGCTTTTCAGTTATTTAATTTTTTTTTATTATTTTATCATTTTAAATTAAAATATCAGAGAAAGTTTAAAGGGTAAATTGATTTTTGCTGGAATGGCAAACAGCTGTGAATCAAAGAGTCCCAAAATACACATTTGTAAGATATTATTTTATCTTCGAAGTATATACTAACTATTGTGCTACTTTACATTAAATAAATGTAACATTACATTCAAAATACTAAATTGATTAAAATGCTAAACAAGGTTTTTGTTTTTCTACTTTATATACCCTAAATAAAGGACAAATCTAATAAATGGTTGCTGCATTCCAAAGAATCCCCTGTGCTGAAGTAATATGCCTGTTATCTTATTCATGTTGCTTGAGTGTGTGCAACTTATTTTACGATTTCTTACAATTTGATGAGAACAAGTCTTTTTTTCTTCTTTTATTTGTGTTCTAATTGTACTTCTTCATAAGCACAAAAAAGTAGAAATGTTCAAAAAAGAAAGACAAGAGAAAACAAGAGATAAGACAAAAAACAGCTCACATTGTGTTTATGTAACCAATACGTCTACTCACCAAAGAATGACTGAAGCAATATGGATAACAGCAGAGGACAATTTATTTAGGGTCTGATGCCGATTTACCATCGGTGTCCAGCACTTTAAAGGATTGATGGACTGGAGCACATATCCCTCAAAACATTCTATGTACAGCATATAATCTTTTTCAAAACCCTGACTATAGATCCCCTGACCTCCCTGAACTCTTGGTAAATGGGCATAACATTACAGCTAACAGTCTAAAAAAACTCCCAAATTAGGGAATTATTTACCAATGTTTTTTTCCCTTATAGATCCAATCCAAATTCCATCTCACATCTGTTCCTTGGTGATCAAAAGAAAGAGATCAGAAACAATTACCTAAAACTTCCCATTCCTCAAAGCTAAGGAGGTCCACTACAAAATCCTTTCTGGTATTTACCCTTCCAAAGAATTTCTCAGACGTCGCTTTGCTAGATTAGATTAGATTAGATTAGATAGAACTTTATTAATCCCTCGGGTGGGTTCCTCTGGGAAATTCGATTTCCAAAAAGCACAGCACCGACAGAAGTTTCAGAGTTACAGAATATTATATATATATATATATATATATATATATATATATATATATATATATATATATATATATATACATACACACACACACACACACACACACACACACACACACATATATAAATACAGAGACAATATAAATAAAATATACGAAGGGGATAAATAGAATAAATAGGAATAAAAAATAAAAATACAAGTGAATGAATTGCACATTTCAAGTATTGAGTCTATTGCACTGTTGACTATTTACAAAAGTATTGCACAAAAGGTATTGCACAGTGAGGTGAAGAGGCACTACAGCTTAGTTGTTCCCCCCTCCTTTGTCCTCCTGTTTCCCCTCCCTCTCCCCTCCAGAGAGGAGTTAAACAGTTTGATGGCGTGTGGGACAGAGGAGTTTTTAAGTCTGTTAGTTCTTGTCTTTGGGAGAAGCAACCTGTCACTGAACAGACTCTTCTGGTTGTTAATGGCCGTGTGCAGAGGATGCCCAGCATTGTCCATAATGTCCATCAGTTTCTTTAGTGTCCTTTTCTCTGCCACTGTCACCAGAGTGTCCAGCTTCATGCCGACCACAGAGCTAGCCCTCCTGATCAGTTTCTCCAGCCTGGATGAGTCCCTCTTTGCTGTGCTGCTCCCCCAGCACACCACAGCATAGAAAAGTACTCCAGCAACCACCGACTGGTAAAACATCCTCAGGAGCTTCCTGCAGATGTTAAAAGACCTCAGCCTCCTGAGGAAGTACAGTCGGCTTTGGGCTTTTTTATACAGGTGCTCTGTGTTGCATGACCAGTCCAGTTTATTGTCCACCCACAGCCCGAGGTACTTGTACTTGTTGACCACCTCCACCTCCTCCCCCTCTATCTGAACCGGCAGTGGACCTGCTCTAGACCTCCCGAAGTCCACAACCAGTTCCTTAGTCTTTGAGGTGTTGAGTTGCAGGTGGTTTGTGTGACTCCATGCGACAAAGTTCCTCACCAGACTTCTGTACTCCTCTTCCTGATCATCCCAGATACACCCCATGATGGCTGTGTCGTCTGCAAACTTCGGAATATGGCATAATTCAGAGTTGTAGCAGAAGTCAGAGGTGTACAGGGTGAAGAGAAGAGGGGACAGCACAGTTCCCTGTGTGCTATTGATAGTAATTCTTGCTCTTTTTGTGATGGGGATATTGAATCAACAGAACATTTATTTTATAATTGTATATTCTGTAAAGCCCTGTGGAACGATGTGCACTACTGGCTCTTCCCAAAGATTCCAAATTTACTTGAATTTTCTAAAAATGATATTATCCTTGGTTCTCTAAGAAAAGAAAAGAAGCTTGAAAGTGTTCTAAATGTAATAATTATTATGGGCAAATTCTTCATTCACAAATGTCGTTTTCTGAAAACAAAGCTGTCCTTTTGTACTTTTCACAAAGAACTCTGCCTCTTCCTCTCATCTGTTAAATTTATGGACAAAAAACAAGCTCTGGTTCTGAATCATATGATTATTGAATTAGATCTGCTAGAAAACCCCTAAGGTATAACGTCTTTTTTTTTTTTTTTTTTGCTTGTTTGTTTGCTTTGATTCTGTTTGGGGTTTGTTTTTATTTATTTATTTGTTGTTGTTTGTACTTCCTGTTCATTATCTATCTTCTATATGTTGGAATTCAGCCTGTTCTGATAATATTTCATGTTGGGAAAATAGAATCTTTGTAGAGATTGCCATAATTGTTGTACATTTCTGTGCAATTAAAAAAAAAAAAAAAAAAAAAAACTTTCTAGACTTCTGTGGAACTCATCAGTTTTTTAAAGGGGTGTTATCTCTTGCACTTCACTGTTGTGACATATGATGAGAAAATGTGACATTATATCTAATCCTCATATTTCTTAGATTTTTTTGTTGCATTGTTCTAAAAAGTCAAAAAGTCCAGACGGTGGATTAAACGTTGACGTATTTTTGACTGTGACACATATCCTCCCTACTAGGGGTTGGCAGTGGTACGTTCCAGATGACAGCTCGTTCTGAGCTAGCCTTCATGCCTGAGCATCAGCATACTGTCGGAGCCACGGACAGTGTAGAGTTATTTGAAAACTCGGTGGTTTATTTGTGCCATTATCGTCTCGTTTGAAGCTAATATTGGCCAGAATGTCTGCTTTAAAGAAAGGAGACTTGTCACCAAGTGAAAAGGAGTTGTTTGAGGTTATTACTGCAGGTAAGCTGGCTAACGCTAATCCCTGAAAACACCATACAGCAGTTAGCTCTTGTTAGCTCTTTGGAGAAAATGTGACTGAATTAAATAACTGAACCGCAGTTAAAGCCGTGATGCATGTTTGCAGCTTCTTTATTAATAGCAGTTGACTTTAAAATTAGCTGTGTCAAAGCTTGTGAATAGCTGATGTTAGCTCAAAGCTAATCATTCAGGCTAAAATGTAGTCCCACCTCACTAATGCAAACTTGCAGGATAACATGAGTTTTAAACGTGATCTAAGTGGACCGAACTACATGGTAGATTAGAATGATTATGCAGTGTATAAGTTGGACTATGGCAGACTAATTTAGAAAAAAAATCTTAATTTAATATAGTTTAGTAGCTGTAAATCGTAGTGTTGTGTGTACTGAAATAATACTGAGGGGGTTTTTGTCTTTAGGAAACGTTCAAGAGGCCTCAAGGTTGCTGGGCTGTAAGGATGTTCGAGTCAACTGTTTGGATGAGGTAAAAGAGTATGTCTGATCGCAATATCGAGAAAACAAAACATGCACATGTAACAAAGCACGTTATCTGTCTCGTCTCTTTTACGTATTTAATCGAATGTTGACTTGCAATGATAATTTTTAGTTACGTTTAATTTATATTAACAGCGTATGCACTAATAATTCTTTTTTTGAGTACAGATACTAAATCTGGTGTCATAAATTGACAACTTACTGGACATTTTTCAAAAGCTCCTCTCTACCTCGTTTACAAGGGTCAGGGGGGCGGGGGCATCGATTTATATTATTTCTTGTGTCTTATCCTTGTGACAAAAATCGCATTCATCTCTAATTACGATATAATCATCAGGCCAAAAGGTTCAAATGGTAAAATAACTACATCTGAGACACCATCTGTGGTTTCATCTAAAAAGTAAGTCTTTTCATTTCAGGACTGCAGTGTATTTGTGGAGCACACATGATGAGCTATTTAAGACAAGGTCAAACACATGTGTTGCTGAATAAAAGGACAAATTATAAGTCACCACTCTGAAGGACTTTAGAGGACGTTTGTCCTGTCCACCGGTCAGAAGCAGATGGTTGTAGTTTGATGGTTTTTAACTTTACTGTACCTGTAGCAGATGGTGAAGGTAAGTACAGACAGATAATAAAAACAAGCATTTTAACTGTTTAGAAGCAATTGTAGTAACCTTTTTTTTTAATCTATTAGTTTTGAATTTTTTTTCTGTAAATATTTCCTTATTTCTAATCTTTGCTTAAATGCAATAAATATCAGCAGCTTTTCTTAACTTTTTTGTCTTATCCACAGTATGGGATGACTCCTCTCATGCACGCCGCTTACAAGGGAAAAGCAGACATGTGCAAGTTGTTGCTTCAACACGGTGCAGATGTGAATTGTAATGAGCATGAGCATGGATACACAGCGCTGATGTTTGCTGGCCTGTCAGGTAAAACCTGTGTGTGCATGTTGGTTTTAATCGCTCCAGCAGCATCACTGAAGAATCAGTTGTTTCTTTATTAAGTGTTGTGACTTTCCTTCTTTTGTGCCTGCAGGAAAGACTGATATCACATGGATGATGCTGGACGCAGGGGCAGAAACAGACGTAGTTAACTCTGTCGGAAGGACTGCTGCACAGATGGCAGCTTTTGTTGGTACGTTTGGAGTAACGGTTAGCTTTTAGGTCTAGTGGTCTACACACAAAGACAAAAAGACAGAGACAAAACCTTTTTAGTCAGATTTTTTTTTCTTCTTTTTGCATGGGAAAAAAAACTAGAGATTGGCATTAGCTTCAGTTTTTTTATGTATTTCTTTTTCTTAACATCCCTTACCTACCTACTTGACCTACATTAGATACAAATTATTGGAACTGACTGATCTTGGGTATGATCACTTTTTTTTGATTACATCACTTCATTTTTTGCTAGCTGGTACATTCCACCATCCGTGCCCTCCATACACACTGAAGAAATCTTAGAATTGCCTTTAGTATTTCCGTTTGACTGGTCATTTGTTGTACATGTGCTAAAACAAATGAACAAACTAATTTGTTCTCTCTTTAGGGCAACATGATTGTGTCACAGTGATCAACAACTTCTTCTCCCGTGCCAGACTGGATTACTACACTAAGCCTCAGGGTTTGGAGAAGGAACCCAAGCTACCACCCAAACTTGCTGGACCTTTGCATAAGGTCATCATGAGCACCAACCTGAACCCTGTCAAGGTAAAGCTTCCCTGGTTTCTAAAAGGTCATGATATAAAAATATATAATTGATGCAGCTATTGTTATTACCCACTGATACAGATTAAAGTGCTGTTGCAGTCTTTATTTATTCATTTGCAAATATTACTCTGATTTCTTCTGGTTATGGGCATTGTGCAGCAAACTTTCAAATACATTTTGTCACTGAGCAATGGGGTATAGTTAAAAACAGCCAGATACTGGTTTAGCTCTGATTGACTGGTCAACAGCAGGGATGTCCTGTGGTGCACTTGGAGCTATGAACGGAACTGAAAACAGATTTTTACATCACAGATTATGAGCAAAGACATGTAAACTGCATTTCTTTTACTAAGAAGAACCTCGGTGTTTGATTTGTTTTCCAGATGGTGATGCTGGTGAAGGAGAATCCTTTACTGGCGGAGGTGGAGGCGCTGGACAAATGTCGCCGGGTGATGGAGCTTATCTGTGAGAAGTGCATCAAGCAGCAGGACATGAACGAGGTGTTGGCCATGAAGATGCACTACATCAGCTGTGTGCTGGGAAAATGTGCCTCCTTCCTCAAAGACCGTGAGGACAAGCTAGACGGTCTCCTTAAGAGGTGTGTGACCTACAATAATCTAGTGTTTACTTTCTGTGCTTTTTGTGTGTGTTAAATAAATGTAATGATAGCACAGGTTAGAATGTGTTCTTAATTAATTTTTTTAATGCTTCTAAGCAGCTTTTCATGGTAGGGCATTTGTTTTTGTCAGTGTTGTGACCAATATGGAGCGTAACAACACTGATGGTGACAGAATTGTTGGTTATTCTACCGACTCTAAGGCTACGTTCACACTGCAGGTCTTAATGCTCAATTCCGATTTTTTTTTGGTCAAATCCGATTTTTTTGTCTGCTCGTTCACACTACAAATAAAATGCGACAGCAAACGCGCTCTAGTGTGAACGCTCAAAGCGGCCCGCATGCGCAAAAGAAGACGTCACACACAACGCGCTCTGTTTAGACCCAGAGCAAACCGTATTGTTTGACTGCTGGCCCTTAATATAAAGACTTCGGACTTCATGTTTCCCAATTTTTGCTTTAAGTTATTTTGTTATTTACATAATAATGTAGATAACCTAATAATGATCCTTATTGCTGTTTTAGAGGAGCGGTGCTTCAAAGGATAGTTGCAGATTTCTGTCAGAATCTGCAGGTTATGCAGTACAAATAAAATGTTCACGTTTCTCCAACGTTGTCTTCCCAGCAGTCTCACCGGATGGCCAGGAAGCATTCGCAATTTCTTCTCGGGCGCTTCTCCGGCGCTGATAATTGGCGTCTGTCTTGTGTCAGTGACATAAAAGACGGATTTAATGCGACATGACCGTTCACACAGCAGTCGCTTTCTGAAACATCGGATATGTATCAGATTCAGTACCGCATACGAAAGTGACCCAGATTGGATTTGAAAATATCGGATTTGTGCCGTTCACACTGTCACACCATGATCGGATATGGGTCGCATAGGGTCAAAAAAATCGGATTTGATGCGCTTTCGCCTGCAGTGTGAACGTAGCCTAACACTCAAGCCTGATCCTGAGTGGAGCTATGTCTGTTAAAACCAAAAATTCCAAAATGCAGTGAATTTTATTATTTTAAGTTATTTTTGAGATGACATCCACTGTACAGTTATAAATGCCTCTAATCCTTGTTTTCCAGCTTGCTGAAGGGTCGGGACTCTGATGGTTTCCCCGTGTATCAAGAGAAGTTTATCAGAGAATGCATTCGCAAATTCCCATATTGTGATGCTACTCTGCTGCAGCAGCTGGTGCGGAGTATCGCTCCTGTAGAGATTGTGAGTTTGCAAATCCAACTCACTGGAAAGCTAAATGGATCAAAAGGCTAAATTAAGCAATGTGTATCTTTTCATGAAAAAAAAAAAAAGTCAGAACTTTGTTTTGAATAGGTTTCATTCAAGCTTAATGTATTTTGTAATTAGCTGTGTGTGGTGGTTGATTTGTGTCTTTCTTTCTAACATCATTGCAGGGTAACGACCCCACAGCTCTGTCAGTGCTGACTCAGGCCATCACCGGTCAGGTCGGCTTCATGGACGCAGAGTTCTGCACGACCTGTGGAGAGAAAGGAGCCGAGAAGAGATGCTCCATCTGTAAAATGGTGAGCGTCAGAGCTACAACAGATTGTCGGTTTTACCTCAACAATGAAGCCTGTTGTTGTTTCTTTGTTTTAATTTGATGTGAAATTTTTAATTATGACCTTTTCTGAGAGTCCTTTCTTTAACTGACTGCTTGGATTGTTTACCTTTTTTGACATAAACGGTGTACAAATAAAGTTGTTGTTTTTTTTTTCTCACCAGGTGATCTACTGTGGCCAAGCTTGCCAAAAGATGCACTGGTTCACCCACAAGAAAGTTTGCAAGAAGCTCCAAGAGCAGAGAGAGAAACAAGAAGCAGAAGCAGCCAAACTGAGGATGCAACAGAACAAAGGTATTTTCTTCATTAGAAAGCTAAAATAAGTCACACAAAATAGTAACGCAAACATTTGTCCCACAGAAGCTACTAAATGTAGCTTCTGTGTTAAATGTTACAAAATGTGTGTAATGACAGCGTTCTATTAAAGTAGAATCAGTTCCATTTTAAGGTCATTTTAACATCAATATCTGACTTTTTACTTAAAATCGTCTGCTTCAGGATCAGTGTGAATAGAGCCATCATGTTTCAATATTTTTCTTTAAATTTCACTTTTGAGAAAACCCTTAAAAGCTCTAATTTTCTGCTTATGGATTTACAACAAAAAATATTTTCAAATTTTAAAAAAAATTATGCTTTTCTTTTTACATTCTTAAAAAAAGAAAATTTAAAAAAGGGAGGCATACAAAATAACATCACTAATTAAGAGCTCATTTGAATTTTCTCCCATATTTAAATAAACTCACAGTAAAAGCATGCTGTGAAAGACTATATTAAAATATGATCAGTTTAATATAGAATTTTAACTGACGGTCATCAAGAGTTGATCAGGGATAAAACACAAAGCTGCATGTGATTAAAATAGGTTTGAATGACTTGTCTTGTTTGTCTTTCAGAGGAGAGTAAAGCTGTGCAGGATGCCACAGACTCCATGCAGGAGCTTTCAGTAGACACTAGCAGTGAGGTCACCCCTTTAAACACTGCAGCAGAAACGGTAACATCAGACCCTGCAAGCACCCCAGCTGCTGGCAACTGATGAACATCTGACAGTTGAAGACAATGACCATCTTCTCTAGGGTCTATCCACACACCACAGATAGAGAGCAAACTGGCCATAAGAATAAACGCCAGATAAAGACTCGAAGAAGGACTCATATTTATTAACAATCTAAGACTCTCACCATAACGGCAAGACACATCCGAGGAATGCCACAGTCTTTGTGTCCTTTTTCTAAGTTAACTTTTCATATGGAATTGTTATAATATCTGAATGTGAACACTGCATAGGCTAAAGTGTTTTTGGTAGACGTCACTGGGAGGGATTCGTAATGGCTCACATCCATTATGGAAAGCAATTCTGCCTTAAACTGTAGCAAACTGTGGGAATGAAGTAACCAATCAGAGTTGTTTCTTTGCAGTTATTTGATGTATTTCTGGGACGTCTTTTGTACTGAAAACATTATGGGAGCTGTGAGTGAAAGGCATGGCTGAAAAATGTTGACCAAAAATGTATATTTTTAAATATAAATGCCATCAGTTTATTTTTCGTGAATGATGAGATGTGACTTTAATTCTCAGGATTTTCCAAATTCCGACTAAATGGAAACATTTACTCCAGCATCCACTGTTGAACAAGGACACCATGTCAGGATGGCAAGTGTCAGTTTGTCTTGAAAGATCTCACTGTTTTAGTTTTGATGTTCTTTCATTTGTTGTGCACCATGAATTATTAGAGAAGCTGAAGTCAAAATATCAAGTTCATTAATGCTGTGATTGTTCTGAGAGCTGGTGACTTCAAATACATTAAACAGAGACCAACTTCACTGAAATATGCTGTAGATTCTCATTTTTTAAGTGTATTTATTTATGTTTGTTCACTCACTCCTGAAATTATCAGGGTGTGTTTAGTGCAATCGATAGCATGTAAATCCTGTGAAACACACTTGCCCCTGATCACAAATCATCACAAACTGCACATTACTTTTGTGTTTCCAGCTGTGCTCGATGTGCCCTATTGATTTGTTTCGAGTCTTCCTGAGGCCTTGACAAACATATTCAGCATAGCTTTCCTTTATTGTTCAAAATGCCAATTAACACTTTAAACTTTTACCTATAAACATTAAAAGTTACCAAGATGCATTCTGGGACTTGACACCTTTTCATAGTTTAGTAAAGACGTGGAAAATCATTTTGGCATAAGCATAAATGTCAGCGATGGACGAGGAGGCAGAGCGGTTCTGCTAATCAGAAGGTGTTTCGATTTATCCAGTATGCATGCCAAAGTGTCCTTGAGCAAGATACTAAAACTCAAATTCCCCCTAATGCATGGATCTAGGTATGAGTCCATGATGGGGTAAAGACATTCAAGGAATAGAATAATGAGCTGTATTGATGTGCAAATTTGTGAACGGGTGAATTTGAGAAGTTCTTTGAGTGCTGGTATTATTTATCAAGTGTATTACTTTGAGTTTTTTTGGTCAGAATAAAGTGGAAATATGTATTTATGATATATTCTGAGTGATAACTGGACTATAAATCAGTTTTTATTCTGTAATTGTTAGCTTTAACTTTGCTAATTAGGACCAAGCATGAAAACATCAAGTATATATGTGACTCACATTGTTTGTGCTGCTGTAACTTTACTGTATGGTTTCCATTGGTGGTATTTAACATCCAGAAGTGACGCATGTGAAAGAGCATGGAAATATCTTTTACAAGGAATCTGTAGTTCCGAGTATGTTGTCCAGGAAAGAACTGGTTAAAATGCGACGCTTCCTACTGATTTGAAATCAAGTCTGAGTATATCCTGTTCAGCAGACATAAACCACATTCTCCTGTCCATTAACCCATTAAACTCTCTTGTTTAGTGCACACTTAAGATGACTGTACAAACTGTTACTGCCAGTTTGCATCTATCATTTCATTTTGCATTTTATTCTGTTTGACATTTGTTTTAATTTCTTTTCATCTCTGGGGTCATCTGTGGCTCACTTTGTGTCAAATAACATTTTGGGGTATTTCAGATTTATTTTTACGGTCAACTTCTTCCTGTGATTGTTATTGGTCTTGGGGGAAATCTTCAGTTGTAGCTCTTTTTTTGTCTCAATCCTTCACTGTTTTGGTTTACTGGTACTTTAGGCTATTCAAATTTACGTTTGCAGTGCACCTTTTGCTCTATTTTGAACATATCACAGAAATAATGAGAATGGAGGAGAAACTTTGCACTGTGTAATGACTGAACTTGCATAGGAAGTTAGGAAGCTATCACTGGCATCTTCCAAAAGCCACAGACTGGAGGATGCGGTGACAATCCTGACTGTAAATCTGGAACGACGTCTTCCTCTCTGCTGGCTCCACTTCTAATAACACAACAGAGACAGTTCCTGTGTTTGTAATGACAAACCGCGTGTCTGATATGTCAGAACATTTCAACATCTTTACCTTTTCCATCTAAGATCTGGAGTGAGGGCAGGCGATGGATTACATGTTGGCGATAGCCAAGTTCATGAGAGATGGGATTGAGGAAAAAAGCTGCATTTTAAAATACACAGTATAGTCAAACATCCACATTTGCAAATGGATCTTTAAAGCATGAACAGAATTTCTCAGGCCAGGTTGTTGATCGGTGATGGGTGTGGTTGATGGTTCAGGACTCACTGGCATTTTGGAGCTGCTGCATCCTCCTGAGCTCGTGCATTGTGTCCTCCAACCCTCTGATCAAGTTGTTGTGAAGAAACAGGATTTGCAGGCAGGTCAGATGACTTAGAGCACCTGTGTGGGAGAGAAAGTTTTAAAAAGTCATGACTACATATGTCTTCTTTTCTAGAACTTTTTCTTCAGGTCCCTACAGCATATCTATATGCACAAATGTGCACGTCGAGGTGAAAAATTACTTTTAATAATTAAAAATAATTTAAGCATTAATTCCAGCACATTAGAGTAAAATGTTTTTTTCACCACTTTATATTCATCTGATTTGTGTAGTAACTTTAAAAAAAAAAAAAATCAAATAACTAATCTAAAAATACATAAGTAAGTATATATGAAAGAAAATAAATTGTTAAATGTTAAATCATTAAAAAGATGGGACTGTGTTATAACAGAGGAAACTATGTATTATTTCAAAATAAAAGTACAAAAGTGTTTGCCACAAATGTGTTGTAGCCTCCCCCAGTATTTCAGGGAGTTTCAGAATTTAGTTTAATAAGGACCTTATATACATGATTTTTTCTTGTAATTCAGGTGATGCCCTTTCTTAAAAGAAAGACTGCAGCACTTGTTTCAACACCTAAAAATTAAAGTACCTAACTAAATATGTTGCAAACTGTGAGTAAAAATAGAAAAATATATTATACGCATATTTTAAAAAAATCTACCATTAGACTTTCTTTTGACCCAGTAAAAATTACGAGTTTGTGTTTCTTTTTGTTGTTGTTGTTGTTTTTTGTTTGTCTCTTTTTTCATTCAGGGGAGAATGAGAGGTTAACCTGAGACAGACTTGATGTTGTTATTTTGAAGGTAAAGCTCAGTCAAGCAACAGTTGACGGAACGGCAGCTCAGCTCTCTAATCTGTAAGAATTAGAGAGAAATAAATTTAATCGTCTGTTCCATCCTGTATGCAAAAAAAAGCTGTAAGTAGATTACCTTGTTGTTGTTCAGCCACAACGTCCTCAGAAAGTGAAATCTTGATAAATCAGGAACACTGGTGAGTTTTCTGTTTAACACAATACAAACCGTCTAAATAATCTCTGGAAATTTTTCCTCTGTAAGTTAAAGATATACATATATTTTAGAAAAGTAAATGCTTTTCTTACTTTGTGGCAAGGCTGAGTTGACAAACATCGCAGTCCCTTCTTATTCCACGCTTCTGGAGAGAGTCTTCGATGACCTGTGGGTAGTAGGAAAAGGAAAAAAAGGGGTAAAACATACATTCATGGCTGTGAAATGGTTGTGAGTGGTGTTGAGGTTAAAGCCGATTCACCTTGCCCACCTCCATCTTCTGCTATATTTCCTGACCAAGGCACACCTGTTGCCAGGATACACCTGTTGAAATCACAACAAACACAAAAGTTGCTCTTCTATTTCAAAAAAAATATGTGATTGTGATATGTGATGTTGTTGGTTTTTCTCTCATAGGGCTGTGGGAGATTTACGCACTTTTTGTTCATTTTTGCACAGGTTAAATAAAGAGTTTATGTTTGTAACATCTGCAGGACAGCCAGAGATCCAGCAGAGGGCAATGCTTCACCAGACCTGAGTGGCAAAGTCAGTAGAATTCATTTAGGTTAACACAGTACATGCAGCAACCTAAATGATTAGTCAGATTTTTCTATTATCGCCAGCTGCATTTCAGCCACTTAGTGCAGTGATTCACATTTAAGTAACAACAGTTTAAGTCTCCATATGTGGAAAGTCATGTTTAAAGTACTTTTTTCCCATTTACTTTATCTGAAATTTGACTGTTTGTTTTTATTAACGTGCTTGCATGAACTATGTGTGCAACAAGGATGGCTTTTTGACCCCAGATACTATGTTTAGTGTCTGTTAGTCATAAGTAGAAACTGTCTCTTATGCTCTCAGACAGTTAACTGTTATTTAATGTGACTGGGCATGAAACAGAGCACTAAAACCCATTTGTGAAACTGACAACGGGAAAATTTGCTAAGTTACTTGTTCTACATTTCTTTCTTTGTCATGGCTCACTTGTCTTCACATTGTTGGAAATAGTTTTACTTGCATAAATGTAAAATCAGGCTACACTGTTACATCTTCAACATTACATAAATATTTTAAATAGAAAATATGTCTATGTAAAGTTTTAATAATCATTTTCATTTACAAATATTTACATTATTATTTTATTTAAGTCCTTCATAGACTTCCATACATAAAACTGAAATTATGGCTCTTGAGGAACTTGTGTTTGGTCACATCTATTCTCAATCTAATCTTAATTGACTTAATCGCTTTTGATTAATCAAAGTACTGATATACTGTAAATAGCCTCAGCTTGCGGTCAATTTGATGGGTGTTCAATCACATTTCATAATCTTCTTTATCAGCTGGAACAGGCTGATTGTAAAGTGGTTGCATAAAAATGAAAACTGTCAGTGGGAAGCATGATGATGACAAGAGTGATACCACTCCCCCTCTTTTGTTTGTATTATACATACAGAAGCTGACTAGCTTTGTTTACCACAAATGCTTGAAATGCAAAAACAGCTTGTTATAAATGGTAACTTAAGACAGCTAGCAGCATTTCTAAAACTCACAAATAACAACACATTTATTTGCCTTACATTGGCGTTTTCTACCTTTCCTTTTCACTATAACATTTCAAAAGTGTAAAAAGCAAACTGGCTAAACTCTGTATTGGATTCCACTATGACACCATGAAATCTTGTTGTTCTAAGCACCTCGGAGGACCTGCCAGTGTTCCTCCATAAATTTCGTTTGTCACATTCTCTTTTATCTTTTTGTGTAATCCGGGATTATGATGTTGAAATTTAGGGCTGGATCAGGTGACCCTGAATCCTCCGTTAGTTACACTGCATTAGGCCTAGGCTGCTGGGAGTTCCCATGATGGACTGAGTGCTCACTCAACTCTTTTCATTTCAACATCATTTCATTTAATCATTAGTTATTATTCATCTCTTGCCGTCTTCCAAAGTGTGTGTTTTATGCTGCCTTCCCAGCCGGTCATGGCAGATGACTGCCCCTCCCTGAGCCTGGGTCTTCCGGTTGTTTCTTCCTTTTGAAAGGGAATTTTTTTCTTCCCAGTGTCGCCAAGTGCTTGCTAATAATAACAGTGTAAATACCAGACAGGTAAACTCGGGAGAGAACAGCAGTGACTGAGACACCAGCCACGTTTTGTTCAGCTTCTGCTGAGAACTTTTCCAAACTGTGTTGCCACATTGACCCTTCCTTCTTGGCTTTGTTCCAGGTGTTGTGCATACCTTTTGTACCCCTCCGGTTGCCCTCGCCTCACCTCTCATTACTGCATACGGGCACTTCCTGGTCATGCACACACTCCTGCTTGTCAATATGCTGTTAACCCGGCCACCTTTCATTTCCCATGAGGGTTGGGGGAAGCGTGTTCCTGCTGCTGAGTTAGAGCGTGTGCAGAGAGGGAGTCGCTCTCACCTTTTTTTTTTCTTTTATATGGTGAGGACACAAAAGGTAGAGCCTATCATGTTTACCCTTCGGCTTTCACCCACTCCCATAAGAAGCTCAGAGGGGCGTCAAAGTGTAAATAGTCCTCTGAGAAGAGTTGGCCACGTTGTCCTTTATTTTCTCTCGGAAGTAGAGTGAATGAGCCCCCGGTGTTCCTGTTTGAGGAAAAACAAAAGAGAGAGGAAACAATAACAGAAGCTCAGTGTCAAGCTTAATGACAGAAACCAATCATCTGCGGAAGGGATAGAAAGGAATTACATTTATGCAGGTGTGGTACTACACTGCAAAAACACCACTTATGAATGAAGCTTCCAATTTAATGTCCATCTCCAAAGTCATATTAATCTGTCTTGAGAATTGTATGTAGTCAGTAGCATTGATCATGTTAGAAAATCCTGAAAGGTGTTGAGCAGGCCAGTCAACGTCTTTCTCACAAACTGGGAAAACCATTTCATTATGAACGTTTCTTTCTCTCCTGCACAATTAAATTTTTCTTTTCACTCAAACTTTTTTCTTACTTTCCTCCCTTATTTTGTCTTGTTTCTTTCCTTCATTGTTTTCTCCTTTTATCTTTCCCATTTCTATTTTTCCTTACTTTACTTAATTTGTTTTTCTCAAGTCTCTTGATATTCGTTTCATCCTGCTAATGTTGTTTCTATTTGTTTTTCCTTCTTAATTTCCTTTTTCCTTTCCATTTTATCGTTCTTCTTTCTCTTTCCCTTTTGTTTCTGCCTTTCTGCCTTCTTACATTCTTTAATTTGCCCATCCTAACCCACTTCTTTCCTAAATTTTTGACAATTCTTATTAATTTTTAAACAAATTTGGAAAATTTTGATTTTTAACATCGTAGTCCATCTGAGTATTTCTTCCATCTCACTCAGCAGAAGAATGACATCCTCAGGCTGTCTCTCCTGAAAAGGGAGACCAGCCCTAAAAAGTGTTTGTGTTATAATAAAAGCAAACAGGTAAGAGATCTTGCATATCAACTTTCATTCACATGAGCAACAATTAGTGCCTGTGCATGACACCGCTTTTCATATCTGTAAGACAAGCCTGGATTGAGTGTTCCCCACAAAAGTAATTATATCTCTTGTTGTTTTGTACAGCGAACATACAAAGACTCCAGTTAGTCTGGGCACTTGAATCATTAGACGTGTAACTGACAGGAACTGAGGGGTCGGCAGAGGGAGGATACAGCAAATTACCCACACACAGTATCAGCTTTCATCACTGAATTCAAGGCAAGTCCCAACGTGGAGTATGTCTAATGTGACAAACTGAGCAGGAGGTACAGCTTAACCCGGTGTCTTTAACCGTCAGCCTTGCAGACGTTTGCAGTTAATTTTCTAGTATCACTACTGAAGACGAGCACTTTCATCTGCACTTATAATTATCAGGTTTAGTCATGAGTGATGCATTTTTTTTTTAAACTTTCTGCGATTGGTCTGGAACACAGAAAGTCAGAGAGGTTAGATTTTTCTTTTATTTTGAAGAACATGCTGTAAAATTGTTCATAGTTCAGTCATATTTACCTTTATTTAGAGTCAAAGAGCATATTATTATAATTAATCCATTATTTTCATTTCCAGCTCAACTCTATTCTTATTCTCGGACTTCATTAGACGAGCATGAGTCACCATTCTTATGTAGCTTATACTGAATGTTGGTTCAGTCCTTAAGTTCATGCACAGTTTGAAGCCAGCTGTTTTAGCTCATGTTTTTTTAAGCCCACCGTTCCTTTAAGCCTGCTTTGGCTACTCCTCACAAAAAAGAAGGTTTGAACAGCAGGTGGGTGAGGCTGTGTGCCTGAGGTTATCATATAAGGGACATCCACTCTTTGACATGATAAATAGCCAAGAGCAATTTTTTTTTAGGGTAAAACTGAGAGTTTAGAGCAGTTTGAATCTCGAGATTCTGGCTCACAGGGACTCTGCACATACACAGACCTCATTATTATGAGGTCCACTTTATAGACTCTACCTATTCTGGACAGAGTATATATTTTTCAGCCGCATGCAGTTTGGATTTGTCTCATGTTTTAAATTTCACTGTAATTTAGGAAATCAAATTCACACGCACATGGATAGATGGATGGATGCCACATTGTGAATTATACTGACTTTGCTTTGCTGACTCCTGCTTCTCTCATGCCACCATTAAGTTCACAATTGAGGTTGTATGAGTGCCATGAAATAGCATGGAGATGGTGTGATGGTTTGCACTGTTGCCTCACAGCAAGAAGGTTCTGGGTTCAAATCCAGACTGAGCCTTTATGTGTGGAGCCTGGCCAGCCTGTGTTACCTCCAGTTATTTGAACTTCCTCCTTGTATAAAGACATGTAGGTTGAGTAAATCAGTGACCCTAAATTTGCTCTAGGTGTGAATGGTTATCTGTCTCTATGTGAAGGTGGTATACCGTGCAACTTGCCCTATGACAGCTGGGATAGGCTCCAGCTTTCCTGCAACCCTCATTTAATATGCAGAGGCGAACAGATTTAGCACAGACATTTATGATCTTCCCAGGATGAGCCTAAAATTTGATGACCCTAAAACTTTCGCTGTAGTACCATGTGATCAGGTATAATTATTAATTTGTCAAATCAGTAATGATGTTTATAAGCTAATATTTACATTGCCATTGTGTTCACTTGTAATCATCACATTTAGGAGTAATTAGCAACTTTGAGGAAATCACAGGCCATCTTCCCATGAACCTCTACCAAAGAGTCTTTTCATGACTAGATGAGCTGCGCCCTGCTGGCGCAGTTGGAATCAACTGGAATCCACCATTTATGTGTTTGTGTTGAAAACACAGACGTTCCTGAGCCTCCCATAGCTACTATCAAAACTGTTGCTTTTTCTCTTCTTCCATCCTTATACAGACCACTTCGTGTAAGGTACTTTTTTGTACTTGGTAAGAATCAGCAGGTTTGGCCTGAAGTGAAGTCCCGATGGCTTTAGCAGATATCACTTACATTGGGAAGAGGCTCTGCACTGAAGAAATCCACCACTTTCCAAAGAGCTTGGGAAAGCCAATATCAGCTGCCATGACCGCAGTAATGGCACCATATTGGGAGCTGAAAGTTGACCTGGAGAAGCAATTGCAGTCAAAGTTGGTAAAACAACTTCAAGGTCAGACATGGCGCTCATTTGTTTCATGAGGAGGATTGTTGTTAATGAGCCAGCCATCCACAGGGGCCAGCAGGCAGGGGCTGTTAAGCTGGGCAGTGTGGTGGCAGAGGTTTTGGTTGGTTCTGGGGAGCCATGAAGCTTCCCAAACACTGTGTGATGATAAAAGATCTGGAACAACCAATGACCCCAGGAAGCACCATATAAGCTGTACAGGTGCATTAAGAGTTTCATGAATTATTTCTACATCTTTTTCAGCTGACATAAAAAAAAGCCTCAGACTTTAAGGTATAAGACTTTCACCCAACAAGGACCATTGCTGCCGATTGCTTTCCAGGATGCATTTCCGCCAACATAAGCAATTACTAACGGTACACTATTTATATGTGTTTTAGAACTTATGTAATGATGCTCACACTTAAGCGCATTTAACCAATTTGGGTTTTCACTGCTCTGTTATGTTGTATATCCAGTGCAGGTCTGGAATATTTTAATATTTGTGTTGCTGAGAAATTATTATCTAGTAAATAATATTTAATTAGAGCAAACAGAAATCAGTCATGGTATTCAGAGTTGAAGTAATCTGGAATAAAATGCAACCACTGATTTAGAAACTATAACTGTACGAATAAGCAGCAAATAATTGACTTTGATTGGTCAAAAATGTTTATTTAAATCAATACTTTGTCCTCCTCTTTGGACTTAAAGTGGCCCATACACCTTTAAAGTGGCCCATACACCTTTTTAAGCACCTTATGCCCCTTCATGCCACTTAAAGGATACACTGAAACAAACCAGCTTTGCTTTTTTATAATATCAACAGCAGGAGTCACTAAAAGCTAATCTGTTTATTATGGGAACCCAGTAGCAGTCAGTCTTATTGTATGACACCTCAGTGAAACTATTACTTCAAAACACTGGCACACAATAGAGCCCTTTTTTTTTTTCTTAAGCAGAGGAACAAATCTGATTTAAGAACGTTTTGGAAGTCAGAATCATTCCTGATCTCTAATAAAAAAGGACTGACTACTCAGCTGCCTTTTCTCGAGAATGGAAAAGTTTTATATGATTTATCTGTTTTGACTTATTCTCTGTATTTAAGATGTATAGCTAAACTATTGCATTCAGCTAACTCAAATTCAGACAAAAAGCTGCAATGGACTTCCAATCTAATCAGCATTTCTTGGCTTTTCTGCCCTCCTGTAGCAGATTAAATTAAAGGTTAAGCTCTCTGATATTTGATTTTGGTACGCCGTCTCCAAAGAATACATGCAAACTTGTAATCTTGTTTCCATTCACTTGATTCTGGTATGACAAATGAGATTATAAAGAATTATTCTGAATCATGATGAAATTTCTTTAATGAAATCCCAAAGATAGTTTTACCCACACTGTGCCTGTAATTGCTGTTCTTATTTGGCTGAGTCAGAAATTAGTTTTTATGCCGATAAAGGTCAGAGCTGTGGAAACTTGGGAGCATTATATTTCTGTTTACTGCTGTTTGTTAATTTAGCCCAAACTGAATCTGAATGTTTAAGTGAATCAGCAAAACCTGTTGATGTGCCAACTGCTCACATAATCCCATCATGCTCATCACCCTTTCTGCATACTGTTTAGCTCTCCAAAATGAAAAATAAAAAACTGGGCGGGGTTGTCTTACTGGGGTATACTTTTGGCGACCAATCAAATCTTCTCGATGAAACGCACCTGAGAAGCTGCCAAAGCGAGAGGCGGGCGGGCTATATAAAACCCACTGCCCTCACATGTGTCCCTCAGCATCGGTTCGCTTATAAGAGGCGACTGCTTCTCGTTTCCAACGTTACACACGCTCTCTGTCCCCAAACGCAGCCATGCATCTCAGCGCGCACGAGTCTTGCCATTCCCTCTTCTTGTTTTGCATCCTGCTGAGGAGTTGCCAAGCCTTCAAGAACGACGCAACGGAGCTCCTGTTCTCTCACGTGAGCGCCCCGGTGCCGGAGGTCCAAAGCAACGTCTCCATGAACCGTCCACGAACCGGCGGGAGAGGAGCGGGCAGCGCGGCGCACGACAGAAGCGGTGAGTGGAGTGAAGGGACGCATCTTGTTTCAGAGGACCAGAGGATGCTCCTCTGCTTTGGTATTTTTGGAGTTTGCAATGAAGTTTATTCTGCTTTAAACTTACTTTAGAGAAAAAGGTTCTGCTTTGTTGCAGAATGTGTGTTTTTTTTTAAATTGCTTATTGTAAATTTCTGATGTTTGGAGGTGTTTCGCATGATATGCGAATATATCCTACCATGTGTGCCTTTAGCACATTGTAGACTGTTTTTGCATCTTTAGAAGCTTGAACGTTTTTAATTTATCTAGTTAATCTTCTCTATGAAAAGGTGTTTGCAACTACAACTAAAACCAGTTTATGAAGATCAGGTTATAATGCTTTTTAAACCACAAAGATCAAATGTCTTTTAATCAGGCACTTAATCCCATCATCACCATACTGTTCCCATTTACACATTCCTACATTCTTAAAAGGGATTATTTTACACTAAATCATCACCAGTTTGCAGACATGACTGGAAGCTTATCGGAGTGTCTAGACTGGAAAGACATGGAGCAAATTTAGGGGTGTTATAAAAGGGAAAGATGGGCAGTGAATGCAGTGAATTTGAGCACACCAACCCCCCCCCCCCCCCCCCCCCCCTCCCCAGTGATATATTGCTCAGTGTAACACACACCTGATTGGCTGGGGTCCAGACAGGGATGCAAGGCTCTATCAGGCCGAGCAGCGGACTGGATGAAAGTGTTCTCCCATACCATTGTGGCGGATTACTAAACAGGGGGAGGGGGTGAAGTGGCAAAAGGGAGGGAGAGATCAGGCTGGAGCCTTCCTTCATTCATCAAACACTGTCACTGAGAAGGGAGGGCATTGTATATGGAGTTGTTTCAATGGACTCAAGCTTGGGTTACAGTGACAGAGGGGAGAGCAGTGGGACACTGTTTGTAGCCTACGGGAGAATAATGTTGCTGTACAGAAGTAGACCCGCTTCCCAGATTTAAAGAAGAGAGTTTTTCTGTTTCACAGTGCTGTAATTACTGAAGTAGAAATGTCAGGGTGCTCCTCTTGTATCGTGTGACTTGCCAGAGGCTGCAAAAGGACTTATGACTAGTACAATGGGGGTAATCTTCAATCAGACCAAAAACTAGAGATGCAAAATTGTTCTGCAAGGAAAGCAAAAACTCTAAGTATAGCACTTGATTGGAGCTTTGCAACTGTGAGAATCTTCTGCTTTTATTTTTCACTTTCAAAAAGAGTACACAAAGAAATCTGTGAAGTAACTAATAGTCAAATAATTTGTTGCAGCCCAGTTTCTGTCTAGCTGCCTACATATATTTCTTCATATTCTCACACGTCTTTGTTTCTGCCTACAGAGCAAAGTCAAATTGGATGCAGAGAACTGAGGTCCACTAAGTACATCTCTGATGGTCACTGCACCAGCATCAACCCCATCAAGGAGTTGGTGTGTGCAGGCGAGTGTCTCCCAGCTCAGATGCTGGAAAACTGGATTGGCGGAACCCATGGCAGAAGGTTCTGGAATCGACGGAGCAGCAACCAGGACTGGCGGTGCGTCAATGACAAGACCCGTACCCAGCGCATCCAGCTGCAGTGCCAGGATGGCAGCACAAGAACTTACAAGATTACAGTGGTCACCTCCTGCAAGTGCAAGAGGTACTCGAGACAACACAATGAATCCGGAAACAAGTTTGAGGAGTCGGCCCTGTCGCCACCGAGGCTTCTCCACAAACACAAATCTAAGAGCAAGAGAAGGTCGGGGAAGAACAGGCTGAGTGAAAACTGGCACGAGACTGAACCCTGAGAGACACTGAACATGCAGAGTGACTCTAAACCTCAAGAAGTTTTGTCTCAGTGATGTTAAGACACGACATCCAGAAACAGCAGTTGTGGATTATATGTGTGTGACTGGGACTTGATTTATGTGAACTGGTTCCTCACCATGATGAAGAACTCCAAGCAGGACTCTGAGAACTTTTCTTGACATTTTAATCCACATGCTTAAAGCTAATATGACCAGGACTTGTCTGCAGAATGTTCTCCAGCCATGAACCATGCATAGACTGTCCTCTAGCCCTGTGCATGTGTTCATATAGTCATTTGATATGCAGATGGAGATCTTTAACTAACGAAGCGCCAACACCAATAAACACTACCCAACATCTTAAAATAATATTGTGTAAATAGATGTACATATATAAAATTCATGCTTTATAAAGTATGTCCATTTGTATAAAATTTTACCATGTAAGATTTATGATGTAATATATATTTTATTTGGCAGCGAACCTGATAAGTGTGGCTTAAGTGCAGTCAGCATGTGGGTGAATCCTCTGGAAAAAGCTTTGTCATCAATCAGTCGTGTAAAAATAACATTGTATGAAATAAATATCCTTTTTTTTTTTAAATCATATGTGTTGTTTCTAGTAGGAATTTTTGGTTTGATGTGTTTCATCTTCAAGAGGGCTCTCATTAAAACTTAAAAAGCCTCGGACATAAAATGCACCAATAAATTTATATTTTTCAGGTAAGAAAGCTGGATGGATTCAGCACTGGCATATAGCATGATTTCTGCCATAAACACATTTCCACCTATCTGCAGTGTAAATGGTCTTGAAACATCTCAGGAATTAGGACCTCCCAGTCCTGACCAGTGGTCCTGCGGACAGGAGCAAATATTTCCCATAATTCTTTTTTGGAATTACTACGTTACTAAAATGGGAAATTAAACACCGTAACGTTTAAATTATACTAATACAAACAATAAATGAAAGAACAGTAGATGAAACTGATTATGATGCTTCTGGACTCAATTAAATAGTTTGAGTATTAACATTAGGGAATTACCGGGCTAATTGTGTTAATCAAAAATAAAAATCCCCTGGACTTTTTTGGAAACCAGAAAGACATACGTACAAATGAATGCATAGAATAAAAAGTACATTATAGGTGCACAAATGTAAGTATTTCTAAAAGTTCTCTCTTTTACATCCTGCGTTTTCCTCTTTAAGGACCACATATTAAAGGGAAAACACTGTTTTCTTACTTTTCTTCAAGTCACATAAACTTCACAAAGCGAAGTTCACAAACTGTTACCTTTAATCCTCTGTTGTGAAGTGTAGTTAACTTTTTAAAATCAAAATAAATACTCTACGAGCTGTTGTAAGTTCATAAATTTTACATTTGCAACTTTCAAACGCTTTTATATTTATTTTGAAGCGTTCACCGGAAGTGTTCGCCATCGATAATCTGCCCGCTTCACAGCGGTGGTTCCCCCTTTTCCTCTTTTCCATCCACGTTTTCGGTATCTTACCCACCCCGCCCATCAGAAGGGAATGGATAGCTTTGGAAAGTAACCTACAGTGAAACCCCTCACACCCCTATCTGTAAACATATTGAGGTCAGTAATATGAACACGCGGGGTGATAACTGTGAACCGCACAGGCCCGCTCATCCCCGGATTTTCACAATGTGCGAGGCCGGGAAGAGCGACCACCACTCGGCAGAACGCTGCGTGGACTTCCCTGTATCGGTGGTTCTTCCTGCCGGAGGCACCGGAGAAAGAACGGGACTACAGACACCAAAACAGTTCTGCACGTTTCTTGGCAGACCGCTCATAAGCTACACTATTCAGGCTTTCGAGAGGTAGGAAACGTCTACAATAGGAGAGGCGACAAGATTCAATCCCCGTTAGTTATTAGGGAGACACGGAAACAGAAGGAAAAATGCCTCAGCTACTACCACCATGGCCGGATTAGTGGCTCGGGTGGCCCATGGGCAATATTTAATCGTTGGGCCCCCGCAGTGCACAGTACAGTCAATATCTGATTGCTCATTAATAATCATATTAAAAATATATATAAATACTGAAATTGGGGGGAATCCTGGTTTCTAATTCAAAAGAAAACAGCTTTGGCAATTTGAGTATTTGCTTTGGCTTCAGCAAATATGGTGGGCATATTCTCCTATTTTGTGACATATGCACAAAAATTGTGGATCATTTCTATTTTCAGTACATTTCCTGGCTTCCATTAGTTATGAAAATAATTTAAAATAGAAAAATATCTCATTCCCACTCATGCATTTTCAGCCCTAATACAGCAGTCACCCCTATCCATTTGAAAAGGAGCTGTACTGAAAAAATCTAAATCTGGTCACTTGTTTTACGCAGTCCTCTATTTGATGTGCAGATGTGGCATACATAAATGTTATGCTTTGCAGGCGACTGAACCCTAAGATCAGGTGTACTGTAGAACTTCTATTTTTACAATAGAAGTTTTTATGTCGTCATCCGATATATATCGTTATATTGAACAGCCCTATGTACTGATGCAGTATGAGGAAAATAATTACTTGGAAATAAGTTGCATAATATTTTTTTTTGTTCCAGAAGATTTTTCTTTGCATGCATATTGGGATTAGCTAAATTTTGCACAACTGGCAGAGGGGGTCAATTGATAACTTTTTCTCTGTCATGCTCCTTCAGCTTTTCTAGCATGTCAATTCTACCTTTCTTTTTCAACCTATAACAGTCCATTAAGTGTTTGTACCCTTTCACATGCTTTGTCCAATTTGGTGCCTCATTCTGATACACCAGAGACATTTTTGTGACTTATTAACCTTTGTAGGAGTAAAATCTGCTCACTCAATTTTTTTATTTTACTCAATTTATGATTGTCAAAGCATTAGGGTATTTTTGTTCAGCAAACAAACATATTTTCTACAGATTTTTGGCTCAATAACTAAAGTGATGAAAAGATGGAGCTACTCTGTGTTGTGATCATTGTTTGACCTCCATTACAACAATACCAAGACAGCTGGTTTTTGAAATCTGATGTGTCTCCTAGCTTGTTGTCAGTTTATGTGCCTGTCAGAAAATTAACAAGCAGAAAAGACACAGCCTGTGTGCCCCTCCTCGAGGTTACAGGGAGGCTGCCAGGGGTCAGGGGCTGCCAGTTTGCTGGTAAAAAGTGGCTTATTTGAACCCAGAACTTTTATTTTGTTCATGTTTTTCATGCATTTTACAATCAGCTACAGCTGCAGGTAGTACCTTATTAGCTTGGTTTAACATTAAGATCCAAAGCTTTTAATTTTCTATAAAAGATGAGATGATACATTATAGTTATAAAACAAAGGTGCTGGCTGGCAGATTTTTGAACTAGTGGACATCCACTAGTCCCCCCACTTCACTTCTCCATGCTAAGCTAACGGTCTCTTGGGGCTACTTTCCTATTTAAGTCAAGTATGTGAATTTAATGTAAACTGTTTGCAAGAGAAACAACTATACTATTTTTTACCCAAATGCATATGTTTTACTAAATAATAAGAGTACTTTAAGCTAAAATAAAATTAAAACAAGCATTTTTAGCGTGTTAATTGTCATATAAATATTATACATATTTATATTATACATGTTTAAGTGGTCAGAAAATGTCATCCAGTGTTTTGGGAACTTTTCAAATCTTTCCTGACTTTTTCCACATTACACAGCCTAAAAAATACTAAATATTTGAGTACTTGCAGTTAGGGCTGGGCCATATTATACCGTTCACGGTAATACCGGTATAATGTTAGGCAACGATAGGAAAATGAAATATCGCGATAGAATGGGAGTAAAACGCGCATGCGCAGTGCCTTTGTTTTCATACGCACATGGCCGATTGTTGAGTGAAACAGATGAACCAGAATTGGTTTGTAAAAATGGTGCAACTTCCGTGATGTGGAACTGGTTTGGTGTTTGTCCATCAGATACACAACAAAGCACATTTTTTTGCAGAACATGCAAGCGGCCGTTGTTATTGTCATATTTGTCGGACTAAGATGCTCTTAAATCTGGGAGTAATCTGGGTCCTAAACTCCGTATGCTTCAGGTCAAACAACACTGCAGCATCACTTAGAGTTAAAAACTTTCTAAATTCTTTCATCTTTAATAAAACGATCAGCATTGCTGCTTTACCAGGTGTAACTATAAAGTTTAACTTCCAGGCATCCATGAAAACAAAAGTTATTACATTTAACGGAGTTAGAAGTTAGCAGGAAGCTAGCGGAAGTTAGCTCGCTAGTTTCGCTAGTTACCTAAGCATGATATTGCATGTTCTGACTGAGAGATTTCTGAAAAAAATCAAACGTACAGCTCTGCTATCACTTCCAACATAAATGAAGACAGGAAACTAAACAGCAGTGACGTTTGTAGGGTTACTGAAGTTGGGCTAGCTGGTATATAATGATGTGCTACGTGATCGCTAGCGACACAGCTATGTTAGCATAACATAAACAGTGAAGCTGGAGGACGAACACTAACACTTTTCCACTTATAAAAGTTAACGTGAAGGTTCTTCCTGGTTAGAGACAAATGCAATCGCATGGCAGGATGCTGTAAACGGACCAAACTTCAGTCAGGAGAACAACTGAGATAATCCATCCACAATACGAGGTTAGTCATTAATATACTGCAACAACATGGGAATAGAGCAGCTGCAGAGAATTCAACATTAATGAATCAATGGTACAGAAGTGGAGGAAGCAAGAAGAATGAGTTTAATAAAGTTTGATTTATCTGACTGCTTTGTTTCGCTTAATGTGCCTTATAATCCCGTGCACCTTATGGTCCGAAAAATGCGTACTGCACACTGCAGTTTAATGTTGCAAAGCACCTCTTTTTAACCATATAACCATATTATACGTGGTTATGCTCAGGATATGCCAGCCCATTTCTACTGGAAATGCCTTTTGGTTAAACTTTCAGCAAGGAATTTGCATTTGCACTGTTACATTTTTATAAAGCTTTAATGTACATAAAAACCAGCTTCTTGTTTAAGTGAAAATAAATGGAAGGTTGTCTTTTTGCGCTAGTAATGTTGTGGAGTTGTATTTTGTCTCGCATCAATTATATCGTCGGTTATATCGTTATCGCAAATTTTCAAATATATATCGTGATAAACATTTTTGGCCATATCACCCTGCTCTACTTGCAGTCCCAATTCTCCATCTGAGGGCTCAGTTTACAAATCAGGCATTTCTGAGCTGATGTTTCTTTTTCTTGCAGTATGCCATGGATCCAAAGCATTGTGGTCGCTGTTGCCAAAGAAAACATGGACCTGATGACGGACATCATCCAGCGGTTTAAGCACAGAAAGGTTCGTGCGGTGCCAGGAGGCTCGACGCGTCACAGGTCGATATGTAATGGAGTCCTGGCTCTGGGTGAGGAGGAGAGGCCAGCAGTGGGCAGACCGAAGGTTGTCATCATACATGATGCTGTTCGGCCTTTTGTGGAGGAGGATTTTCTGTGCAAGATAGCAATGGCTGCCAAGGAACAAGGGGTTAGTGTGACTAAAATGATTAATATTTAAAAGATTAATCACGTATTGGAACCTGACCTGAAATCCACCCAACATGTTGTTACATTTGCTGCTTATTTTGTGTGTTGTTTGGAACAGAGTTTTCATCCTTAGATTGTCTTATTTCCAGCACCTCAAATCTGACCTTTCCTGGAGTAATCTGTTACATGGTCATGTAATCATCCTCTGTGTGTATGTTCCTCTTTTGCTTCTGCCTTGTAATGATTGTTCTTAAAATATCTTCAAATGTTAATATGTACACAAGCTGGCTCATAGCCAGTAAAAAAGAGGGAAGACAACATTGGTTGTGATGCCAGTAATACTTTAATTTACAAAAGTAAAAAATAATAAACATGACATCTGAGGAATCAGAGGTATAAGTCGTGGCATGGAGGCATAGATAAGTGAAGTGTAAGTGAGGTGGTCTGGGCATCAAAGCAAACAACAAATGGAAACCTGGAGGTGTCATTCCGAGGAGGTAGAGAGAGATGACGCTCAGGCTTACTTGAGGTATAATGCAAACCCTGCACAGATCAGTCAGTGGAATGACTCTGTCCACCACCGAGCCTCTGCAGGAGAAAACCTGGCAAAGTATACAGGAAAGGTACTCGGCCTAACTCGACTCGCTTATCTATAGGGAAAAGAATACAGAGCTAGGGAGCACACAGCTCGGCAGGAAGACTGTAACAATATATACATGAGAGGTAACGAGGGAAGGAGAAACAGATGGGGAACTAAACACAGCTGAAAGCAATCTAGACAACGAGCAGGGGGAAGGTTAAACACAATACAGTAGATGTACACAAGATACAAACAAACCACTATCAAAATAAAACAGGAAATAAAACAACTAAACATGGAAACAGCAAGGCAGTGGAACACTAAAAGGCAAAAGAAAACAGAGACAAGACTGGAGGAACAGAATGGAAACAGCAACTGTTAAGAATAGTAAAGTAAATACTAACCCAAACATAGAACCACAAACCTAAACTGCACGTCCTGAATAATCAGCTAAACACAAACAAGAGCCACTGGGAAAGTATAATACATAAAACCAACATATAAACAATGTTATATTTAAAAATAAACATCAGTCAAACATAAATCACGTCAAAAAAACAATGACAAAAACAGGATATCTGAAGGTGCTACCGTCAACTAGGAAGGAGTCATTACTTAAAGCTAGGTTCTAAAACAAAACTTCCTCATTTTTCTATGGTGTTTCCATCTTCTCTACCCGTCCTGCCACCACCACTTTTGAGTCTTACACTGCCATTACATTAATAGCAGTGTAAGGTTGGACAGCTCTTTTAAACTCGAGAAACAAATCTCCTCTGTGGTAAAAAGCAGTTTCTACCAGCTGCGTCAGATATCTAAAGCAAAGCCATAACTTCCTTTGAAGGACCTTGAAAAGCTCATTCATGCTCTTATCACTTCCAAATTAGACTACTAATTCTCTCTACTCGGGCCTCCCATCTTCCTCTATTCACCAGCTCCAGTTAGTTCAAAACGCAGCTGTGCGTCTCTTAGCTGGTATTAGAAATTCTGCCCACATCACACCAGTTTTAGCCAACCTACATTGGCCCCCCGTTGATTATCGTATCAATTTCAAAATTCTTTTGCTTACCTTTAAAATTTTAAACAATTTGGCTCCCAGCTATCTATGCGAACTCCTTCATTTGTATATCCCTAACAAGGCACTTAGATCTTCCAATCAAAAGCTCCTGACGCAACCGAGGTCTCGTCTGAAGTCCAGAGGTGATCGGGCCTTTGCAGTCATAGCTCCCAGACTCTGAAATAACCTCCCTCCTTATATTCGTTCTTCCGAGTCTTTTAAATTGCGTCTTAAAACGTATTATTTTAGTCGGGCTTTTGATTCAAACTAGTATGTTATTTCGTGGCTAGTTTTTGTTTCAAACAATTGTCATATTGTTTCCTGCCCTCCTTTTAACTGTTTCTTTTGTATTCTGTCTTATGCTATTGCTCTGACTGACTGTGAAGCACTTTGGTCAACTTTGTTGTATTATTATGTGCTATGGAAATACATTTTGATTTGATTTGAATAATAGTGGCATCATTAGGACAGATGTCATTAGATGTGAAGGTTAAGTACCACATGACTGTAAACGCATACAAAACAGCAGAGTGTATCTAACAGCGATGGCAGGTTGAAGGCAGGATTGGACACCACTGGTGTGTCTGCTATGTGCTCAGCAGACACTGGGTTTGCGGTGAAACCCAGTGTCTGCTGAGCATACACAGTTATTTTCATTACAAACGTGTTCTCTGTTGTCGTAAACAACACACCTAGGGCCTGTTCTTCGTACCTCGCTAAGTAAGTTAGCTGGATTAGATTGTTGACGATTTCGCGTGATCCTGGATCGTTCGGTTCCCTGAAGCTCATCCGGGACTTGCTGTCATAGCAACAGAGCCGTAAGCGTAAACCTGCTCGGGAGCAGGTTCACTTTATGTAAACAGGATTAGATCGCGGCCACGCAGGTATGTCCGCTTCATTTATACGAAAGCAACAGCGATATTCCACCACTGTTTCACCATAAATAAATAACATCAATGTAACTAAAGATAATGCAGCACCTGATCCTTTTATTGATGTCACACAGATACATACAGGTCATTTCCTAAAAAAGGGAAATGTACTATTAACATTCTATTACATGTATGTGATTATTACAGATGTAATTCATATTTCAGAGTAGCAATTGCAAATTACTTCGTGTAATCAAGATGAGAGACCACGGCTATAAAAGCCAAGGTGGATTTGGGAAGCCTGTCGCAGCCATGTCCTGTCCGTATACGCGAGCCACCCATTGCGGAAGGTGCAAGATTGATAAGGAGAGTCCTCAGAATTCAGCGTATATTGCGGGATAGACAGGATCCTTTAGCTCAGCGCGACAGTGTGCTCATTGAGAGATATCGATATTCCCGTGAGGGTATTATTTACTTAACCAACTTGTTGACGAGGGGGTGCAGGACCACCACCTGTCTTTTTTTGCTCTGCCCTTTTCTTGGTTGCTGTTATGAACAAACAAACAGATTATTTCAGGGTCTCTTTCCAAGAGACGAAAAGCAATATAAGTGATAGATATTACCATTCTATAGAATATTCTTATATTTCACTTTTACTTGTTCCCATGTTCTAGTGGGTCCTGTTGTGGCTCTAATGTGAAAGAGGATATAATATAACAATATAATATAATGTAATATAATATTGGATAATATAGTGTAATATAATAAATCTACCCTACCGCCTGCTGGTGTTGGCCAGAGGGGCCGATGGCGTGATATGGCAGCCTCGCTTCTGTCAGTCTTCCCCAGGGCAGCTGTGGCTACAACCGTAGCTGCCTCCACCAGTGTATGAATGTGAGAGTGACTGAATAGTGGCATTGTAAAGCGCTTTGGGTGCCTTGAAAAGCGCTATATAAATCCAATATATTATTATTATTATTATTATTAAATTACTTACGAGTTTAATTTGTCAGCAACTTTCTGCCAGCCCTCTCTCCTTGCTTTTGCAGCCTTTGCAGTGTTCCCTTGCGTTCTGATTTAACTCTGAAACTCCTGAAATCCCTCACTCAGGAGTTCTTGCTCTGCTGCCGAAAAATACAGAGCCGAGCGCACTCCTTCGACATTTTCGCCGACCAATCAGAGGGTTGCCGATCACTGTTTCTATTATCGATGCGTAGCCCCTTTTACGGCACCCAGTGATCTCACATTACTTCAACCAGCTGTACTAATCGTCAACAGCAGGTGTGTTCGGGGAACCGGATTAGCGCGCTCACGGTTAGCGCGATGGTTTGGTCTTGGATGTTTCATTTGATCTTGGATGTAGTAAGCGACGTACGAAGCACAGGGCCCTAGAAGAAGAACGACTATTAGTGGCTCTAGCTGAATTTCCCATTAATTGAATTCCCCAATGAATGAGGTGAATTTCCCATTGATTTTCTTCACTGAAACATAAAAAATTTATAAATCTATGAATTTTAAGTCTTAAACCAAAACAACAACAAAAAACAACTGCAAGGTGACTTATGACTTAAAAAAGACATATTTATGTTTAACAGTAAAGGAACGACACATCCCATAACTCATTACAAATCCCAGCGTCCACAACAAACAACTTCCAACCTTCTCAAATGTAATCCTGTCCATTACTGCAATGTTAATATGGTTAATATTAATGTTGTATAATAAAAATTATTTATATATATATATATATATATATATATATATATATATATATATATATAGTAAAAGGCAGAATAAAGTCAGAATAAATTAAATAATCTTTATAGTAAGGTAAAACACACAGATTTCTTTCGGCAAGTTTCACTTTGCTGGTGCATAGTTGTGTATTTAAATCTCAGAAATTGTCATATCATGAAAAATCTGGTACGTATTCAGGAAACCTCTGTTTTCATCACAGGAGAGAGAAAGATCTTAATCCTCCTGCAAAAAGAGGAAAAACCACGAAAGCCACTCGTTCCTCACGCTTGGAAAGCGTACCTAAATGAAATTGCAACTTTAGTGCATACTTCATTTTTTCTTGTGCTTTAGCAGAAAACCAGAGAAGGCCAATTAAAGCACATGGTGTAAACACATCAGACATCCTGCTGTTTTATTTTTCTGTGAGGAATACAAGAAAGTTAGCCACACACTAAAATACAAGAAGTTCAAGTTCTCCCGTCAAAGAAAAACCAAAGTGTTTTTGATTGCACCTTTCACTCACCCCTTTAAAACCAGATGAATCCATCTTCTCATAAACTGTTTATGAGACCGACAGCTCCATTGCTCTTGGCGGTGGTGTTTATGTCACTGGTAACATGCAGAAAACATTTAGGCCGAAGCCACGGCCTCGTTGATGAAGAAACTCACAGATTAGCTCCATTATGAGTCATGATTGAAGAACCCAAACTGAGAGAGGTCACACAGGTTATGAAAAAAGCAAGCGCTCCTTTACACAGGTCAAACATTTGTGGTGTTTCTGAGAGTCCATGCGTGCTATGTGACGTGCATTCACAGCGGGCGATCTGGTCTTCATTATCCTGCCTGTGTCCACGCTCATGATAGAAAGCCTGTCTCTACTAAAACGTAACAGATTAATTTTGATTCTAACAGCGTGTGTAACATGCAGAAACACATGTTTGCTTTCCTTTCATTTGTTTCTTCCACACAGGCTTGCTGAATGCCTACTCCTGGAGTCTGTCTTCAATCTGCCACAGAGAGATGAAAATATTATCTCAGAAGTTGTTATTATTTTAAATATCCAAGGGAGGAAGTGCAGAGTGTGTAGTGCGTACTCTGGCTGTTCTGGTTACGATGGATTTATTGTTACTGTGAAGCTGCCAGCTCATGTGATCAAGGAAATGTTCTGTCCTCGAAATTTTCACTCTTGGCTGAAAAATAATCAGAATTATTTGATGAAAAAATATCTGAAGTGAAGGCCAGTTTACTACTTGTATAGTAATATTTCATGATTCATGTACATGTTTAGTAATATTGTTTTAAAGGTCACACTTTGATCATAAAGGGCAAAAGTTATACTAAAGCGTTGACATTAACTCACTATAGACTTTTGCTTTGATGGAAGGTAACTGCATGTGCTAGAAAAACTCTGATTTTCCTCTTTTAAGTGTTTCTGTCTGTTCCTCTCTCTGTTCTGTAGAACTGTATAGTCACACAGTATTTGGTCAGACTGATTTGTGGCACCATCAGCTCATTGCACACTGCCTTGTGTGAATATTTTTGGTTCCCTTGAGTGTGTCTAAGTATGTGTACATGTGAATGTACTTATTCACGACATTTACCTTAAATATTTGGATTTAATTGTGCCTTACTTATGCGTTTGGAAGCAAATGTGATCCTTGTCTTATTGAGGATTTTCCTGTCTAGATATTTTAATTTTTCTGTGTATTTTTGCATGAATATGTTGATAGATATGTATCAGTGTGCTCCCAGTATGCTTTCTCGTAAAAGGCTTTTTGTTTTTTCTCTAGTCTCCCTTCAAAAACTATTAACTCATTCACTGCCAGCCATTGGCAGTGAATGAGTTAAACCCATTGACTCATTCACTGCCATTGACGGCTATAGACGTCAATGGCAGTGAATGAGTTAAAAATTGTTAGAAGCATCTGTGATAGTTTTTACAGCGAGCTTTATGGCAGTCAGGTATATATGTATGCAGAAATGTTCCATACATATGCATGCTAACTGTGAAATTACATTCCAGAGCTCAAGATAACACTGCTTTTATAGCATGAAATTATTTCATGTTCTTTTGAAGATAGTTTGGGACTGACTTCATTGTTTACAGAGCTTTTCTTGTTCTCTTTTTTCTCTTATACATTCTGTCCTTGTGAACTATTGAGCACAAATACGTTAACCTAAATGCTTTGTCTTTTGTCCAAACAGGCAGCGGGAGCTATCCGACCTCTTGTTTCCACAGTAATCGCCACCACATCCGAGGGCTACCTAGACCACTCTTTGGAGAGAGCCAAGTACAGAGCCAGCGAGATGCCTCAAGGATTTACATATGATGTCATCTCTCAGGCCTATCAGAGGGTAGGACCTATACTCTGATGTATCTTTAACAAACAAATGGGCTGTTTGAGGCATCTTGTTTTGGGTCTTTCTGGTTTGATGCAGTTATATGCACGATAAAAAGAAACCTGACATTCTGTATTTAGCTAAGATTTCAGTTTACAAAAAGGAAAATACGAAATACTTGGCTGTCAAGTCTTGCTGTAAACACAGGTCTGTGTGCGACCATTTCTGTAACACCCACTTCACACATTGATTGGTCAAGTGTGGGAGGTGGAAAAACAAGCTGGATTTGAGCTTTTCTTTTTCTTGTAGTTTGTTTTGTAATTCCTTTCAGGACAGAGCGTCTGTAACTGTGTGCCTTTTTCACCATATTTGGCTCTTTTCTGTGAAGGCTGGCTCCTCACCCCACTTTCAAAGGTGACTGAGGGTACACATCAGTTTAAATATTGATGTTTAACCACAGTTTATCTCTTCCAGTTTTGGTCTTTGTTTTCCCACCTTGTACTTCATACACAACGTTCACATTTTGGACAGAGAAGACTGATGGTTTGAAAGACGAGTGAAAGAAGCCATCTATGTCCACTGTGAACGGCCATCTTTGAACAGAGGCGGTGGTTTACGGCACCAACTGTCTGCCATCTATAATCCAGTTTTGAGATCCCTGCTCAGACCCCTTAATGTCCACTCACATCCTGGGCCTGTTGACCTCAGGAAATCACATGATAGGGTGGGGCTAGACTTCACAATGGGTTCACTTGAAACCCTGGTTGATTGTGATCTTCAGACCTTGGCTTGTGTGTGGTAGAGGATCAATAGGGGGTCCATGACCCTCTCGGGGGACACTCCCATAGGGCTTAAAATCTGGGACTCTTTACCAATTGCTCTTAGAGCTGAAGAACCTTCTTGGATGAGAGATGAAACGTCTTCAAGAAATCTGAAGAAGTCTAGACACTTTTCTTTCCAAGGTCCTTAGACTGTTTTGCTAAAGATTAATTTTAGCTGTTAGTACAATGGTATTTTCAACCAGAGAAAATATTACTTGATGCCACAGAATTGTCGCAACTTTATAAATAACAATAGAAATTTCCTTAGCCCAACCTCATTGATTTTCCAGTGGATTCCCCTATCTTTTAAGAAACTTCCTTTTGATTTGCTGCTGCATGTAAATAGAAAGTAGTGGTCCTTCTATGCTCGCAGTCGGAGCTTGTTGCCTGAGATGAAAAAAGTAAAAGTACATTTTTGTATAAATTTTGTATAAACATATCACAGGATAGATGGTTAAGTCCTGCAGGCATGTGTGACTTATTTGTGGTGTCAAATAATTACTAAAAACCATCTGGGAAATCTTCTAAAATGACATATTGAGATTTATGCACTAAAGCTTACATGAGTTGGATGACAAAGGGCTTTATGATTCCCATACATCATAACGGACCCTTATAGTCCTTCATGGTTCAGCTGATATGCCAGAACCTGCAGGGTTTCACTTTGAAGAGCTTGTGGCATGGGTGCTATCACTTTCTCTTGGCCTCATCTGCATCTAGGAAAGAAATCACACACGATTATATTCTGCCACAGTGCAGAAGATTAGTTTGTGGAACAAAAGTGAACAAAGGCTAAGTTGGAAAAATGGTAACATAGGACTGAAATTACACGGAACGTCTAGGTGGATTCAGATTAATGTTCTCGCATGTATAGGGTGTTTTACTATGTGTACCTGAAAAATGGAAAGAATTATACGCTGACGTAAACTGTAAATGCGTTAATTGTTCTCTGAAAGCAGAAGTTTATTGCTAAAACGTAGTGGGCCAACGAAATGTGAAACTTAAGTCGATGAAGTTGACCTTATTTATTTTTCAGACGCTTCCAGTTTGCTATTTCAACCTTTACTTCATTAGATGGTTCTTCCGATAGCCACTTTTTTCAAGGGCACGGCAAACTTTGAGCTAAGACGTTAAGTATGCCTTAAATTGGAGCGCCGTGTGTCTGCAGTTATTTTTACTCCTGGCACACATGGATCTTCAGATTGCTCTGAGAGGCCTGTTGGCTTTGGCCTTCTCAGAAAATGAGCTCACTTTTCTGCAGTATTTTCAAGGCACACTGGAGAAGGAGGTCAAGTAAGATTGCGTCCCCCTCGCCTCCTTTTCAAACTTTTCAAAAGAAGGGAAAGTGTAAGGTATCTGTCAGGTTAAGACTCTAGGACATGCACATGAAAAATCTCTAGAGCTGCTCATTTGTAGCGTGACATCTATTGAAAGCAGAAGAACTCAGGGCTGAAAAGACAAAAGGGAGGACACTTTATCCAGTCCCCAGCAAGAGCCTTTGTACCAGGAGAAAATGCTAAAGGTTAAATTACCACAAAACCAAGAGCATATTTCTGCTGTAATTTCTCTCTGCAGTTCCATGGTCCCAGATATAAAAGACTCCCCTCTCTTTTATAGCTTGATAAAATATTACCCTGCTATAATCTCAGGTAGCCTGAATTTGTCTTTGTAGTAGAGAAAACCTCATCGCCTCAATCCAAACTTGCATGTGATCTTCAGAAACGGAGCCAGCAAAGCACAAATAAAATATTCATTGGTAAAATTAACTCTAATGAGTTTAGGGAGGGAAATGACACAGAGTAACAAGGACATAAAAACACTAGAACATTAGTCTAATTGCTCTAATCAGCATAGTTTCCAGCAACAGACAGCAAAAAATCTCATATAAACCCATTGCACTTTACCTGCTTTGACCCAAACAGCAAGCAGACACAGTTAGTGAAGAATTTAGCAGCTAAATATGGAAGTATTTTCCTTGGAGTTGATATTGTTATTCAGTGCTGTTTAATGTTGGTTCGTATCTGCTGGATGTGTTCTTAAGCAACTCTTTGCTATAACCCAAGGTCTTTTTTGCCTAATTAAAGCTAAACTTTTTATTTTTTAAACTGAAATAATAAAAACTAAGTAAAACAGTACTGTGTTCTTAAGATAGCTAATTAAAATTAAATGTATGTATAGACAATGACTTGAGTTTTAGTCTCGGTCAATTTAGTCAAAACAAGAAAACCATCCTGAGGAGGCTTTAGTGATTATCTTTATTGCAACTGTGACCTTTACATTACTGTGAGTCGGTCATTTTTAATGTAATCCATGTTTTCAGACACTTAAATTGTGCCGCTGAAAACTACACTACATGGACAAAATTACAGCACCTATTAATCTCTGAATTCAGGTCTTTTCAGTCCCATTGCTGCAGGTGTATACATTCAGTGACCTAGCCATGCAGTCTGGAGGAACAGTAACTGCATGTGTATATAAAACCTGCAGATAGTCAGATTAACAGTATTTTGTCTCTATCTGCCATTCTGCAATTCATCTCATGTAAACAATAACGTGGCGCACAGCGTGACGTGAAAAAAGGCACATACCTTTGACGTTGCGTGATGAACTCGTCCACACGTAAACGCAAAAAATGAGTTTTAAAAAATCTCAGTTTTCAGTGATTCGAAACGCCGTTTACGTGTGGACGAAAGACCCAAACAGCTGCGTTTTTAAAAATACCCATGTAGGTGTGGACGTATTGTAAGAGTTAGTAATGTATTTTATTACTACCTCTAATTTATTGCAGTTTACTTGTATCTGCTTAATTGTTTACTAAATGGTTGAGGTGTGAAATAAACCACAATGGAGTTTGAAAGGTGAGGGGGCGCGAACATTTTTATTGTAAAACCAAGGGGGGCCTAGCAAAAAAAGTTTGGGAACCACTGGTCTACAGAGTTCATGAAATCTGAGTGTGGTACTGTAATATATTGTGTAAGTGAAGTGACAGACCACATAGAGTTACAGAGTGACTGAGTGCTGAAGCATACAGGGAATAAAAGACTTTGGTAACACTGTAATTGCAGAGATCCTATCCTACACTGGTATTAACATCAGCATAAAACTGTGTGCAGGGACCTTCAAGGCATGGGTTTCCATTGTCAAGCAGCTTCTGTAGGCGTAATGTGTAGATGGCCAATGCTTTTTTCCATGTAGCGTATACTCCAACCTAAACTAAAACTCACGCTGTAACATATAAGAGTAAAACTAAAGCTAAAGTCTTTCAAAACAATGAAAACTAAACTGAAAGAGGGATAATCTCTCTGGAAGCTAAGTTGAATTGCAAACAAAAAATCCCTAAACTATAAAACTCAAACCAAAAAACCCGATTCACTAGGTTACTTTTAAGATCCACCAGTCTTTGAAGTCCTTACACTGCAGTGTAAAAAAGATACAGTTGTGAGACGTACAATTTTGGTCATTCCTTTAACAATTTATTTATTGTTATAGGAATTTCTTTCAGGCGAAAACCTCAGAGCCTGCTAACCTTTTAACCTCGACAAAATAACCAAAAAAAGCTCCTCTAAAACCTCTGTACACCACATCTTCAGCAGCAAATAAAACATTTCACATCTCCCACAACAATGTGGGAAAATGTCTTATGAACCTGATGAAACCAGTGTTGCACATTTTAAATCTTATTTCAGAAAGATAAGAGGGTTACAATTCCAAGAGCGCATTAGCCAAAGAAAACAACGTCCTGTGAAGCATCCGTTGAAAAATGTGGTGACGGCAGCTTTGTTTTATGAAACCTTTACTGTGTAAACATTGTCACAGTATGGAGAGTGAAATAAAAGGCTCCAGATATGGAAATCTTTTCAGCTGAACGTCTAACCTGTGTTGCACAAAGCCAACTTATCTGAGGAGCGCCCAGAGGAAAGAAGTACCTTATTTAGCAATTTGCACATCATACCAGCAGTACATAATAAATTAGATTGTACCTGAAGTCTTTTAGTAATAAAAATGTAAGATAATTCTTAAACACAGGTGCACTAAGTTAACTAAAATCTTTCAAACCAATAAAAAGAGTCAACGCAAGAAGTATCTATAAGAACTGTTTCACATTTGGTGCTTCTGCTTAGCGTAGAAATCGTAGAAGTCATCATTTAGTTCGCTAGTTTAAGAATTTGGTGCACAATGAACTTTCTCAACAACTACATGTAAAATCTCTAGGAAATTTGGGTTGGAAATGAAATGTCTCCAGGGGGTTGTTTATTATGATTTTGGTAATTGGTATAATCAAGTTTAGGTTCCCCATAGGCCATGGACAAGCATCTCAAGGTATAATGACCACATGTCCACAAATACTGGGAACAATAGTAGAAGCCAAAAATCAAATTTTCTGGCTGATGTGAAATTTACTGAGTTAATTAATTCTTCACGTTCCTCAGAGGATAAACAGTTTGGATGTGTTTTTGATGTCCCAAGACAAGATATTTCTCTCTGGCAGCACATATGATTTAAAACTCCAAACAATACAACAAGTGATTGATTAAGCCACGCAGTGGTTGCTCTTCAAGCTTTTTGTTTTGATTTAGGCAACATTTGTTTTACTGTAGGTGTTGAAGATTGGATCAATGAAGAAAAGTAATGCTGTTTGCTTTCTGCATGGGCTGCTTTTCACAAAGACTGCTTGAAAATGGCTCTTGTCTGGTATAATTCTGATATTAGCTGGCATGGTGAAAACGGTTTTGGCAGTCACTGTCTGAGATTTCACAACAAAGGCATGAATCTAATATTTTTAGCCCCTCTACTATAGATTATGTCTAAAAGATGGATGTAGCCATGATGACTTCATCAAAGGACTGGATAAGTGTGTGTTTTAACAATGCCGTGGGTTTTTTTTTTTTAAGGTAGAGATGACCATATTTTGCTGCTGGCAGTACCTGCTAATTGGTGCAAGATTCGAGCACATACTATTTGGATGCTCTCTACTTCAAAGCGCACTATATTAATTCAATTAAGAAAGCTTCCAAAGGCCCCAGCACCACAAACACAGGCTGAGAGTTGTGGGTACGACTGTTAATCAAAGTGGTCCACACCCTTATCTAACAAAAATAGAGACCTTAACAACATTCAGACTGGTGAGTTATAATTTACTCACTGAAATATTCTTAATGAAATGTTATGAAGTAGGAAACTACCCATACCTACCTGTAAACCTGCTTATTTCTGCTCTAAAGTTGGGCATTTTAACCTGGTAGTTTATGGGAACTAAGTCAGGCAGCCTCAAGTGTCCAGCTGGAGGAATTGCAGTTTTTGACATTTATGTGTTGGATTCATTTTTCAACCCTGAGGTTTCTGCTTGTCCTTTACTGGCTCTTTAAATATGAGTAATCGTCCTGTTACTCAACTCAGATTGTGGTAAAAGGAGGATTACAAAACAGAACATTTTCAAACTTTTGTAAAAATCTGCTAGTAAGAACATATTTTATGTGAAGCAGAGCATACACTGTGGTGGTACCTTCATTCCGCTGAGTTTGATGGAAATACACTGGTGTCAGCGACCGTCCACAGCATCTGCTCTCTCTTGTGTCCCCTCTGCAGTGCAGTGAGTCAGACTTCGAGTTTGGCACAGAGTGTCTCCATCTGGCTCTGCAGTACTGTGGCACCAATGCCAAGCTCATTGAGGGTCCGCCAACACTGTGGAAGGTGAGCTCGCCAGGGGCCTGCTTTGGGTTTGGGATCGAGGATTTTGTGACATTTTGGCTAGCACAACTGCACGCCACTGATTTATCAAATGAGTAAAGATAAATCATGAATTGAAAGTTTGTGGGTGCTGGCAAAAAAGGAAACACACATAAATTGACTGTGACATCCAGGATAAGCATATAGAAATTAGGCTAACTACTGTATTAACGTTTTCTTCTCAGTTTTCTGTGTGATCCATTCTTAATGACGTGTGTTTTTTTAGTTAGACGTAATGTTAACTTGATATGAAGGCAATTTGGTTTTACATGCTGAAGGCTCTGCTCCATTATAACAGGTTGAATTTACTTTGCGGTGCTCAAAGCAGCACAACAGTGACCCACTGAGTCAGAGTTACGATGGATCGCTAACCCTTTTTTTAGCAGGTAGTTTGAATATTTATGGAGTCAAAAACTAAATCAAGAATCGTACATGTGTTATGAAACTGTGAGATAATGCATTACAAAACAGAGTGTAGTCTCAGATGATATTGTTTTTGCACAAGGGATACATTTGTGGTGTTGTTTGAGCACCTCAGTTTTACTTTCAAAGTAGGAACATATTCTATGGCAAACTAACAGAAGTGCTATCTTCTTCAGTCAAATAAATTTTCTAAATACTTAAAATGCTGCTTATTCCACTGGAAGTTACAGAGTTACTATCATATTGTCTCATTTGAATAATCTTTAGAGATGTGAAAGTGCATCATGACATAAAAACTGGAGGAAAGTCCAAATCTGAGGTCCAAATCATTGATTGAAGCTAAACGGGTTGTTGTTGTTTTTGGAAAAACACTTGTATGGCTTGTTTTGTATTTGATGAACACATTAATTTTACTCAGAGAATATTTCTAATAATCTGAGAAAACCTTTAAAAAGCAACATAATCAGCTCAATTGTCAGTGTAGCTCACAGATAAGATTCCAGCGAGTTTCTGGGAGCAGATATCTGAAAATCTCTGCACATAAAACTGAAACAATGTGCACAGATCTCCATAAATAAAACGTTCCTTTCTCTCATTTGGGTAAACTGACTGGATAAACCCAAGTTATTTTGTCCTCCAGGTGACCTACAAACGGGATTTGGCTGCCGCAGAGTCCATTATCAAAGGTGAGTTTCTTTTGTGGATATGCTTTCATAGAACTTCCTGTATGTACAGTACAAAGTACAATAGTTTTTCATCCTCTTACTTATATAAAATGTGTATGCTGACAGGTAGACATGAATGGTTGATTCCACTAGGTCTTCTCACACAGGTTAAATGGTCAGAAATAAGCAGTGTAGGAGTGTCTACATTCTTTTTGTGTGGTCTGGAGTTGTGAATAGGTGACATTGAATTAAAATAGGCTATTGTTTTCAAAGGAAGAAATTCTTTGTAGTATTGTTTAGCCTGGGATGAACACTGTGGATTTACACAGTCAGTGAGTACTATAGAAAGCAAGTCAGGACAAGGGAGACTATCATAATCAGAGAAATGGAAATAAACACAGCACTATATTTCACCCCACCAGCACCTGGACCAACAAGTACCTGTTTGATGATGACATAAGTGATTATTCTCAGAGCCTCTGAAGTGAATGAATTCATTGTTTGATTTTTAGAAAGGACGTGGAAAAAAGTTCTCATATCTGTCAGTACAAGAAACTGACGAGAGCTTCAATTTGTGTTTGCATTTCTGTGTGATTGCATAGAGCCACCACAGAGTGTGTGTGTGTTTGTTTGAACATTTATGGCTACTCTACAGAAGGCTTTCAAATAACAACAATATATTTAGTCTTACTTTTTTTTTGCTGCAGCAGTAGTGTGCAATGGGATGAATGTCACAGTGAAATTGTGTTATTTCTATCTATGGACTTTTAATTTTGATTTGTAGTCCTCCTTTGAATCCTCAAAGGGCCCACAACACAGTAGGTGACGCTGTTTGCCATCACTAAAATTAAGATAAAAGTCAAATTGAGGTAGTCATGTTGGACTTGCTGCTGTTCAGTATTTGTTAGCTTTAACTTTAATGAATTCAGGAAAAATAATAAAACTTCACAAATACTTTTTTCTATAAATTAATTGTCATAACTATGAAAAGTAGGAATCAGGCTTTGTCTACAGTGCTATTTTTATAGCTATTTTTAGCATTTTGAGCGTGCAATGTAAGTAATATGTTGTTTGCCCCGGGCTGGCAGACCCTTGCGAATAAGGGAGCACTGCATATTACTACCAAACATAAAGTGTCACCTGAAGAAGCGCAGTATTGTGTCAGCGTGTAATGTCATAATTAGCTATGTATTACATTTGGTGCTCGCCTCTCCTGATAAGCTTTTAAAGTAGAACAAGTTTGCAAGTGTATCTTTCATTTTCATACTGAGGAAAGAACTTTGACTTTGAGTAAGTTTATTTTCTTGTTTTGAAACTATGGCAAAGTGTATGGATCCTACCTTATTTTAGTGCAGTTTGATTCAGACAACTCAAGTAGAGGATTTCAGGTATCTTCTGCTTTTCTTTACAAATGAGGGAAGGAGATGAGAAATTGGTGCAATATCTGCAAAAGTGAGGGCTTGGTTTGTTGTAGTGAAGACTTGTTTGATTGTGAAACCTAAAGCTGTCGATTTGCTTGTCAGTCCACATTTCCCCACAGGAATGGCCAAAAGCTGGGGGCGAGTCTCTCTCTGACTGCCGCCTATTTGTAACTGCTGCTTATCCATGTCCAGTGGGTGATGGAGGGTAGCTGAGGGTCTGGGTGTCTATAAGCTACGTTTTCCCACACAAACTGACAACAAAGATGTAAATTTACAGAAATAACTCTCGAGAAAAAATGATCAGTGATGTATATTTTACTACACATCACTGATAACTGTACCGATTGTTTTTTTGTAGCTACTATTAAGTCAATGCTGTTTTGATAATTTATATTCAATCTCAAATTCTAATTGTTTTCCAGGCAAGCCAGGTTGTGGTGCAGTCATGTTAATTTTTCAAGTGCACCTCTTGTAATGTGCCAAGATTGATTTATTTGTCGTTCAGAGTTTTGCCATTTTTTGTTTATGTGGAGGAGTTTTTAAAATCACACGTCTTCTCTTTCAGAGACTTTATCACGATCAGCATGCGTTATCACAGGTGGATTGGCAGAAGCTGTGAACCTGGCAGATGCTCTTCGGAAGGCTGTTGGAGCTCTGGATATGGTACGTACGGGGCAGTAACAGCTAATTCAAGTGTTGTTTGTGATGACAACAAAACTGTAGAGCCTCACCAGTTTACCATTATGTTTTCCTCTATCTCACCCGTATCCGTCTCCTGTCATATACCTCAAATCTCCCCATAAACTCTATGCGAGCTCCACTTGGGTGGCCCAGTGGTGAAACTTGCCATTTGTGGTCACACCTCTAATGGAGCCTGTCTGGGACTTCCACACCCTGCAACTTTCCTCCCCACAGCCCCAGCCTCCTCCTCTGACTCTGCACGCAGGAGAGCAGATGCCCCTTCTCCTTAACTTGTAGTCACTTTGTGGGCACATCAAATTCCCACGTTGCCTTCAGTCCATATAGCAAACATCCTTTATTTAATTTGTAAAATTGTTCCTGATAGACAATGAGTAAAGTGTCCATGTGCAAAACAGAAAAGAGTGACAATCTGGGACATCTGACAGCACAGACCACATAGAGGCTCCAAATATGAATTACTCTCCTCTTACCTCAACAACCATTGGGTTTCCTTAGAGGAAGCCACGTAACAGGTAACTCAAACAACCTGGATTTTGAAAAGAAGGCAAATAAACAAATGTGGCAAATTACTTTTAATCAAAATAAACTGTTCTTAGTATCCAGTTAGAGGGATATCCAGTAGGAAACAACTGTAATAAACCTACAGTCAACCATTTTAAACATTTTAAACATTGTTGTACTAATAGGCATAGTTTGCAAATGAGCATAAAACAATTTTAGTTTGTTTATTGTACAAAACAATTCAATGAGTTCAGATGAATTTTTGAAGACTTTGACGGTGAACTCAACTTATTGCTTGTCTTCGCCAGCAGTGATATTCAGGGATAAAAAGTAAAAAGTTGATTAGCCTTACCTAACTGTTAAAAAAGCCAAATATTTCGAACTGTATCGTCGGTTATTCGCTGCTTTTTCTTGCCTATAAACAGTAACCTATTTATTATTAATTATCGGGATGTGTTGTCTGCATATAGCCACTGATGACTGTTATTGGTCTGTCGGCAGGTCTGACAGTAATGCAAATTATTTGTCAGCTTCACATTACTAATGAGAAACTGCTTCTCCACCAGTGAGATCTGGTGACTGTGGAGACCATTTGAGTACAGAGAACTTATTGTCATGTTCAAGAAACCAGTTGGAGACTTTTTGAGCTTTGTCCATTATTCTGCTGGAAGCAACCATCAGGAGATGGGTACACCTTGGTCATAAAGGGATGGACACGGACAGCGACGATGCTCAGCTGTGTCATTTAAGCAGTGCTCAGGTGGAACTAAGGGACACAAATTGTACTTAGAAAATATCCCTATGCCTGAGCTGTTGATCCAATTGAGGATAGATCCATGCTTTCATGCTGTTTACATCAAATTCTGACCCTACCACTAGAAATCAAGACTCATCAGAACAAGCAGAGTTTTTCCATTCTTCAATTATTAGAAGTTTTCTGCTCTTAGCTGACAGAAGTCCCACCTGGTGTGGTCTTCTGCTGCTTTAATCCAATTGCTTCACAAATGATATTTTGGATGCCTCGGTTGTAATGAGTGGTTATTTGAGTTACTGTTGCCTTCCCATTAGCTTGAAGTAGTCTGGTCATTCTCCTCTGACTTCTGGCCTCAATATTGTATTTTTATCCAGAGAAGTGGCTTTTTCTGACCATTTTCTCCAGAGATGGATCTGTAGGAAAATCTCAGTAGATCAACTGTTCCTCAGATACTCAGGGCAGCCGCTCTGATACCATCAACTATGCCAGACTCAAGCTCAATTTGAACTTTGGTGGGCCGATTTGACCATGTCCACATGTTTTATTGAACTAACTACACCGACTGGCTTCCATTTTATTGGATGACTAGATATGTCACCCAATAAAATTGAACAATTGAACAAACAATTGAACAGATATATCTAACAAAGTGGTCAGTTAAATAGCTGACTTATTTGATCCCAACAAACACCTTAAATTAACAATTGCAATGGACGACTGTTGATTTGAAAACAAATCATTGTTGCCTAATAAATTAGAAATGTAAATGTCTTCTTAGCAAGCAAGAGTTAATTAACTCAATTTAAAAATAGTCTACATTGTCTGCGTACCATACCTTGTCTTTTTTGTTAATATAGCACAAAATAGTGTTGCGGGAAAAATTGATGCAGCAAAGTAGGTTTCAATTCATTTATTTATTTAAAAGAGGCAATGCACTTTCACATATTCCAGTTTTGAGCATGAAACTGATCTGCGGTCATTAGTTTCTGCACAGTTTAGAGCTGCTGCTAATTTTCAACCCTTGTCTCTTGTGGCTTTTACATTCCCAATACACAAACAAATTTACAACATTCAATTACATGAAACCAAAATACACTATGATTCCAAATCTACAAAGAATTTAGTATAAAATATATTTTGTTTAAAGCAAGAGAAAGATGGAAAAAAACGTATAATTTTAAAAAGTATGAATACTTGTAAAATATAATATGGTATTCTAGTTACATAACTATAGAGCAAAACGGGTGCTGAGGGCAAAAAAATGGCAGACGCGCAGTGAGATTTTAAGTACACAGTGTGAACGCTGATTGAACTGAAGAAGGCCAGGAGAAAGATGATTGGACTAGACTACAACAAATTTGTGACTTTCACGTATCACAATTAATTGCAATATTATCATAAACAGGCTACAGGTAATTGCCAGCTTTACCCCTTTCAGACACACACTGATATCAGACTGATATGGTTCACAATATCATTTTGTAGCAAAAAAATAACTGAAGTGAAATAAATGTATCTTATTGGATAAAACGGATATTGACAAGTAGAAATATATGTTTTTTCAATACTCGAATATCACAGAATGTTAAAAATCCCAATTATACTGTATCATGAGTGAAGTACTGTATTGGTATTACATCGCAGGGTTTGAGATGATTTCCATCTCTGCCACATAAGCAAATAATTATGGCTCTAACATTGTTTGAGTTGCAGCAGCTGGGAATGAAAAAAATAGTAGTTTTTTAGGATAAAATAATCCATGCGTGCTTTAAGCAGTTGAAGAAGAAGAGTTGACTCATCAGTTCTCTTACACTATGAATCGTGCGTATTTACATCAAATGTATTTTCATAGTGTTTATTATACACTGAAATTTCACATCCATCAGTTATTACACATCTATACATGTTTAGTAATGTTTTTCCTGTATTTTTTGATGTGGTATAGATATTCGCTGGGCATTACTGCAGACAATGGAGTGCAGTGGCACAGCAAGCTGCAAGTCATGATTCCATATTTGTCAGTGATCCAAACTGTTCATCCTCCTTTAAACTTGCTCCAAGTCCCTCCTTAGCTGGTGTCAGAACGAGCGGATCTTGCTGTCTGGTGCTGGAATGGGCCCCAGAGATGGATTTGGGGTCATGTTTTCTCCTCCTTGGATCGGCTGATTAGACCTATTCCAGTCTGTACTTAGGTGGCCGGTGAGGCTGTGTTTTTTTCCGGAACACGTGTTCGGAACCAGATACATCCTTTTCAGGGAGTATGTGAGGGAGGAAGAAAAATGGGGGAGATGAAAGGCAAGTGGAAGAAGCGGAAGATGAAGAATTAGCTTTGTCCCAGTGCCATTGCCTGAATCTAATACAGGGATAAGTGGGATATGTGTGTGCAGGTGGATGATTTGGCAGCATGTGTGCACAAGAGACAAAGACCGTGCAAGTAAAAATATGATTAGAGATTCTTTCAGCAGGATATTATCTAAGAGATCAATTTGATGCAGTTTAAAGGGCCGGTTCACCTCAAAATCACATTTACTGATTTTCCACTGGCCTGTGGTGCTATCTGTCTTTCTAGATTTGTTTTAAGTGTTAGTTGCCCAGTTTTACTGGCTGTAGAGATGTCCAAAACTGAGCATCTCTTAAATATAATGGAGCTCAGTGGTACCTTGTGGTAAACCTTGATGTGAGTAATCTCATGTGGAAACCAAAGAGTGAAGAATGAAGCGTGCACCTAACCATGACGAGAAGCTTGTGGTTGTGACAGTGTGATAGAATGTAAACACTTGCAGTGTACCCCACACCTGAGCCACAGTCTTATCTAGCTGTGGTGGCTGTAGGTAGTATGAAAAATAATTCTCCCATGAACTTGCTCATTGCAATGTTCAGATTTTTATGAGCCACGAGCTCTGAAAAGAGACATTGTTGCTGAGTTTTTCAAAATTAAATTCAGGAAAAGGATTGATATCTCTACAGATGCAAAACTGGGTAGCTCATACCAAAACAGTCTGCATACAATGTATATGTTTTATTGAGGGACACAGGACAATTATGTGCATTCAGTTATGGAGTGAAATATTCCTTTTTAAATTTCTAAAAAAATGTATAAAAGAAGATTCTCTCATGTTAACTCCTAAAAATACCGTACCACCACCAATGTGTGAATATGTTTAAAACCTTAATAGAAGCACTTGCTCTTAAATTCCCAGATATTGTTTTCCATACTAACATTTACCCACGTTTATGACATTGGATTGGTGAACACTAGTGTGGTTATTTTGGCCAAACAATGTAGCGGTTTTGTCATTATAAATACTTAATACTGTCATTGACATGATATGCAGCGCACACATGCCTTTGTTTAACCTCTTAAGACCCAAACTCTTTCATGGCATGCATTTTTTTTTCTCTTTGCTATTTGGGCTGATTGGGACCTGATGAATGTAAAAGCAAAGAATTACTATTTTTTTTTTTTTTTTTTTACCTGATTTTTGTTTCCGAGAAAAATTAGATCCACATATGAGGATGTTCGTTTTAAATTTTGATAGAACAGTGGTAGTATAACGTCCTCGTAAGTGGATATCAGGCCCTTGTAGAGCAAAATTTTGTATTTTGGTCTAGACAACCCAAAATGTGATGTCCACATATGTGGACACCAGGTCCTAGGAGGTTAACCTACTTTACTAAATATGAAACAAATATTTTTGTGTCTAGTATATCCAGTGTTTGTTTCCTTCAAGTGACCACATCTAAATACACTGAAAAAAGTTAACATTGTGATAAAAACCTTAACCTCTTCCAAGAAAATTACTCTGCATTGAACAGTGTCATTAAATACCCGACAATTGCTTTCTTGTTTTATTAAAAACACATTTTCAGTATTTGATTGGAGTAAAATCGAAACAAAGACTGACACAGACAAGTAGATGTTTTATGGGAGGAAAAAACACATTAAACTTTTTTTTTTCAAATCAAATTATCTCCTCTTTCTTCCCCCTGGTATCGTTTAATCTTGACACATGTTGTTATTTTAATATGCTGTGCACATCAAAGGGAATCCTCAGATCCATATCAGCTTAGTGAAGGTTTTTGATAATTACTTTCAACTCAAGAGAATTTGTCATTTAGACAGAAAACAAGTAGTATGATTGGACAGAGTGTGCCAGCAAATGTGCTTTTTTTGGCTGTCAGCCACAGATAGTTTTAAATAATGGGTTCTAAGCTTTGCTTGCAATTTGCCAACAAGTTGTTTTTTTTAGACTAGATGATTGATCTTTGAATATATTTTAGGGCCAAAGTGTCTGGTAGCTTTAATAAACGTACCATATTCATACTGTCAGCAGTATTTGTAGCTTGCAGATGTTGTTAATGTTTCATCTTGATGCAAACACAAGCTTAAATATGTATATGTATATGTAAGTACCTGTGTCTGATATAATAATTACCTTTCATGCTGGAATCTGGACTTAAAGCACATAAACTTTGTTTAAGAAAAGAAAATGATAAGAGTATGCGATACAAGTCACTTTGGACATATGAGACAAATAATAAATAATGTATTATTCTTACACAAAAAATTATGTAAGAATTGGACATAAGTATCATAAAGACAGTAAAAATAACCAGTCAATAATGTTACAAAGTAAAAGCTTTGTAAAAGAATTCACATTGTAAGTCTGAGTACCTTGTTCTTTTTGTACCTTAGAGAAAAAAACCCAATTCAGGTATTAATTCAAGATGGAGTCCGTTTTATTCATAAAAGTTGGATTCCTCTTTTAAATCTTGGAACTGAGCAATTCTGTGGTCACCATCTTGTTGTTTAAAGGAATAGTGGTGAACCAGTGACAGGCTCATGGGCAGCCAAGGCTCACTGATGCATATCGGAAGTGAAGCATGTGGTCTGATCCAACAGACTAGATACTGTAGCTCAAATTGCGGAAATTGGTTCTGATAGAAAGGTGTCAGAATACACAGTGCATCTCAGCTAGTTGTGTTTATATATATATATATATATGTGTGTGTGTGTGTGTGTGTGTGTGTGTGTGTGTGTGTGTATGTATGATATGCCTTATTATTTGTATAAAAATGAGAATAGTTTCTTAACACTTTTAAATTCCGTATTAACCGTATGTCTCCGGTTTGTTTAACTGGTCTTTTTGGTGTTTGGGGTTCTGTGGCTTCTTGGCTCTCTAGGCCTAAACTAAAATAAACACGTCTACTCTGCGATTTCATGGCCAACCTGTTTTAGATCATGTCAGATTTTTTTTTTAGAACCCTGCAAATCGGCATGTCGGACCAAAAAGATTTTCCTCCTGAAGCTGGGGGCAGTTATCTTTCAAGAACAATTAACCATTGAGCATATGGTTCCCATAACCATTTCACATTCTCATTTACTTTCAGTTACTTTAATGAGGAGAACAGTGACATCTCAATGCCAAACATAGATTTTGAATGTTTATTTCTGTGTTTATTTCCTGAATGTTTGACACTATAGTAACAGGTTATATTTTTAAGGGAAAACAACAAAAATGAATTCAAAATGGACATTGTGGGCTATCCAGTTGCCTCAATTTATTTGTGTGCCAGAGCCAAAATTAAAAGATCAGAACGTAAATGTCTCATTTCTCTAAGTAAAAAGGCTTTTACAGTTCTTGGCTGCATGTCGGCTTCAACTCAATTTGCAGCATAATGAAATTTAAGTTGGCTTACGTATGATTGCTGTTCCCGTTTTTTGCGTATGACAGAATTTTTCTGCCAGTTCAGAAGTATAAGAAGCCCAGAAATAGTTTCTTTTTTACCCTGTCTCATTTGTTCTAATAAGTTTCTGACTGCAGTTGATGGAAATAAGCCACTCAGTTATGTGATCTTTAGGCACAAATCTTTTCCTTTTTTTAATAACCTTTTTCTGTAATCATAGAATGATTCATGGCAGAAAAGCAGGTGGATGTACTCTCGCAACAGATGACTGAAATAGTGGCTGAAACAAAAACCAGAAGCCTCTTGACCTTTGAGCGTTGGAGTCGATCAGTCATTCTATATGAAATGCATTAGGACCTTGGCACTGGTGGACCTACCTTAAATCTTATCAGTCAAGCAAGATACATCAGCTGAATATTTAACATGAGGGTATCTCTCATTCACAGGAGTTGGACATCGTCCCAGATCTAATGGGAGACAACGCCAGGTGTCTGTTAAAGGAGTGGAACTTCATCCAAGTTTCTGTAAGTTCTTATTCTATTTTCTACAACTTCTCTGTGAAAGTAAAATATGCCGCTGTAAGTAGTCATGAATTTTTTTGTTTTTGTCTTTGGTCTTTAGGTCAGTCACTCATGCTTGTCTGAAGTGGAGGCGATACTTGTGGCTTTAGAGGCAGAAAATCGAGCTCTTCTCCACCCGGTGGTTGTTATTTGGGTGAGTTGAGATGTAGATCCTATAACCGTACATCTCACAGTTAGAGTGCTAATCCATGTCCATCATCTTAGTGTGGCATTTTTCTAGGTTCCTGGACTGGAAGACAAGTTATGGGGGGGTGTAAAAACTGAGATGTAATGAAAAACCCAAGGAGAAATTAAAGCCTCTAAAATTTAATGAAAAATCATCCAAATGTTGTTGACACATTTGACTAAAACCACCCAAGTCAAAGGCTTCGGTGGTTTTAAAGGAAAATGTCAGTAACAATCATCCTCTAGAGCCCACGAGTGTTCATGCCAAATTTCAGGGCATGAACTTATTAACATATTTCAGTCAGGACCCAAGTGGTGCACTCACTGACAGATGCAGCCATCCTTACTGTGATTTCACATACAAATCTACTCTACGTCCCCCACAACTCTGTTTCCATTCCTTGCTGGGACCTTGTGTATTCTTGTTGTTGTCAGATTTGTAAACCATTAAAAGACAAAGAATGTATTGCTGGCAATTACAGGGACAGCACAGCAGCTCTTGCATGCAGTTATGTGGGGAAAACGCATCATTTTTTAAGTCATCATTGCCATTCTCAACTTTTTAACTCCTACAAACTGTGTACCTAAAAAACAAAATACAGTTCAGGAATCTAGTTAACAGAACCTGGAAAACCTGCTCTTGATTCTGTTATGTACAGTCCTGCCTTGAAAGCATCCACAGGAAGTATCCATAAGAAGTGTGCACACTGGCTTAGTTATTGCAATAGACATATAAAATAAATGGGCATAACTTAAAAAAATCCTAGTTGGTTTAACAAGTTATTTTTATTTTATCAATGTCAAGCATTATTTACACAGTCAATTCTGCTGCCTGTATGATTTTTTTGCTTCACTGAAACTAGACAATAGTTTCCTTCTCCCATCTCTGCTGCCTCAGATGTTGTAAGCCAGCGAGGCATGAAGAAGGTCTAATGACATTTGGAACAACCATGATTCAGTAACTTTTAGAACCAACTTTAACAGCAACACCTAGAAGTAATCATTTTCTGACTGACTTTATCAGTCTCTCATATTATTTTGGAGGAATTTGTCCCACTTTTTTTTTTTTTATTAATTCATGCACAGCTCTCTTAAGTTCCTATCACAGCATTTCAATCTGGATGAAGTCTGGACTTCAGTGTGATGGACTGAAATCAGCCATTGTGTTGTAGATTGCTGTTGTGCTTGGGATCACTGTACTGTTGGAATGCCAAACCTTAGCTTGGACAGATGGCCTCACGTTTGTTTGTTAAATAATTTGGTAAACAGAGTTTAAGGTCCCCAAGACGTGTTTGTGCTGATATGCTGACTTTTCTCCAAATGTGGCTTTGTGCATCATCTCCACTTTGGTCTTGTCTGTCCAAAGGACATTGTTCCAGAAATCTTGTGCTTTGTTTCGACGCAGCTTTGCAAACCTTAGTTGTGCTACCATGTTCTTTTCTGAGAAAAGAGGCTTAGCAACCCTTCCAAAAAAGGCATACTTGTTCGTACTTGTCTTTTTTTCTAATTGTTCTGTCATGAACTTTATAATTTAACATGCAAACCAAGGTTTCTAGTGTCTGAAATGTAGCTCTTGAGATTTTTAGCATTTTCTCGGAACATTGTATGATCTGACCTTGGGGAGAATATGCTGAGACATCTACTCCTGGGAAGATTTTGGCATATTGTTATAATATATACCTGAAAGCCCCAGACCAACAAACTGTCAGAACTTGTCCAGTGACATCCATGTTAGGCTACTAAATTGGACAGATGGATGGAGAGAATGAAAGATAGAGGCTATATCATACAAATGTTATAACCAGTGCATTAGTACAATAAAAAGGCTTCTAGGTATACTTAGTTCAGTTTCTTTTTAACAGGAGGGGACCTCTGCCAGCGGTCTACTATGGCTGGATTGAGAGGTAAAGGGAAAAAGAAAGGGGTGGAAAGAGTGCATAGAGAGATGAGGACAAAAAACATACTATTCGAACGAGAAGACAAAAGTTAACAGCGTGGATTAGTGTTATATATACACACGCAGTGAATGGAAAGAGGTGAGTGCTGAACAAATGCTCTGTGCAACATGTTAAGACCCACAGGAGCCTGAGCCTATTGCAGCATAGCTTTGTGTTGTGTTGACTTACTGTTATCATCATGATTCAATCCAAAATTGATCCAAATGGGACTGAATCATTTTCCTTTTACAAATAACTACTCGCAGTCTCACTTTTTCCCAGCTCACTGAGCTCAGCTTCCTGTCGGACCAGTGGAAACTGCTCCAGTGCCACAATACAGTTTTTCCACACCATTTTAATAAAGCCTGAATCATGAAATTGACAGAAAATAGCATTTTTTTTAAACTGAAGCATTCAAACGTAGCATCTTAACAAGTTTTTTTAAACCCAATTAAATATTAATTTTCATATATGTTTTAATTTGTATCATATTTGCTACATCCAAGAAATGATACCAATGATGTAAAGTCTCAAACTCACAAAAACTGCATACATCAACTGTGATACATTAACATTAGGGGGTTCTGTTTTTTCAAGTACTGAAATTCATACCGTTGGGAGTTTAAACTGTTATAATTGATACTACTCAAGCCTTCTATACATCGCCACTCTCTTTTCTTGGATATCTACATACAGTTCAACTCACTTGTAATTCAAAGCACACAGGTTTGACGTTTCTTTAAGCAAACATTTTTTCTTTTTTATATGTAGTGTATTCAGTATGTACTCTTTTTTTTCTTTCTTAAACGAGCTATTAATACCATTTGAGGACTAAAGGTGTGTTATTTGCAGTTGTGTGTTTGTTAGAGAAGCCACCTAAAGGGTTACAAGTTTGTCTCTTTAATATATAAATAAAAGCTCATAAATCTATAACATGTCCTTAAAGTCATACAGTATATAAACTACTGTATGTCTGTGCATATAATGTCTCAGTGTCATTTCCCCACACAACTGGTGCAGCACAGATTAAGTTTCATTGAGGTACATGTACTGCATAGCATTGAAAACCTTTTCTTTTTTTTTTCTGCTTGTAAAAATCTAACCTGTGGTCCACCTCACGTCCCTTCTGGAGCTCTGTAGCTATTTGGAAACTCTACACCTCCCTTGAAAGCACCTCTGCACGACCTCTCTTACGGCTCGCTTTCCTTCAAACTGTGGCTGATCCCACCAGAGCTACACTAACCTGAGAGCTCACTGAGGGAAAAAAAGAACAAACTGCTTTAATCTGCTCTGGGAAACATTTAAATGTTTGTGAAAGGCTTGTTTACTTTTTTTAATTTGGAAAATGTAACTCTTCATCTAAAACAAAGAGCCAGCATCAAAAACAATGCCAGGTAATGAGAACAACATAAACCCACAGAGGCTGATTTCTGTGACAAAACAAGCCAGATGTCATGCAGAATTGCTCCGCTAAAGCCCCTGTGCTTACTTGTGTTAGTTTTCAATAAAGATTGAAGCACATAGATTCAGATGTGTAAACACTCGGTTTGAAGCTGTGGGGTTTAATGGGATTGACTCCCTTCCACATCAGAACAAACCAGGTTCCCACAAAACTCTCACTGGTAAATGTTGCTAGTTCATCCTAATCTTATTCTGTTCTAACATTTATTCCGATCAGCCACAACAATGAAACTGCTGACAGGCGAAGTGAATAACATCGATCATCTTGTTACAATGCAATGTTCTGCTGCGAAGCCTTGGGTCCTGAGATTTATGTGGATGTTACTTTGACGTATACCACCCATATAAAGATTGTTGCGCACCAAACTGCAACCTCCAGGGATGAAAAATTAAGCCAATTAATTAACTGTAGTTCCTTGGGAGGCCACTTGAGGCTATCTCATAAAGCGGTTCAATGCTTGTAGACTGCACTGTTTAAATGCCAAACTTTAAAGCAATTAAAACATTTTTAGATGCATCCATTCTCTGCCACTTATCCTTCTCAGGGGGGGCTGGAACCTATCCCAGCTGTCTTGGGGTGAGAGGCAGGGTACAGCCTGGACAGGTTGCCAGTCTGTCTCAGGGCTAACACATAGACAAAGACAACCATTCGCACTCATATTCACACCTCCATTCACACCTATGGGCAATTTAGAGCTTCCAATTAACGTACCCCCACTAACTGCATGTCCTTGGACTGTGGGAGAAAGCTGAAGTACTCGGAGAGAACCCACATGCAAACTGCACACAGAAAGGCAGGTTTGAACTCAGGTGGAATTGAACTCAGGACTCTATGGATAGGTCTTGATGCATGCTCATTCATCCAGGTAAGTAAATCTCCAAAAGTTGATTTTGTTCATCTGGACGTAGCGTTTTTAGTGGGAGAAACATTTAACTACTCATCCAAGTGACTTCTTCAGTCCCAGCGGACTGCAAGTTTCCCCAATCTTATAAACAGGGAGGAACGCTGTTTTGAGCGCGGAGTCAAGGAGGCCATTTACGTGAAAAGGGAAAGACCATCTTTGAATTGAGGAGGGGGCCTAAGGGTACATCTTTCGCCATCATACAGTGATGTGATTGCAGCCATTGCCCAGCTCTCTGTGAATGGTTCTCATGGCCATTGATCAGTGGTTGTTGATCAATGGTCATGAGAATTTTCATAATTATGATGAAGGAACTGACCTCCCAGCCCTTTGTTCCTTCAGTGGTGCTGGTTTCAGTCATTATGCAAATGTACCGTTTATAAGATTGGGGAAACCTGCAGTCAGCTGAGACTGAAGAAGTCACTTGGTTGAGTGACTAAACGTCTCTCCCACTGAAAACGCTACGTCCAGATGAACAGAATCAACTTTTGGAGACTCTATGGATAGCTTTCACCTTCCAACAACTCTACTGAGGCGGATATTTTTAGTAACTCCATCCATCCATAAACAGCAGTATTGTTTCTTGGTGGTGAAATCGCTGAACTAGATTTCGCCACCATATTTGTGCTGTTTGTGCCTCCTAGGTAGTTTTAGGTTGAATTTTAATTAAACAATTAAGACACAAAGCTTACTGTGTGATATAGCCTGTCCAAGCAGTCTGGGATTTGAAAGAGAAATTCTAGTGTTTTATCAGTTTGTTACTTGTCTGCCTTTCTGCATCTGTTTTTTTTTTTTTTTTTTTTACTGCTGAATGCAATTTGCAAGCTTCTAGCATTAGATGATATGTTAGCACCCCCCCCCCCTTTGCACAAAAATGGTTAAAAAAAAAAGACAAAAAACACAACTATGGACAAAAACTAGAGTTAAGGATTGAAATTGTTGAATCCCAAACTAGTCCATCTTTTGTGTTGTGGAGTGACACTCTGTTGCTCCAGCACTGTCGCCCAATGAGAAGGACCTGCAGAACACAAACAACAGCCCAATTTGCTGACTGGGCTCCAAACATCAGAGTTTGTGGTTCAGTAGATCAGAGTTCTGTTGGCAGCTTAAAGGAGCCTGGTTGCTGCATATTTCTGTTGTCACTTTTTTGTCTTTTGTTGTTGTCTTCTATGCTGCTGTATTAATGAGTGGTGTCCTTTTCTTATTACATGAAGAAGATAGAAGTTATTAGAATTTGATTGCTCCTGTAATTGTATTCTATCAGTCTATATAGACCTAGTACTTCCTTATGTAACATGCAGTGATGCTCTGATCTACAGTGAGACTGTGAATTATAAAACCACGCTGGATTTCAGATTATTTTTTGTTACCAAATTGCTATTTAAAGGATTGATTCATTGATTGGAATATAAAAAATGCCTTTAGAAATTTGCAGGGGAAAACCAAAAGGGAGAATTAAAGCGTATTCTATTAAAGTAAATCACATCTGTCATTTTTCCCCCCATCTATGCCTAACCTAATTTCGTCAACATTCAAATGTGCATAAACTCAGCCTGGAAAGTTGAGAATATGGCAAAACATGAGGCAGTCCTCCTAAGCGATTTGATCCTGCACCAGAGTGTCTGGGTTTTTTTGGGGGGGGGTTTGCCTGGGGCTATTATTAGATTGCATATGCACCCCGTTATTTATCCCAGGCTTGATCACATGGTAGTGATCACTGAGGGATCATAGAGTTTCAAGTGTTGGTGTTATCCATGTGATGGTGGTAGCCTCAAGGGGAGTAAAGGAGACCGGATAATGGAGGTCACTTTGTTTTACTTAGTCTAAGATGTTATGGCCTTGAGCAAGACATTTCAAAGAAAAAAAATGTTGCTGTTGAGTTTACGCTATAAGAAATCACCAATCTATGATAAACATTTGCCTGAAGTTTATTACCATTAATATCAATAATATTATTATTGTATAATTATCACTCAAGCAGCTTGTACTTGATTGATTGTCAGGTTGTTGGGGGCTCTTCAAGTATATTTTACATCAGCTTAGCATCCCCTCTAAGTCATTATGGAAGGTGCCCAATAACAATAGTGTCTATGTTCAAGTTTTTTTTAATTTCTGGTAAAATCCAGTCTAATAAGGACAAATACTCTCATTCTTCATGAGCTCGCTCACCGTTGAGGATTCTTGGCCCGAATAAGACAATTTGGTGTCCTACCCCTGCGAATGTGCTGAATAATCAGTTTTCAAGTTGGAACTTCAGCTGATGACAACCAACATTTGATTGATATTCAAGGAGAGTGCAATAATTGTACGTTTAAAGCAGATGTCTTGACATTTTTGAAACTATTCTCCTGACTATTGCATCTCACTGCCGCAGTTTTTTACGATATGTGACAGAATAATTGAAAGGAATAAATCTCCATTTAAGTTGCTGTCAGCAGTATGGTTATGGAAATCGACTAAAGTTTAGCTGCTCATAGAGATGACACAGTAACCTGAACCATTGTATCTGGATTATGCTACCCTAATTGAGGAAAATAAACCCCAGAGGTCCATAAGATTTACAACTCAATTAGAGTCATTATATCCTCAGACAGGATTGTGTATCAACCAACCTCTGTTTACTCTAAGCAGACGCTCATGCTTCCTCGAACTTCCCCAAACATAGCCCTAAACAAATAAGCCTATTGAGCTGCAACATGTTTAAACTACTGCTTGAACAATGTCCTGTAATTGCTCCAAAATGGGGCGTAATTGCTATTCTTTATTGGCAGTTGTTTTCTGATTGGGTGCGGTGGTCTTTGTTTTGATAGGTGCACTTCAGCAGGACTGATGAGCTCCCTGTCAGCGAGAGAGCACCCACGGCAATCACGGAGTTGGCCTCAACAGCCAAGCACAGAAATATTCTCATCTATGGCATCCAGCTTAAACAGTCAAAGGTAAGAGTGTTGTCTTTTCTCCATCTTCTCCATTCCTTCCTTTTATTTCTTTTTAAAGTGAACTTAAGAGTTATTGAGAAATGCACAACTAAGAAAGGCCAAATTTAAAGCAGTGGAAAAGTAATTTTTAACTGTGTAGTTCCAATGTCTTGTCTAACTTTTTGTCTTTCAGGTAATGTTGCTGTCTTATATCAGCCATCTGTACATTTTAGGATGCACACACATCCTCATTTGCATTGGAATAAATGTGCCCAGTAGTGCGACTAAGAGGATGGATAGAAACTTTAAATCCTCTGTTATATGAGTTGTTTTTTGAACTGAATGACAGGGATGAAAAATATGCAGAGGTGCTTTAGGTCCAAAGCACTGTGCAGTTCGAATGAAGTACATGTAGGCCAAGTCACAACAGTTAACCTGATGTGGGGATCCTATGTAAGGCCCTCCAAATGTGTACTGGAGTCATTAGGATGGATGTGACTGTCAGACTTGATCTGAAATCCATATCTGACTTCTTACTTATTGCAGGATTATATAAGGAGAAATTATTCTTCCCCCACAGTGAGAAATATCAAGATTCATGCTACTAAAGCCATCAAATCAAATCACTGTTTTTGGGCCAGATGTGTAAAGCAAACCTAAGACAATATAAATGAATATTCATGGTGTTATTGGCCTTAAATATGACATTCGTTGTGATTCATGTTCCTGACAAATTGGCAGCTGCATCACTTCACAAATAAATGGTAAAAACCTCTTTGCCTCAGGCAAGAGGATGTTTGAGCATGTCGGGTTTGTTCACATTGGTGAGAGGAAAAAGAAGAAGAAGAAAAATGTGATGGGTGAGCTGGTTTTGTTCGTGGTCAGTGAGATGGTATGTCGCATCAGGTCTTGACACCGCACTGTTGTTTAATTAAAAAGAGATGTTTTGTTTTCTCGGTAGTGAGGCATGCAAAATGTCGCTGCCCCACATGTGAGATTGATTCTACTATCGGATGTTGGATATCATGGTTTTCCTGAGAATTGCGAAGAGTAAAGTTGTTAATTAGTCATCCTGTTTAACTCCTTAGAGAGAAAAGAGGAAAGGGAAAGGGAGTGACAGAGATAATGCGCATTTCGCCATGATAAAGTTCTTATCGTTATGAGATAGTGGAACAACAGAATACAACCTCCTATAAATCACTGATAGCTTTTTGTTATAATGAGGATAATTCTTCCCAGATGTCCTTATTCATACTTGCGGCGATGCCTGCCAACACACGCTCCATCAGCCGTACACCTTATATGAATATTGCTTTTATACCTAAGTTTGCTGCATGTCTTTGACTGAAAGCAGACACCACTATTAACATTGCTGTTAATTTGATTTTAATATTAGTGAAAGATTCATTAGCTCCACGTGGATTATTAGTCTTTAAATAAACAGAGCCATTAAAAAAGAAGCTGGGGTGGCATGAATTCACATGAGTGAACATGTAACTATTGTTAGTATCTTTGCCATGATTTTCAGAAGTTTGTCATCCAGAGAATTATGATGTCTACAGTTTGGTCGCATGAAGACGAACATGTTGTGTTTTCCCCATGACAACATGGTCTGGATTGCATTTTCTGTTCCTTGCAAAGAAAGGTCAAGTTTTCCTGTTTGGATTTCTCAGAATGTCTTTGTAAGGGAAGCCAGTGCAGACTGCAAACATTAAGTTATGCCTCTGTCTACAGCTTTATACATATATCTTCCCTGTGACACTTGATAGCTTGCTCTCTATTATTAAACATAGTTAGTGTGCATTTTTTGCTTTTTATGACTCTGTGTATGTGTAGAAATTTCACCACTACCATGCAATTTCTAAAGAGTTCCCTCCATTCTGTACAAAACAACTCAGTGGTCTAAATTCTATCTCGCTAAGAGAATGCCTGGCTGTCCTGGATCCTAAGATTGGATGGAGGTTATCTTGCTTATTAAACTATTGCCAGTAACCAATAATCAGCTTATTGCAAGTAGGGCTGATGTGCTGATTAAATGTCCAAAGTAAATCACATAAGGACCCAAAAGACTTGTCTCGTCCTTTATTATCTTTAAGATGAACAAAATTAGTATTTCTTCAGCCACTGTCCAAATTGTTATTTTTACACATCCGTATTGATTTCAACCCAAAATTTCACAATTGGTGCTTTCCTGTGCAGTATTATGAGGTCATGTTGTACAAATCAGATACACAATCTGTCACAATTTGAACTATGACTACTGTTAATGTGTGTAACAGTAATGATGAAGGATTATACTCCTGTATCATCAGCACTGAGGTGTTCCTGGAGAAGATGGATAGCTGCTCTAGGGGACAGCAAATCAACCAGAATAAATTATTGTGTAAAAAAAATCATATATACACGGAGGGGAAAAAACTACAAAACTGCTGATGCTTTTTTGCTGACCTGTTGTTTTAAGGTTTGGGCTCATTTTGGTGTCTAAAAACCACTAATTTACTTCATTTTAATTTTGCCTCCTTGTTGTCTTACTGAAAGAAGATCAGCACAAGGGGTGTGTTCAGTCTAAAACTACAGCCAGGAGTAGGTTAGCTTAGCTTACCTAATAGTAGAAATATGACTAAACTCTAAAGCTCAAAGTGCAAAGTCTAAGTTCATAGGCCAACACGTTTCTTTATTCTATGCAAAAATTTGAGTTTTACTTACTTGATAATTAGCCAGGCTAATACTGCAATTAGTAAGGCAAGGCAAGGCAAATTTATTTGTATAGCACAATTCAACAACAAGGTGATTCAAAGTGCTTTACAGAGACATTAGAAACAAAAACAAATAAAAAGCATGATTTAAAATTGATTAAAACAAGCAAACAAACAAACTAACTAAACACACACATTTCACACCTGTTCGCGCGATCTGAACCCTTATCGTAAGGGGAGCTACCAGTCCTTCTGTGGACGAGCTACTTTCTATTTTAAATTCCCTGAATTTAAAATACTCTCTAGACCCAGTCTAGACCCAGCTGGGGAGCTACCCAGAGCTCTAAACCCACTTAACAAACAAACAAACAAACAAACAAACAAACAAACAAACAAAACAGTATATAAAATCAAAACAGATAAAATCAGAAATAGATAAGATCAGTAGTTAATGTAAGTTTGGAAATTTAAGCTTAACAAACAAACAAAACAGTATATAAAATCAAAACAGATAAAATCAGAAATAGATAAGATCAGTAGTTAGTGTAAGTTTTGAAATTTAAGCTTAAAAGTGTGGATTTGGTGCTTTATTCAAATGCAGCTGAGAACAGGTGAGTCTTCAGCCTGGATTTAAATAAACTGAGTGTTTCAGCTGATCTGAGGCTTTCTGGGAGTTTGTTCCAGATATAAGGAGCATAAAAGCTGAATGCAGCTTCTCCGTGTCTGGTTCTGACTCTGGGAACTGATAAAAGACCGGATCCAGATGACCTGAGGGATCTGGAAGGTTCATACTGGGTCAGGAGGTCACTGATGTATTTTGGTCCTAAACCATTCAGAGCTTTATAGGCCAGCATCAGAACTTTAAAGTCTATCCTCTGACGGACAGGCAGCCAGTGTAAAGACCTCAGAGCTGGACTGATGTGGTCCACTTTTTTGGTCTTAGTGAGGACTCGAGCAGCAGAGTTCTGAATGAGCTGTAGTTGTCTGACTGATTTTTTAGGTAGACCTGTAAAGATGCTGTTACAGTAATCAAGCCTACTAAAGATGAATGCATGGACTAGTTTTTCCAGGTCCTGTTGAGACATCAGATCTTTTATCCTTGAAATATTCTTGAGGTGATAGTAAGCTGATTTTGTTATTGTCTTAATGTGTTTTTCTAAGTTTAGGTCTGCATCCATCACTACACCCAAATTTCTCGCCTGGTTTGTGGTTTTTAGATGTATGGATTGAAGTTCTCTGGTGACCTGTAATCGTTTTTCTTTGGCGCCAAAGACTATTACTTCAGTTTTGTTTTTGTTTAGTTGGAGAAAATTGTGGCGCAACCAGTCATTAATTTCCTCAATGCATTATCATTGAGTATCAAAAAAATCCTTTAAAGTAAACAATCTGTAAGGACATAGTGTTAAAACACTAATGCTGGTTTTGAAAATTAAAAATAATAATGAAAATATCAAGGATTCATTATAGAAAAACTGAACAGGTACATTATGAGAATGTGTTTAGTTATAATTTCTCTTCAGTGGAGTTTAACCTTTAGGATGTTACTACAAAGTAACGTGGTGCTGTATACAGCTGACCAGAATACTGTTCTGTGAGAAATGTGAATATTAGAGCCACATTCCAGTGAAAATATTTATATAAACACTTTACAAAAAACGTAACAACGCTTTATAAATTTAAGATGTTGTAGCTTTATTCTCAATTTGCCATCAATAGTAAAAACATGTGTAGCATCACCACAGTGTCTATTTTCCAATTTTTTACACGCATCATTGTTAATCGTCCATAAATTTTGGGTGCCTTTTGTTCCTCCCTAAATGATTTCATCCTTTACTCTGACATGACTGCTCGTTGTCAACTGCACACAAGTGAAAAGCACAACTGGGGAGTGCATTTAAGTGTCCCTCACTTCTCATTATGCATCGCACTGAGGAATTATTGGACGCACCCGCTGCTTTGGAAAAGAAAAGCTGTTTGGCTAATTGAATTTTAACCTTCTGACAGCTAAAATGCATGAGCACATGGAATTGTGCTCGTCCCAGTGAGGTTGGAAAACTGATTCACCTCATTGACCTTCGGTGATGTCTTTTTGGATAAAAAGTGTGTTTTTCTTAAATGAGGCCCGATTGTGGTTTTACTTTATAACACCCAGCTGCTGAAGCACAATGCATCCAGCAGCACGTTGCCATGCATGGTACTTCGCTTTGTCAACAGGAGAGAGTGAAATGGAGTCTTTGGGCAATGAACAGCACTCTCTCTGAAAGGATCAAAGAGCTTCTCTAGAGCTCTTTTCCGTTTGTGCTGTTGCCTCTTTGAAGATGCCCACAAGCCAAACATCAGGTGCAACAATGTGTGAAAACCTCAAACCGATCTGAAGACGTTGGCTGAGAATGCGAAGACACCGGATCCTCATAAACTAACACGATGTTGTGAAAACGGTGACGGTATATGCTATCGGTGTCTGCTGTGTTGATAGGAAGTGTCATTGGATCCTTTCTCGCACAGGGTCCTGGTGACTTGTCATTTGTTGAAAAGGGAGTTGTCTCAGTGATATATGGGTGTTGTAATCCCTGCAGTGAGAGCCCTGATGTTTACCCAACCCCATATTTCCTCCTCCTCAAAGAGCCCGAACCGGGAACCCTAAACCTGAGAAGAGATTAGCCGGCCAGGAAGAAAAGAGAGGGAGAGAAAGGAGAAGAGGGAGGGGAGGGAAGAGGAAAAGAAGAGGACTCTATAGGCCTATTCTCCTCTACCTGTTCAGATCTGGGTCTGAAAGGCAGACAGGTGAAACCGTACACGACCAAGTGAAAATCTTGCTGTGACGCCCGTGGAGTTGTACTCCTGCTGAAGTCGGGGGGAGATTAGGGAAGGCTGCTGTCTCTGTGTTTTCAGCTCACTCCTGACTATTTCACATCCTAAATCCAACAGTTATTCTGTGCCGAATAAAAGAATGGTTTTTCATGGCGATGCAGAGCATTGGATAAAAGGAAACAAGTTCAGTGAACTGGATATCTCTACTAACCACATATCACAAAATCTTTGCGTACTTAAATGATTTTTTAAAGAAAAAATCATTTAAGAATGACTGCCGGTAAATTCCGCCAGAGCCACTGCCGCCCCTCAGATAAATCTGAGGGGCGGCAGTGGCTCTGGTATCAAGCCAAAGCGTTTAGGAACTATTATGATTGATGATCGATGCAAACAAGGGTATTTATGCTTGTCAAAAAAATGAAGTAAATGTAGCCAGGAATGTGCAGGGTTGTTTTACTACACAAACGTTCCTACTTTCGCCCATTAGTAACAGTGTCTAAGTTTTTTTTTTTTAAGGTTTTAAAGATAAAATTGTTTTCTAAAAATCCTGCTATGCTAGATGCCATAATACTACCCAGGACTAATTGACTTGATGAAAAGTTAAGAGATCAGTAAATCACAATATATACCAAATTTTATTATAACTACTTTGGTTCTTACTGGTACTTTTTAGTACAAATACCAGCCTAATAGTAGTCCTACTGAAATAACTGGATGGCAACTACAGCTGATGTTTAAAAAAAGAAGAAGCAAGTGGATCACCAGACATTAGAAACAAACAAGTGAAGCTCTTTTCGTGACATCTCTGTGTTTGCCTGCTGTTAGGGTCAAGAGAAATCAAGGATGGTTGCTGTCTCCGCTCACTGCTAACCTTTCTGTTAGATGTGACTGGTGTCTGGTGTTAATTTTTCTGTTGGAACGTTAATAAATGTATTCAATTATAACCTACGATTGCATGCAGTAGTCTCCTCTGATATTTTAGTCCAGTTGAAAATAAGAGATAAATTGTGAGTTAAAATAATAAACACTAAGTAACATCATATAACTTAATCCAAACAGTGCAGAAAACAACACAGATAAGAAATGACGTGGCATTACACAAATCTGTTTATTGTTACCAAAATGTTTCTGAGACACATTTGGCAGGTCTTTCAGTGGGTTCAGAGAGTAAAAGTTCAGTATCCACCCTGCCCCTTCACATAATTTTTCCCCTGTTGTTGTCTAAGTACTTGGCTTTCTTCTGACAATTATGTCGTTTTTACTTTAAGATCCTTCTGGAAAAGTGGATGAGAGCACTTGGCTCCCTCAGTTGAATCCTGACATCTCCATAAAGACAGAAGCCTGGGATCACTCCCCTCTTAGTAATGTATTTGTAGAGTTAGGGTCGAGCCATTCACTGCCTTGACATGTGCAGAATATCAAGCTTGATCTTCCACGCTGAGTGCTCCAGATGTGTGTTGGTATGTGTGAAACTTGACCGCTGGAGTTTGGCTCAAAGAATTAGACATACCAAAGCGGTGTTTACTCAGCTTTGATTTCATAGATTAAAAAGACCAGCAGCGTTGTGTTTGGGTTGATGTGTCTTGAATCAGGGAGAATCTTGCAGACAATTGGAAAATGACATTCCAAGAGGGAATATATTTGAAACAGAGAGTTTATTCTTATGGAAGATCGGTTTAAGCCAGTTCTTCACAATGAGTTTGTAAACATTCAGTCACGCAGAGAAAGAGCCGAACATACATGTATATTTGTTTTGCCAATTGGTTTTTAGGCCTTTCTGACCACCCACGGTAGTCCTGGTTTCAGTTTACTTCCAGTTATGTGGTGGGGAAGTGCAGCTCTGCTGAAATTATGCTTTCAGTTAACGGACCTCATCAAGGTTTGTTTTTGTGCCACTCACCTTCTTACTCTACTCGTGCTTTTATTTGCAGAGACCTTGGCACACGTGCTTGCGTGGCTGTTTATGGTTGAAAATAGCTGTAGAACAGCACGTAACAAGTTCAGACCAAAAAAAGTAGAGCAGAAAGCCCCAAGAGGTTGGTAAAAATGTGGCCGTCCTCATCAGTCCTTATGGAAAATTAGAAACGAGGATTAAAATCCATATTGCTTTCCTCCGAAAAATAAAAAATACTTTTTCTCATGTAAACTGATATCGATATGTATCCCAATATAAATCAAATCACTATTTCTGTTAACCCTAAAGGTTCCCCTTTAAACCTAATTTGATATATAAACATAAGGTTAATTTTTTTCCTGTCAGAAGTTAAATATGATAAATATACTGCAACATTGTACAACTTATGTTTATATTGCTAAGACCTTTGCATGATAATTATGTTATTGTTTTATTGCCTAGCTCTGTGTGCACCCATGAAGTCAATTGATGCAGTTTTCTTGGTGCTAGCACTGAACCCACTCACCAAAATACAGCCACTTCTGGCTACAAAGCCTCAAGATGACAGTGGCCATTTGAAGCATCAAAATGCAAATCCACAAACTATGATGTTATGTCTCTGGATCTGCAGCCATCCTCTATATACAGTCTATGTGCCCAACCGACGATTTTCCACAGCTGACATGTTGAATTTGCCTGGTTAAAACTGCAAAATGAGTTTTTCCAAGAGTTTTCTCACGAAGCCTTGTGTAAAAACATTTTTCTTAACAGTTTCTTGTAGCAATTCTGTTCACTCTTCATCTCTCAAACCACATGGGTAGCATCCCCCTGTTGTTTAGTCTGCAGCACACTGGTATTTTGACAGGAGTATAAAAACATTGTGTTGCACCTATGTTTGCATGTTTAGCATTAGCGATGGAAGTGAGGGCACCGAGTCTTGGCCAGGATGCTGCTGAAAACCCAGGTAGTAATAAATGTCTTGTTTTCTAAAATCTGCCTGCACCTGCAGCTGACCTCAGATGACCTGCGATATGGAGTGTATTTAGCCTCCCTGGGTTTCTGTAAGTGATACAATGTGATCAGTAAATGAGGCTTCTGTGGCGAGTGTGTGTGCGCTTGTTCTTCTCTCTCAGCGCACGGAGGATTTGGTATGTCCCAGTTCATAACTCCCCACCCATGCCTTCATGCATTCATACCTCCTCAACTAAGGATCCATTGTTCTTGCACACTGTTTTGAGGTCTGTCTTTCGGTGAGTTCAATTCAAACAAAGTCATCTCTCACCAGAGCTTGTTCAAAAAGTTCTCACTGAAGGGCTCCGGTGGAAATACAGACCACCTCAGTGTCCCATTCTTAGCAGAGTTTTCCTTTTCTCTGGAGGGTACACAGAAGGAGAAGTCGCACATGGAACATGACTAACAAACTGCTTTGTTTGCCCGACGGATGCCCCTAGACAGGATATTTTGGAAACCCTTGTTGAAAGAGCTTTTCCAGTGTACCGTGAAAAGGTTGTGTGGCAGCAGTTGTTCTCTCAATGTGATCTCAAAAGGCAGTTATCAGGACAAAAGTTCTTTTTTTTAACCTGTCAGCTCTTTTGGACTTTTGGAAAGTCTGAGGAAGCCTCACAAAAGTAGGGCGGGATACAGACTTATTCATTTTCCTACATTATAGTCCCTTTCAGATGAAGTGAGGCAGAATGGGAATGATGGGAATATCTAAAATACAGACATTCAGGCAGCAACACTAAATACCTCAGCAAAATTCAATAAAAACACACTCCCTAGAGACGCTTCATCTCTGAGAAGTACGAAATAATACTTATGTCACTGTCATCTCTGTCAGCTTTAGGTCCCAGTCTCTTAGCTTGGATACAGACGGCTTTTAAATTTATGGCTGAACTTTCAGTGTAAGCCTGATATATACTCTGAAAGTTGTTTAGACCTGAAGCTCAGCAGTAAATATTAGCACTGTTTGGATCTAAATCTAATATTTGGATGTATGTGTGTGAGCGTTTTCTTTCTTCTCTGTCTCCTGTCACTTTAATCCAAGTGCCTGACTGAAGTTTGGCAGTTATTGGTCATCTTTTATTCATTCCATCTCAGTAGATTGAAGATAGAGCCTCTGTTCGTTTGTCCCATAATGTGCTGCGGTCAGTATCCCCGTCATTATCATATCTGGAAAGTATGTTTACTGATATGAAATACTTTTATTTTTAGTTTTATTTCCTTTCTTCTTATCTCCTGTCGTTGCATATTTTGTTTTTGTCTTTCAGTTAGATTTACTATCTTTTCTCCAAGCAGCAAAACTGAACATTAGCTTTCACATAAAACTGCACGTCTTGGTACAGATCACAATTATATACATTTCCTTTCCTTGCTCTTTCTTCTATCACTTCCATGTATTATTTCTAACTTCCTGTAGAGCACAAATTTACCATGGATCTGAAATGTTATGTGCAAGAAAATAAATTAATCTTCATAATTGATTTATGTTGTTTTTTTAAGCACAGAATGCAAAAACGATGCCAGGACTTTTAATACTCTCTGTTGTGGGTTATGTTGATCAAACAAAGGGAGTAGTTTAAATGGAAGAAAAAAAGTATGACGTGTAGCCTAAAACTACACTAAAACTACATTTTAATACTGATGCCTGGACTAAAAGTACTCTTAATGCTCCAGCTAGAGCTGAATATAAGTTTACCATTTTGGCAAAACGTTTCAGTTTTCTTCCTGCTTTGTGCACATTCCCATTACATTTCTTTTCTTGAACTGCTCTGTAATCTTCATGCAAATTCTGTAACACAGTTCTTCACTATTACTGTTTTAACTGTTTTAATATTCTCATCTACATCTACTTTTTTTAATCCCAATAACCCACCAGTCTATTGGCTCAATGTGTCGCTAATTATATGCTGCTAAACAAATCCACTAAACCAATCCACAGAAACTTTTGTCAAATTATATCCGAAAAGAAATCCCAAAGTTTCCAAAATTAACTTGACACCAAAGAATAAAAAATAAGATAAAATGTATTGTACTGGTGTATTGCTTGGTGCTGCTTTCAGTAGAGGGAGTTAGTCATTCTGCCACAGCTCCTGATTACATCAATGAATCTCTACAGGACATTGGTGGTGTAACATTCAGGGCTCTAATCAGACTGACCAGTAATTGAACCTGTTATCCCCCTCTCCTTTCTCAGTTTAGCCCCTAGCTACTGCCTGTCTTCAATGATACACGGAGAGGAGGGAGAGCAAGAGGACCACAATACCCACTCAGGGACGAGCTGTCAGAAGCCCTGAAACACTATCCTCTCTGTGTTAAAAGCACTGGGTGTTTTTAGCAGTATTATATCACTGGGATTCAGTAAGGCAGGTCGTTTGGGAAGAGTTTTCCTGAGAAATGACTTCTATTAAAGAGCATTGCTCACCGAGGCTCACATTAGGTGATGGTTTTGACTTTTAAGACTCCCAGAGTGGAGAACGCTGTCTGGCCACAATGCCAGTAATGATACTGCCCTCAAGTGGATCCTACAGCCGTTTGTACTACAGCACTTTTATGTCACAGAGAAAAATGCAGAGACAGTAAAATATTAGGATGATGAAAAGAGGTGATAAAAACTCTCCTGATGTTCTTGGCCACTTTAGCTATGGTAGCTAGTGTGACTCTAACAACTCTTTCCAGTTCTCTTAGCTTGGGGTCAGTGCCAAGCCTTTCCATAAGCTGTTTTTATATTAGGACCTGGTTCTTGGCATTTTATAAAGGGAATATGAGTGGACCAGAGGGCCCAGGTTCTCATGAGAATGACAGAGATGTGCAAATTATCACAGCTAAAAGCCCTAATTGCCTGAAACCTTTCTGCATCAAAGCTGGCCCTTCTTGTGTGGCAGAAGTGCCGCTGCGTGCTCTTTAAGATGGAAAGGTTGATTGCATCAGTGGCATTTAGAAGTAGAGAGTTTGAGGATCGCTTATTGTGTGGTCCACTGATGCTCTCCTCCCCCATTCTTCCCCATGTATTTCAAAGACCTGTCACCTCACGACTTGTCAAAATCTTTCCTTCAAACAGTAAGCAAAAATAGAAGCTAATGATTGAAGTTCCATTCTGTAAACTTGCGGTTGCCGTGTGGAATAACAGGCCTGTTGCATGTGTTGCATTTGTACACATGGGAATGATTGGGAACATTTTCCCTTTAGTTACTGCACCGTCATAGGATTATACAGTAGATCGCATTGTTTATGTGTCAAAACAAAGCTGTAACTTAATTTTCTAATGGGCCTGCTTGCCGCAGCTGAAATCCGCGTTTTTGTAGCACAAGCCTTAAAATTAAAAGAAAACCCTTAAGCTCTCCACAACTCTCTCCAGCTGTGGTTTGTATCCAGTGGTATTTTCCCCTTGATACCAGTTCATATATTGTTTTCTCTCTGTTCTAAAATATAAAATCTGTGAAGAAAAACTACATGAATGCCATTTTGGCCACCGAGAGATTGGACGTGTCACTAATGGATGTAGCAGACAGTGTTGGGGGGAAAAAGTGTTTCAAAATGTAAATGTGTTGCTTTCCTATTTAATATGACATACACTAGCGATCGTCCTTCCACTAATGTGAATAAATGATGATACTTTTGGCTTTAAGTGAGGATTTGTGGCAGTTAATCATTATGAAGTGGAAAGTGAGGTTCCCTCACGAATAATAATAATAAAGTGAATCTCGTAAAATCCAGCCCTTTTAAAATAAAATAAAATACCCTCCTGCTGTCTGCACTTAGACTTTGGCCTGCCTTTGGAACATCTGATGATTAATTCCACATTGTAAACAGGTGAGGAGTGCCTATTAGCTCATAAAGGACCATCAATCAAACTAATTTGCTTGTGGGTTTCGTCTCACGGGGGCTCAGTTATGCTTTGGCTTGAGGTTTCATCTCATGTCAGTCCAAATGCCCACTCCCAGTCTGTTTATCTCAGCTCTGCCACAGTGAGAAAAATTCAGCTTCGAGTTAACTGGTTTATTCATCTACATACGACTGGAGAGGCCGGGTCTGAAACAGTGGAAAACCATCTCAGTCAACGCTGGAGGACATGGGTTCTGATGATGATGAAGATCTGGAGACATGCAAATCCTCCAGGATCACATTCCACCTCCTAGTGTGTGTGCATGCATAGGCTCATGCACACTAAAGTGTCTATGCGGTCTGTGCATGTGTTCAGTCTTCTGTAGGCATCTGTCCCAACACATGTAATCCCTCTCATGGATGTTTGCGTGCCCATAACAATGAGCCAGTGAGCTGCTTTATTCATCCTGTATGGTCCACAGTGGAAAGAGGAGACACGAGCTGTGGCACCCCCGCCAGCGGCAGCTAAACAGACATACCAGCTCTTGTATGTCAAGAAAATCTACTTGCTGGAGTAAACTGCGGCTCTTCCATCAGTTTGCAAGTTCCTCACACTTAAGTCATATAGATTTCAGCCTGAAAGCAGTTTAATATGCAAATGTCTCTGAGGGCTTGGAGTTTGTTGTTGTAGTAAGTAATTCTACCCTTTTTCTTATGCCTTTTCCTCAACCGCATTTGAAGCCTGAGTGGCAGTTGTGACTACTTAAAGCTGTGCCACGAGTCAGTGAAGAGCTAAAGTCGTATTTGTGTTCCACTGTGCAAGAAAACTACTGGATTTAATAATGATGTTTTATGAAGCGTGATTCATATTTCAAAGGCTGCATATCTGGAGTGGAAATAATTCAGCACTGGGTCTTAGGCAGGCTTAAAACTTTGATCCTCCTTGGTGATCTTGACTTGATTTTTTTCTGTGTGTTTTTGTGTTCAAATTAAAATGTTTGGGGTTTTTTTTCCTTGTCTATTAGAAGACAGACTTCTATAATTGAGCGATTAGTTGTGGTTTAATAGCCGTAGCTGTCTTCCATTTGCAAAGAGACATCCGGCATTCTTGCTACTTTCCCAGGGTCCTCGTCCCGTACACTTGGGTGGTAATCAGCTGATAATCGTGCTCATCACATTTATCATACCCACAGTATTTCAGATCATCCAAACACATGTAGCATTTCAAAAACCTTCCGTGTGAACATGTAATTGGTTTTAGATAACAACTGAAGGAATGCTTTCATCTAATAAACAATGAAAAGACGCAATCACATTTACCAAAACTTTCGGTTTCTCGCACTGATGAACCAGTGCATATTCCTTAGTCTATATGAGTAACTTTGTGCTATCAGCCACATTCTGTTGACTGCTTACAGATGTACTGCCCAATCTCCTCGTTTCATTGTACCATTGATTAAACCACAGAAGAATGGCTTGGGTACACGATAAAGAAAAATGGCACCCTTGATCTTATTCCTCAGAAAAATCAAAAGGCATACTAAGAAGCGGTGGCATATGACAGAATGGCTCTGGAGCCCATTCATCATATTTTAATTCCATATATTATTTATTTATTTTCTTCCATTTCACCTATGTTACTTTAATCAATGAAGCTAAAATTGGTGATCTGTACTCCAATACCTCAGTTCCCCCTTCAGTTTCTTGGTGTGGAAAATCAATGTCATCTGATTCCTCCTCCTGCTGGTTCTGATTATTGAGGAGTGCTCTAGGAGCTCTGGATCCCAGGTTTTCTTGCTCCCTTTATCCACGGTCAGGCCCAATTCCACGCTCATCGCTCTCACACCTCGTTGCACTCCCATCCAGGCCCTGCACAAGCTGGCTAGTGGAGCTAGGCTTTAAGGTCAAGAAAGGACAGAGTGACAGAAAGCTTATTTTCTGCTCCAGATGCGTTAAACTGCCGACACCAATCTGTAATACTAAATGTATTTAGAAGCCAGGTCCAAATATGTGCTAAACAGGATGTTCCAGATCACAAATCACAGATGATTTGTCATTTTAGCAGGATATATTTTTAATATATTTTTATTTTCCTCTATGTGGGTGTTAGAAAATTAAAAGCTTTGTGAAAAGCCCTCCTAAATGTTTTTATTCCTTTCTAAGAAACCCTTCATTTTGAGAGTTGGCTGATGAAAGCGGCTGCAGACCCAGGAGAATAGCTGTCAGCCTGGTTGGTGTTATTTTGCTGAAATACTGCAAGTCTGATTCAAATCTGTTGTAAGAGATAATTTGCCATTACTAAAACCTGGATTCTGCATTGTAGGTTTGACCCTTCTTTTTGTCTGACAGTATTGCACTTTGATAGGTTTGTTTTTGGATCTTAAACAAGACAAGCGAAAGTGGGAATAATGATAAAGACTTCCTGAACAAAGCATGGTGGGTTTCTAAGTGACAATATGTTGAGTGGATTATATAGCTTTTGGTGGTATGTCTTCCACCGCAAACATTGCAAATATGTGCAATGTTTTGGAAAGCTTTACAGACAGTAACTAAAGGTTGAAGGGCTGAGCTAGTGATTACTTATTATAACAAGGGTTGCATACCTCTGCCAAGGCAGAAAATTCCCTCTGCACTATGCATGAGTTGAGTACCAGGATTAAGAAGAACATCTGGACCCAGTATAGTCTCTGATATTTTCTTGGGAACATCCAGGCGATATCTCACAATGTCTTCTTATTGCAATCTCTGTGAGTTCGATGTGCCCACTTCAGGCCAAAAACAAATTTACTGCCACAGCTGGAGGAGTTTAAGTATCACCGGGTCTTGTTCATGAGTGAGAGGAAAGTGAAGCAGGAGATCGACTGATGGATTGGTGCAGTGTCAGCAATGATGTGGACTCTGTAGCGGTGAAGAAAGACCTGAGCACGAACGCAAAACAGTCGATTCATTGGTTGAGCTCTGCTCCTACACTCACCTCGCGGTAGTGTCAGAAAGAATACGATTGTGGATACAAGCATTGGAAATTAGCCTCCTCCTATGGGTGTCTGGGCTCAGAGATGGGATGAGGAGCTGGCCATTTGGGACTCAGAGCTTCCTGGGCACCTCCGAGTATTTGAGATGTTCCAGTCGTGTCCTTTCCAGGAAGAGGACCTGAGACACCCCCAGGATATGCTTTCAGCTGGCTCAGAAGTGCCTTTGTGTCCCCCTAAATGTGCTGGAGGAGGTGGCCGGAAAGCGGAAGGTCTGGATGTCTCTGCTTAGACTGCTGCCCCTAAACCCAGATAAGCAGTGATAGATGGATCTGATATGTATTTGAGAGGTATAGAGATGGTCAGAATCAATTGCACAGATAATAGGGTGCCAAGTGAGGAACTGTGATACTGCACAAGGAAGTCACAGTAAGACAGTGGTGAAGTGTGCAGTAGGAGTGACAGATGGGTTTAAAGTGGGAGTAGGATTCGATCAGGGATCTGCTCTGAGCTCCTTTGCGATGGTGATGGACAGGTGAACAGTTGAGGACAGGTAGGAGTTTCTGTGGACTATGATGTTCATAGACAACATTGTGATCTGAGCAGGTGGAAGAGAACATGGAGGGGTTTATTTATTTATTTATTTATTTAGGACAGTGCAGTTTAATGAACATAAATGTAAAAAAAAAAAAAATTACATGAATGTAAACATACCAGATTATAGCCAAGGGCTAATTTCCATCTGTTGTCCTTAAGCATAAAAATAGACATAATAATTCATAAAAATTCATCATTCATTCATAATAAAAACTCCATCACCAAACTTACACATACACACCATTCTGTTCCCAAATAAAACATTAAAACTATACAACTTATACATGATCACACACTTGATTTGTCCATAACCAGTTTTTAACCTTTGCCTTAAACAAATTGAATGTCGAGCATTCTCTAATGGGTTGAGGAAGACTGTTCCACAGATGGCCACCCTGGACAGAAAGGACGTTCTGCCCAAATGCTGTCCGTCTGTGGGGTATAAACAAGTCTCCTCGGATTGTAGCTCGAGTGGTCCTGTCTGAGCTTTCTTTATGCCTAATGAACTGCTTTAGTGGTGGTGGAGCAAGGGAGTGTAAGACTTTATATATTAAACTCACTCTTTTAAGTTTCACTAAGTTATTGAAGTTCAGTAATTTATGTTTTTTTAACACATGACAGTGGTGGTGGGAAGTCGGTTTTTTGTCAAGTAGTTTTAAACTTCTTTTATAAATGTTTTCAATAGTTTTAAGTCTTGTTGGACAAGCAAGTGACCAGGACGTCAAACAATAGTCCATATGAGAGATGATCATTGAGTAAAAATAAGTTTTTGCAACATTCATATTTAAATTATTACGTATATGATTAAAATTTCGATTATTTAATTTAAGTACCTGGGACACTTTATTTATGTGACTCTTGAAGGACAATGTTGGGTCTAGAATGACCCCAAGATATTTAAATTCTGGAGCTAATTCAAGCTCTACTCCATCCAGGAATATGTTTGACTGCTTCAAGTTTAAGGGGCGTTTTGAAAAATACATACCGACAGTTTTTGAGGTGTTCAACATTAGGCATGAGTCCTCCAGCCAGCTATGCATTAATGCTAAAGCAGCTGTAAGATCTTTTGCCACCTGCTGGACACTATTTGCTTGCGTATATATAACTGCATCATCTGCATACATTTGAGTAAATATATTTGGACAGACTTCAGGTAAGTTATTGATAAAAAGAGAGAACAATAAGGGCCCAAGAACAGATCCTTGAGGAACCCCTGTATCACAGTCTAAATATGGAGATTTAACCCCATCCAACACCACACACTGTTTCCTGTGTGAGAGATATGAGGCAAACCACTGAAGAGCCTGACTGGAGATATTAAACCGAGTCAATCTGGATAACAATATCTGATGGTTTACAGAGTCGAAAGCCTTCCTCAGATCTAAAAATACAGCTCCAACACAGGGACTCTTGTCCAGCAAGCTCTTCAAGTTCTCCACTAACATACACAGGGCAGTATCTGTGGAGTGATGTGCCCGAAAGCCAAACTGCAATGGATGTAATGAGGGTTGGGTGTTTTCTAGGTGAGCAGTGAGGAGTTTAACCACCCACTTCTCAGCTATTTTAGATACGACCGGGAGTATGCTTATGGGGCGATAATTAGCCATGTCAGTCTTCACACCTGCTTTGAAAATTGGTGTAACTGCAGCAATTTTCCAATCTGTTGGAACAATGGAGTGTTTGAAAGACATATTCAAAACATGAGTTGTTGGACGTACAAGAAAATCCATATGTTCCTTTAGGAAGTTTGTGTTAATACCATATACATCAAGTGCTTTTGATTGTTTTAAACCTGTAATTAGTTTAGCAACTTCAGTGTCTGAAATATGAGTGATGGTGAACAAATTTTGACCAACATCATTCACATTATCAGAGCATATGACTGAGTCAAAGCTCTGACTGATCTCCTTAACAGATGAAATAAAGAAAGTGTTTAAGTTACTGGCAATAGATAGAGGCTCTCTAACAATAGAGTTATTTACATAAAGTTCAATTGTGTTTTTACTTTTGTTTGAATGACGGCCAAGTAATTTATTTAAGTGTTGCCAGATAATTTTACCATTACCTTTGGCTCTTTCAATTATATTTATAAAAAATTTTGCTTTGGCCTGTCTCAAACTTCTTGTTACTTTATTCCGCATTGAAGTAAATCTCTGTCTATCCAGAGTTAGACCTGTTTTCAGGAACTGCTTTAGTAATTGATCTCTTGTTTTCATTAAATTCTTGCACTCTTTGTTTAACCAGGGCAAATTAGATGTTGTCTTTATTTTTTGTCGAGCTCTAATGGAGTATGTTGATATAACATCCTTGACAATGTCAGTGAAGTGACTGCTGCAGAATTGTGGATCATCACTACACAATAAAGGCTCCCAGTTAACTGATGCTAATGCTTCTGCTACATTTTGTCGCTGACTTCTTGGTATGAATTCATAAAAGGATCTCCTATTAGATGAACTTTGAAAGTCATTCTTAACCTGTGATTTTATAAGTTTTCTAGAAAATAATATAAAATTGTGGTCTGAAATACCAGTGATAAAATTATAAGATTTAATAATTCGCTCGGGCTTATTACTGAAAACCAGATCTATTTTAGTTTTAGAGTGTCTTGTTATTCTTGTGGGTTGTTCAATGTGTTGAGTAAAGTTCAAAGTCTCCATTATGTCCTTGAGTGTTTTTCTGTCCTTTTCACAGTCCCAGTTGACATTAAAATCTCCCATTACAATTATTTCATTAGACTTATTATTTATAGCATGATATTTAAGTAATATCTGTAGTTGTTCATAAAAAATATTCTTTGCTGAAGGAGGGCGATATAAACAGATCAACGTAAATGACATTTCTGGGGAAAGAGTGATTTTAACAGAAATATGTTCTATTTCGACATCTATTGGTGAACTAAGTAAAGAGCAATCCAGGTGTTTATTTTACATACACAAGTATTCCTCCTCCTCTTGTTCCAATTCTATCCCTTCTGAATACTGTGTACTCTGGAAAGACAACCGCAGACTCAGGAGAAGAACTTGTGAGCCAAGATTCAGAGATACCCAAAATAGAAATATTGGAATTGCTTAGAATATGTTCCAGTTGCTCATGCTTTGGTAACATACTGCGAATGTTAATGTGTCCACATAGAAGCCCCTTTGGTTTATTTTTAGTGTCCCAGATTACTTTAGCCTGATTAAATGTCTTGCAGATCTTTGTTCCTCTGTAAATTTTAATAGCAGGATTTCTTGTCCTTTTGTTGACAATACTATGAGCATTTAATGATGAGAAACCCTTTACCGGAGACTGTAGTTTGGGTACAGCAGGTGGGAGCCCAGGCAGCCGAGGTGGAGACCCAGACAGCCTAGGTGGAGGTCCGAGCAGCTGAGGTGGAAGCCCAGGCAGCTGAAGTGTAGGCCCAGCTAGCTGAGGTGGAGGCCCAGGCAGCCGAGGTGGAGGCCCAGGCAGCCGAGGTGGAGGCCCAGTCAGCTGAAATGGAGGCCCAGGAAGCTGAAATGCAGGCCCAGGCAGCTGAGTTGGAGGCCCAGGCAGCTGAGGCGTAAGCCCTGGCAGCCGAGGTGGAGGCCCGAGCAACTGAGGTGAAAGCCCAGCTAGCTGAAATGGAGGCCCAGGCAGCTGAAATGGAGGCCCAGGCAGCTGAAATGGAGGCCCAGGCAGCTGAAATGGAGGCCCAGGCAGCTGAAATGGAGGCCCAGGCAGCTGAGGTGTAAGCCCTGGCAGCCGAGGTGTAAGCCCTGGCAGCCGAGGTGGAGGCCCGAGTAACTGAGGTGAAAGCCCAGCTAGCTGAAATGGAGGCCCAGGCAGCTGAGGTGTAAGCCCAGGCAGCCGAGGTGGAGGCCCAGGCAGCTGAAGTGTAAGCCCTGGCAGCCGAGGTGTAAGCCCTGGCAGCCGAGGTGGAGGCCCGAGTAACTGAGGTGAAAGCCCAGCTAGCTGAAATGGAGGCCCAGGAAGCTGAAATGGAGGCCCAGGCAGGCCTAGGCTAACTAGGCTAATTAGTTGTAGCCAGTCCAAATCACTGATGTTTGAATTAGGTCCAGGATTTAGTTCTATATCACCAGCCAAAAGTAGCATCAGAACAAGTTTCAGAATCTCCAGCGACAGTTGTGGTATATCTGATTGTTCATGTTTACCTGGGGGTGGTCTGGCATGACCAAAATCCAAGAATCTTGTGAACAAAAGATGTTGACTCCATTTGGCTGGGAAAGTGGTATAATTATCCAGCTTTCTTGAACATGTCGAACTCCACAGAAGATAAAAATGTATAAAAACAAAAAGACAAGTTGATGTCAAGATCCAGGGGTTTTTAGATGGTTTTTTAGGTGGGTTTTTTGGCAAACGCACAGGACCTGCCAAGCCGTGTGTCTGCACCCTAGCAGCCATCTTGTTCTTTGTTCAACTCATGGTAACATGGTGTATGTAGGTTGAAGGTATGCAATGGAGAGAAGAGGAACAAAAGTAGAAGCAAGACAAAGTACAGTTGGAAAGGTGAAGATGCAAGGAGAAGAGGTAGTCAAGGTAGAGGATGATGCATGGTTTATAGATGGTGGCAATAGTTAAAAAATTCAAAAAAGCTTCATGCAAAGAAAAGAGGAAGACAACAGAGAAGATTAATGCAAAGCATTAGTGTGACAGGAGGTGACGCTTGAGATAATGTTGGTGAAACTAAGGCAGTGGCAGTCCCTAAAGTGAGGAGCTGAAAGATCTCATTACAGTCTAATTATCTGCTGGGAAACACTGGATCCTTTGGGGTCTTGACGTGTGCCTCCACCCCCAGCCTCAACAGTTCAGTGCTGATTTGTCAGCACGAGGGCGAGCTGCGCAATATGAAGGAGGTGGTTTTTAGCCATAAGCTGCAGGTGCTGTAGCAAACAAAAAACATGAATGTTTTTTGGTGTTTGAGTAGAAAACATTTTACTGCATTACAAAAATTTAATCTTTTCCAGACCTTTGCTTTTCTTTTTCTCTCTCTGTGTGTGCTGTTTTGTGTTCTGAGTATACTCTTTGCTGCGTGTTGTTGCACATTTGTCTTTAATGCTTAATGCTACATCAGCTACATCAAAAGCCATAATGAAGTCCACAGTTTCTATATGAAAAAGGGCAGGTTGAGCATGAAGCATAAATCTGTGTAAGGAAACAAGCCATGGTTTTAAAAAAGCGAAGCTCCTTGAACTCCATTCCCTTTGAAAAAATGGAAAACAGGTCACTCACTGACGTCATCAAGAAACTAAATCAAAGTAGGGAGTCAATGCAGCCTAAAAGGAATGAAATCAGGGGAGTGAGAACCATTTAAAGTGCATTGCGCAGGCGGTCTGCATAGAAAAAAGAAACAGATACAGACGAGAGGAATCACGAAAGCAAAACAACCACAACAGTGGAGCCCGCCTTAAAGGGCCAAACTGGTCTCCTTTTGTCTGAACGTGTGGTTTACTGCAGATCTGTCCAATATCATGCACCATAAATATCAAAGGAGATCTTATCGGTTCACATTAAGAGAGCTTGACCACATTTCTGAAAAAAGAAACTGGTTTACTTCTGTTCCGTTCTGATCTTTTCGCCCTTTTTTGAAAATTGCTTTCGGCTGTTGATTGAACAAGCTGTGAAACTGACACGCTAGTCGAGAAAATCCACCACCAGAATTTGCGATTGTTAATATCAAATTAAAGTGGTGAATTCAGAATACCACGCACTTCATGCCGTGTTTAGATTTTTCTCTCGTTAGGGGAATTCTTGTGGATAGCGTGCGTGTAAATTTTAAACATCGAATTTGTCACTCGTGTCTGTGTAGAGCAGAGCACAGCCAAGCCACTGATGTTACAAATCCAACTAACAGATCTGTTTCTTTCTTTTGTCATTACTGCAAGTGGAACAACATGGGTGTGCTTGAACATTGTTTCCAACTGTTTTGAATTGGCTGCTAATGCTCACTGGATGCTTCTGGCTGAAGTTTTGAGGTTACAAACCCTGTGATGACTTAAACACACTCATGTCTCCTGAGAAGAGACATAAAAGTGAACAAATGGTTATTTGAACTGTTATGTTGGGACTTTATTCACACTAGCAGTGTGTTGTTGTCTTGTTTTAATTGAATGTTCTTTAAAAAATGACCTCACTGTCTTTTGTTTTTCTCCTCCTGTTGTCTCTCTGGCACCAAGCACTGGGAGAGGTCAGCGTCGCGGGTCGCCGAGATCGCGTCAGCCTTAATTCGGGAGAGGAGCCCTGCCCTGGTGGGACAGCTTCTGCAGGCATGAAGGAATCAGCACAACTGGAAACCACGCTGTGACTCATGAACACTCCTGGGATGAGATCGTCTGAGACTTTTCTTTGTAACCTTGAATCAATTACTGTAAGGTTAAATGTGTAAGTGTATAGATCATCAAGAAGCAGACTGAAAAAGAGACTTTTTTCTCTGTTGTTGGCCTGTTTATCTGTGTGTGCGTGTGTGCATGTGTATATAAAAAAAAAACTGTTGTGGTTCATCATAGTAAAAAAGAACCATGTCATCAGTTGGCTTATTTTTTATTTTTCAGAGTTTGTGTTCCCCAGACAAACAGTGTCGCTCTGTCGCACTGATGATTAAGATATGTGGCGCTTTGGCTGCAGATGATTCTTGTTGTCGGATCAGTTCAGTTCTGGTTTTTAATCGCTTTAAGAGTTATTTTGCTGCGGTTGTCACAGATATGCAATAACAGGCCACATCGCTTTGAATTATTACTGTGGAAATGTGAACTGCAGCGCGTATGCCAAAAAAGCTGGGTGTCAAATTCGCTGCCTTTACCACTGGATGAAGCTTTTTATGACTGAAACATGAACACGGAGCTGCTAATATTTTTGTACTTGAATAAAACAATGAATATGTCAAATCTGTGTTGTTCTGTGAGTCTTTCTTGAACATAAGTCATTCAAAGATGTCAGGAAAAAAAATAACATTTGAGAGTAGATATTACTAATACTGTTTTCAGAGAAACTTGATTGGTAATTGAAGTCCGTGAAGTCTGCCTGCGACCACATGCATCAGTGACGCCCTCCGGTGAAGCCGCTTAGTGCAGAAGAAGCTCGTGTTTCCTTCAGTGAGCCAACTCTGGTGAGCTGGTGGAATCCCATGTTCTTCTTGGAGAGACTTTGGAATAATTAGCATTCATTAAAAGTATGTTATTATTATGCAGTGCAGCTTTGTTCTGGAGCTTCCCTGCTCTTCCATAGATATATACAGAAAACTGACAGCAGGGAATAAAGAACAGAGTAGATATCAATGACAGCAGATTGGTATTTCTTTATATTTAACCTTTCATCATCTAAGTATCATACAGGCTGCCTGGATGTATTGTTTTACTGGCTGTAAAATAAAAAAAAAAAAGATCTTACAGGATCCTTTGGATTTTCTCTTTAGCTCAAAATGGTTGAAAAGTTAAGGTAATGTTAATACTGTAGCTGGTAAAATCTTTATGTCTTGATTTCTGTGTTCAGACAGATTGCTTTGTGCATCTGTGAAGGTCCTCTTCTCTCCAAAGCCATTCAATTTGAATTTTGTCTCTTGGACAGAACAGTAATAGAGTCACAGCCTCTTAAGATGTACTGGGATCCCTATCTTGGGGGTTTGTTTGTGCTGCAGTGTTCATGCTGGGCTTCTGTCCTGAAACACCATAAAAATGTTCCCTGACTTTGCTCCATTTTCATTCCATCTTTGCTTTGTTCTTAAATCCATTTGAAATCATACCTTAACAAGATTAACCAGTGAACAGCTTCAGCATTAAAACCACCTGTGGCCCCACCTCACAGCCCTTGTAATAGGTCAGATTTGTTAGGCCATGGACTCCAAATCCTCAGAAGATGACTTTTGATATGAAGCAACAAAAAGTAACCACCAGATCCTTTAAATCCTCTGAGATGCTAGGTATGACTTCCATGGATCAGACATGTTTTTCCAGCATGTTTTCCAAGATGCTTCATCAGATTGATATCGGGGAAATTTGGAGGTTAAGTCGTCACCTTCATTTTTCTGTGTAATGTTTCTCAAACCATTCAAAAGACCAATATTTATAGTGGATCAGAGTGTGTTAGTATTCTGAAGGAGGCTAATTTCACATCAGGATGGTGCACAATTAAAAGAAACATTCAGGTAGCTGGTATGTAAAGTCATAGCCACATGAAAGCCAGAACCCAAAAATTCCCAGCAGGATGTCTTCTATAGTGCATCCTACTGCCTTTCCTTCCCACAGATAAACAAGAGAAAGAAAGAAAAATGCCAGGCTACTTACTTCACCTTTTCACAGTCCAGTTTTAACATTTGTACATCTAATACAGTTACTGTCTATAATACAGTCCCGATCAAACGTTTAAGACCATTTGAAAAATGGCAAAAAATCATATTTTGTATGGTTGGATCTTAAAAAGGCTTGAAGTAGAGCTTCAACATGCAACAAGAAGAAATTGGAATGAGACAAAAAAAAATTTTGAGCATGCAATTTATTGAAAACAACACTTAACCTGAAACAGGCTGTTTTACAGCTGATCTAAAGTTAAGACCACATGTCTTTAAAAGGCCAAATCTGTATAAAAATGTGGATTCATTGTCACTTTCTGCCAGGTAGTCACACTGTCACGACGTTCTGGTGGTAAAGGCAAATAATCTTTCCCTTTTTGAACACAGTTGGGTTGTTGAACTGCATAAGCAGGGTCTCTCGCAGCGCACCATCGCTGCTGAGGTGGGACGCAGTAAGACAGTCATTTGGAATTTCTTTAATGATCCTGAGGGTTACAGAACTAAAAAGTCAAGCAGAAGACCCAAAGAATTTCACCAGCAATGAGCCGGAGGATCCAATTAGCTGTCTGTCAAGACACTGGACGATCCTTGACCCAAATTAAGGCTGTTACTGGTGCTGACCGCAGCCCCATAGCCATCAGACGACATCTGAGACTGAAGGGCTTCAAAACAAAAAATGTCTTCAAAGGCCTCGCCTCCTTGAACGCCACAGAACTGACTGTTTGGACTTTGCAAGAGAGCAGCAAACATGGGACATTGAAAGGTGGCAAAAAGTTTTATTCTCTGATGAGAAAAAAATTAACCTTGATGGTCCTGATGCTTTCCACCATTACTGGCATGACAAGCAGATCCCACCTGAGATGTGCCACAGTGGAGGGGGCGCCGTGATGGTCTGGGGTGCTTTTTCTTTCAGTGGAACAATGGAGCAGGTGCGTCAAACAACCACTGGCGATGCCCAGATGTTGCAGAGAGCATCCCTCATGACTGAGGGCCATCACCTGTGTGGTAATGACTGCATTTTTCAGCAAGACAACGCTACAGTACACACTGCCCGCAGGACAAGGGACTTCTTCCAGGAGAATAACATCAAACTTTTGGACCATCCTGTGTGTTCCCCTGATCTAAATCCAACTGAGAACCTTTGGGGATGGATGGCAAGGGAAGTTTTGAAAAATGGACAACAGCTCCAGACAGTAGAAGCCCTTCGTGCGGCCGTCTTCACCACTTGGAGAAATGTTCCCAGTCACCTCATAGAAACGCTCGCATCAAGCATGCTGCAGCAAATTTTGAAGTGATCAACAATAATGGTGGCGTTACTGAGTTGATGTTTGGAACTTTGGTTTCTGTTTTGGGGGGTTTACGGGGGGTTTTGGAGGTGTGGCCCTAAATTTTTGAACAACTGTAAAACACCCTGTTTCAGTTTAAGGGTTGTTTTCAATAAATTGCATGCTCAAAAAAATGTTCTTCTCACTCCCATTTGTTCTTGTTGCATGTTGAAGGTCTACTTGGAACCGTGTTAAGATCCAACCATGCAAAATCTGATCTTGTGCTTCTTTAATATCTGCATTTAGTTTAACCATCCTGAATTAATTAATTTTTCCACGTGCATGGACTTTTCTCTAAACTAGACACAAAACAGGTGCTGCATCTTCTCGGATCGTGGTTATTAGTGCATACTCCTCATTGGACTTTAAACCCACCTCCACTTAAGACTAGTTGGTTTGGAAGGGCACCTAATGCGGTGGACCCCAAGCAACAGCACAAAAACATTACTAATGAATGTTAAATGGAAAATATTAAACACAGTAACCACAGTTTATATTATTTAATAGATTATTTAACAAATGAGTCATTAAAGTTTTCATGTGCATGTGCTAAAGCACAGAGGATGTTCATGTGTATATAAAATGTGAGTCATTCTCAGGCTCATTCTCTGTCACCAGAGTGGCGAGAAGGAAAAACAACCTTGGACATCAAAGAGCCTTTAAAGACTGTCGAAGCCGGAACATTCCTAAGGTCGTCACAAAGACCTGGCCGTTTTGCATACACTTCTCACACTTCCAGGGCATCTCCAGTTTCCTGCACTTCTCCTTCCTCTACAGCTTGCTGGAATTCCAGCTGTTGATAGAGAGTCGCCTGAGGCGAGAGAAGCCCCGTCTTTGCGTTCAGATCCCTGTAATGAACTCCTCAAAACATATACTTATATTTCAGTTCAGTGGCAACCGTAACCCGCAGTGACATGTGATGAGAGCTGCAAGCTACAATATGTAAAGTGCAAAAAGTACGAAAACCCAGACTTGTCTTTGGAGCTCATATTATGGGATGAACACAAATCTTCTGGCAGATACTCACTTTTTGGTGTTTTGGTGGAGGAGAATGTTTTTAAAGATGCAGAGAGATCATGCATTATTAATGTGTTGAGATCTGGGCCTGATTAGCATTATTTTATGTATGAACAGAAAGAACCCGTTCACAGAGTTTCTCTCCTTATGCCAATTAAAGATTGTTAAAGTGTTGCATGGCTGCACTAACTTGTTTAAACCTTTGTCTAAAGATGTATAATACATGTAAACTGAGGTACCAACCCCTCTTTTTTCTTAAATGTTAATCCTCAAAGAATTTTTACCTTTTTTCTTTTTTTCTTTTGGACCGTTGAGCCTCTTGGAGATTTTTTTTACTTTTTTAATGGCTCATTGTTCTAGTTTTAAATCTCTTAACTCTATTCTGTTGGTTCACTCCAGCTTCCACTCATCAATCAACTTAATATCCACCAGCAGGAGAAGGCAGCCTTTTTCACTGAAAAGCTGAAACCATCAAACTCCATGAAGACAAAATCTGCATCCAGAGAAGCGGCAGAAGTAGAATTGAAATCCCTCTAAGTGCTGGGTGAGTAGAGTAATGGTGCACTCCTGAGTATTCAAGAACTCTCTATCTTCACTTATCTCAGCGTTTCAGACCTGGCAGGTTATCTGCCGGGGGCCTGGATAGGTGCAGCTTTGACTTTGTTGTCATTTTGAATGAGCAGTTTTCAAATGTTGACTAAAGGTTCTTCACCCATGCGTTGCTGCTGTGTGCCAGACAAACAAAAAGTATTGCCAGGCTTTTTACCCCAAAGTTTACCATCACAGCCAAATGCCACTTTCTTACAATAATCTGAACCTAGTTCTAATTTAAACTAATTTAAAAAATGTGGTTAGAACATATGGTTTCCTGTTTCACTTGTGTTGTTTGGGTGAGTATTTTTTGTTGTTGTCTTGTTTGTTGGTGAAATCTGCAGCCCACAATCTTCATGTTTTTAACAGACATAACCATACACACACACACACACACACACACACACACACACACACACACACACACACACACACACACACACACACACACACACACACACACACGCAAGTGTGTGTTTTTAAAGCTGTCTTGTTTTTTAATTGCTTGCATGTGATGTGTTCATGGGAACGTATATTTCAGTTGTAACAAATAACCTGGGCTACACTTCCTCATAAAGGGCTGTGCATACTATAAATAGTATTTTATTTATAGTTTTTTTAAATACTTTATTACATGATTATTACCATGTTAGTCTCTCCCTAGTTGTAAAAATCAGTTACCTTTGATCAAGTTCTTCAGTTTTTGTTACAGAAAATGTAAAACATGCATTTTCTGTAATGATGCTTTGATGTGAAGCTGGTGAAACATTTACATCAACTTCAACAACTGACAGCTTTGGCTCCTCCTAATACAGCCACCACTTCCCACCTTCACAGGAGACATGCTGTCCTAATTTCAGTTCAGTCCCTAAACAAAAAGGATACTTTCTTTGTTCTTTTGAAACAGAGACACACAATAGGATCAAACTATTGAGAAAGGCCACATGATTCAGCTGTGGTGAAACATGTGGAAAAAAAGGGGGGGTCTGATCTTACAGTGGGAGGAAGGTGGGTGAGGCCGAGTGTGAAAAATCAGTCTGAATGACTGAAACTGCAGGAGAGAGAAGGCCAAGCTGGATGGGATGACAGAATAACTAATGTGTAAATACTGAATTTGTTTGAGTATGCTGACACCTGGTGGACAGAGCGATTAAACTTGAAGACCAGTTCAGTCTGGGTGTTTAGACATACTTCCATCACTAGAGGGAGACACTGGATTTACTTTTCTGTCTGCAGAAAGGCAGATTGTACCTCCTTCACTGAGAAATGCTGGATTTTTTGGTCAGGCTTGTTACAAACCTGTACTTTTGTGATAGTGAAAGAGGATTTTCTAGTTATTTAAACTTGCAACTGCACATTTTTGTGGCATTTCTGTACTGTACTTTGGTCATTTATCAGATAAAATCTATTATGGTGTTGGAGAGCTGTTGCATATTCTTTTACACCGTTTACTTGGTGAATCTGTCCTGTGTAAATACTTGAATAAATGCCCTTTAAGTGTATCTTTTTACAATAGTAGTTAAAAACCCTGCAGGCTAATTCAGGGTGTTATTTGATGACCACTGTCCCTTTTAATTAAATGGACTATATAAAACATAACCACCCACCCACTCCATGACATGCTGGTCAGTCACAGGAGCTCGTTCAGTGAGAGACTGAGATTACCGAAAAGCACCACTGAACGACACAGGAAATCATTCCTGCCTGTGGCCATCTCCCTGTACAACGCATCCACTTAACACACTGTTTGCTGCTACAGCTACACATGTTTCTTTTCCAAATATTTATTTATGAGTGACTTATGTATGTATGTATGTATATATATGTATATATTGTACTATTCTTAGTTAGTGTATTGTCTGTCTTGTCTTAATGTTGGTTTAAAATGGAGCACTGTAACAAAAAATAATTTCCCCCAGGGATCAATAAAGTATTCTGATTCTGATTCTGATTCTGATAACGGCCCATTAAATAACTGCAAATAAGAAGAAGAACAGGCCAATGAAAAATATGTTTCACTACAGTCAAACACAATTACATAGAGATGAATTACTACTAGCAAAACAAGATGCAGACAAGGGATAAGGCAGAAAAACAGAACAAGTTAACAACAGCAGCAGCAATTTAGCATTTAGTATATGACCTAAGTCCCAGTTGTGTTAAGTCTCTCTGACTGGTTTATATTCAATATTTTAATGCTGATATTTGAACTGAAACTCATAAAGATGTTTTACTAAGTGGACAGAAAAGCTATCCTCATTAGCTCTCCCCTCTCTACTTTCAAATCTTTACTGAAAGGCTAAAAACACTTCTTTGAATCGAGATTGTAATAGTTTAATCCATTTAACATTTCCTTTGCATCTTATTTTTTAAAATGAGAAGAAAACATATCCAGTTCTTTAATTTCTTCAGCCTGTGACTAACCTACAGTGTTACGGTTGTAGGTGCTGCCAGACTGGATGAGTTCTGGTTGTTTTAGCTGCTGTAATGTGCTCTGTCTGTGTCCAGTTAACTTAATGCTAACCAGAGACACAAACCTTGGCTGGAGCTGTTTAGATAGTGCCACTGCTGGTGCTACAGAGAGGAAGACCAAATCCAGATCCCACAGTTTGGCTGTCTGTAGGTTAGCCAGCTGAGCCAACCACAGCTCTGATTATTGCCTTGTACCCGTCTGAACAACCAGATTTTTTCCCCCCTTAACGCCTGTACAGTGTGTGACAGCAAATAGGACGTCTGTAAATTTAGGTTCCAGGTGTCTCAGTTCATCCCAGTCAAAGGATTCCCAAATCTGGATTAGAGTAAAAGTGACAATTGTATTTCTGCAAATCCAAGCACAGGCCACGGAGACAGAGAGAAAAAGTACAAAAAAAGCTCTCCTTCCTGGATACTCGAAAACAAACAGAGCGAGGAGGTCAAAAGAGCAGACCGAGAATATGAGGGGTTTGGACAGGTCAGGAAGCTCCGTGAGATGAGATGCCAAGTAAAATAATGCAGGCATGAATGTGTTCAAGAACTGGACCTTGTTAAGTCACTGCAAACCCACAATGTCTGGCATCCTGGACTGTAAAGCAAACTCTGATTTGTTGGATTCAACATGTGTTTGTTTTTGCTGTAGTAAAAACCCTAAAGCAGCAGCTGCAGCACTTTGATTTCTTCCCATTAGTTCATGCAACACTAACATTAGAGGCACATGAAGTCACTTCGCATTAGAGCACCTGAACCCTAAGAGGAACATCTGTGGACAATAGTGCCATCTGCTGGATATTATGTTTCAATTTCATGGTGGATTTAAAACAAATGCTCCCTGCTCAAACCGCCAAATGCAAACAACTGCATGCAAGTTTGTTGTGTCACATTCAAGCTGCAATAAAAGGTGCTATAATACTCAGATTATGCTTCCCTTAAAGAGTCATCAGACTACGGTAACAGACGGATGTTGAAACAATCCACCCCTGAGACACTGCAGCGTAAACATCATGGAGAGAGTTTATAAAGAAACCGGGAAGCTAAGCTGTGATTTTGGTGCTCTGAGGGGAGGCTTACAGACATCAAAGAGTCATCTTGGGAAATTCCAGAACGGGGGAATTCAGTGACACTATTGCTGTGCATTTATGTTGCACTTTCAAAGCTGTTTTCAAGTCTTTTGGACATCCTGGTTTAAGTTTTTCCCATTTTTTAAAGCACAAGATGCAAATTCAGCTTTCAGTTAGGGTGTTGTGCAAATTGCCTATATCTGTGCACCCAATGTCCAGCAATGTCTCATATAACAGAAAAATCTGTATTTCATTTGTTAAAATTCACTCTGAAAATGTTTAATGAATGCTGTCTTGTGTTTAACATACCTGTGATTCAGCTGATATCATAATAAAGCATATTACTGTTAAAAAAAAAGTTGGTTAGGCAATTTTGTTTCATTGTATTTTTCTCCTGTGTATGATAAAATCACCTTTCTGAGTTTATTTTTGCTTTTGTTCAGTGCCACAGTTTCACTTCAAGACATATTTTGATCTCTGTTGAGTTCCTAATTGTAAAAATTGCACATACATTGTTTTCTTGAGGCCAAGAAATCCTTTTAAAAACATGGATGTAGCAATAAAAAAACAAACCCTTAAATATGAGTGAAGAGTAGACGTTTACAGGATCATCAAAACCTTTAACAGAAAAGATAATACTAATTTATTTAGTCTGAGTTTAGTCTAAGTTAATTTATTTTTTTGGTAATTTAGTTTAAAGACTTCAGTAAGCAGAACAGAGGGAAATCTTTGGATCTGTTGGTCACTATAAAAAAATCGAGTTAAGTCTTTTAATGTTTTCTAATCTTCTTCAGCACTTTCACAGGAAATTTATTATCTGTATCTTAATCCTCTTTGTCCTGGAATGCAAACAAGCAAATGCTGCAGCATTAAAAAGTGGTGACAGCGATCAGCATTGCGGGGGAATAACTTCCACTCAGTCTTGCGTCTTTAGTTACCGTACAGTAGAATTTGGCAGGTTTCGCTCTATTGTATTTCTTTTATTGTGCTGTCTTCTCCAGCCCCCGTACCCACTCCTACATATTTTCTCCATCCCTCCAAGATGACTGTTCCTGAGGGCTAGATGAATTCCACATTTCTCCCCCTCCGAGCTGTCACTGCTCCACACACAGCTGAGGCTCGCCTTAAAAATGAGACTCAGCAGGACGTGGGATCTCGCTGACAGCTACGTCTGAAACAACCTGGTGGAAATGGAGATTCAGTCAGTCACTGTGAGGCTTCATCTGATGCTCTGCTCGATGCAGCCTCGAGTAGCTACCCAGGGTGCACGAATGTGGACAGGTCTGGGGGTGCATGGCGGTGCTGTGGTGAACCACTGCACCTGGTGCTGAGTGGCAATATTGTGAAGATCTGCCACAGCTCGCTGCAGATGAAGGGAGCGTTTTACTTAGTATGCTCAAATTAAGGTTTTTTTCTTAGCCACAGAGGTAATGCAGAGCCAAAGTCAAAATTGGATTCACAAGTAGTTCTGAGTCATGTCCTACAGTATTATTACTGGAGCATTCACTCAAAGCCTGCAGTTTAATGTGTGTGATGGCAGAGTGGAAAAACACTTTTTGTAAAATGCTACGAATAAAATGTACTTGAATGTTCTTTGTAAATTGATGTTTGTTCTATTTGGTATTGTTTCTTTGACATTAGGTGAAGAATGGAAAGAGAGATGATATTAGCCTTTTTTGGTGTGTTTTGAATGTGAAATCCTGAACTCCAACATAAGCAACTTGACTGTGATTGTTTTGTGCTAAATTAAAAACAATTTTTTGAACCATGTTTTACAGGAAAAGTCTTTCAAAAAGGTAATACTAAACTTTATTTCCAGTCTGTACTTAAAGCTGTTTTAAAGGGATTTTTGACTACTAGAGGGCAGAAATATGTCTTGGCCACAAAACCGTATTTACAAGCATAAACTAGGCGTTGGTGTAAAAAAAAGAAAAAAAGAAGTCTTATCTGTTTTAACAAAAAAAGCACAAGGCCAAGATTGTGTGTGAGAGGTAGCAGCTCTGCTACTTTTGTAACTGACCCTGTTGCATATGTATTTTATAGGAGTTCCTTCTCAAGGCTCAGATGGGGAGGAGAATATTTAAATCAAGCGCACAAACTGATTTGCTAATGTTTGCGACACATCATGTACCACTAATGTCAACTATTTGAAGCTGAAAAAAAGCATATCCTGTTTTGCGCTTGACATTGAGATGAACTGACTCCACCTGTGTTTCTAAAGCAGCATAACGTTTGTAGAGCACCCATAAAACCAACCACAACTATAAACAAAATTCACCTGGTTCACTTGTTTGTGTGGGTTTTTTTTATGTCCAGTGGATGAAATTCAGTATTTACTTTCTATTTGGCTTCAGTTTTGGCCTCAACCAACTCCTGGAGGGAATATCTGGCTATTTAGCTCGAAGCTGTTGTCAAACACACGTGTATCTAAAAGCTGAGAATCTTCCGTATTTGATGACCTGGAAGCCAAATTTACTAGAAGGACCTGCAGCTAACTTTAGCATATCACCAACATATAAGAAATCGAACCCAAGGATGATGATGAAACTTTTAATGAGACATCAACAGCTTCATTGATATGTTCTTTTGATCATTAATTAGGTAGTTGGAGAGCTTGTCAGAGAAATGAGGCTTTTTCACTGTGTTGTTTGACATTTTAACGTAACATTTTTAGCTGACTGCACTGACATTTCTAGTCAGCACGCCACTTCAGCAAACAAACATTTTCTATCCAAAACCTTAGTAAATAACCATAAAAATTAATCATTTAACATTCCTATTTTATATTGTGTATATTGAAACACAGTGACAGTGACCTCACAGATGTGAGAGAAAAATTACAGGTTTTTATTTGAAAAAAAGCACAAATACTAAATTCCATGACCCGATACTGGTATTGGTTCAAACATCAAGGGCAAAGACGAGTGCCTTTTGCTTTTGTGCAACATTCTGACATAAGTGCACTAGCACATCAGGGCAAAAGAAACATCCATATCAACCACACTTTGTTTTCCATTTCATTTACAGCCAGAAAGTGTGTGTAGACCTGTGCCAGTATGCTTAAAATCCATCCCCAACCATTAGTCCACACCAGCACAGATCAGTACCTTCAAAGGCTGTGATTTGTTACAAATCACAAACCTTCGGTGTCCGCCTGGCTGACAGACCAAATAATATTTGTTGTGAAGCTCATATTTCATGTATAGTAATGTAATCCCATCATCTGAATCTCCTCTGCTCATCACATACCACGGCCATACAAAAACAAAGCAGCAGACACTCAGAAAGAGAAATGGTGCACATGCATTGACTGATTTATTTATTTGACCCAGTAGAAAGTTGCTCTTCAGTCTCTTAATAAACATGGCGAAGGTTATTTGCATGCATGGGCGGCCAGACCAGCTACCAAAACATAGAGAGGCTCAGATTATGGCACAAACAAAGGGAGTGCAACTTCATTTGCTTCTTAGGATGCCATTTCTCCATTTTATATTTGCATATACTCGTGAATAGATTATATTAATCTTCACAATCTTTAGATCCTGTCATTTCTAACTAAACTAAGCAAAAAAACTGGCATTATCCAGTGTTTACTTGTGCTCTTTGCAGACTCTATCAGTCAGCAGGTCTGACATCCAAACATTGTGTATATTACGAGTGCCAGAAAGAGGGATTAGATGTAAGAAAGAGTTTAGCAATAGGGAGAATTGGTCCAAATTAGGTCCAACAATTATCTTCAATTATGGCAGTGGGAGGACGCAATCGCACATCAGCACTGATTATTTGTGTTTGGAGGCGGAGGGTGCTGTGGGTTAATGGGTGCTCCATCAGAGGAGGGAATGACTCATCTTCTGTGTACATCTCTGTAGGGTTTCTTCTGGGTCTGATGTTATAAACAAGGATGTCCAGAATGGTGAGCAGGTGAAATGTGACAGATGAAAGAATGTGAAAACTATTTATTTAGAAGAGAGATGAGAGGATTAGGGATTAAAATGAGTGAAGTGAGCAATTGAAGGGTGGAAAAGGAAATAGTGATCGGACAGCAAAGGCTTGGGTAGTGAAAATAATAATAAGCAAGCAGAGTAAACAGAAAGAAACTATAGGCAGAGGAAGAAAGGTTTAATGAACCATAAAAAGACAGAAAGAAGGAAGAAATAACAAGGAAAGGATGGAAGGAAATGAATCAAAAACAAGATTTTGGCAGAAAAGAAAGCAGGGGTGTGGCGCCAAATCCAAGGAGCAAAAAATAAATAAAAGAAAAATGAATAAAGAGATTTCTGAAAAAACGAAAAAGAAGGAAATAAATGTAAAACAAAGAACAAAGGAAAGGAAGCAATGATCTAAAGAAACAAGCCAGGGCAGAACAATAAAGCCTAAACATTTATTGAACAAAAAAACGCTTGTCGGGAAGAAAAAGAGACACAAAAGAGAGAAACAAAAGAAAGATGATTAAAAAATGCGAGGAAAGTGGGAACAGAGAAAGAAAGAAAAAACACGAAATACTAATAGTTTGGTGGAGCAGGCAAGAAAGAAAAGCAATAACATTTGGAAGTGAAGACAAAATTAAAAAAAATGAAGGAAAAAAACATATGAGGGTGGCCGCTAAGAGCAACAGTGAAAAAAACAACAAAGGAAAGTAACAAAGTATGATGATAGGAAAGAATGAAGGAAAGAGGGGAAGAAAGAAAGAAGAATGAAAAAAGTAACTGGGAAGAAGGGACAGATAAAAGCAATGAAGGAAAGAAGAAAAGACAAAGAAAGAACAAAAGAATAAAGGGAAGGAAATGATGGGAAGAAAGAAGAGGGAACAAGGAATAAGGGGGGAAAGACAGTGAGGACAGAAAGAAAGAATGAAGGAAGAAACTGATTGTTTATGGTTCAGCTACTGAAACACTTGCTGATACAAGCTCATATTAGAACAGAATTAGAGTTAGCACAAAAAGATGCTTTATCTGGAGTTACGTGATTTCTTGTTGCTTTCGATGCCAGTAAAGTTCAGTGAATGGATCTGAAGCTGAAGCAGAGCCGAGCTAGTTGGAAGCAGCTGTGGATTTGACTTTTGTGATGCGAGCTCAGCCCCCCCACCCTTCGATAGGATCTCCATCATGCTGACAGCCATGTTGCAGCTCTGTTCATGATTCAGATGATGAAATATCAGCAGGGCTCGGTGGCTCCTTTCTGCATTCATCTCCTGGGTTGTTTTCTTTGCTCCTCAACTCCTCCGACGGCATTCAATCAAGCCCACCTTCAGTGGGTGAGACAGGACGTCCATCCATTACAGCTCTCACACACACACACACATGTGAACACACACTGTAATAATCCACATGGCCATATTAATAAATGTTGGATTGCCTGTTTAATTAGCAGTGGGTAATTTGAATCCAACAAGCACAACTATTAACCTTTTAACAATTCAGCCTTAAGAGGGACTAAAAAAGGTGAACCCATTCATCTTTTAGCAAGTAACTAATTATGACAGGCAGCAAATGTGCAAAAATCTTTTACCGTCACAATATTTTATAATTAGGAACATCCTGGAGCAGAGTTATGTTGATTGTGGTTATATAACAATAATTATTTTTAAATCAACATATCCTAATGTCTCTGAAACAGCTCAACTTGGTGAAAATGCTGTAGTAAGAAAACTAACAGGAACTAGAAAAAGAAACCATATTAGCTTCACTTTGTTGGTTTTAGAATCCTCATAATCACTCAACTGCTAAATTGAGAGGCCCCGTTGAATTTGTAAATAGCTCAAAGTACCATGTTATTCCAAAAAGAGCACTTTGTTCTTACAGTGTGTTCAGACTGGACACAATTCAATCCAATTCAGTGTCGTTTATTACAATAGTTGCCTCGGGGGGCTTTGTAAAGACACAACAATAACAATCACACAACCTCCTGAGAGCAAGCTCTAGGTGAGCGTGAGAAGATAAAACTTCCTATTAAGAGGAAGAAACCTCCAGCAGAACTATGTTCTGATTGGCGACAGAGGGCATAGTGTTTGCTTTTTTGTGTTATTCATGCAAACAGAGTCACTGAATTTCTTTTGTACCATTTTGGAACCAAATGTTCAGCCCTAACAGCTAAAGGTGACCTACTTCTTTCCAGTGATGGAAAGAATTAAGTAACTGGAATTAAGTAACAATAGCAAACTTTCAGAGTGTCCTACAATTTTGCTCTCTTTTATTCAAATTCTCCCTTTTTTCTCTTATAACAAAGCAAAACTGAATCCAGCAGATCCAGCTGCCGGCAACTGGCAGCAGTTATATAGTCCTCAATTTCTTATTATCAGTAGCATCATAAAAACCCCATAGTCTATGAGAAAATCTCATAGCATCAAGCTATTGTTTCACAATAGTTTTTTGAAATAAATTTTAACATTTTATTCATGACCTTGGGCATAACTTCTAGGTGTAGCCTGTGGGTGGAGGGTATTGGGTTTGGTGGGTTCGAGAGATCATTTCTCCTTTTTTGCAGATGAATATGGTTCTGTTAACTTTATTGAGCCATGACCTCCAGCTTGTGCTGGAGTGGTTTTCAGCGGAGTGTGAAACAGATGGGAGCAAAACCACCTCCGAGTCCGAGGTCACAGTTTTCACTTGGATAAGGCCAGAGTGCCCACCTGGTGGACGAGTTTGTTATCTTGGAGTTTTGTTCATGAGTCAGTGGAGAGTGGAGCACGAGACTAACACATGGATTGATGTAGAGTCAGCAGTGATACAGATGGCGTACCGGTCTGTTGTGGTGAACAGAGAGCTGAGCATGAAAGCGAAGCTGCTGATTTACTGGTTGATCTACGTTCCAACTTTCACCTTTGGCACTCTGGGAGTGATGGAAAGAATGAAATTGCTGATACAAGCAGGCTAAATTAGATTTCTTCATAGGGTGTGAGGCGCTCAGTCATTTGGGAAGGATTCAGAGTAGAACCTGCTACTCCTCCACGTCAAAAGAAGCTACTTGAGGTGGTTCAGGTATCTGATTTGGCTGCCTCTTGTGCGCCTCCTAGGTCAGGTGTTTCAGGGATATCTTAGGGAGATGAGGCCCCATTTTGGCTCAGGACACGCTGGTGAGATTACACCTCTTGGCTGTCTTGGGAAACCCTTGGTCTCCACCAAGAGAGCTGAAGGACGTGGCAAGAGAGAGAGAGGTCTGAGGGAACTCAAGATCTCTATTCACTTCTGCCGTTGTCACCCAGAGCAACAAAAATACAGCCATATTTGTGTCATCACTGCGCCTTTGCGTGGAATTTGTACCAAAAGAAAACTTCACTTCATGTTTGATCTGAAACAAACCATGAGATTGCAGGCCTGCTTGTTTCCTGTTGAATCAGCTCTTTTGATGTGTTTACTTTTAAGACTAGGAGTAAATCTTTCTTTCCTAACCTCAGTTTCCAGGGGACCTCCAATGATGCACACTACCGTATCATTAACTTTGTGTCTTCTCTCTGTTCTGCTGTTTGTGTTTTTTTTCTTCTTGGTTCTTGCTTTCCATAGCTCTCCACCTCAGAAACGGCATGTTTCTGATCTGTGGTTGGCCCAATCAGTGTGCCCAGTGTTTGTTTATTGTGCCTCAGTGCTTCTCTCTCCATTCTCCCCTCACCCAGACCGGATGAAGCAGACACCCGCTGTCCCTAAGCCTTACTCTACTAGGAATAAAGAGTTTTCCTACTTTTGACAAGAACTGCTAATTTTTGTAAGGCCTTCCAATTTAAATTGCCCCAAAATAGCAGCTTTCAAGATTTGGTCCTACAGGAAAGCCTGAATGAAAGCAGTGGCTGCAGTAATAACATCTGGAAGAAAAGGAATACATATGACATAATGTGACATAGTCATAGTGTTAAAAACTCCATGAAAGGAGGAGATAGGTTTTATTTTTCTCTTTCAGACCATCAGGTGCTTATTTTTGTAACCCCAATAAAAGACGTAAAGACACATATACTGATTTCTTTTTCTTCAAAACCTATCCAAATGAAATTAGATTGGTAAAGGTGCAGTGTCGTTTTGGTAACTTCCCACTAAAAGCATTCAGACTTCTGCCTTTCCAGTGTTCACAATGTCATCAACCATAAAGAGCAGTATATTTCCATTCATCATCCTATCTGGATGCATCCTATCTACTCTGAGCTGTACGGCAATGTCTTTTTGAATTGTCCTGATTAACATTTGCCTGTAAAACTGGCTCTTTCTTCTCCTTGTAATCTGTGCTACCTGGCAAACGACAAGCTTTTACCCGTCCGTCTCAGGGTTGTTCATTTGTGTCTAAATATAGTTTTTTTTCTGCGCTTAAAACAAAACAAAACCCACCACAATATGAAACTTTTATAGAGAGAGAATTTTTTAAAAAGAAGCTAAAACAGAAGCTTGTTGTGAATGGCTGTCCCAAACAAAGAACAAATGATTTGTTTTCAAATTTATCTGAATTACTGCGGCCATAATTTCAAACTCAGCTGCACTCCCACACACATACACACACACATGCATTCACAGACTAAGTACACCGTAGAGACAAATTCCCCCTTGATCTTTCCCATGAACATGTCTCTCCGACTCAGGACTCCCTCGGCTCCCTCCGGGCCACGGTGAATGACTCTAACTATTTTCTCCACAACGAAAACCTCAAACACAACAACAGCAAGTTAGTCATCGCGACCTGCCATAACATCTTGATTTGTGTTATAGCGTGGGAGCTGCAACATGCACACACAACACCGTTCTGCGCAGCACCTTTTGAGGGATCAACTAATCAGTTGTGCATGAAAAAGACTCCCGGTTTTGGAAGCTCCCTGCATCTCTCCCCAAAAAATGATTTATGAGGCCAAATCATTCACAGCACTCACTTCCTGTCAGTGAAATCTCCAGACGTTCTCTTCTGTTTTATACTGTCACGTCCCATCTAGATGGCTGTCTGTGGAATTTAGTGCACTGCTGGATTAGTCTTGTCCGCACATGTGTTTCGCTGCGGGAAGCTCTGTGCTGTTTGACTGTCCTCGTTCGCTTTTAACAGTTTTCCCCCCTCTTTTTATGCACAGACTCACTTCGTGTTTTCTTTACATTTCTTAATCATCTCCTTTGGCAGTGAGTTAAGCATTCGTACTGACAGAAATACAGTGTCCTGTAAGACTTTCAGGCTCCTAAATTGTTCATACCCTTGGCTTTAACTTTGGCTTCATCATTTGGCTTGACGACTTCCTTTCCGATGCTGCTGTGATATTTTATGGCCTTCTGGTCAGGCACTTGAAGATGCTGAAGCACTTGCGCAAGAGCAGACAGAAAAGACAGACAGAAAGGTAATATTTCAGTGACTTCAGTATTCGTCCTGTCTAAAAGATCCACTTTTGCTTTTCACATGCGAATTGACTGTTCACCTCCAAGTAGCGACATGCTCTGGTGGTATTTATTGATATGCAACAGCTTCTAAGCACCTAATTGGCTATTTTGGAACACACCCGACCTGTGATGGCTCCCTCAGCTGCCAGCTCTCCTCCCAAAATGGCTGTCCCAACCACAAGCCTTCGGTTGGCCCAGCACTTTTCATAGAGCTCGGCTGTAAATCCTTTTTCTTTTCCCTTCTCTCTCCCTTGCCCTCTAACGTCTTCATTACCCAAGTTGTTTTGTCAGCACACCATTGGGTGTAACAGAATACCATACTGACCAACATTTAGGTCATTTCCTCCTCTTAAGAGCAGATATTGCTCCGCCGCAAAGGTAGCCGGATTGCCAGATTGGAGCCCTGGGTTGCCAGATTGGGGACCCGGCTAATCTAATTAGAGAGTGAGGGAAAGAGGCCCATGGGGCCCGCAGGACTGGGACTGTGGTGGAGCCAAGACTGGTTCCCCCTTTTGAAAAACTATGCACTGCAAAATACAATGTGGTAATGTCTGCGGGCCTAATTCTTCCGGAGGGGAGAGAGCCGGACTCTGTGCTGCAGACAGCCACATCCCTCGCTTCAGAGAGAAAGAAGGGGGGCAAAAAAGAAAGAGGGAGCAGAAGAAAGAGAGTCCGAGGATGATTTATGTCCTTCTCTACAGACGCAGGAATAAATCCAGGGAACCTAGTGGGGGGGGGGGGGGGGGGGGCAGGCCGTAAAGCACGAGATCAATTCAGAGCTGGTTCCCTTTTCTGAAAAACCCCAAATGAGCTAAAATCTCCTCCCACGTCAAAGTCAGTCGCTTTGTTTTATGTCATCAAGGCCTTTTATGATAGTGTTCCCATTCTTAAGGGTGGGGGCGTGGTCGCCTGTCTGTTGACATATGAGGTTCAGTATCTGGAGTGAACTCAGGGCTCACGAAGCTGATAATTAGGGTCTTCAGTAGTGAACGTGGTGATAGCTGCGTGGGAGGCCCCTTTAAAAGTGCACCTCTAATTTGAGCCATAGAAGTTATTGGGGTTATTGCTCCTCGCTTCACCTCCAGCTCTCAGCGGTGTGTGTGTGTAGCCTGCAAGGTGTCTTAGATGTCACTCACGTTTTTATGCATGCGCACGCACACACTCACATGTGTGTGCACCTCCAGGTGGCTGAGCGCTGCGCATATATTTCACACCCACTCTTCTACGATCAATTTCACCTCCTTGCATGCGTCCAGTTAAGTGTGCAACTTTTACAAGTGGGAGAGGGATCAGTTTTCAACTCCCCCAGAAATCCCAGCTTCTTTCCATCTCTATTAAATGGACCTGATGTTGACCAGTAAAATGATCGCTATGCTTATATGTGACCCCTTGAATCTGTCTACAGCACAGAGGCAAAACGCAGCCAGAACATTTCCAAAAGGCGGAATTAAACAAGTGTATATATACAGATTAAGTCAAGATTTTCTTATTTTGCTAAACAGTCTCACTCACAGTTACAAAGAAATGTCATAAAATAAAATGTACTCAGTGGTGCAAATATGCTTTGGTACAAGTGAATTCAAAAAAAGAAACACAACAAAAATTAAATGGTATGATATTGTTTAAAATATTAAATAGCAGCAACACTGTAATACAATTTTAAGGACAACATTGAACTGTTTGTGGGTTTCTTTTAACATCACTTGTTTAATCAGCAAAACTGAATTTTGAGGAGACTGTAAAGAATAAAAATAAGAAATGAATAATAACATCGGACCCGTAACAGAATAACAGAACATTTTTATAGTCAGCTGAGTTTTTTATCTTTCCTTGCAAAGGCTGCATGATTCAACAATAGACAAACAAACTACAGAAAAAAAATATACAGTAAATAATATTGTGAATAAAGGCTTTTCTTTTCCCTCAATCATTTGTTATTATTTATCTCTTTTTGCTTTACTTTGGACTTGTGTCCTGTATTTGATCAAACTTTATATAATACGTAGGTTAATAGCCTAATATTACGAGCTCATTTTCTTTATTACTTCATTTTTTTAAACCTTTCTGTCTATATTTCTTTTTAATCGCTTCTTAAATGAATCAGTCATTTTCACTTCAATCTACATGTAAAGTTCTTGATTGAATGAGCTTTTTAATCTTTGTCTCAGCAGCCTGGCTGTACACAATGATATATTTCTGTTTCCACTTTCAGAAGTGTGCGATCAACCTCACACAAGGTGCCTCCAAGACCTACCAAACCTTATGATTATTGATGCACATTGGCCAGTTCAAGCCTTAAACCAGAAAAAACAAAGGACAAAAGGATGTACAAAACCACTTTTGAGATTTTGCAGTCATGTGACCCTGAACTTGTATGTCAACATAAGGTCAGCTTAGGACTAGTAAGGCCACAACTACGCAGGCCTAGAGACTGGTCATTGACACCGGTCATTATGGAAATTTGTATTCCCAAACCAGTTGGTAAAAACCTCCTCGGGACAGCTTTGGTCGCTAGCAGCCACTGCTACACAAGCCAGAAACACAGACTTTTAGTACAAAGTACAAGCTGCAACTTTTGAAAACAGTTGACATCAATGCTTAGGCACAACTTTTATTTTGAAGGCATGAACATTACCCGTCATTGATGAGAGTTTGCAGAAAAATCAGTATTTTCCATGCAAACTGCAGGTGACTATGGCAACCTGCCAGCGACCGAAACAATCGTAAGGAGGTTTTTGGTGCAGCAGTCAGATTTACAGGAACCACTTGCTAACCAGCTGGGAAATACATCCTCGTAATGGCGAACAGCTCTCAGATATGTGACTTAGCTCTAGAGCTGGCTATTCCTGACAAGTTGATAGGCTATCAGATCCAGTATAAATGATGTATAATTAACTGAATACATTTAGTTCATTGGTTAAAGCTTCAACCTTGCTCACGTTCTGGGGATTTTCACGACTAAGATGGTTAACGTGTGATTTAGGGTTTAAATAAATAGCAAATGTTTTGCATAACATTTTCATACGACGTTGAGTCAAATGAGCTGATATCCATCATGCCACACAGCAGACTAAATAATTTGGCACTAGCTGTCATATGACACAACTAAAGAGTCAGAAGTCTTTCTCAGGAGTTGATAGAGACCAAAAGACGGTCACAAGAAAGCTGGATAATTGACTTGGATTCATCAAGTGGCTCCAAACTAAGGCTAATTGTTCCTTTTGTCTGGTGGTTATGTTAAAAGGCGACCATTCACTAATGTGACAGAAGCGGCAAACACTAATAGTGCTGTTTCAATAGAATATGTTTAATTCAGCTGAATTATCAGTGGTTTTCATTTTTAAACAGGAAAAATCATTGTGCAAAATTTTGTTTACCCCTTACGTTTCCCCAGAGCTTTGATTTTGTCACCATGGAAAAAAACGAAGAAAAAAACAGAACATGCCCCTTTTCAAACAGTAAAAAATATTTTGAGTACATTTCACAAACTGTGATTAAAATGATGAATCGATTCCTCAGAACAAATCGCAAACATGCTCCTTTCTGATATTATTATAAACCACACATATCCATTGGTTATGTGTGGAAGCTTTCAGTTTACAGTGGGCTGAACATTAATTTCCCTCATTATAATATAATCGCAGGGATCCCAGAGGAAAACATTTTTTGCTGCAACACAGTTTCTGGCACAACAGCCTGTCTTCCTCTCTCCTTCTTTCTCACACGTTGTAAGTCCCGGACCAAACCCCCTCATCACTCCTCCTCTCAATCTCTCTGACGTTGACTGATTGTGCTTTGTTGTGATTAAAGCGGCCAGATGCTCTGGAGAAACTGGCCAAAACCCCCGTAAACTCACAGCTCTTCTTCTATGCCTGCTCTTTCTTGTGGAGAGCAGCAGGAATGTCGGCCATCTTCCCATCAGCACGGGATGCCACAACACGCTCGCTTTTAAGAGCGTGTTTACAGTGAAACGTTCCGCTGATGTGGGATAGATTTATTACTTATTTACTCTCTGGCTTGGCCCGGCTTTTTGTTGGTCCCACTTCTGATCACTTTCGATGCCTCACGCCAGACCACGAAGTGATGGTGGCATGTAAACACATCCCAGGAGAACTAGAATCAAGGAATGTGTATGTTAGTGTTTGTGTGGGTGTGAGATTGAGGCAGGGAATCAGTGCAAATATATCCATGCAACGTGTGAGTGAGCGCTTGTGCACTTTTCATTATTTGTTAATTCATAAATCTGCGCGCCGGTGTGCGTTTGCACATGCACTTGTGCTTTTGTCTTTAAACTTTGTGTGTGTTCCTGCAAGTTTGAGTGTGAATGTGTGCGATCTGCCTCCCACTCAGCGCTCCCTAATTAGTCGGATGTAATCAGCGCTTTATAAAGGATCAATCAGGTGGAAGATAAACATGGCATGGTTGTGTAACACACTTCATTAGGAGAGAAAATGGAGCCTGTGATCACACAAACAGCTGCACTTTGTGATATTTCTAATGTTCATTTAACTTTCACACTCTGGTTCAGGGGTGAAAATTTTAGCAATTTTCCTAATAGACTGTCTATAATAATAGTTTTGGTTCATTATAAACTGGGTCGTATGTTGTGTTTTCATAGTTTTGGAAACATGGTTTAGCAGGAAAAGAAACACAAACAGACAATCAGGTATGTTGTAATGAATCCAAGTTTAGCTAGAATATCTAAACCACATTTTAACCACATTTGGAGACAGAACAAAAGCAACTGCACTTGTCAGTACGGTCATTCCTTATTATAATACATGATCGTGAAGCAGGAAGTTGGTCTGTAAACTAGGATGGATGTTTACATTGGATAGTTTGGGTAATAATTTAACTGTCCGCCTTTGTTTTTTGCTTTCAGATATGTTTGGTTAACTTTGACGTTTGTCTAACTATCTGACTTTTTGTGTTTCTTTGTTGTTGTATTGTTGGACTTCTTTTTGGCCATTTTCCACGATAACATATATCTGTAAATGACAGGGTAAGTAATCAATAGGAATGGAGACATAAACTAGAAAATTTATAGTGACTTTGTTGCATGAATCTAACCACACAAGTGAGGCGAACCTAGCTCTCGGGTGTTGGAGTTGTGCGTTTTGTATGCCAGCCGTCCGCGCCAACCAAGCCCTTAAAGTTTGATAGTCAAAAGAAGATTGTTTCAATCTACGGCAACATAGCGGGCCTCGGTGACGACAGTGATGACATCTGTTAAGTCGGACACAGCATAAACATGAGGAGCTGGGGTAGCGGTGCAAAGCGGCCTGCAAATGAGCAGAAACGGCTGGTAGGTGCCTTAAATAGTGTCCATTAACTGGATGCAGATCATTTGAGCCATCAGCTGATGTAGAGTGCCCATTTTTTGTGGGGTAGGTAACCTGTCTCTGTGTTGCCCACACTCAAGATTGGATAGCAAACTGATTATGATATTATGTTTTTAGTAAAGGGTTGTAGTTCCCCATCCGTCCATTTCAAGTCAAAATGTCTGTGATAATTAAGTTGGGTCAGAGCAACATTTGAAAAAAGGGAGGACTAACTTCAACTATGGTTTTCTGCATGACAGCCTCTCACTTAACTGAGTTTTGCAGGCATTCACACAACGGTCGAGTCAAACTGCACTGACTTGACTCTTTTCTTTTTCAGCTGTTCTGTTTGCTGCTGTATTAATGCTCATTATTCACTTATAAATCTTTGGCTGTCAAACATATCATCTCAGATTAGACTCTAGAATACGTTCATGATTGACTCAGTGACTGCAATGTGCCCCAGTCGTCATCACCATCATCATCATATGAGGTGTTTGTGTTGATAGGCAGCCTATCAGCTAATATACTGATAGCTTTCACCAGATGTGACGCTGTGCTTTATGTCCAGATATCTCCAGTTTGGTGTTGTGTGCCCAAAGGACATTGTTCCAGAAGTCTTTTGGTTTGCTCAGATGTCACTTTGCAAATCTAAGATGTATTGCTATGTTCTTCTTAGAGAGAAAAGGGCTTTATGTCATGAACTTTAACATTTAGCATGCCAAGTGAGGCCTGTAGAATCTGAGCTGTAGCTCTGGGTTTTTTGCAGTTTCTCTGAGGATTGCACAGTCTGACCTTGGGGTGAAGTATCAGGGACATCCACTCTTGGGAAGACTGGCAACTGTCTTGAATGTTTTCCACTCGTGAATAATCTTTTTTCCCTTCTAGACTTCAAATTCTTGGAAATTTAAACCTTTCCCAGATTGACGAGAAGCAAAAAGCCATACACCTGAATGCTCCAGACCAGCAAAATGCCAAACCTTCTGCTTTTATAGAGCCAGTCACACACATGCTCATGATCAATTAATGAAGATGCATGTGCATCAGCAACCAGCTGCTATGTCTCTTCTTAATTTCTATGGAAACAGTGAGAGTGTACTTCACTTCACATGCAAAGTCAGGTGAACATTTGTTTTCACATTGCATTTAGCACGCTTTTTCATCCACATGGTGTCTTATGGTGTATTAGCACATTATCCTCACAGTATTAGTCAAGTCTATCTTGCATGTGTCGTGTACACCAACATGTAATCTGTACCTCCTCTCTGTGTTTGCACTGTAATAATTTGGTCTTTGTAGAATGTAGCGGAATTTTGGACAAATTGCTGAGAAAGTTATCTGGTGATGGACAAGTAAAAATAAACAGTTACCTCAAAGGGAATTCATTGTATGCAGCTGTTTGTATACTTGGCAAATAGCTGTGAAGCATGCAGCAAACACACATAATGAATTTTAAACTAAAGAGTTTATTTATTCAGAGTTTATTTATTCATTTCACAGAACATCCAAAATTACAGTAACAGTGAGTTTTTGTTCAAGACCAGTCTTTATCCAAATGTCCAATTCTGTCACAGTGATGGGATTTTTTTTTTTAGGCCTTGATGGTTTTGCAGTGGTTTGCAGGAACATTGTCAGGTCACGGTGGCCGAGGCATTTTACACCCACTGCTTTTAATTTCAGTGTGACTTGTGAACCGTTTTATTTTTCTTGTTACACTTTCTTGACATTGCAGCTTTAAAAATAGAGACATAAATCAATTTTATGGAAAACTATCTGGGATCCAAAGTGGCAGGCTTCCCACTCTGGTTCCTGAGTGAGTCTGTTGCTTCAGACCGACAACATCCCCATTGTTTCCTGCCGGATGATGAACTGCAGTAACGCAACTGTCAAACCCCAGGTGTTGTTCTCTTCTTCTCTCCCTTTCTGTCTCTCCTCTCCTTTTCACCATTTTCTATCTTAGTATGGAGTCATTTTAAGCTTTGTGTAATCACATTTTGCACAAGCACGCAACATTTTCTGTCTCAAATGTCCTACAAAATATCTGCAGGGAGTATATGTAGTTATCATCACCAGTGAATCATGAAATAATGCTCTGTATTGATGTTTCTGCCTCTCACTTTCTGGCTCATTTTGTTTTGGAAAACAGCAACATGAAATCCCTTTTTGTCCCCCTCAAGCTACTCATCAAGCTATCAAGCTGACATGGTCAATACTGCAGGACAACAAAGCATGAACACCCTCAGAATGCATGTAAAGTGTATAACGGGTAATTATGGTTGGTGAAGGCTTGCAGCTACAGGCTGTTGCACCTGTCTAAGTTGAACCAGCTCACAGTGGAAGGTGGAAAAAAAGCAGAAAGAGAAACTGTTAAAATGTGTGTGTTCCCCTCTGTGCAGCCCTATGTTGTGATACCAAATGCACTGGAACATAAATTATAGGAAATCGCTGGAACAAGGTGACCGCACCCTGCCTGTTCTCATTCATTCTCACACTGTAGTGAACAAAAAGCGAGCTGTAGTGAGGTAGGTAACTCACTCTCTGCTTGTCACTTATGGACGCTTGTACTTTAAAGGATCCCTAGGCATCCCATTTAAATTTGATGGGTACTGATTATTTTTCATCCTGTAGGTTTAATGTTGTGAAGGGCCACACTTTAACTCAACCAATCAAACTAACCAAGTATTTTGTGATACCTAAACATAAACTGCAAGTGATGACAAAAGCAAAAAGCAGTGAAATGAAGTGTAAAACACAAATCATGGTCGCTTAACTCACCAACATTTATCTTAGCCCACATCCACCCCTCTAACAACCGTGCAGGCTGCACCAGACAATGGACTTCAAAGAAGTATAACAGGAATCACTACTCAGCCATCCAGCTGTTTGTGTCCGAGTCCACAACAGAGTAAAATCAAGGCTTAATGTAAATAGACCCAGTATCAATGAGTGTCTACATTTGGCAGAGCACTACTTAACATCTTCTTAGTTTCCCTACAACACCAGGAGCATCTAACAGGATGGCAGAATTTAATGCCCCAGGATTAGAAAGTGTTGCCAAGGGCTTAGTGGAAAACTTAGTGTACTGTCACATTTCACTTGAATTCTACAAAACTCTTTCCAAGACTTGGGCCCAAACAGGATTGTGTTCCAATGGCTGGTTTCATTTTTGGACCTGGCTCCCTGTCTGCAAAATACCAGAATTTATTAGGCTCAGATGCCACTGAGGCAGACTTTTTATCTCTCAAGCAAACAAAGTGTAAACAAAGGCCATGCAATGTTAACAGCATTTCATTAGACAAACGATGACTCTTGTTTATAAAATGACAAACGTTATAGAGGATAATTAGTATCATGTTACTGCTATAACAACTACACTGAAATAAATATTTGCTGTTCAGTGTACTATCTTCAAGCTGATGACTGAATTCTTCCAAAGACTCACAGAGATTGTAAAGAAACGATTAGCTGATTGTGGTTTGTGACACAACAAATAAAGAATGGTCCTTTTTAAGTTTTAAGAGCGGCTATGATGAAGCAGCTTTAAATCAACAAAAAAAGCATGTGAACAGTGTGTGAGCATACAATAAAATAACTGCTAAATAATTTACAAATATTGTACGACAAAAAGTTTATTAATCAGCCCTGCCTTCAAAGGTGAAAAAAGGTGACGTATGAGTCTGCATGAGGTGCCAGGAGATTACTTTAAAAGGAGAAAGACAGACGATTATGAGCCAACATATATATCCAACACAGCATTTAGTTTATGTATGACTTTAAATTTAGATGAAATAGGTGTAATTGATAATTATGTAATCCTTACTATTCCTCACTAGAGGTCAAAGTTGTTATACTTCTGTATTACAGCAGGTTTGTGCTCAGAGTAGGTATCATTATCTTTAGAGATATATACCATATTACTGTTGAGTGTAGTCCTTCAGTGCACATTAAACATTGCAGTTCCTATGCGGTCATGGTTGGTCTCTTGCATTCCAACAGGAAGTCCCTCCTCCTCCTCCGCCTCCTCCTTTTGTTTTAATGAAGCCCCTGGGAGGTTCTGGAAAGCCCTGGAACTGAATGCAGTCCATCCCGTCCAAACCGCCGCCTCCTCTTCAGTCCCAGCGAGCTTGGACCAAACCCTGCACTACCTCCTGCACACTACCCTGTTTCCACAGCAACTGCAAACAGGACGAGGACAGGGTCCTGTTGAATACAGGGCTATGATTTCAACAGATGTCACGACACGCAGGCAACAGAAAGGCTCAGCTCTGGTCAGTTTATAGCGTGACTCCCCATGGAAACGATCCACGGGCAACACATTTTATATATTATCAGGGTTTCTTTTATGGGTCATCATTTTTAATAGGGCAAAACATGAAGAGGACCTCAGCTGGCTTAAAGTGTCACCACATAAAATTCAGGAAATCGATGCTACGCTGTATGACAACCTATTTAACCCTGCTGGTATTTGCACCCTTACAGCATGCCTCTGTATCCTCCTATTGTCCTGGCCATGCGTCATGTCCACAAAGCTAAAAGGCTGTTTCTCCAGTCTCTTGATTGGGCGACGACTTGGGATTGTTCTGGACCACAGTCAGGGGAAATGCTTGGGAACTCCACTTCCCAGCGTGAGAGGAGACCGAGAGCAGAACGGCTCCCGGGAGGCTCAGCCAGTGACCCCTCTGAGTGCAAAATATGCAGAGGTCACGGGGTTTCTATTGGGCAAGAGTTAAATCAGACTGACACCGAGCAGCAATAACCCTTGACTCAAGAGCTGCTGGGGAGACACGCTATTTATTTGCAGGCAGATAAATGTCAAGCAAACGGTGTTGAATTTTTAAACATGCCTTCAACAGAAAACAATCTGTGATGTAAACTGAGCAGAGTGAGGAATTTCAGCTCAGTCAGAACACGGAGAGGAGATGCCAGAGGAGGAACGTTTTATATCTCTTCACAATCATCTAACAATTTGCACTTTTAGTGATTGGCAACCTTCACATAAATATTGTATTATAAAAGATCTAATCCAATACATCAAATATATAGTGGAATAAGCCAACGTTTACTTTTAAAATATGGGTTTAAGATTAGGCTTATGATCACATTTTAATTTCACTGATATTATTGTGACAGAGACGACAAGCTCTCACATGCTAAAATATGTAGTAATTATAATGTTTCAGTCTATCTAAACTTCAGTGTCTTCAACAGACACTGGACATGTTGCCTACAGTGGCAGGTATCTATATAAATAATGAACGTAGGATACAGACAAGAATATTTCAACAGTTCCATTCAGGATCAGAATTGAAGAAGCTTCCTGGATGAGAGGTGAAACGTCTTCAAGCAACTTAAAGAAGTCCAGACGCTTTAATGATCGTTATACCCAAAATACAATGAAATTATGTGCTGGGCCATTCAGTGTAAAGAAAAACAAGGAAAGCAATTCAAAAAAACTGAAAACATAAACGAAAGACAAAAGAAACGTCAGCCAGCTTAGTCATTTTCATGGATAATTGCACATTTCAGTAGTAGTTTAAAGTACGGTCCATGACTAATATATTAAAATATATTTACATACAAATACCTATACTTAATACTGGTAGATATACTCAAATAAAGTGGTAACAATTCAGATTTTGCAGACACAAATGAGACTGTCAATAACTTTATAGCATGAGAAATGTCAGATGTTTTATAGGAAAGAAAAAAAAAATGTAATGTAAGTAACTTAAGTCATAACTTCCATATGTTTCAGTGTAAAAATCGACAATATTTCCCCGTCACATTGTAGATAAGGTCGTTTTTGTCTTATGGATCGATTTAGCTTCCTACTCTTCCTCTGTAATTATGCATTATTTTGGAATGCATGATTTTTGACTATCCGATTGCACTCTGATAATAACTTTGGGGTAATTTGTTTCTTCTTTCCTGTAAAACACCTGGTTAATGACTTCTTAAAATGAAATGCAGTACAATTATTTATTCTTTCCTGTAAAAACTTGAATTGTTACCCCATTATTCTAGTGTAGCTACTGATAACTCTCTGTAGGTAAATATAATTATATCAGAATTTGACAAAAGTAATAAAATTCCATTTAATTCTAGGGGAATAAGAATCTCAATTGTGGGTCATATATTGCTGTGTTATTGTGTTGAAATATCTTATTCAGTTAACTGTACATGAAAAATAACAGTCTAAATGATAAAATAATGAACTGTAATACTATCAGGGGCTATTGTGCCTGTAGGAACTTTAATTTTGTTGCTATCAAGGTTGAATCTGAGATGAGTGGTGGTGTGTTTTTACTTAAGTAAATGATCTGAATATTTTCCACCACTCCTCAGGGCCAGAAATCGAAATATTGTTCTCTCTAGAGAAGCGTGCATAGTGCACAACAAAAAATACCAGAGCTCACTAGCCGATGCCGCATTTTCTGTCTATTAATTTGGATTAGAAATGAGTTAAGTGTAAATATCAAGACCTAGCTTAAAATTAGAGCCCCTTTCTATATAAACATAAAAGAATGGTCCAAGTTGATATTCTTTAATGTCTATTTGGATCCATGTGTGTCACTACCAATACAGGTAACTTTTGCAAAGGACTCTGAAGCATGAGCCAGACCACAGACTTTCAAAAAGGTTTCTTTTATTGTAATTCAGATCAGGGGGAGGGGGGGGGATCTCAGGTGAGCCTCTTTTAACAGAACAGAAATGGTCTTCTTCCAGACAGCAGAGATGAGAAATGGATTAATTATGGCCAGAGTAGTACTGAGGGTTTTTTTTAGCAGCGATTTTGATTTGAGTACTTGAGCTTTTTTCTTTCTTTCTTTTCCCAGAACAGGCAGAATAGGGAGTTTTTTCAGGAAATACAGGAAGCAGTGGAGGGTATGGAGGCTGTTGAGTTTCAGGTAAGTGAAAACATAACATGCCAGCTCAGGATTGCAGGTGAGTATTTTCCAGTAGCCCAGGGAGGTCTCAAAGGGTCTGGTGGCAAAGTAGTAGTAGTATGTTTGGCGCACTTGATCCAGGGTAACTGTGAACTCCAAACAGAAGGATTTAGGAAAAAAACACATTGTAAAGCAGCGTCCAGGTCCTCGCCATTATTTGTAGGATGAAACCCAGAGGTCAAACTCAGAATAGCTCTAAAGGCTAAAGGAAAGACTCTCCACACCTAAGAAATTAACTGAAGTCCTCTAATGTCTATGTAACTGGTAAACATGTTGAACTAGGAAGTTACTCGTTTTAGTGGAGGTTGAAAGTTTATTTAGACCAAAAGATGAGCCGACTTAGAAGATTTGTCCAAGTTTATTTTTATAAACAGCAGTTGCCTCAAGGCATTTTTTTATTTTAAGGTAAAAACACTAAATGAACACAGAGAAAACAGAAGACCCCAACAATCAGATGACCCCCTCAGAGCAAGCACTTTGGCGACAGTGGGAATGGTGGTAGGATTGCTTTAGGTTCCAAAAGTTTAGCCTCTGGACAAAACTTTCATAAGAGGGCATCAGGTCTAATTCTGCAAGAACCAGGGGAGTAGGTAAGGTTAAACCTGAAGTGACCAAAAAACAGAGACCACCTTGCCTGTCTGGAGTTTAGTTGTCTGGCGGATTGCAGATAGGAACGATTTCAACATTTGACCAATGCCTCCGCTCCACAGCTGACAGCTTGCAGGTCCCAATATTTTTGCTTTGCTCAGCAGAAGTCCGATGTTGTGAAAGGAAAGAGCAGGAATGTAACTTACCGTGTGGGCCTAACCACACCAGAGTCAGAGGCCTCCACCTCCACAATGAACTGTTAAATTAAGCCATTGGTTCCCAAAGTGGGGGGCTGGGCTGGGCTGTCCAAATCACGGACAAACAGTATCCCACAGTTGTTTATGTTTTTAAACCTATTTTGCACAGAGAGACATTTTTTGAAAAAATTGATAGTAACGTGGAATATTATTACACAGTAAAGAAAAAAAAAACTACACGTAAAATATTACACCATAACAATGTTTTTATTTCCTGTTATTTAAAAGAGGTAGCAGTTTATTTTATTGCAACCTGTAAATTATTGCAGTTTACTTTAATTTGTTTAATTGTTTACAGAAAGTTTGAGGTGTGAAATATAATGCAATGGAGTTTGAAAACAACATCTGCTTCAGTGGAAAAGAAAAACGTTTTTGAGGTGATGCGAGTTTTGTGACGGGAGCATCAACCTTACTGTAGTTCATGATGAATCATTGGCAGAAGTAAACAATTCTTAGGAATCAGTGCGAGTGCGATTACTGCACAAATGAACCAGAGTTTGATTAAAATGAACTAAATGCCGTAGGTTCAGGAGTGACACCCACCATGTAAGATATTTTAGTCTGTCATCAGGAAAGGAACAGAAAGACAAAAAAATCCCACCAGTTGCCCGAGTCTCGGGAGTCTCTGGATCAGAGTGATGTAGTTGGTTCTGTTATGGGAGCCTGAGGTAAGTTTGCATGAACTGACTGAACCATGCTACACCACTAACCAAGGTGTTCATGGGTAACTTGGTGCTACCAAAAAGGGCTTGATCATATTGGCCAAGCAACATGCATTGATTAGATATCATATGTGTGGCTGCAGAGTCCGTTTGGTTAGATTGTTCTGTCAAAATCAAACAAACAAGCGAGTTTTTCAAAGGACTCTGAAGCAGGGCTTAGATCACAGTGCTCGGTTTTAAAGGCTTTATTTTACTGAATTCAAATCAACTGAGGGAGACTCTGTAGTTGGAAAAATCTCAGGTGACTGTTCACTTAACTGGAACGTTCTTCTCCCAACGAGGAAAAATAGATTAGTTTTGGCCAGAGTTGCACCAAATAATATTTTCTGCCCTCAGTTAGACCACAAGGTAGAACCAGCCCAGACGCCACCTGAAAGTGCAGAAAAGGGGAAAGGCTACAGAGAGAGAAAAAAAGCCAGCCACCCATGGAGTGTGAGTGCTTACTGCTACTGGGTTCACATTGAAAAGCTCAGTATAAGCAACACATGTTTACACAAACACAGGAAACTAAGACAGTGCTGGTTGTCTTGTTGTTGAAAAAACACATTCATTTATCTTTGTATTGCCATGTTTCAACATGAAAATCACACTCATATGTATGCAGATCACTTTCATAACCCACCAGTGGAGGTCACTGTTCTCCTGCTGCACTTCCTGTGACCTTATGGACAGGAAGGCTGCAGGACCTATAGGTCCTCAGGTCACAGTGTGGAGAGATTTGGTAGTAAGGATGGATCAGACACAGTGTGGTCTACACACTGGATATAAAGTCAAACACACCGATAATACAACTACAAGACACGTACGTGTAAGTGAATATAATACGGCTGATAATCACAGCACAAGAAGTGACTGAACTATGTTAGCAACGTATTCAGTTTGGATTTTAAGACTGATGCTATGGTTGCAGTCTATCTTGCTATTCTACATGCATTTTTCTATTTCTAGACTAAAACCACTTGAAAGTGTTGCAGATGCTCATGATCAAAAGCTTAAACCAACAAATTTGCTTTGATCATAATGCAAAGACATGCGGAGCTCTTACTATTCAGACCACCAGTAGAGTGTGCGGCTGTAAAAACATGGCAAAATGGCATTTAATCCCACAGACATCCATTACGTAGTACCTTTGCAACAAACAAACTTACCAAAATCTAATTATTCGACAAAAAAGACAAAGAAAGATAAAAAGAACAACTCATGCAAGGAACAATATGTCAGACATATGTTACAAAGATACATGCTAAAGATGAAAGGATTTTCAAAGAGACATATTTTAATCACAATGTACAAATATATTAATGAAATAAGTCTCACTTTTTTTACTTTCTTGTTGTAATTTCTCTGTTCCTAAAGTTGTGCTATTTTCATTGATAAATATCCACCAAAACAAGAACGTGGGGCACTGTTAGGCTGTATAAAATAAAATGCAGCTAATTCCTCTTCAAACTCAAACAGCTGTTTCCAGTTATTTTGATTGATTAGACATCTGGTCAGACTGAAATGTGAAGAAAGAAAAATAATGTGAAGAAAGTGTATTAATGATGATATTGGTGTTATTTGTCCCACCTTAACAGGTGCAACAAAGCTAACAGGAGGGTAAGACATCAGCCAATCACAGCCACACCCACACACCCTACACAAGAGGTTTACTCGGGACAGAACAAAAAAAATGCTTTAACAGCTGAAATAAAGACAAAATGAAAATTGATGTTGACCTTACTTACACAACTGGAAGTGAAAAAAAGTTGGTTCAAATTCAAATGCAATGTTGCCGTACTTTACACTTTATTATCATTAGCTTCAAAATGTGATCTAAGCCTGCTTTTAGAGCACCAGGTTAAAGTACAAGTATAACCAACCTGGGAGTTGATTCACTGGATGACATTACCAATGCATACATACCCATCCATTTCTGATTTGGTAATAAAGATTAGACTAAAGTTAGGAAAAGATCATCTTTTTGGCTGAAGTTGCTGTGGACATTTTTCCCTGTTAAACCACACTATCCTTCTAATTATATCCAAGAGGTGCCAGTGCCTGAGCACAAAAGTACAAAAGCTGAGTAGTGAAGGATGTTTCACTGGAGGGTATTTTGAAAGAAAGCAAATGAAATCCATCACCCATAAACAAGTTCAACACCAACATTTTTGCAACTCATTGAACAACATTTCTGCGTTATGTAATAGTTTTTTTCTAAAGCTGTTGCAAATCAGTCCTGTATGAACGTAGCTTCTAAGAGACAGTGTTGTAAATGAAACTATCATTGATCCACTATGAAAATAATGATGATGCTGAGCAGAAATCAGACCGATGGCACTGGATTAGGTGTTAATGAGATTTACCAGCCCTAACACGTTGACTTGCATTAGTCAGAAAACAAGTCGGTCCACCGTATGGTAAGTCGACGGAACAAATTCTCTGGGAATCGTCCAGAAACCCCCAAGAACCCAAAGGGAGAAGGAAGCCGTTAAATCATAAAAGGTTGACTTCACTCTTCTGAATGATTTGCCTTATTGAAACAGCATGTTGAAGCTGGACCATCAGAGGGATGCTGGAGTGATGCAATACGACCAGAGCTCTTCCACAGCGACTGGACCAGGCCTGCAGCATTATGTGCTATAGTGTGGAGCAGGAAGTGTAGTGTGCAGGGTGGTTTTGGTTGGGCGGTAGGTGGGCAGGCGATCAAATCGAACAAATAAAAAATCACTAATGGGCCGGTTCACAAATTGAGAAGTCTGGAGTTGTTCCCCGCCTGGCAACCATTCCCACTCGTTTGGAGATGGTGAGGAGTGTGAAGGGGGTGAAATGAAGGAGGGCGTTTACAAATTTAGTCTGGGAGGAAACGAGCTTAGCACTGCGGCTGGCTGAAGCCGGTGCCGCTTTTGGTTTTGGCGGTTGTACTGGGTCCAGATCTAAATGGAGGTTTTAGTGTGGCGACCCCGGGCTGTTTGAGGTGTGGTCTGACTGGGTGCGGGGGCCCTGCACAGCATCACACACGTCTACTCAGGCTCCAATTCCTTCAAGCTGGAGGCAAAGGGGAACCATCACACCAGGCATTTCCAACCAACCCCCCCATTATAGATGATGATCTCACCCCGGCTGTCCACGGCCATTACAGACACAGAAAATGGCCACCTAAGAGCAGCAAGTGAGTTAGATGACACCATTAGAGGAGCATAACAGACTCTAGAGACACATTTTTGGCAGAGGCATTATCATCAGCGCTGTGTTATGTTTGAAATAACACCTTTTCGGGGGGAGAAAATGAGCCTGTTTTTAGCTTGTGTTTTGAATCTATCAGATTAATTTTGTACATTTTTGTCAAAGGAGCCAAATCATTTTTTCAAACAAAACAAAAGTAACAGGAAAAAGTGGAGTGTGCGAATGTTCCCGGCAGCAGTAATATTAAAAAAAATACTTTGAAAGTAAAAAGGTTTATGTTTAACAAGTGCATTTTAAGCAGAAAAACCTTCCTTCTCAGAGTTTAAACAAAACATTCTTTCCCCATCATGTAAACAGAAATGTGTCGAATCTCATGCGAGTAAAAGCACAAATGTACTTTGCCCATCTCAAGCCAGAGTTAGTCAGATGAAAATGACAAAATGATTTTAAAGCCGTCACAGGTTTTTCTTTATGCTGTCTCACTGTCACTCCCTGAGAGGGCTGCCGTTCCCTTTATGCAATTGAGCTGTAAACGGAGACAACTTTTACTGTCTCTCTTCATCATATATCACTGACATCCCGCGATCCTGCATACGGACAATATTCCTGACAACTGCTGTAAATCTGCGGCTGAAGCTTGAAAGGAAATGAGCAGCGACGACAGCTTCCACACCACCCGCATACATTCATCCCGACACAGCCACTGTCCCTGTTCTGTTATTACTCACAAAATCAGCTCAGTGTGATATGGTATTTGTCAACGAAGCTGTAGCACATTTAAGTATTGTCTCCTTATTAAGAATCTGAGTCCTAAAAATATGTTCAAGTTAAGGAGCCGGACAAAAATGAGTAAAAACTACTTGCTGCTACTAATTTTAAAGTGATTTTCTATTGATTACAATCATGAAAATTGCTTGTCTTCTAACACATTTAATGCTTGCAATTGTTTTAAAAGAGATAATAATACAATTTATTTAAAAAAAATCACTGTACTCACTCCATCTTGGGTCAGGAGAAATCAGTGTTCTAACTTCTGCAGGTTTCTACTTATTTACAAAGACACTTCAGTTATCACGTCTGTACTTGGCTGCACGCTTTAGAGGCTCACTGAGTGTTATACACTCTGAAGTGTTTCCATATTAGCCGGAGACTAAAACAAGAGGAAAATCTTTAGTACTGATTACGCATACACTGGGCCTTTTTAAATGCTCATATTAGACTCCGAAGCCGAGAGAGCTGGCATCAAAGCTTTTCTGTAGTGAAGCATATTACACATCCGGGCCCGTTAAATTTGGGGATTTGAGTGCAGCAAGTGGCAGCAAGAATAACTGAAAGGATTTAGTTTTATCATAAAGTCTGGTAAGCTGGTGTGCCAGCAGATTTCTTTTTAAATGCAGTATATAAATATATAGTGTTTTGTAACACACTCTAAAGTTGCTGCATGTGGACATACAGGCAGCAATTATAACTTTTCCTAAAAAAGATATTTTACATTATTACGTCTGTGTTTTTCTAATTCGTGTTTGAACACGTGAGCCCCATAACGACATATTTGTTACATATTAACAAATATATAAACATCTTTGTTCACTTCCAGGTGCCATATAAGGCTAATTTACATGCTGAATAAAGGAAATATGAAAACATACAGTTACCCTTCTCTCATTTTTTCATTTCTTTAATGCGTATAACAAACTTTCAACACATTATTTCTTTTATGGCTCTGTTGGATTTTTGTTGTTAGCTCTGTTTGCTTTTGATCATATCATTGCTTGTGTGCTTATCCGTGTACCTCTGTATTGGCCTATTTGCATTTCCAGTTGAGATTTTTCTCTTCCAGGCTCTCAGGGGCTTTTAAATCCAACTACACAACTTCCTTCTATTCTTTTCTTCTAATTTTTGCTCTGTTTTGTATTTTGCCTACAAGAAAAGAAAAAGAAGAAAAAAAGAACCCTTAGAAGTTTTAATAACATGTTAAAGAAATGCAGATATACTTTTTCACTGTTTTATCTTTTGGCTAAAGCCAGAACTTTCACTGTTGCTGGCTGGTAACATTTCAGCAATTAGACAAAGTTTGGTAATTTAGCAGCAAATGACGATGTTAACTTTAAACACCATCACACACTCCTTAAATTAGTGTAAGAAAAGGAGTAAAGTGGTAGTTGCATGTTTGTTTTGGTGACGGTGGCACTGAGCTGTGGTTGCTGTAATCTGTCCTGCCTGTGGGACTGACTGACAGCCACAGGTTGAGCAGCAGGTCTTTTACCTTCAGTTTCTGTCTACTGTAGAGAAAACATGCTGTCCCGAGCCCCGCTTTAAGATCATTGCAAACACAGCCTCTTGGTAGCCTCTTCTTTTGAACTTTTTATGCTTTACACACACACACACTCACCTTAAAACGTCATGTCACATGTCATCACATTAAAAGTCAGACAAACGTGTGCTTTTGGAGGCCAACACAGGTAGCGGTGGATTTACAGCACCACGGTTTGTGCCAGTATTCAGAATATCATCAAATGGGGCCATTTTTATTTCCAAATAAGAGTTGGGTTTTTTTTTTTAATTTCAGAGTTGAAACACATTTGAAAATGCATTTAAACCATCATGCAACACTGAAAATCTTCACTGAATACAAACTAATGACGTTTACTTTTAGGGTTCGGTGCTCTTAAAGGCACAATATGTAACCAGTGTCAGGGATTACATTTAATTTAAAAAAAGAAAAGCTAATTAAATATATATAAATGTCTGAAATATTTAATTGCTTTTATGAGGGCAATAAGACTCTTTGATCCTTCTTTTTTAACAATAAAAGATGTCGGCTTTAACTATGAGTGTATCCCTATTTTACACACCAACACTCTCGCACTTATTCACACACTAGAACATTTTGCCTCATAAAGCTCACAAGGGCCAAAGACTCGGACCGACTGAAAACACCCACACCACAGGCCATCGGTGCAGCGAGACCAGCAATAGGATTGGAAACACGTGTGTATTAATACCTGCTCAAGACCCTGAGCAAATATATAGCCTGGGCTAACCTGCTAATAGCCTTAATTTGTAAGATAAACAGTAGAAGAGTTTGACACTCACTCACCTAAGGTGCCTTTCCTCTGCTGCGCTGCCTCTGCTGCCTTCAGAGGCTTTGGAGGGACTGGGGGGGAGCGACAGCGGCAAAGTTACAGCCTGCCTCCGCCATGCTATCTGTTAAAGTAATTTTCCCTCAAAGAGGAATTAATTTCCTTTCTCAGGCGGCTCACAGAGCCCCATGGCACAGCCTGACTGGATCCCCAGAGCGTGGAGTCATCATGACCGTCTCCCTCTAAAACCTGGCCGAGCCATGAAAGCTCTGAAGCAGCTTTGACTTTTAATTTTGTTTTATAGATTATATTGATTTAATTTATACTGTGTATTCTTTTCATTTATACTGCGGGCAGTGTGCAAGTGTGCTTTTGAGTTTTAGAAAACAGAAGTAGGAAGGAAAGGAGATATCTATCAGATGATTATTCACCTGTATTTCACCGAAAATGTAAAACCCTTAAGTTACAATTTAATTCTATTATATGATTACATTACATAATAGATGTTACATTTTAAATTACATGACTAAGAAAATTTAATTGCATAGAACCATTTTTATAATTCCCCCATTAGGTCAATACCATACAGCTACAAATCATTATTATGTCTCATCTTTTTCTTCCAAGACTTTCTGTCTTAAATGAGGTTGACAGGAGAAAAATAAATGAATTTTATTTGATTTTATTTGAGCTTTAGTTGAGCTCTGGATATGAATAATTAGAGAAAATAAAAGAAACCAGTGACACATTCACAGCTGTTTTCCAGCTGCTATTTTTCCCCTACTTCTCACAAAGAATGACTTTTCTTTTATAGCCAAACAAATTTAAAGAGAGACACTAATGTTAGGAGCAAAGAATTTATGAACAACTTTCCTTCTGTTCATTTCCTTTTCTACACTCGAATACTCTCCACATACTAATATTATACATACACACACACACACACACACACACACACACACACACACACACATATATATATATATATATATATATATATATATATAAATAAAAATAAATGTATATATATATATAGAGAGAGAGAATTTGTTACAAGCATAGTTTATACAAAAACAATGTGTTGGCATCTAAAATTGTATACAATAGCATTTCCACATTTGCCACGGCAATTATTGGTGATAAAAAAAATAGTGGAATAAAGTTTGTTATTTCAGGAAGCAGATTCGTGACCTTCATGACCTCGTATCAAAAGTCGAAATGTATCCATATCGGTTTAATGATGTGTTTCATTTCAAAATGAGATAAACACCATTTCCAAAAAAAAGTCACATTCACAAAATGATTGGTTACACTACATTAAAAAGGAACCGTGGTCATTCTAAGTCTAGCATGGGCAAAACGTTAGCCTTCCTTTCACTCAAACACTTATTTTGGAACCAAACTTTTCATATTTGTTGCCAATAAGTTGCAAGTCTGCGTCGCAGTGACAAAATAGCTCTCTTAACATCACATGATCGTGATAGTGATGGTTTAAAGTGACCTTTAATGGATGCTACAAGCATCCTGCCCGCTACTACCAACTTTTGACAAAGATGGGGTGACACGCTGAGTTAACCCCTGACACCTCTCCTTCGATCTCTCTTCACACTCTCTCCCTTCCCCTCATACGACCTCCCTCTCCCTCCCCCAGCCCCACCCATGAACCATTAAGGCTGTTTTCTTGTAGGAAAAAAAGATGGCCACCCGAGGTCAGATCCAAGTCCAAAATAAATTGCCTTCTTTCCTGAGGCTCAGCCATTTTAATAGTACAGATTTATTATGCTGTGCTTTTTGGAGGGTGATCATATGTATGTGGTCAGTAGCGCGTATGCAGTCTATGACCCAGCCTCCCTCTCACGTTACACCCTATTTATAACATCCCCTGCGCTGGCTCCCCTCGTTCTGCAGTTCCTAGGAACCTCCTTCTGCTCCCAGCCTAGAGCTCCAGTCCCGTGTTCCTCCTGACATCTGAGAGGCTCAGCTGCAACTTGTCCTGGGCTAACTGTTTATCCTGTACAGCCGGGCAACTGGCCGCATGCTCTGGATTACCACAGGACACCCATTTCAAAACACATTTTACTTGCTGCTCTGACTATTTTTTTGTAACTGAAGAGAAAAGTTTTGGGATAGTCAAGGGAGAAAGGGAAGCATCTTGGATATGCGCTTGTGATCTTTCTGTTTTTGGTTGATTTAGTAACATTGCCTCTTACGCTTGCCCTTCTCGCCTTTCCTGGAGGGCCGTGTGTGTGTTTGCACACAATGGATCACACACTGTTCGGCTGCCTGCGGAGCCCCCACGCCCCGGCGCAGGCCCTACATCCCGCCTTCACCCAGTCTCCCCTGGCGCTTCACGGACGCTCGGACCACGTCTCCTACCCTGACCTGGCCTCTTCGTCGTCCTCCTCCTCTACCTCCTCACCCTCGCCCTGTATCATCTCCAGCTACCCGGGTGACGACAGCCTGTTTCCTGGGCAGCACCACCACCACCCTCACCGCGGCCACCTGCCCTCCCAGCAGCATCACCACCCACCTCAGCACCATACATCTTGGCATATCCCGCAGATGCCGTCACCTGGCAGCAGTACTCGCCACAGTCTTTGCCACCCACACTCCCACTCATCCCACGACAATGGGCCCACGCCTTCAGACCTGGGCCACCCCGGTGGGCCCAGTATGTGCGCCAGCACCCCCAGTCTAGGCAGTGGCAGCACCCCTACAGGGGCCTCTTGTGTGCCTGCAGACTTTGGCAGACAGACTTTGTCACCTGCTGAGGCCGAGAAGAGAAACGGCAAGAGGAAAAGTGACAGTTCAGGTAAGAGAAGCTGGGATTTTCTGAAGCGAGAAGTGAAGCAGTTCTAAAGGCAGAGATTTCATTCGTGTGTTTTTTAAAGCTGACACATTGCACAACCCGAGACTTCATGTAAAATACATTGGAGGCATTTCTAAAATCTCTTTGTTCATTATTTTACTTGGATAAACATTTTAACATAAATATCAGCGTTTAAGAAATTCCACACAGAGCTCAAGAATAACAGAAACATCTGTACACATCACTCTAAATCATTCAACAGCACGACTGTTGGGAATTCTGCAGCTCTGATACAAAAACAAAAAAACGTCTGGAAAGCAGTTTGTAGGTGCCGGCTGACACGCAGCAAGGCAGGAGGCGACAGGCGGACTGAAGCGTGGAGCAAAGGCCACATCATAAGTGTGCGGGCACATCTGACTACTGGCATGTTTTGTTTAAAAATCACATCTGGTTTGTTGCGACACTTTTTAGAGAGCTGAGAATAAAGAGGGCAGTAAAGAATTAATGTCATGGATTGTAAAAGACTACACCGGTGCCTCATGGCACACTAAACAACCGGGCGGACGCAAATTGTTTTCATTTACTAAAAACTGCAGTTAAAAGAAATCGCAGGTTTACTGAAGTAAAATGAAAGTGAAAATATTTGAGTGTCATGTTTAACAAAGGCCAAGTTTAGATAGGGAACTTCCTACTGTTACAAAATGAATGTAGCTAATCATATTAATATTTGATCTTTTTTCATTGATTTTAAATTATCTTATTATCACAACAACAAAAAAACACCACTTAATTCCTATAAAATTTAAAAGACCATTACAAGTTTCCTTTATTTTTATCTACAGGCAGTTGTATGTTCAGTACAGTAAAGGTCCCGAGGGCAGTGAGCTTTAACAACACCTTTTTGTTAAATTTTACATTTGTGATTCTCCCAAAAATCACCCTTGAACTATGCATGTATAATCATTTTATTGTTCTTAAATCGGGCCTCATTCATACAAATGTATTTAAAAATTCAAAACCACAGATAATTATAAAAAGCACACTTCTCACAAATCATTAATAAATAAACAGCTTTTTAATACAATTTTTAAATTGATGCTAAACCAGCTGATGACCTGCAAAACCTTTGCAACCTGCAGGCACCACAATAATCAATCACACAATGACAAATGGCCGGGGTCGGGTCGCAAGAAATCTCACTAGCAAAGTGATATCAGTGAGAGTTTCTCACAGAAAGTCTGCTTGCCAGTTTGTTTCCATTTGAGGATTGCAGCCTGTCATTGCTAATCCTGCACCCTTTGGATAAGGTCTCTGTACTCACAGTGCATCATCCGCAGTTGACCGGTGATATTCCCACATCTCCACAGGATACTTGGAGAGTGTGTTTTTTCTCCCTCTGACTGGTTGGGTGTTGCTGTAGCTGACAACAAGTTTATATACCAAAAGTTGGGGAAATATAACAGGATTAACTTCAGACTGACTTTAAATAATAATACAAAACAAAACACCACTGGCACTAATTTAGTTTTCAATCCAAATTCTGCGGTGATTATTAGAAACTCCATAAGTGAACTGAAATATTTGCCATTTTACAACATAAAAAGACAAAGATTTCAATGTTTTATTTTCCTTTGCACTAAATGTCCAGTTGTCCACATGCAAAATGTTGAAATAGTACATTTAACCCATTAATTCATTACTCTACCTCCTACTCCCTTTCCTCTTTTGTCAAATCACTGGAAAACTAAGCCCTTGCCTCCAGATCCCACTTCCTCTGCAACAATAGTCACTACTCATTACATGTGCAGTGCATTCTCCCAATGCTAACACCAATCATGCTGATTATTGGGGCTAACTAGGCTGCTGACTCATTCAGCTGTCTAAATATCAGAGCGCTGCCTGTTGCATGAGATAGAGCTCTGATTAGGTTTCACCATCTGGACGAGAAACTTGAGCAAAACCTGAATTTAGATACAGAAATAATAACAAAACCCGAGAGCTCACTTCCATGCTAGAGTTTACCCCCTTTTTTGCTCAAATATGAAGCTTCTCGGCTTTCTGTCTTTAATACCCAACTGTGAATGTTTCCTTAAGGAAGGACGGAGGGTCAGCTAATGAGATGAGTCCGTGTGTCTGGTTTCTGGGGAACCTGCAGCAGACTTTCAGCTGCAGTGACGGCAGAGGGCCTTTGCTGAGTTTCTCAGTCACATTTGCACAGTACTGTCAAGGGAGTGGTCGTCCTTTAAAAGTTACTAGATTTTCTGTGGGGAACAATAAAAGGTGCTTCAAGTCTTATTTTGTTGAGGCAGAGTTGTAAAACAGACGAGTGAAGTGCCGAAGGCGTTTTGCTGGCATTCAAAATTTCTTTTAAAGCAGTTTAAGAAAAACATTGCGGCATCGTTGATGTGTTTGAATCCTTTTTTGTGCATAAAAATAAAATTTAAAAAAATAAATACATTTTTCAGTAAAGGGAAAACAACCAGTGCTTATGTTCCCAGCATAAGAAAAATAACCCGATCATTATTTTATCCATCCAATCTTACATTATTTTTTAAAAGCGTCACTCCTGTAATGCGCTAAGTTCATTTGGGAACCCTCAACGATGTGCCCTGTCTGGGTGCATGTATTTTTCTCATATTATTCCTGCTTTTTTGTGGAGAGATGAAAGTTACAGGGAGAACCTAATTGCTGTGGTGTAGTGGCTGGGTCATAAAAGCTCGCCGCTTGTTTCAGCTCCAGGCCTATTGGTCTGGAGCAGCTGGCTCTGTTATACTTTTATTTCTCTTTACACAATGTCTGTGTTTACCAGAGAGAGTGGATGAACACATCTGAAAGGCCTGCTTCAATAAGACACACACTGTAGCAAAAGGACTGAAATTACAGAGAGGGAAAGGCAAGGTCAAGGGGGAGCTGGACACAAGTTGCGGGTCAAGCAATGATCGGTTTCATTTCATAAAACCCGTGAGGGAATTCTTGCAGTCTTATATATGTTTTGTTTGTCCTTGGCTCTAAAACTGTGTGACTACCATACAAATATAACTTTTGTAGGGCAGTTTCAGTTTACCTCTCATCTTCTCTTCAGACTCAAGGGAGTTATTTTGCTTGAGAAAATATACACTTAATTAGAAGGAAGATTCTCTTTATGACAGGAAAACAGAACCAGCAGGGGTCCCCGATGGGACAAATCTGAGTTAAAGTTGAAGTTTCCTCTCTTATGTGGCTTCACACTTTGCACCGTTTGTGAGTCTGGCTCTGAGCTGCACGCCTATTTACAGTTTGGCTTGACGTAGACCTGCTGGATTAACACACACGACAGAACAGGACCGCAGATGAATTAGCATGCAATCGCTGCTGCCTTCAACTGCAATGTGCAACTGAAGCGTGTCCAACAGAGAAACCACAAAGACTGCTCAGAATAGGAAAATTTTGGAGGGCAAATGAGCCGTATGTGTTTTCTTCGGAAAGTTTGTGGAAATACCAAAACAAAAAGTATTTTTCTGGCATGATGAATTAAAGTGGAGATGTCACAAGCTAGGAATTTATATTTTTTTAAGGAAGTGCATAATTTGTTCCAAGTTCCCACTTTGCCCATATTTGTATTACTGATATATGCATTTTTGAAGACGTTCATTTGCAGCTTCCTGGATTTTACATATCTAACATCTGATCTTATGACTGCAGTATATTTGCTTTCTGAAAACTGCAAACTTAATGGCAATCAAAAGACACACAGTTGAAAAATAATAGGATCAAAATAAATGCAAATAGCAGCACTTCAGACACTTTTTCCTTTCCTGATATAAAATTTAAAGCTGGAGCAGCAGACTTCTTCAAGCCAAATTACATCCATGTTGACAGTAAAAGAGCCAGCCTATTGTAATAGCACAGCTGCCGTCGCGCAGACACACATGTGTTGCCGCCCACGAGTCCTTCCAGCCACTTAAAGTATTCATAAACAATGTCTGAACAATAAAGTGTGACTGACAGCTCTCACTGTTTCTCTTACTTTGCCCCTTTTCTCCCCCTGCTGATTTGCACCTGCCACGTAACATTTGCCTTATTTTTATTTTTGCTGCATATAAATCTGCTCTGAGTGCAACACAAACCTGTGTGGTGTTTGGTTTCAGAGTCCCAGGATGGGAATTACAAGTCAGACGTGAGCAGCAAGCCCAGGAAGGAGAGGACGGCATTCACCAAGGAGCAAATCCGAGAGCTGGAGGCAGAGTTCGCCCACCACAACTACCTAACCAGACTAAGGCGCTACGAGATTGCTGTCAACCTCGACCTCACTGAGAGACAAGTATGTTCCTACCCACCACTGTTTGTTTTCCCCTGGGTTTAGACATTATTGAAACCCCCCCCCCCACCCCCCATTAGCACATTAATGCCATGTTGTGAAAACAAAGGCGGCCTCGGGACGACGAGGAGGCTTTTCAGCTTGCTACTGTGTTTTTGTAACTTCAGTGTGAGGGCTATTGTACTCCAGATGTGGCTGTATGAAGGGACTATCATATTCCAGATGTTCCTGACTATTCTTTCAGGCCATCCACAGTCAAGACAGGGAGACGGGTTTAAGGAAGTGCTGTCTAGCAAGTCACTTCCTCTCTCCCACTGCCCCTGCAAATACAAATTGGTCTCTGAGCGTGGGCCGATTGCTGTAAAATGCAGGCACATGAAATAAATAACAGGAGACAAATGGTTGAGGGAAGGAAAAAGTGTAGTGTCTGTTGTTCTGTGACACCCGTTTGGAAGCTTTAACTCACACTTAGTTGACCCCATGCCAGCAATATTTTGCGTTGTGATAAGGTGTAGTTTGAATGTAAAAAACAGACGTTTTATGAGATGCTCTTAGAAGCAAATCACCACATTAGACCCACAAATTATATATATATATATATATATATATATATATATATATATATATATATATATATATATATGTGTGTGTGTATCACACCGCATAATATTGCGGGCATGGGGTCAAGTTAGTGCAAGTTAAAGCTTCCAAACGGGTGTCACAGAACAACAGACACTACACTTTTTCCTTCCCTCAACCATTTGTCTCCTGTTATTTATTTCATGTGCCTGCATTTTACATCAATCGGCCCACGCTCAGAGACCAATTTGATAGCATGCATTTATAGCGTGCATGTTGGTTAAATTCCAGAGCTTAGTGGAACACATTAATGATTTTAGTTCCACTTACTCTTACTGCTTTCACATATAAATATGTCAGCTACAAGAAAGTAAAAAAAGTTGCACTAAAATGTATAATAGATTAAGAGGTGATTTGTTAGGGAGGAAAAGAAAAGATTAATCTTAAATTGATTTAAGATTAAATCAAGAAAAAGTCTTGATTTACGACCCTGTCCCCCCATTTAGAATGTAAATAAATAAATACATAATTAAATGCAAATAATTTAAAAGATATATTTAAATGCTAAGATTACAAAAGCCAATAAATAGGTGTGTCAATCTATTTGAGAATCATACATTTTTAACATATAATTTCACTTTAATTTGATGCCAAAAACACAGTAAGAAACTGGAACTGGGACATGTTTCCCCTTGTTGCATCATCCCTTCATTTAACAACAATTGGTTTGGGAAAAGTGTTTGGGAAAAGGTTTTCACCCTCTTGCTTGTCATAGGATTTCAGCAGTTGAGCCTCAAATTTTTTTTGTTTGCTTTGTAAGCCACCGAATGTTTTAAGTGGGCGACAGGTCAACACTGCAAATAGGCCAGTGTAGCACCAAGGGTCTATTACTGTGCACTGTAAATGTCCTCATTTAAAATTATGTTTTAATAAATTTAACCTAGTTTTTACTGGGCTGTGTGCATTACTTGCATAATAGAACACGTTGTTAAAAAGTTTCTACTTGACTTTTCTGAGAATGGAATATTTCCACGAGTGCAAAGGATCATGGGACTGTTAATGTTTAATTTAGTACTGTAGTGTTGTGATCTTTTTTTCAGTCATGTGTTTAGACTTTGATTCTTGTGGATATCTGATGTGGTTTCCAGGGTTTGTGCTTCAAAGGACAGTGTAAAGGTTTAGCTATTAATAGGATGAGACGGTCAGTGATGCTGTTTAACTGTGCGATTTTGTAACTGTGTGGTGTGGGGCAGAAAAAAACACACTGATATCTTTGTTTCTTAACATGTTATGCAAATAATGTGTAAAAGTACTTTTTTAAAATAAAAGACTTTACAAGTTTTATGAATATGCAAAACTACAGTTGTAAAAAAGTACATTTAACAAAACTGAATAGAGATTTGTTTGGTATATACTCACCAACCACTTTAATAAGCAGAGATTGTGGTCCATACTGACATGAGAGCATTACACAGTTGCTGCAGATTTTTCTGCTCCACATGCATGATGGGAATCTCCCATTCCTTCACATCCAAAAAAGTGCTCTCTTGAACTGAGTTCTGGTGACTATGGAGGCCATTTGAGTACAGTGAACTCACTGATATGTTCAAGAAACCAGTTTGAGATGATCTGTGACATGGCATGTTAGGGGCACGAAGATGGGTACGCTGGGGTCATAAAAGGATGGCCGTGGTCAGCAGCAATACTCGGGCATGTTGTGGTGTTTAGTCGATGCTCACTTGGTATGACGGAACTCCAAGTGTGCCAAGAAAGTTTTCCCTCACACCATTACAACACTACCGCCAGCATGAACTGTTGATGCAAGGGAGGATAAGCCAATCTTTTATGTTGTTTACGACAAATTCTGACCCAACCATCCAAATGTTGCAGCAGAAATTGAGACTCATCAGAACAGCCAATGTTTTTCCAATCCTGTTCTCCAATTTTGTTTCCCGTTCTTTGGTGACTTGTAGTGCATTCAGAGAGGCTCTTCTTCTTGTTCTTCTATCAGCACAAAACTATCTGGCCATTCTCTTCTGACCTCTGGCATCAACAAAGCAATTTTTGCCAAGAGAACTGCTGCTCTTTGGATAGCTCCTCTTTTTCTGACCATTCTCTGTAAACCCTAGAGATGGTAGTGTGGGAAAATTCCAGCAGATCAGAAGTTTCTGAAATACTCAGACCAACCCATCTGGCAACAATAACCATGCCACATTCTGAGTCACTTAAATCACCTTTCTTTGCCATTCTGATGGTTGGATTTAACTTCAACAGAGCTGCTTGACCACGCCCACAAGTCTAAATATATTGAGTTGTTGCAATGTGATTGGCTGATGAACATTTGCGTTAACAAGCAGTTGAGCTGGTGTACCTAACAAAGTAGACAGCTACAGTGTATATTGAGTTTATATGAAAACGTAGTGAAATCTTTGAATCCCACTAAATGTGGTGACTGTAGACTTTCAGAGTAATGTGCTTCTCAGGCTGAAAGCAAATGTAAATTGTAACATGAATGTGAAATGTACCATGCTCTGCTTTTCCATCACATTTCAAAGTCGCAAAAACTCAAGAAAAGGTCCAACTTTTTTTCAGCCTTCTCCAAGACTATCGCAATTAATCTTTACGTGGCTTTACAGAGCAGGAAATGTGTGTGAAATTTTGTCAGCTTATGCAGCATATGTTGCGTGTGACCTCAGTTTGGTCTGGGAAGTAGAGATAGTGAGGTAAATATTGGCAAAGCAATCAGTTCTTGATTTATGTTGTGTGTGCTGTTTGGGGAAATCTGATGGATGTTTTATGTCTTGCAAAAATAAAAATATTTTCAAAGATGGCAGCTGTAAAGCTCCAACGCCAATGCTTGACTGGGTTTAACAGAGAGTTTATTATAGATTGAGAGTAGATAAGAGAGTAGATTGTAGCTACACACCTAATTGCAGTCATTAAATGTTGTAAACAAAAATGTGATATAAACCTAATCAAACTTTGAAGGTTTTAATCAATATCATTTTTATCCAGATTTGACTTGAAAATTTAAATTGCATGAACCAGTGCGTCTTGTCTTCTTTTGTACGTGTATTACATTAGTGCACCAGAGTGTTTCCAGAGAGGCCATTTCCAGAAAACCAAGTGCCTTATAAGTTCTCCCTATATGCTTGTTTCACACCTGTAGATTGACCTACCCAAACCTGAGTTCAGGGTCTTTGGTATTTTGTATAAAGTGAGTGTCACTTTCAGTGCAATGTTAAGCAGTTCAGGTACACTGCAGGTGAGTCTGAATAGTAATTTTTTCTGATGTCTTGAGAATATTACTAAATAAATGCTGCTCAGCTTCAGTCCTTGTCCCTCTCCTGCTTTTAGCAAAGACCCCAAAGCCTGTGAAGAATCTCAGGTGGTGCTCAGTCCATTGTACACCCTTAACATTTAAGACAAACGTTTGTGCTGTCAACTAACTTCCTGACCATGTGACTGCTCACCCCCCTGGGAATGACACTCCCCAAAAATAAACCGCTTCCACCCTGCATGACAGGGACAAGCTCGGCTTCCCATCTCATCCTCCCCCTCCCTTCGAGCGCGTGTGTCGACACTAACGGAGCCACTGCTTCTATTTGACGTGTAAACCGTTTTAAGCAACAGCTTAATCATCAGTCTGAGAGACGTAAATACGGTCGGGGCTGTTGAGTCAGGGAAAAACAGGTAGACACCAAGTGCCAGATGTAACCGAACATCCATACATAATTGTTGGTGCAGAAATAGCTGCCAAACTTTAACAGAACGTTGCTGTCGAGAGCATTAAGGCTTCCTAATTACTTTTTGGTGATTTATGTTGAGTTGTGCAACAACATTGATATTTTCTGTCTCTCTGCAGGTGAAGGTGTGGTTCCAGAACAGGAGGATGAAGTGGAAAAGAGTGAAGGGTGGCCAGCAGGGGGCAGCAGCTCGAGAGAAAGAACTGGTGAACGTGAAAAAGGGGACGCTGCTGCCTTCAGAGTTCTCTGGCATTGCGGCGCTCCACCATTCGACGGACTCCTTAGCCAATGAAGACAGTCATGACAGCGACCAGAGCTCTGAGCATGCCCACTTATGATGCACACACATGCAACCCTGTGCCCCCGGAGCCTCCGCCTCAGGACCGTCCTTAGAAGGACTGCTGTTTGCTGATTCGCCATCGTCATATAACGATGCTAAAAAACATGTACAAATGTACAGAGGAATGATGTATAGTAGAGACGGAGTTGTCATGCAGGCAAAATGTAAATTTGATGAACTGAGCACATAAAAGGAGACGGTGCCATTGGTTTAGAAAGTCCTCAATAAATGCCAAAACAGAGAAAAATATTATGAATCTGGAAATGTGAGATCATTGGTTATAGAATTCTTCTGGACAGTACAAACAAATTTGGAAATCATATTCATTTAAACATTCCATGTTTGCCTTGAGAAAAGCAGGCTGTGGCTTTGATTTGCACTGTTAAACATACAGTCTGCTCCTCAATCGGTTTCTACTGTAAAAACTGTAAATTAGAATGTAATGGAGTTATTGGTCAAATCAAGTGCCAGGAAATGAAATTTGCCTAGCTAATATAAATGATTTGTAAATAAATATCAGTATTGTTTTACCTTAACAACGATTCTATACCCAGACTATTCAGCTCGTGCAGTAATAAACACTGATGGTTCTTAAGCTGACACTTTTCTGCCTGGAGATGATGTTTTGCAAACAAATCTGAAACCCCCTTTTCAGGGTCTGTTGCAAATTGAATAAAAATTTAACCAGTGGTAAATGGAATTTCTTATGTACAACTTTTTCCCCCCATTTATGCAGCCATCCACACTTATGAATCCAAGGTGATGAATGTATGTTCCACAAAGTGAAGCCGAAACCAATTAAAAATTGCAGAGTGTGTAGAAAGCCGGTGATGTGGGAGCAAACTAAAATCACCTTTGCCTGGGGGCAGGGTAGGGGCTCCAGCCCGCAAAGGATCGGATTCTGTTACAACATCCAGTTGAAAATAATTTCATGTCTTGATCTCATCTTTCAGCGCGTTGTGATTGTGCATGCTAATTTGTTTAAGAGGCACCACTGCATTTTTTTTCGCTCCCCCAAACCCACAGCATGAGCGTGATTTCTTTTTCCGTTTTCCCTGCCACTTTATTACCATGCATTATTCTTTAGAAAGTATTTACAAATATGAAACACTCACCGTTTCCACAATGTCTTAAATTTTAAGCTGGGAACAGTATCGTCCTCGATGTAACAGACCATATATGTAACTGATAAACAAGTCACAGATATGTTCTTGCCACAACCAGCTTTCCCCTGACCTCTGGAGCTTGGCTGCTGTAATTAAAACAAAAGCAAGTAAGTAAAATTTTCTTTAAGCCTCTAAAGTTTACGTATAAACTCTTGAATAAATATAAAAATTGCCCAACTTCAATCTGCCTGTATATGGCTTTATGTATGCACATAACATCATGCCAAAACCTCTATAAATCAGATCTCGATTTATAGAGGTTTTTGCATGATGTTATGTGCATACAGCTCAAGAGTTGTCTGCCATAGCAGATGTGACACAACCACAGCTACAGAGGGAAAATGTGCATTCCCTGACTGGTTGTCATGTGGTTCCTGGTGGTTGTTTGCTGTCACTAGGCAAAACTGGTTGCCAACAAATTATTGGGGTTGCCCATAGTTTGCATGGAAGATGCAGGCATGTCTGCAAACACTTGCTAACTACTAGCAAAATGGCAGTAAAGCTTGAAAAAGTGCAAAACAAACTATAAATGGAGACTATTTGACGTCAAAGTAAAAGTTGTACCTTAGAGCTGTGGTCAACGTGTTTCAAAAGCCACAGCTTTTACTTTGAAGGCAAATGGTCTTTGTTTCTGCTTTGTATCACACTTTTCACAGTTTCACTACTGCCTTGTAAGTATTTGGTGAGTGTGTTCCATGCAACTTGGAACCAAAGAAATCACAAGGTGGTCTTCTTTAACATGGCAAAGAATGTATATTCTTTGTAACCGTATGTCACAAATGGTCCACAAATTAATGTCATGTGGTTAATGATCATGTGACCACAAAAAAAAAAAAAACTTAAAATAAGGACTATACACAATTACACTTATTCGTATGCTAAGTATGACAGCATAACATATGCTAATAGCCCGGTGAACAGAAAATGTTAAATATGTTATCCAGCAGTGAGTCTTATTATCAGCTAAGGATAGCTCTGGTTGGCTATCAAGCTTAGTTAGCAAGGCACTCACTAATTGTACATCATGATATAGGATGCAATGCACACATTTGCATGGTCAAAAACAAGTGTAAAACAATAAGTAAGGCTAAATCCTTAGAATTTATTTTAGTTGAATGGAACAAAACCCTTCAAGAATCAAATCCTGTTACTTGGTAGCCATCTTGGGCATTTTCTTAGGTAGCATTAAAAAAGTAACTTTAATTTCAAAACTGCGTATATAAAACTTCAAATCTGACATAAAATGCTTAAACAAAATGAGATTATAAAAACTTTTTTTTCTCCTGCATTTAAGGATCAAAAGGCCTAAAAAGTCAATGACAATCAAGGACTTTAGATGATTACAAGCGAAATAACTGCTAGCAACGCTAAGCGGGCGGTGACCGAGTTAATGTTTTATAAACTTTGAGGTAAGGAGTTGAAGTGACTATCAGTGACAGGACATGATACTATTGATTGACTGATAGTAGATACATTATAGGGTTATCAGTTAGCAACCAACAATCTGAGAGAAAGTGGTGCACAAAAAGCAAATTGCCCTAAAGCGGCCCCAATCTTATCAGTGCATTTAAACCTAAACTACATTCAAGGTGTGGTGCTTATAAAAAAATTAATATTCCCTTGTTACCTGATACTGAACAAATAGATGAGTTTAAGTTGTCTTTCTTTAACTTTCAAATAAGCTACATGATTAAAAACAAACAAATAAACAAACAAAAAAAATCTGTGTACACGATGACGACTGCATAAAACTGTAAAAATTAAACTTTCGTTTTCATTTATACTCACAGTATTTACATAGTGATGCATTTGGGAAAACAGACCCCAAATAATACAATGCTACTGTGAATTTGTCCTTCACATGATCAATGACAGGCCTACAACATGCACAGTATGTGTCTCTATGGTTTAAGTAACGTGTCTCCTGCAAACACAAGATCTCACATTTAGTTTATGACCTTTAAGGGTCCAGGTCTACCCAATAAGTTACTGCTGTTTGAGCTCTGTCTAATCATTCGGTTCACAGTAGTTTGGCACTTCTGCACCAATCATGTACCCAGCTTGACTGAAGAGGACACTGAGCTGATTGTCCATTGCAGGTCAGACTTTGGGAAGTACCCCTCATGTCTCTTTAAAACCAAAAAAGAAGTCATTCATCAGCTTGTGCAGCTAGTTTTAAAGCATGACCAAGAATAAATGGAAATGTGTTGAGGGAACTGTCAGCTGTTCTAGTGTGTGGTGATCTTATTCACTCACTTCTGTGCTTGGATGCATCTCTCAGTATGCCTCTGTAATCTATATAAACTGTAAACTATATATAATCTATACATATATGCCCCTTGTCTAGTTCATATTGGCTGTAACCCTGTCGAATACTTTGAACAGTTTTACCTGACATTCAGACAAATAGCAACAGTGCGTGAAGATTAAACAGCTGGATAACTTCACTTCAGCTCACAAAAAACATTCTCCACCCTCCAATACACGCAGACAGTAAGCTGCGTAAACAAACTCTCGCGAGATAAAATGACGTCAAATGATACTAATGTATCAGCCTGACCAAAGGTAAACTTTCGTCCTATAAAGGGGATTTAAAGGTAATTGGTCGCAGTAACAGAACCCTGCGGCCACTTTAAACCCGGGCAGAGTCGGTTTCCTCGATGTGAGAAGTTTACTCTTCCGCTTGCACGCTCTCTATTTCGTAAGCGACCTACTTTAGGTGAAAGGGGCAGGGCACTTAGACTGTGAGCAGACGTCTTGAAGTGGTTTAGCAGAACTTCGCACCTGCACAGGTAACAGAAACTCACCTGTGTAGCAGCTGTGAGTGATCCGCTGTCAGATCTGAAACCATGGAATACGATTCGGTGTCGAGGGGAGCCCGAGCCATGTTTTTCATGCTCACACCGAATGAATCATCTTTTGAGAAAGTGGAGGATGTCCCTCAGTATGTGCAGCAGGTGGGTGTCGCCTCGTTCTCGTTCACAACTAATACATCTGGTGTTTTAGGGTTATGCTGAACCCGCCCCATTGTCCCCTCACTTTATCAGATACAGTTGACAGAGCCTTTTCACCTGGTCAGCAAAGTATCGATTTGAGTTGAGTCAATCAACTCAAAATCGGCATATTTAAAACCGTTGAAGTATTCGTCAGAAGAAAAAGGGTCAAACAGTCTGTTTTGCTTCTTTCTAAATGAGACTTTTGAACTGAACAGTTTTTATTCAGAGCACTTAGAGCTCTGGGGAGTAAGGGCATGAGTAAATATGAAGTGAAATTTGAAGTTTAACTTAATAAATGTCAACCTATGGAGAATATTGCATTAAGTATGGAAAAGTTACATTTGTATCAACACAGTAACCAATCTGCTTCAAAGGAGCTTGCAAATAAAAGCGTCTGGACTTCTTTAGGTTGCTTGAAGACGTTTCACCTCTCATCCGAGAAGCTTCTTCAGTTCTAAGGTCAAATGGTGCAAGCTCCTTTGACTACGATGACCTGGATGACTGAGAACCTTCACAGACATAACCAATCTGCTCAACTTGTATAAATCTAATTACTTCTGCCTAATGAAAAATTTATAGCAACGTTCTTTCTTTTCTCCTTCTGTCACTTTACAGCATCTCAATTACTCTTTTATTGTGACAAATGGCTGGTGCAGGTTTAACAACACATGTTTGTTATGAGTTTTTATGAGCAAATCAGGGGAGGAGAACAATTACCCTCGCAGCAGGAGTCCTAAAAATCCACTAACAAGTGTGATAAAGCAAATTTGTTGTTGCTGCAGGGCTTACTGGTGATTAATATTTTGCTTGGGCGTGCCTGAGCAGTTTAGTGACTTGGCACTGTTTACAGCATGTCGTTAATTATTCTTCACCACTGTCATTCTGTGATCCCAACAGGCCAAATTAGTCAAAGGGGGGAAAATCACAATGCAATCTTGTGATTTTTGGAGTTATTTGGAATTGTGGGCTGGGTTGTTGCCAGTTCTCTCAGCTGTTTGGTGATTTGAATGCAAACACAAAATTTCTCAGACAGCAGTGATAAAAGTGTTTTGTCAGTCTGCATGTTTTTAGCCAACATCACTCAACTGTGACCTTTTAAAATGGCTATTTTGGGGGGGGGGGACATCTGGTCCACAAATGTCATTTTCCATGTAGGTTTGAATTCAGAAGAAAATAAAATACAATTATTACAACGCCACAACAAACAGTCCACACAAGCTCAAAGTATACTCAAGTTTAAAAGAAAAAAAGGCTTGTGCAATTTTTAGTTCAAAATATAATTGCGAACAGTGTGACCGCATGCAAGATCATAAAGAACTGAAAATAAAGAAGGTGATGCAAGTATTAAAAAGACAAAATAATGAAGAGAAGCTTTTTTTTTTTTTTGATGCGCCGTTTGAGAATCGGCTTGCCTTGCTGAAAAGTCTTGCCGCAAGCTGTCAAGAACTCAGGGGTGCAGCGGTAAAACTATCTGCTAGATTGGAGATGGGGGTGATGTCGGGGGGTGGGGGTTTTAGGCCAGCGTCCAGAATGATAATCTCTCTCTCAGCGGGTTTGGAGGAGGTCTGCCTACGCAGCGAGCCCATTTGTTTGCTGCAGCTTTGCAGTCTGCTGCCAGATGTTGGAGTGTTGCGTGTGATCACTGGTCTCTGGTGGTGCTCTCGCCTCTGCTTGTGCGCACACATTCACACACACACTTGCATCACACACCTGCATGTTAAAGTTGAATCATTCACATGGGGATTTGTACACGCACACACACTCTCACTTTAATCCACACATGAATACGCACACTTCCTCCCTCCTCACCTGCAGATGTGCTCCTCTGTGGTCTCGTCACGCCTTTCATTCCTTGCTGCTCTTGTGGGGGCCGTGTGTCCCCTTTATGACTGCAGTCACTTGGTCAATGAGCACATTTGAGCTAAAGCTAAGCAGCAGGGCTCACATGCTGCCAAAGTCGTTGTTGTGACCCGTTTGCTAACCCCGTTCCTCACTAATTTGTTCCATGTTTGACAAACCCATCAAGAGGTTATTACGGCTTTCCACGACTGTTACAAATAAAGGCATGTCACTGACTGTTTGCTTGGTGCTCACCATTTGTTTTGTCAAAAGCAGTTATTGTCATGTGTTCATGGCAACTTTTTTTGTTTGCTATTTGGTTCTTACAATGTAAGAAGTTATTCTTTAAAGTAGGTTTTATTCATTTACAGGCATTTTACCCCATGAAACTCTTTCTGCTGTTGTTCGTTTCTCTTTAAGTGTGAACTTTCAGTTTTTAACTATGTATCTTTAAAATGAGTAAAAGTTGGTGCACATCTTTCCAGATGAGTGTTTTCCAACTTGCGAAAACACCAAAAGTTTATGTACAGTCCATTACAATTGAAAAAGATTATACTTATTTGACTTATGAGCATTTTAAACTGCTTTTTAAAATTATAAAATTATCAAACATTCATCTGAAAGAAAAAAAAATACTAAAAACCAACTTGCATAGCGGATGAGGCTCTTCTTAAAATATTATTTAAGGTTATGCTAAAAATGCCATATTTGTTTTCCGAGACTTAAAGAATGAATTTCTAGGCACAGCCAAGTGTTGGGGGGTTTCCAGTTTGGTGCTTTTTGCAGATTATGTGGTGGTTCTAGCTGCTTCAAGCAGTGACCTCCAACTCACAAGGTTTGCAGCTTAGTATGAAACAGTGTGATAACAATTAGTCCCAAGTATGAATTAGTCCCAATTAGTCCCGAGGCAATGCTTCTCAGCCAGAGAAGGGTGGAGTGTGCACTCCATTTCAGGATCAAACTTCTGCTCCAAGTCAAGGAGTTTAAATATATTGGGACCTTCTTGACTTAGTGGAGAGGGTGTAGAGAGCAGCGTCAGTAGTAACATGGCTGCTGTACCATCTGTTGTGGCGAAGAGAGCTAAGAATGAAAGTGAAGCTGGCAATTTACTGGCCAGTGTACTTGTGTACTTGCCTGCCCTCCTCAATGACTGTGAACTGTGAGTATTGAGTGAAAGAATAAGATCATAGATAGAAGTAGTGAATATGAGTTTCTGGGCTCTCCTTTAGAGATAGGCTGAGGAGCTTGGTCATTCAGGAAGGGTTCAGAGTAGAGCTGCTACACATCAAAAGCAGAAACGTTGATGTGCTTTGGGTATCTGACTAGGATGACCCCGCCCCCCCGACACCTAAAACCTTAGACGTCAGTTTGCCTGAAACGCTCAGCTGTCATTGTCTCTTTTTTTCCTACCAGTGTGCCTACCCAATGTCAGCTCAAAGAATTCCATGTTTCATGAAACTGTGGCTCAGAATGTGCATTGAATACAAAGGTGGATGAATCCATGTGTAGATCAGCCAGTTAGAAGAAATTTGACTGTTTAGGGAGAATGGCCTTAAAGTGATAATGAAGTGGGTTGTTTCTAATAGAAGAGGAACTTAAGAATTGCATAAAGGCACAGTATAAGGTGAGTAAGAATTCTACTGAAATGTGAATCATGCAAAGTTGATTTAGTAGAGGTCCATGATGAAATTGTGGAGCTGGAAAAGGGCACATCAGCCCTTTACGTGTTCCTGTAACATAAGATGCGTAGCTTGTTTACCTGCGGTCTCCATCTACTTACGTAGCCTAACAGACTTAATGCGCTCTCTCTGAACATGTATGACTTTATATTATCAGTGAGCGTGAAGACAATTAGGTTTCTTAAAATAAGATCTTGCTCCTCATTCTATTTTGCTTGGGTTCTGCCTGACATCACTGAAATGAAAGCTTGCTGTTGGTTAGCACTGATGTTTAATTCATCCACTGAGATAATTTCTACCTCCACTGCTGCCGTGCTTGGATAAATGTTTTTGTTCACCAATCTGCCAATTGGTTGTGGTTTTATACCCGTTGCTCCAGGCTCATACAGTGAAACAAACATCATGGATCACAAGACATGAAAGTCCTGCAAGCTTTTAGCTCATCTGCCAAAACAAATGCTCAACACAACGGGTAATGGCAACAGAGAACTTGGAACAGTTGTGTTTTCATGGTTTGTAACACTGCTGAATCATGATTTTGTGTCTGTGCAGGCAACTCCTTTCTTTGTGGGACTGATGACTCTGGAGCTGGTGGTGGGCTTTCTGAAGACGGGGGCCCCAGTGATCACAATCAGTGATGGAATCACCTCCCTATCTGCTGGAATGGTCTCCAGACTCCCACTGTGAGTGTTTAGGCAGGTCAGGTCACATAGCAATAGTGCAAGTAAGGCATAATTTGGCTTCTGTTCATTTTAAACACCGTGTTTTTTTTTTTTGTTTTTGTTTTTTTTATATGGCTGAGCAATGTGGTTTTTTGTTTGCTTGTTTGTTTGTTTGTTTGTTTGTTTTTTAGTTTAGGTTTTTTAGTTTATTTTTTTAGGTGCTGTAACTCTGGATCTTGTATTAAAGAACCATTACCTGTTAAAAGTGAGTTCATGTGAGGAGGCCAGCAGGGAACAGATAAATTAGGCGATAAAAGCATGCAGTATGGCAGGTTTAGGATGTGCAACAGAACTGAATATAACTATTAAAACTATTAATCAAACAAACTTCAGCTTACTGAAATTGGTTTTAAGGTGGTTCTTCTAAAATGGTTCTTATAGTGGTTCATCTTCAATGTAAATATAACGTTAGTTTCAAAGTTAGTTGAACATAATCTTTTCTAGTTCTGCATCATTTTAAAATGTAGATTGAAATGGGGAGCAGTAATACGGCTGAATGATGGGAACTCAAACAGGGGAGGCTTTGTAATACCTGATGTACAAAATTACTTACAAATTAAACAAATTTCTGTCAAGGTAGAACACAAGGTGAACAGATGACTATCGTGATCCTTGGAGCGCAGCTGTACATGATCACAAACTGAATGCTGTACTTGCATAAGCACATTTGAGCCGACACTGAGCTTTGACCTTTCCTCTCCACAGCTTGCTGATGAGAGGCTGTGAGCTGAGCGCTTACATGCATGTGTGGAACCACTACCGCTTGGTGGAGCTGCCCTGGGACTCTGCCTGGACCTGGTGGTTCACCTTCTTGGGAGTGGACTTTGGCTACTACTGGGTCCACCGTTTTGCTCACGGTACCAGTTGTACACTCACCCACAGCTGAAGGGAATTTATTGTGCAGATTTTAATTTACAAAAAAAAAATGTTTTGTGTAACAAGCTATGTTAATAGTTGTTGTTTTTTGCGTGTGTTCTGAAAACACAATTGCTCCTTTACCTGAAGGGTGCAGCTAAAAAGTTCTGAGTCCCGCCCAAAAAAAACCAACGACATACCTGATTTTAAATTTGCGTGCTCACCTTCTGTTGTGTTCACCATTGTTAGTCAGTCAATACAAACTATAGCACAGGAAGAGTCTCTTTTGTTACATGCTTGTTTGTTTTTTTTGTTTTAATTACAAGTTTATAGTCATTATTTCTTTGGCTGAAAAATTTGAATGTAGACACATTGTAACATATTAAATGCGAGATTCTATTTATTCAGGAATTTCAACCATAATGAGCACAGTACATTCAAAATATTCTTACCTGTTCCAACAGGTAAGGTTGTTAATTGACAACACATCTTGATTTTGTTTTACTCAACTAAATATCACAACAGGAATAATAGCAAACCAAATCTAAAGTTCAGTTAATTGACTAAAATAGAAATAATAAAAGTTGGATCTTTTTGCCGCTAAGTTGCTCCACGTGGTTTGCGAAGCGTCTTGTTTTCCCTGATATCACACGCAAAATGTTTCCATTCGTCTCTTCGTCCCGTGTTGACATTACTTTTCATTTTCATGGGAAACGGAGCATGGGAGCTAGTTGTACCGTTTCCAAAAAAACCACTGTGCAGTTTCCCAGGGTTGGATTAAATGTGCCCGTCTAACCTTACTGCACAAGAACATTGCTTGTGATTGCATCACTTCCACATTGGTCGCACCTTTCTACACAACTTGATTGGGTCTAGTCTCTCCACAATATTTTCCTTATAGTTGAAGCAAGTGTTCATACATGTCATCATCGTTTTTGTCCTTGTGCGTTAGTTTTTATTCATTGTCTGCATTTCTTTAGAAAAAGGTCGTTGACAAATAATTGCTTTACAGAATTATCACTACCTGGCACCATTGCCACTGGCAAAAGCATAGACCTGAGATATTCCGGTCATTCAGTTGGGGTTGATCCTCCATTTCCATGGCTTATTTCTTCAAGATGTGTCTTGTGTTCCATAACTCCAGGTGCACAAGTATCTAGATCCACACTGTTTTGTAACATTGCTTGAAATCAACTTATAAAGAGCATTGTCCTGGTCAAGGTTGGTAACTCCTGTCAGTTTGGATTCATGGTGTTTGTTGTAAAATATTCACAATGAGCAATTTGTCAATAGTAATAAAACCATTTAAAACATGTATCCAGGTTAATGCTGCTGAGTTGTGAATCACTCTGCTGCTTTTGGCTGCTCCCTTATTCACAAGAGGATGTCGTAGCAGGTAGCTCTGCATGTTTGATTGTTAGTAGATTTTATTTCATTTTTTTTAATATACACAGAATGCTCTACCTCACAAAATGGCAAAGGGATTTGTCTCCTCTTGGGATCAAACTGGTGATCTTACGCTTGTTAGGCCAGTATGTAAAGTAATAACAAAAGCTGCAAAGTTAGCTGATGATAAATGGCTGTAAAATATTGATTTAGTTGCCATCCCCACAGGGAGGAGTCGTGAAGATAGGATGCACATCATGCTTTTCTGGACGTTGTAGAGGAAGCAATTATTTTTGAGTTACATCCAGCTGCTTTAGAGCTGTGCAGATGTGAGAGGCCATGGTCTCCAGAGGACTCCGGTCTTAACCCAGAGTTGTTGCAGCAGCAGGGTGTATAAAGTCATGTCTCAGAAGTAGCAACGTCCTTCAGAATATGTCTTAAAAAAAAAAGCATATTAAAAAAATGTACATGTCAAAGAATTTTGTAGAGTAGTGGCTCTACAAAAAAAGGCTTCTCCACATGTCTTGTCTGATGTTCATGCCAGATGCTCAGCTGCCACTCAGCACATCGGAAGAGAGCTATTTATCTGTGGCCTGCGCTGATGTTTATTTGTGTCAGAGGCACATCAAGCTGACCGCTGTCTAGTCCACATAGCTTTGGATGAAAGTCCACTGGTTCTGTGTTGATGTTAGAATCTGACTAAACAGAAGCTGTGTGTTTTTTTTTTTTTTTTTTTTTTTTGTTTTTTTTTTTAAACTTTCTGCCACAGCTGAACTGGCCTCTGTGCTTTTGAGGTGACTGAGAACATCAGCTCAAGATGCTGGTGGTCAGTTTTACTTTGACTTTTACTGTGCACTTTCAGAGTGCAAGGCATATAACCATCATGGTTATGTCTTTGTGTAAGTTGGAGTTTAGGCACTTTGGAATACAGTGTAAGATGGTAAATTACAATCAGACATTCAGTGTCTGGTGTAACTATGAATGATGAACATACAGCATTCAAGTTTTAAAAATCTACACGGCAACCTCTGTAGTGCCTGCAAAGATGAGTAACTTGGATTTTTTTCTTTCAGTACACACTGTTTAATTGAGGAATAGCTTTAGATGCACACATATTACTTTATTATTTTTATAGGGACATGAGGGATCCTCGTTTCTTGTTAGCATCACCTGCACACTAAACCTTTAAATGATCAATGACCTGGTCATGAAAACGAGTGTCAAAGTACAGATGCGAATTACCTCGTCTTACATGGACTGGGACTGCACCACACTTTCCTGGCAGGATGACAGGATGCTCATATTTTTCTGTGAGCTGAGGAACTCATGAGTCCATGTGGCATCTGTTTTAAAAAGCCTGCTTTCCTTTTAAATGGGAAATGCATGAAAGAAGAAAAATGCATTTTTAAAAAAGTTTAATAACTTAAAAGAAGCAAGTGAATCTGCAAAAAGCCAAAGTTGCAACATAAGACTTGGCTAATGAATACAAAAACATCAGCTTGTGTCAATGTATTGCATCATATTTGAAAAATGAGAAAATCTGTGTAGCTGCTCAGCAGCTGTATTGATGATGATAAGCTTTTATGTTGTCTGGATGCTCACCGGTGATTCAAAGTATCTGTAAATCATTAAGGCAGGGATTGGCAGTCCTATTAATTGGGTCTCTCAGTTCAACTGTTGGGACAGAATAAATCCAAACCACTACCTGATCTGGGAAAAAAAAAAAAAACTGGGCAAGGATCAACTTTCTGACTGGAAAAGTGCAGAGTCCATCTATCATGTATACAAAGCTCCAGATTTTCGTTTTGACAATCCAAGAAAACTGAGTTAAGTAACATTCACTGATTTTAAGAAGTATTCTGTCTGCTGAATAACATCCAATAACACCTGAAAGGCGATCTCATGACGTTTTCCCACTGTTGTCGTCCTCTTGGTGTCACATGATGCAGAGGAATGTCGCCAATACTGTGACATATCTCTGTGGTGTGTTCGGTTGGAATTATTTTATTTTTGAACTGCAGAATCAGTTTTATGTCTCAAAAATGTTCCACTTACTTTCATTTCCTCTTTCTCCAGCCTCTTTGGGTTGTTATTATGGAAGATTGTGAGGTTGCAGATAGTCATCTGGTGCAGTGCTTGCTCAGGAATATAAGCTTTTTCCCTTGTTACCAAAGGGAAGTGGCTGTCCCTGACCACAGGACAGGGCCGGCACGGTCCTCACTCCTCACTCTGGTCAGGCGAGGTCATCTTGGTCAACCATTTTCTGACCTCCAGCTTCTTCCAGAGGAAGGTTCAACCAAAATGTTCCAATGTGAGTGAGGCATGTTTCCTATAAAGAAGCACTGAAGAATGAAATGGATGTAAGACGAGCACTGTTGCCATTTGTTGCCTCAACAGTCTGAACACTGCAACTGTAATTGTAGTGTCCAAATGAATAAGATAGAACTTGTAATATTGCATAATAAGAAAAAGATCACAATAGAAAAATGCTAGAAGAACCAACTACATGCTTGGAAACGTCAGCCTCAGCATGAAATATCACTTTGTTTGACCAGCTTTATGGATATTTTCATAGTTTCCCCTCTTTGACTTCCACATGAAAAGATGATTCAAAGATAACTGGAAGGGCAGCAGTCGTCTGTGCTGATGCCATCTTTACTAAGGAGACCTTATTAATTTGATGTTGCTCTTTCCAGACACTGATCTTGGGGATAACATCAAATTAAAGAAGACTGAGCGGTCCAATGTCCAGCTCTGTTTTTTAATTTGAGCTGGATGAAACTCGGGATTCTCATTCACAAAAGAAATGGCGAAAGCCTTTTACTACACTGTATTTATGGCCTTTGGCACTTGGTGTGATTCTGCTTAGGAAAACACCCGTTGTGGTTAAAGTTGAGGCAAATCTGGAATTCCAAACATTTGAATGACCTTTGCGCACACACAGGCTCAAATGAAGTGTTTGTTTATGCTAACTCCCGATATCAGTATTTGCTTGATCACATTGCTAATACCAGAATTTTCACGAATCATTGCTGTAACTTTACTTGGTACTGCTTGGTAATGTTTATCTATCTTTTCATGAAAGAAAAGATGTAAGTGTTCAATTGCTGACAGATTTCCAGAAAATTTAACTCCTCTGGCCTCTGAAATAATATGACCCTTGGTAAACATTTAGCCGCTAGTTTATCTATTAGCAGCCATAGAAGCCACCTTCTATAAACGCATTGATTCAATAACCTGATGACTGACAAGAATAGAAAACAGATTCCCATTTTAACCCCGCGCTTTTTTTTGGGTTCCTTCTCCCCACAGTTCTTTCAGCAGCAGACGCACTATATATGTTAAAAACGCTGCTATTATGAACCAGCCTGAACGCAGATGGTTTTGGGTGAGCAGCAGGCCAGCTTGATTCAGATGCGGCCATGTTGTTGACAGCACTGTTGATTCTGTTTATTCTAACCTCATATCGCGAGTGCCACTAATAGCAGCTCTGCTCTTGGGCAGCATCTATATCCAGGCATGCCTGCCAGAGTAAAGCCATTAATCAGCTAGTCAGCTGTCTGTACTCTGATTATATGTGAGGTAATGGAGTTATGCTGCAGTTGTCTCACCACAGTAACTGCTGCTGCTCACAGAGCTCAGAAACACCAGAGCATCACTTAAAGGTCCTGTGAGATGGTATCATTACTTCCACAAAGTGATGTATTTTGAGACAAGGGCAGTTTAATCTGATTTTAACAGCACAGAACTGGAATTGGTAAACAGTGTATGTTGGCATTTTTAACTGGATTTTTTTTTTTTTTTTAAATACTGGCTAGTGCATTTCTAGATTAAAGTAGTTTTGGATTATTCATGATGCAAGCTGGAACAGAAATATGATAAGAAGTAGCACTCAAAATTCAGTTGTATATGTTGTAATCCTTATAAAGTAGTGCACTTTACATTTATCCATGATAAAGCAAAGGAACTAAACTATATAAAGTGGACACAGGATTATTTATCTTCTACTTTCGGTGACAATTAGATAGGAGTACTTTAAAAAAATTTTGCTTAATCAATTTTAATGTTTACACACGTAATATTAACCCTGTTAATCATTACTTTTGGTTCAGAGAGGACCATTATAGTTAAAGATGTTTATTTACTTCCTTATATTTGTCATTATGCCTCTAATGTGGGCCCTCTCTGACTTTCTCTGCATGCACAGTAGATCAGAAGCAGCAATATCCAGACAGTGGTGTTGTTTAGTTGGTCAGTGACAACAAATTGTTTTGGTCTGATGCAGCATAGGAGGAGGAGAAGCTGGGTAGAGGTAGGTTTCAACATGGATTGCGGTTTAGCAGCAAATATGATGCAGCTGCACCACTGCAGCTGATACTATGTGACATTTTCCAGTGTCACATATCAGCTGAGGCATCAGCTTGATGGCATTTTATTTTTTCTTTTTTTTAAGCATACAAGTTAAAATGATTTAGAGTCAAGGAAATGGATGATTTATTACGCCCACTGTTTTAAAAAGGCCCAAAACATCATAAAAGACACCTCACATCCTGGCCACTCCCTGTTCGAACTGTTTCCCTCAGGCAGACGGTACAGGGCAATCAGAGCAAGGACTGATAGACTCAAACACAGCTGTTATCCAACTGCAATAACACATCTGAATACTACAAAAAAAATGTCCATCACGCCACTCTTGTGTTAATCTATGCACGGTCTGAAGCATGTGTGTGGGAATGTATGTGAATGTTTTACTGTTATATCTTATTAGTATTTTAAGTATTCTATCTATTTTATTTATTGAATTTTATTATTTTATTTATATTTTGATATTGCTAGGGATGATGCAATGATCGGGGACCATTCTTAATTTCGTTGTTCTCATGACAATGACAATAAAGTTTCTGATTCTGATTAGTTCATACAGACAATTAAATTTAGCTGCAATCCCAGTAGATAACCTGAACTCAACTCGACAAACAAACCTAACTTTAACTTTCTGCTGGTGTGTCCAAACACCCGCTGTCATTCAGCCCTGCAGACAGCAGCAGTTGTTGAGACAAACAGATGTGCTTATCACTGTCCTCCATCCCAAAGGAGAGCTGGGCGGTGTGGATGTTGTTTAAAGAGAAGCACCTTCTGGCTGTGGGGCAAGGTTGAGAGGGTCTGGGCCTTGAAAAGGCCCCCAGGCAGCCAGGTCTTCATAAATCTTTATTCTGACAGCAAGTTCCTGGCCTAGTGCAGGTTGCAGGGCCAACAGAAGAATCTGGACTCCTGCTTGGTTTGCTGGTTCTGTCTGTACAGTTTGGTCAGGATGTGGGAGTCTCACTCACGCAAGCAGAACAGAGCAAGTGAAAGACCTCATGGGAGGTAAAGATAACATCAACAGTGATCTATAGGCCTCTTTGCTCATACTGTCTGCTCTGTGTGCGTTGAGAGGGAAAGAACTGTAGAATGAGACCAAGAAAAACTGGTCTGATTGAACCTACACATCACAAAGAGATAATATCCACAGTGCCTGTATGTACAGCTTTAACCAAAGTGTGGAAAAGAAGTGTGTGTTATGATCACTGAGAGGGTCGCTGAGCTCAGCAGAGGCCAGAGTCAGGCTGTCTGCTGCCCTCGTGTGCTCTGCTCGCTGCATGGACAGACTTCCCTCTGTCAACAGTTTTGACAGAAGAGGTGATTTCAGCTGCAGACAAAGCTGAGGACAAACTTCCACTGAGTGGAGAGATGAAGTGTGAATGTGAAAAATGAATATGAGGATAGATTAGTAAAACTTTTTTTTTTTTACTTTTGAATTTTAACCAAACCTGCATTTTTACGTAGGATTTTCTCATTTCCTGTTAAATTTTTCACTATTACTACATTGCTTGTTCTTGAGTGGTAAGACATTACTTCAGCAATTATTGTTTTTATTTGATTTGCTGGATATAGTCTTTTTATGTAACATTTAAAATGAAAAATAAAATAATGTCTCTCCTTTTCATGTGAATGGGGTCTGATTACCTGAAACATACACATGCAAAACAGTTATTGAAATTTTTCTTTAAACTTGGACATTATAAATGTCATTTAAACTCTTATTATATACTAAAAACTATAAATGGGTTCAACTGTAAATGTTTTTGTCTTTTCATCATATTATCATAACCCTGCTAGCTGAATAAAATGTAACTAAATATATCTGAACTCTGTATTTAATGGACAGTTTTACAAAGGAAACATATCAAATGCTGAAACCAAAATTAAATTTTTTATAATATACTCAGTTTTAATTTGATGCCACCAAGGCATTTTAATGAAGCTGGGAAAGGTGTATGCTAAACAGTGTTTCACCACTTTTTAAACAGTTCAGTAAACCTCTGGGAACTGAAGAGGTGGATTCTGATGTTGGGTCTGCAACAGAAAGCAATAAAAGGGAGGGCAAAGAACTGGTGCTTTGGATTTCAGCACACTGAAATAATGGACGTGGAAATATGATCAATTAAAGCACAATGTTGATATAACAAAATTAAACAGAAAATCAATTTTATTTCTCCTGTCACTTTCTTTGCATAGTTTTTACACCCTGTTTGTGAGAGCTGCAAGTGGGCCTGACCAGGGTTAGTGTGTTTACTTTAGAGTGTGTGACTGAACTGTGTGGACAGCATGAAGTATGGCAGAGATGGAGGAGAGTTGGCCGACCATCCCACTGAGCCCTGCGTTGCTGTTTGGGTTGGCACCCTATCCAAGAGTCCTCCAATCCAAACACTGGAGAGCTGTTCACAGCCCATTAGTCCTGTGATTGACAGGGCAGCCCACCACTCAGAGGGCTGCACATGATGGCTGAAGGATGTTGCTTATTACTGCCAAGTGTTTGTCTCTGCGGGTGATGATTTAGACATCTAATTGATGTAACTGTAAAAGCATTTTATATGGTTAAGAGTGTCAGTTTGGATCTACTCCTATGGTGATTATTTTTCTTTTATTTAGTCATATTTTCTTCTTATAGAAGCATTATTCAAGGTATAAATTGGCACTTGTAGGGGCTTGGTGGTGGCCTTGACTAGAGCTAAATTTATGGATCTCAATTGGACTTTGGCTCTTGTGTTTACATGACTCTGGTTATATAAACACTGCTCCTGACATGGTTTGGATAGATGTAAACAGGCCGTGTCAAAGTTTAACCTAGTCACATTACATGACTGATTATGATTTCATTATTATGGACCTTGATTACGTGCCAGATAATGATTCTAAAAAAAGTTATAACGTAGACGTCCTGCAATATCTCTTCAATTGAGCCCATGTACTTGGACAGTAAGTTTCTGCTGCTGCAGTGTTTAAAATGTTGCAGAACAAACTGTTCAAAAGATGAATGAAAAGGAAAAACATGAACATTTACAGTAAAGGGATTCTGTGGGTATTTTATCCTGGATGAACCCCCATTTTGTTGCAATTGACTCTAGGTTGTAACAAAAAAAGTGTGTCCACAATATTGAGTTTTAAGTGATTTATTTACAGGAGGAAAAGGAAATCAGTTGTGTGGTATGTGGTGAGTCTGTTCTTTAGCCTAGAAATCTCTCTTTTGTGAACAGAGAAGAACAAGAATAAATCTCCAGGTCACAAATGGTCCCCAGTGACGGCCAGCTGTTCAGGCTTCCTCTGCTCCTGCTCAGGGTCAAAAATAAAATGACATGAGTGAGTGTTATTAAAATTGGCTTCATCACACACTGGATTGTTTATGACTTTGAGACCCTGACCCAGGGGAAAATTTCACTTCCTTTAATAATTTCCTAGTTCGAGACTTTCATCCTCAGCAATATTTGGTCTTTAGTGCCCGTTAGTTATTGCACTAATAGGTATAAATATGCCATAGTTGAAACCTTCTTTTTAGCATTTGCTTACCTATTAAACATCACATTTTAAGTGTTTCTATTCTCGGTCTGTTAGCAGGCTTCCATTAGCATGGCAGCAAAGAGCCCAAAATCCATTACCATTTTTAATCTTAAATCGTGAGTTGTTTAAATTAATAAATTTAAGTTAACTAATTAATCAAAAATCTTTTAGAAAAACATTTGAAAGTTCAAAAATGCCTTTATTCCAAGTGAGTCTTTTTTTGGAGGGGGGGTGTTTTGTTGTTTTGTCTGATTTCGTTTTAACGCATATGAACCATGTGCTGTGGCCATACTTATGTGGTAGCAGTGTCTTAGAAAAGAGGAGCGAGCTTCAGGAGAAAGTTGCAAGTTTTGCTTTATCTTTTAGTTTCTTTAGCTTTTCTGCTAGCGGCCACTTTTAAATATCTGCTAGTTTGGGTTCAAGACAGAGATCCCCTTTTTGATTTTTACGATTTGGCTTAAAACCCTTAATAAAGCTTAGTTGGGGTTGAACCAGGTGACCTTGAGCCATCTCTTAGTTGTGCTGCTATAGGTTCAGCCTACTCAGACTTCCAATGTACTGAACACTCATAAGCACACATAAGTGAAACTACGGTTGCATATCACAATCGTAACCTTTTAAAAAAAAAAAAAAAAATGCTACGCTTTTATTACCCATCTATTTCACACCTGTGACAGTTGATTGTTTCTCCCTGAAATTGGTTCTGCTGGAGTGGGGGTGGGGGATACTACCACCCTATTTATACCAAGTGCCTTCACATAAGGGATTGTCTGGTTGTTGAGGTTGTTTTTGCTCTAATATTGTACGTTCTGACAATAAATAAAAACTAAATGAACTAAATAAGATTACAACTGCTTTTGGTACCTGCAGTTACACTGATATGCACTAGGGGTTAAACAGTTGAGCAAAGCAGTGGCACATTTAGGTTTCCCAAGTTTACTGGGGAACTGACAGTCACAAACATGTATCTCCTGTGGGTGTGGTAAAAAAGTGTCATAAATGTCCATCACCTGATTAGTATGCACTCATCCTTGTTGTTCCCTAGAAATCCTGATTTAAGGCTCACTGGAGGACAGATGGAAGGGCCGTCCACAGCATTTCTGTGCTCTTGCTGGGAACGTGGGCTCTGTGGCACTGGTTCTCACCATTAACGGGGCTTCCCTCCTGAATAGACCCTGCCAAACTATGCAGTGTCCCGCCGAGTCCAGAGATGAGGACATGGGCTTGCAGTGAAGCTTAGCTGTTCCAACTTCCTATCAATGACAACAAACATCAATCTTAGCCGCCCTTAGTCTTGAACCCCGCCAAGCATGACTCCAGTTAGAAGAAAAAAAGCAAGAGCTTCAGGCTGCTGGAATTGAACAAAGGCTGGCTTATCCTCTGAATATGTCTCTTAGCAGGACAGTTCATCTTTGAATACCCTATGGTTCAGAGCGGAAGAAATATCATAATTTTTGTGCTTGACTGTTGTAGTTCAGTCACTCTCCTTCCTTCTTCCTCTCCTCCCACACTTCTCTCCTCTGCCTCATCAGCAGATTTCAGTGGCACTTAGGTTTAATAAAGTTTGAAACAAAATCCAACCCTGTTGCTTCCATTTTGAGTCAATCCAAAATATGCCATTTAACACGATAAATGACACTTCCAAAAACAGTCTGTTACATTTATTCTCACACCTGCTGAAGTCCAGCAATAACCCTGTTAAATATTAGTGGTGTGGACTTTTGCTCAGGAGCTGTAGTTTTCTGGTTGGTTTTCTGAAACTGAATTCTGCCTCACTGTCACTGATTAGAAATGTGTTAGAACAGATCACCATGCTCCTCCGCTCTCTTACCACTCACCTTAGGTTTTCAGCAGTTTGTTTGTTCAGGTGCAGAGACCCGCGACCCATTTTTGTTTCATGACTGCTGGCCTTAATACAACTCACAGATTTGTGAAATGGAGAGGAAGGAAGAGTTAAACTTGTCAACATTATATATTTGTAATTTTCTTGTTTTTTCTATAAAGGTGTCACTGAGCTGTTCATAAACCATTGTCCTCGAAGTGTCTCTTCCTGTGTAGTGTCCTTCCATTAACAGTGTTCTAATTGGTTTGTACAGTGAACACATGAACATCAATATCAGCAACCTGCAAAACGTGAGGCTCTTGGGTTCTTGTTCACAGCTTTCATCTTTATATGGTGTTCTCATGTATGATCTGGTCCTTGGAAATCCTTAGTAGGCTTCTGTAGCTTCTATGTAATGCTTATTCTTTAGTCATTTGTAAGCAAGACATTGCTAACACCAACCAATCCGTAAATGACAAGAGCAGATTTGTCAAATATTGATTTACAACTTTATGTATTGATGGGTAATTTTACAACCCGTATTTTTAATTTCACTTGGACATGTTAGTATGGAAGTTCTTGTAATTATTATTTTATTTTTATTAAGCCTGGACTGTGATTGATTTTGCTCTTGTCTACAACTGAGATGTGAAAAGAACCTTTTACCATCCTTCACTTCAGGGGTGGTCATGAAGTGGTTGACAAAGTTGCCTGACAACAAGGTTCCTGATTTGAGTTTTCTATTCTGTGTGAAGGTTGCATTGTAGCCACACTAGGGGCATGCTCAGGTTAATTGCTGCTCTAATTTGGCCATCTGCGTCAGCTGTGACAGGTTTCAGGCTGTGAAAGTCTTAGATGAAGATTGACTACATTTGATTAGTCAATGTTGAAGTCCTAGGAATTCCAAAGAGTTGGCGAACCTAGACAGAAAAGATATGGGCATGTCTTGATGAGACAACATTTAGATGAATGAATAATAATAATAATAAAACAATATAAAGTGCCGTTTGAGCCAATTCTAAGCGTAGGTTATTTAATTTTCAACCACCCAATTGTGACCACATTCACACATCCTAATGCCTAATTTAACTCAAATGTAATCGCATTACACAGCAAGGCTGCCATATGAAACTCAAACCTAATTTAATCACTGGGGCTTTTACTATAAGGAATATATTACCATATATAGTCTGCATATAGGGTTATGTGGTTCTGAAGTATTTGAAGGTTACTATTCTCCTTGTACAGCAGCAGAAGCCAAAGTAGCCAGGAGGTGCCAAAAAGCACAGACCAGACGGGGTGGTCCGGAAACGATCTGGAGATCCAGTGAAACTTAACAAGCATGTTCCCTTTGGATGTTAAAATGAAGTGTAACACAGATATTAATGTAGCAAGTATCACAACACAGCAGAGGAATGTAAACTGGAGCACTGGGACATCAAGCTGGACGCTAACCAGCTGCAGCCAAATACCCCCATAGTCATAATAGCCTGAAATCCCTACCCCCTTATGACCAGCAAGGCTCAGGTCTCAGGTTTTCTTCACAGCTGGCCAGAAGCAAGGTTAAAATGGCTCCTCCTGGGGATAAAAGTGTATAGTTGCTTATTTGGGGATTGGGCAGGGTTTGATTGGCATAAATCATTTGTTATACTGAGAGGCTTTAAGGCTAGTGCATGAATTGTATATAGAGGGCTACATGGCTGCTGTCTAATCTTTAACAATGTGTGTGTGTATGATTGCTCTTCAGAGGTTGCTGTCCTTTGGGCTGCTCACCAGGTTCATCACAGTTCAGAGTACTACAACCTTACCACTGCCCTCAGACAATCTGTCACCCAGCCGTTTACCTCATGGGTAAGACAATATTCATTCTTTTAAAGGATGTTTCAAGTGATAGCCTTTGTTTTAAACACACAGATTTTTTTTTTTCTAATAGAACAACATGATTGCATTCAAACATAAGTTACAGTATTAGACAGTTGTAATTTGAAAAACGAGATTCGGCTAACTACAGTAACTAGCTATCTCCAAAGAGTCTCTCATTCCACAGTCAAACTCCAAGTCCACTGTAGCAGACTGCATCTTTTACTGCTTGTGGTGTAGAAACCTGCTCTGAGCTGGAGGGCCACTCTAAACAGAACCTGTGCCAGGTGCAGACCTGTACAGCTGCAACGTAGAACATGGACTACCACCAGTGCCAGCAGTAGTTTTAGGTTGATGAGATGATGACTTCACTGAAGAGTCAGTTGATGTCATTGTGACATACGTTTTTAATTTAAGCCTGGGTGCATCAAGTGTCATTGCTAACAACAAGAATACAGTGTAATTTCATGGGAAACATTGGATGATGAACGACTGAAATATTGTCTGCATATCCAAAACTTGATGTTTTTTTTTATTTCTCTGCACCATGGAGCTGCCTCATTGTCCAAAAACAATGAAAAAGAAATCTAGTCACACTTTAGTACTAGATAACTTGATTCTTCTGATCACAGTGGACTTGGAGTTTGACTCGTTTACTCAAGTGCAATCCAACTGCTGTAAAGACTCTTGACCACCAAATCTGCCCAAAATATGTCCCTAACAAATGGACTCCTAATATATAACTTCTAATATAAAACACTTTGAGGCAATTGACTATTGGGATTTGGCGCTACATTTAAAAATTGAAATAAATGACAATAGATGGAATAGAAATATTAATTTAAAGTGCTTCACTTAAATCTTTGAAAGCTTCAAGACTCAAATCTCTGACTGTGGAAAGAGTTTTATTCAGTTTTGAATAATAAACACTTAAACCTACAGGACATTGTTACCTGGATTGTTTTACTTTTGTTTAACATAGTCAGTCAGGAAAATAATAAAAGCATCATTTAGCAAAAACAGGCTTGTAGTTCCACCTTATTGGAGCAATAAACCTGTGTTATTGGGACCCTGTCACATTGTACTCTGGTTCCATTAGATTTCTGTTGAAATCTTTCTTTCTTCAGGTTTTCTATTTGCCGATGGCTCTGGCTGTACCTCCATCCATATTCGCTGTTCACATACAATTAAACCTGCTCTACCAGTTCTGGATCCATACTGAGGTAAATGCCAAACAGGCTCATTCAACAGTGTATGTGTTTGTTTGTTTTTGTTTTTTTTTCTGTGGAAAAATGCCAAAACAAGGACCTGATTTTAATACTAACCCACGGTAGTTTTCCATATTCTTTGCTTACGTTTTCACTAGGTGTGTATTTATAAGAGATTTGGTGTCAGTATATTATAAATATGACACTGTTTCTGTTTAAAGGTTTGGAATGGCATTTTCCTATAAAAACGACTCACTTGTTATGTTTTTATGTATATATATTTTTCCCTTAAACTGAATCTAAATCATTACTGACTCTGGATGTATGTCGTCATCAAACTGCATTTCCTGCCTGGTTGAGTGGTTGCTTGTAGGTTAATAGTCATTTTTCATGGAAGATCTAGAGTTGTCTGCAAACACCTGCTACCTACTTTCTGAGGAGTAGTGAAACTTAAAAAAGTGAAACATTCCCAAAAAGGAGAACGTTTGCCTTCAGAGTTAAAGTTGCAATATTTTTAAATTGTTTTGTTTGCAGCTGTAAGAACAGCTGTTACTTTGAAGCTAAATATTTTAGTGCATATGTAAGAATTCCTTTTCTAACAATAACGAAATTTCAATGAGGTACAATTAAGTGCTGAAATGAAACGTTTTTGCATGTTATATTTGGTTCTACAACAGACTTCAGGCATTTTTGAGCAGTTATTTAGAAGCATTAACTAAATAGACATTAAGTAGTCACCTGGCTATAGACATTGGATGTTGAGAACTGGCAGATAATCACCTTACCGTTGGGGAATTCTTCTGCAGATTTCAATTCAGGGTAGTTTTTCAAAGTTCTGTTTATCTATGGTGACATAATGTCTGGAAAAATGCTTATATGTCAATTATTCAATGGCATAATTCAGTAACATGGCTGCAACTTCATTGTTTAGTCAAAGAGGTATTACACCTCTATGATGCAATTATAAAATATTTTCAGGCAGCATGTAGCACTACCAGATTAGTATTACCTGAATTAATGTGGTTGTTGTTTAAAGAATCAATAGGAAAATAAAATCTGTAAAGTTGTCTGTCTCTCTGTGCCAGTGCTAATCTGTCTGTTAAGCCAGACTTTTGTGGACTCCATGTTGCAGTGGAGCCTGTATTCAATAAAAAATAATGAGATTTTATGAAATATTCCAAACAGAAGCATGACCATTCTGTCTGCCTTTTAAAGTGACTGAGAGTATCACTTTTACAATCCCCACAATCGTTAGAGGGAATGAATGGATTTGGAACGCCCTCGATCTTTTAGTGCGCTATTAGTGAGAACAGTCGTAATAGTCACAATTTTCTGAGGGATGTAATTTATGCCTTCTGTTTTTTTTTTTTTTTTTGATGTCATAGAATTTACTGGCTCACTATTCGCTGCAGCTTCAGAGCTGGAGTGAAGTGGTGGAGACCCCTTTCATTCAAGATAAAACTCTCACGCTCGGCTGCCAGGCGCAGCCATTATGTGGAAATAATGAATCGCAGAGAAATTCTGTCCAACCACGCACATTTCTCCGTCTGTCATACTGATGTGATCCATCGAAATATGACTTGCAACCAAAAGAGAAACATGAACTGTGTGAAATATGCTCAGTGTGACCTCTTTAATCTATAATGACTCACGGAGGAATCAGTTTGGTACCTTCCAACAAGAAATGAATAAGAAAATGTATTCCTGATGGTTTAAACCTCATGGGTGTTGGACTAGACTCTGTGTGTGTGTGTGTGTGTGTGTGTGTGTGTGTGTGTGTAACAATGTCTTTTTTCCAACACTGTAGTTGTTGTGCTAACATCACCATAAATAACATTATTTATTGGAGAAATTAACTCTTTTGAGTGTGTTAATCAGGGCAACAAATGTAATTATGGATGTTATGAATATTTGAAAGTGATTCTGACAGCTATAGTAAGGCTTCCAACAGCAATTTGCTGGAATATTTAACTTTTTTTAGTACTAGTTTAGATTTAAAGTTGCCCAAATTATTTCCATCGGCCAGTCTTGGTAGCTGGGTATCGGCCCGCCAGGACCTCTGCTCCTGGCCGCCGCCTGGCTCACAATGCACCCAACCCCTATGGCACCTCCTGCGGGGTCTCTCTCTTAGAGATAGGGTGAGAAGTTCGGCAATTCGGGAGGGGCTCAGAGTAGAGCCGCTGCTCCTCCACGTTGAAAGGAGACAGTTGAGGTGGTTCGGGCATCTGACAAGGATGCCTCCTGGGCGCGGTGTTCCGGGTATGTCCCACCGGGAGGAGGCCCTGGGGCAGAAGGAGGCCCTGGGGCAGACCCAGGACACGCTGGAGAGATTATATCTCTCAGCTGGCCTGTGAAGCCCTTGGTGTTACCCCGGACAAGCTCTAGGAAGTGACTGGGGAGAGGGCGGCCTGGGCTTCTCTGCTTAGGCTGCTGCCCCCGGAACACAGCCCCGGATAAGCGGAAGAAGATGGATGGATGGATATTTCCATTGGTCAGAGAAATGGTTTTGCCAATTGAAAACACTAGGGCAACAGTTTTATTCAAATTCAAATAAAGTTTCATCATTCCACTATTTAATGTTTGTTTCTTAAGCATCCACAGTTTTCAAGAAAATTCATTGTGATCATTGACAGTTTTCTTTGTGGTAGCTACATGAATACTTCTGTGCTGCCACCATCAGACCAGTTATACCAGTTGCCTTCACTTACAGTACTGTAGCATTCCTGCTCTCCAGAAGATGAAACTTTGTGAGTTTACCCACTGCAGCAAAAGGGTTTTCTGTCCACTTCATTCCAAGCAGAATTGTTATTGCATGTAAAGTAATATATATTTGGTACTATTGCTCTGTTTTGGGACCCCCTGCGCCCTTCAACATACACACAGGTGTTAATGACTGCAGACATTACATTGAGATGACTGAATGGGACCAGATGGAAGAAGAGTGATTATTCTAGTGTTTCGACAAACAGGCAGTTGGACTAGTGGCAATAACAGCAACAACTGTTTCATTCTGGTTTCTCTGGGAGATGGAAAATAATAAGTTAGGGTTACTGTCTGAATTTTGTCTTTACTGGAGCATAAATGAAGCAAATAGGACAAAAAGAAATTAAACACGTCAATGCTGTCACTGGGAAACCAAGTAAAGACGGTTTATTTGTATTTTAATTTGTATAAGGAAAATGAAACTTTATTACTTTAAAGTTGATTTTATATCTTTCTTCCAGTTAATCAGAGACCTTGGACCTCTGGAGTGGATCCTGAACACTCCAAAACACCACAGAGTTCATCATGGTAAGAGGACGGTAATTTTATCCAACCTTACGCTGTTTACATCAAACATTGCATAAGGACTGAAAGATTGAATGAGTAGACATGTTGGAGATGTTTTATGGATCAGAGTTAATTCTGAAAATGTTTATATCTATCTATCTAAAATGTGAATAAGTAATACAGCAACCTCACGAATGTAAACTCAACAGGGCGGAACCTTTATTGCATTGACAAGAACTATGGTGGTATTCTGATTATTTGGGACAGATTATTTGGTAAGTCATTTGTATTTGCTTCTTATTGTTTTTCTTTTGAATGCAAGTGAATGTACTTTATTTATGACAGTGTAACTTTTAGTCTGTGATGGCATTTGTAGAGTGTGACAGCTGGATCACCACTGAGTTGTATCAACATTTGTATCTGTTCTAAAATAATAAAATTCCTACAATGGGATTAATTCTTAATGCCACCAGTGCTGCCCCCCACATCTGTTTTGTGCAAAAGGCAAATGGTTCTTCTTGCACTGACTATACCATTTATAGCTGCTGTTGACATGCATTATTTTTAGCCACACAGACCTCAAATACACAAAACTGAATAGTAACCCTTGCACGGGAAACTGTATTTCTATAGATTTTTTCTAAAATTTGAAATCTGAACTTTCCCTTCAAAGATTCAAAGCATTCAGGTGAAATACTTTAATTATGATCAAATTTCTGTATGATGGACTTTCTGTACCATGAAAGTCTTCCAGGTGTTGTTAGTTTCTCCTGTCTGTGATGATCTTGATTACTTGAGTTCAGAACAACTGAAATTCTTTGGTTTATGAAGATATTTTACCTCTCATCTGATTTTCTTTAGTTTCAAAAACTATTGGAGACCCCTATTGAGGTTGTCCCTTCGGAGGTGGTCCTGAGAGTGATTGTGAGTCTACATGAGTGAGGCTGTGAACCCAGGCATGGGTCATTATGCTCACAGGAGTAAAGATGTGGAGTCTGAGACATTGCCATGCCACATGGCCATAAAAGTTAAGGTCATCTGGTTCAAGGTTTGAGTGGGGATTGAAATGCCTGCAAAGGGATGTCAAGACTGTGACTTATAGGTGGGGAATATTTGGTGTCGTATGCTTCAATTTGGTGATGATGGCTCACAGTAGAAATAGATGGCCTCCTCTCAAATTGTTGTCATTGTCCAAAATATGAATATTCAGAGGCACTCCTCCTGAAATACCTGGGACTCCATCAGTTTTTAGAACCAAAGAAACATCACAGATGAGAAGTGAAACCTCTTCATGAACTTGAAAAGAAATCCTGTTCCTTTCAACTCAAATGCTTAAGACTACCGTGGCCTACATAACTGAGAACATGCAGACATACCTGTGATGCTTGGGCTTGAAAAATTAAGGTATCACCCAATACTACAGTGATGAAAATAAAACAGTTTGCCACAAATGTCTGTGCAGGGTATCTGTTTAAATCATGAGAAACACACTTCTCTGTAGTTGATGGTGGTTTTATAGATGTTGAATAGATGTTCCTGGTGTTTTTATAGTACCTTATTGTTTTTAGGGTATATGTTCAAAGAAAAGTCAGTTTATGCAAAGGATACTGACTCAAAGGAGCGTTTCTACATTCCCTTAGTAGCATTTTCACTGTTAAACTGGAGGCCGAATTAACCTTTGTTAACCATTGTCTGTCACTAACCCTCTCAGAGTTTTAGCATCTTTTAGTTCATTTTCGTTTTACACTTCAGTTTTATTGTCTTGGTCAAGTGAACAACAGATAAAATCAATGAAAAGCTGGTGAACGTGGAGCATTTAGCAGCTGGGTGGAGGGACAAATAGCTTAAAGATGAAGAAAATGCTAATAACAATAGAAACATGTGATTCATTTCATGTTTGTCTTTCTGGTGACACGTTTTCTTTGTTGGATATTTAAACATCTTAAACTTTTAAACCTTAATGTATTACCTCAGGTTTTAAGAATAAATAACAGGAATAGAAGTTTGAGTCATTTATTCACATCATTTTGTTTTGCACACCGCTATTCATACCATCCCCAGGTACCTTTGCTCAAGAAGCCAACCAAGTCGTGTACGGCCTGGTTTTCCCCATCAAAAGATTTGAAATCCTCTATGTGCAGGTTAGTCTCATCTTTCATCATTGATGTGGCTACCACAAGTTGGCGATTGGTCAAGCAGCTCACCTCCATCTGGGTATAAACACCTTTGGTAGATGAGGTGTGAGCTCATGTTTCCCTCACTGGCCGAGTGTCCATTTTGTAACTATAACATTATGACTCTACTCTAAACAAACTGCCCAGTTGAGGTGAAAGAGGCCAATAAAATGTAATGCCAGGTGGATGTTATGATTATTTTTGCTGCCATCACTGTTGGCAGAGCACTGCATGAGCAATGTTCTGCCCAAAGAAAATAGAAACATTCATTCTAGGATTATTGCTGTTCCTTTGTTAGCATTCATCAGTTAAATGTAGTGTTTGATTATGTATTAATGTCTAATTTGGTTGTATTTTTTTCCCTTTTAGTTGCATTACTACTTGTATTTGTGGAAGAAATCCAAAACCTACAAAACTATCAGCAACAAACTGTCAACTTTCCTCAACGGTCCAAGTTGGAAACCTGGTAAACGTCGGCTGGGTGACCACAATGACAATCCAAAGGTTTGCATCATTTCTAAGGACAAAATGCCCTCATGCTTCATTACCCATCATTTTGACAGACACAACACACAGGCCTAAATGACTCAGAGCATTCCTTATTGAAGGACTCGTATATTCTGCCAGTTTTACAAGAAACTGCCACATCAAATAAAAGCTGCAAAGCCTTTGTAGAGGCGACACAATAAGTTTAGTTTCACTGTCTTTAAACACAGTCTGCGTGAATAAAACCACTTGCAGTTTAGCGTAAATGTGCATGTGTGTGCGTGACTTTGTGTGTATGCAGAAAGAAATACAGGCTCCAGCTGAATGCCCCGGTGGTTAGCTTTGAAATAACGCTGATGGTGTCGCATATTTAGTTCCCTCATGCTTCAGACTGCAAAAAAAAAAAAGTCCCCTTTGACTTTACGATTAAATTGGCTCTTTAAACCCAGCAGGGTAATTCTAAACATGGTCAGAGCTGGAACTTAACTGAAATATCTTGAAAGGCTTTATGTAGGCGGCTACTTCTTGATATCTGCTGGTGAAGGAAAGAGGAAAAAGAGGGGAGTGAAAGAGGAAAAAGGGTTCAACGTGTTTCAACTCTGAGAATAAGCAGAGCAGCAGACTGGAATATCTACAGGGTTGGGGATGGGATTTTGAGGGGGAACCCACATGTGATGGTTTGGTTCCTCAAAATCCTGGGAAACCCCCTGAATGAGAAACAGGCATTGCTGATTGGCCAGTTATTTTTCATTCCCATAAAGTCCTCAGGGCTTAATTACTTATTGTCTTGGACAGAAGGGAAAAACAGGTCAAATGACTCAGGGAATTCTTACAGAAGGACTCAGATATTCCTCAGTGTTTAAGGGAAACCGCTGCACCCAATAAATCCTGGATGACTTTGTAAATGGAAAACAACAAGCTAATTTTCACCAGTTCTGAAATTCCACTAGTAGGATGCTAAAGTAAGAAAATGTCTTTTTGAAGAAAGGCACATTGGGTGGGTTTACAAGTTTGTTTGTTTTTTTTTTTTAATTAAAGGTTAGCATCTTTTCCTCATCTTTATCATACCCTTTTGTTTTGTTTTTTCACCACCAGCATGCAGTGTTTATACATGGCATATTCTCAGAGTTAGCCACTGGGTGCAATTGCATTCTACAAATGGCATTTTCTTTGTTTCTGTTATTACTGGTAGAGAATAATTTTGCCATGCATGACTCAGATGATTTGCTGGAAATGATTCATGCACATATCTGAACATGCTGCAAAATGGTGACATGCATTTAGAGAAGAAAGTTTGGTGGTTGCAGACGGTTTCCTTTAATCCAGTCTGTTAACCTAATATGAGACGACTGGACCGCTTAGCTCGTTATTTGTTCAACAGATTCTGTTGTTGTTTATGTTCTGTTGCATGTCATAGTACCCTTAAAGTCGTCTTTTTCTTTGTCCAATGGGAGCTATGTGTATCATTTTAAGGCAAACTAGCGTGAGGTGTAGCAAATAATAAAACCTATATTGACCTAACACCCTACATCTAATGTTATTAAAAATTAGCATAGCATTGCTGTCAGTACCTGTGTGTCAAATGTTAAGGAACATGCCTCAAATGCCCAAGCATGCAGTTGTACAGGGGTACGTTGCTTGGGCATGGGTGACTATAACTTTGTTTGTGTAAACATAACATCTGAGAAAATTAATTTATTGATTATCAATCTGAAATTTGTAGACTATTGTGATAATGCCACAAACATAAAGCAGACATGTGTTGTTGTTGTGTGTGTGGACGAAGAAGCCTGTGAATAGTCTTGGTGCATGTTCTATCATCATTTGAACTATTTTAACTATTCACAGGCTTCTGTGAATGTGGGGTAATGTGTCACTGGTTAATGGCTTCAGTTGTTTTTTGAGTCAGAAATAATAGCATACATGATGTTTTTAGAAGATTTTTTTGTACTAGTTTTGAATTCAATTGACAGCATGACATTAAAACTGTTACCATCAGGGTAAAATTAGTATTTAAGCCTTGTTGGCTGTGAGAAACTGTTCAAAAATATCAGGGTTTGGGAAATTAAACATGTTTATTTTCCATTCACAGGTTACCGGAAAGGAAGTGCCTCATAATCCCAGCTGGTCACTGCCTGTACAAATTTATGCAGTCATACATTTCCTTTTGGTGCTGAAGACTTACCATGATTTGTTTGAAAACAAGATGGTATGTATTTGTCACATTAGACAAAGTGATTGTTATTAAACTTTATTTGGAGGGTGACACTTCAGCTCCCTTCATAGAGTTCTTTAAATTCCCTTTTTTTAGTTGGATTTGTCAGATATATAGGATTAAATCTGGGGTAGCTTAGTCTAGACCAGGGGTGCTCACACTTTTTCCGCATGTGAGCTACTTATAAAATGACCAAGTCAAAATGATCTACCCACTACAAAAATCCAAAACATATACTTATTTATAAATATATTGAGGATTCTTTATATCTACAATGTATATACATGCATAACCGCAATATCCAATTTTTCACAACACAATTAACTATGTAAATTTTTTGTCATTACCTGAGTTTACTCTGATGACTTGCACTGAATTGAATCAGCCAGGGATGCATAGTCCGGACAGTAGCTGCTGACGGCCAGGTTTAAGAGAAAAAACCGAGAGCTAAAAATTGGAGTTAACTCGCTGACTAGCTTGTCAGTTTTACTACACTTCGCGCCGCTGTTTGCGCATGCGCAGCGACCTAAGCGTCAGAAAAAATCTGCTGTCATCTGACTGGCTTCCCTGTATCAATCAAGTGACGGGATGGATGATAGGCTGGCATCTATTTTTTTAATGCCATGCGATCTACCAATACTACCTTTGCGATCGACTGGTCGATCGCGATCGACGTATTGAGCACCCCTGGTCTAGACTAACTACTGATTTGTTTAGGCTACTGTAATCCCTCAAAGTATGACAAGGTGGTCCAGAGTTCCCAATTTAAGACTGAGTTTACGTGTTTGTTTTCCAACACTGATTCATCCAGTTATCCAGTTTGTTGTGGCTGGTCCATAATGGAGCAGAGTCCTCTACTTAGCCAGCAGAAAAAGACTAGCTGTGTCTAACATCATGACAGAATGACGGATCAGCATTCCCCTTTAAAGCAACCTTGTCTATTATTTTCCACCCAACAAGCCAAAAGACCCCCTTCCTCCTCCTTCAGGAAAAAAAAGAAAGAAAAGAACCTCCCCAGCAGTTATCTTTGGAAGGATTTTTTTCCCCCAGGCACAGTTTTGGTTAGCCAGAAAGAGCTGTCACACCCAACCTCTTCAAACTCTAAATAAAATGCCCTGTCTTCTCTCCCCCCCTCCCCCCCTCCCCCCCCGATTGCTACCTCCATTGGGGCTCTGTTAGTTGTGGTCACCTCTCACACACACCTCCTCTCCAGCATCGAGGGATCCCCTCCCTTTTGGCGAACGAAACACCAGCTGGTGGTCCAGCAGTGAACACAAACGCCTTAATTGTGTCGAGTCAACCATTTCCCAAACCAAATAGCCTTCAGGATGCAGCCATCAGACTTGGAGGGAAAATAACAAAGTGAGCTCCTTGGCCCAACAATAAATCATGTCACTCTTATGTATTTATACCCACATGTTCGCTAGCTGCTTATTTAGCTTGACAATTGAAGACACGCTGCCGGACAATTTATGTGCTTTGTGTTAATTCGAAGCCATGAAAACATGGCTATTTCAAACAAGTGAAGCTACTCTTCAATTACATCATCATCAGGCCAGTGTGTATGCTTTACATGTACGTATTTTAAACGGTTATTATTAGAGGCAGTGAGGGAAATTGACCATCAGAACTTTTTCTCATTTAAAGTATGTTTGGGCATTTCTACCCAGCAGACCAAAAGTGAAACACACACACACACACACACACACACACACACACACACACACACATGCACAAACACAGGTTTTGCTTTCACTCTTTTGAAGTTTTTGCAAATTACCGAAAGTACAAAAATATTCACTATTTGAGCAAAAGTACTGAGCTTCACTGGTAATCTCTGAATTAAGGTGTTCTCAATAGCATTGCCACAGGTGTATGAAATAAAGCAATAAGTGCACTGTGACTTTACAAGCAATGTTCTAAAGAGCTCACTGAATTAGTTTGCTAATATAATAGGATTCACTGATGCAACAAGTCAATTTTTGAGATTTTTACTCTGCTAGATATTCCACGATCAGATGGTGGTATTGTGAAGTATTTCAGAACAGCTGCAACGCAGATTGTAAAGTTGAAGAGTGCATATAAGAGTGCATGTAATAGTTACCAATGCTCTCAATAACTGACTTAATAACTACAGACTCCCAAACTGCCAGGCATTAACATCAGCACAAAAGCTGTACGCCAGAAGCTTCATGGCATAAAGTCCCATTTGGAGCCTTATAAGTGAAAGGTTTTTTTTTTTCTTTTTTCCCACCACAGTACATTTCAGATTTTTGAAGGTAGACACATGAGCATGGGGGCATTTCTGACTGTAAAATCAAGAGCTACTATAAGCTCATTGGCTAATGAATCACACAGTAGAGCAAGCCCTGCTTTTTTCCCCCCATTTGAATCTAATACAGTAAGAGTGCAATCAGTTCTACAAAATATAAAATGCTGAGACTACTTTACTTTAGAAGAGAGGTTTATTCAGATGTGTGGTCACTTTGGATGATGTCGTTTGTAGAGCTGTCCTTGTTACTTTACATTAACAGGTGTGTTATTTTGTTATCCCATTTAATGGTTTGCTGGAAACACACTCTCCTTAAAATAGTTCAGTATAACAGGAATCATGTTTACTTACCTGATACCTGATTCATTATTACATGTTACTGGCACTGTTTTTTTTTTTTTTTTTTGGTTTGCTTGTTTTTTCCTGTTTGATCAGTCTTCATCAATAATGGCCTGGGTAATTAGTTAATTTGCTCATCTCAAGAGACAACATAACACAATCAGTCCTTACAGTGTTGCCACCAGATGTTAACTGTCATTTCCGACCTCTGCTGATATTGCTACAAGTTGTCAGTTGATCACTTGAAAAATTACCATGACAAAAGAAGCACAAAGTGTTTCTTTAAAAACTCTTGGAAATGAAATGTGAGTTGATGACACTTAGGGCTTTATGGAGGAATTTCTCTCTAGTGTAGTGTCTCAGCTGCATGCCCCCTGGATGATAGAAAGACAAACAAACAACAACAAGAAATAAAGATTAGGTTACTAAATACATCTGGTCTGCTGAGCCTCTCGGGTTATCAGACACAGAAAAGTTCACATAACCTTTGATATCAAAACAATTCTCCTCTCATTATACGCTTACCAAAAATAATGGTATCCATAGCCCTTGAACTCCATTGCAGTGATTCATCTGCCTTAATAAACTATGAATGAAGGTCACCCTAGACTGTCAGTCCTTCACAGATGGACTGAGCTCAAATTATTTCCTTGTCTGATTCATGGAAAGCATTATTGTATCTGTGTTCCTGTAAGAGGCTCCTGGTAATATTGTGCTTATGGCAGCTTATGGGTTATGACTTGGATAAACGTATAGAAATACAGTTTTATTGCATCCTGTTGATGGGTTGATTTTTGTGCTGGCAAGCGCGAGCCCTCTGGGTATTTACAGCATGGGAGCAGTCAGTGAGATTTGGCTGTTAGACTCTGTATTGAGTGTCAGAGAAATATAAACCAAAGCTGACAGCCCACAGCATCCTCGGGAGACAATGGCTTTCCAACGGCTGCCCTTAGCCAAGGCCATAGGTTAGAGAACACAGATTAGAGCGTACGTTACTCTTTGTGTTTATGCAAGTCTGTTTGTGTGTATGTTCCAAATAGCTTGGAAAGGTCAGTGAGAATCTGCATTGGATTTCTCCTCCAAAGTTGGTTGTTTTGGCTCCATTTAGGGGATTCAAACTACAGTCTCTTCAACTGTGGTCAAGTCCCCTGTCAAGACCCATCTGGGATGATTAGAGCGTCTATGTAAACTAGGCATGTCAGTGTAAAGTAAGAGGCAGCATATCGTGTGTGCCAGTACACTTATTCCGAAGGTCAGACATGTTTTGGTTGGCATTACAGCTCTGCGGTTTATGACTGCTCTCCCAGTAAGGTCTCCTGTGATTGTAACTTGACTGGCCATGATATTGATTTAAGGGTTTGAATCTACGGTAATGTATTTTTTCCTGACCGCATTTCTCATGGTATGCAAATGTATCTCAATCCTAGATACTGTCCCAGTTAACTATTCTGGGTATGACTGGCTACGTTCTGCTCACTCTCACGTCTCTGGGGTTCCTCATCGACCAGAGGTACAGTACAGATATTTCTTTATGGATTCATTTTCAAAGAGACTTTTAGAGGATTTAAAAATTAGACTAAACAGTTAAAAATGTCTCGGGGAGGTTAGAGAAAAGCAAGACTGAGAACTATTCTGGCTTTGGTAGAGGTTCTCAAGCTTTGAGTGGCAATCATCCAAAGACTGAATTTGAAGGAATACAAAATGTGGAGTGTTAAAATTAGCATTGAAGTAAAAATGCCAAGTTGATTGTACTTATCTGTTTAGATTTCTTCAGTTGTTCTTTATTCTCCTCTGAGCTGCTAATTCCTAATAATGTATTTGCATCTTAAACTCAATGATTCTGAAAATGGCTTGCTTTTAGACAGTCCAACCTCTTTTGGGGTCCAAGAACGAATCAAAGAAAAACTCTCAAAGAATCTCTGGGAGCCATAGGTCTTTGCCAGCCCAGAGTTAAAGGTCTGAACATTAGTATTAATATTACTGTGGGGTGGTCAGCAGTATGTACCCTTGTTTTCAGTAACTAAACTATGAACCTTGCATTGAATCATTTCATTTCTCTTCATTGTTACCAAATAAAACTCTGCATACTTAGCTTGTGAAATTCACTAAAAGAAACAGAAACAAGATAAAGACACACTCCTACTATACATGCTTTGTTGTGAGTGAATATAAGATTAAATTCAGTTGACGCAAGTACCACAACACTGGAGCTGACTTCAAAGTGGGGCGACCGTGGCTCATGGGTTGGGAAGCGCATCTGTAACCGGAAGGTCGCCGGTTCGATCCCCGGGCTCTCTGTCCTGGTCGTTGTGTCCTTGGGCAAGACACTTTACCCTACCGCCTACTGGTGTTGGCCAGAGGGGCCGATGGCGCGATATGGCAGCCTCGCTTCTGTCAGTCTGCCCCAGGGCAGCTGTGGCTACAACCGTAGCTTGCCTCCACCAGTGTGTGAATGCGAGAGTGAATGAATAGTGGCATTGAAAAGCGCTATATAAATCCAATCCATTATTATTATTATTATTATTATTATTATTATTATTATTATTATAATAATATATCTCAAACCAAATCTCTCCTCATCAACTCTATTTGATCAGCACAGGAAGTTGATATTAGCTCACATTAAAATATAATTATTCCATCTAAGTGATGCGTTGTTGCTTAATGTGTCCTTATATTCAGGCCATCATCGGCTGTCTTGGAGCTATTTCGCTGTGTCGTCATGATGACATTGCTGAGGTACAACTACATGAAGCCCCTTGCACCTTCACTGGCAGTGCCTACAGAGGTAAGTGCAACTGTAATGTGTGGAGTGCAGTTTAAAATAGGCAGCAGGACTTGAGATTTTCTTTTCATTCTACTTAAATAATAAGCAAATATGTGTGCCGTATATGGAAGATGGAATTGGTGTTCATATCTGGAAAGTGAAGCCAGTGCAAAAGTACCTTAAACCTGCATTTTAAAAAATAGATGGGCTGATATTTTATATTATAAATAATAAATATATAAATAATAAATAGGTGCGCAGGGAAGAAAAAAGCCCTTACACTTAAACACATCTGTGAGCTCTGTCTTGAGAATTATTTAATCCATGTTGCTAGTTGCAAGTCTTGTCTTATGCAGCATGATAATGCAATTTAGCAATTCTAAGCACCTATTATTGCTGGTGTACAGCAGGTGACTTGGAATGTAGGACACACATATTAACAAGCATACAGTTCATGGAAAAACTCTGTTCGTTTGCTTTTTTGGCACTTTTTTTATGATTATTAGACATAACTTGTCTAGGACTGCCACGACAGACACTATAGGCAAAAGTATCGGGCCACATCTCTTAATCTCTGAATTCAGGGGATTTCATAGCACCTAGCGAAGAAGTTTGCCTTTGCAAACATTTGTGAGAGAATAGGTTATTTTACGGAGCTCACTGAATTTGAGTGTGGTATTTTTAACAGATGCCACCATTGCAACAAGTCAGTTTGTGAAAAGTCTTTAGATATTCCATGATCAACTCTATGTGGTGCCAGGAAATTGCAGCTCAGCTTTAAAGTGGCAACCAACCTAAAGTTACAGAGTAGGCTCGCCGTGTGCTGAGGCAGACTGTGCATTAGTCGCTAATGCTTTGCTGAGTCGGTCACTGCAGCGCTCATAACTTCCTCTGGTCTTAACATCAACACAAACTGTATGCTGAGGGCTTCGTATTGTTTCCACAAACAAACAGCAAACTGGAACCAACTGAGCCTCAGAAAGAAAGAAACATTTAATAGTCATCGTACTGCGGCTTCAACACGCTTTATGGCTGGCTACTGCTAATGACACGTACTTTTCTGTTTCTGTGGCAACCCCATCAGACCTGCTAAATTGGACTGAGTCAGTTGCACAGATGCAGTTATGTGACAATTCATAAGACAGGTGAACTATGGAGGATTTATATATTTAATTAGCAGTTTATCTGCTCATTCCTGCTGCTTCTCGCTGTTTTCCAAAGTAACACATTGCTTTATTACTAGCTGCATTGTTAAAATGTGCTACTGTGCACCCTGATCTTTAGAGTCACTGCAGTTTCTGCTAAATTTATGATTACAAATACGTATTGCATATTTCAAAGGCTGTTCATTTGCTGGTTTAGCAACATCTTTCTTTAGCATTTTCTTTTAGCAGAATTGATTATTAGTGAATAATGGTCTGTCTTTATGCATTCCTTTGATGGTGTTAATACATCCTGGTAATGATGTTTGCTCTTAGTTGATATGCAAGTTGTAACTGGTTCACATTGCCCATTTGATCCACTAAACAATTTAGTTAAATTTTATCCACTGATTTTGTGATATCATCACTATCTTGAGTTGTTGTGCAACAATAATGGCGGCACCGTTGAATTAACAGCCACCTGTCTAGCTGCCATTTCCCTGTCTCAAAATGAGGTATTCGTCTAGATTACTTACAAAGGTGTTGTCCCTTTCACGAGTTAAACAATCTTTGATGGCGTGTCTACATGCACTGGTCCCAGAGGCCATGTTTACCCATTTTTAAGTTTGTAGTTTGGCCAAGTCTTGGAAATAACATTAATTAGCCACAGTGAAGTTGTTTTTTCAGCTGCAGATATTGGCGGTTACCAGTTAAAACAAAGAATGAAATCTGATGTATTAATCGAGTGCCCGGATCAGCAAAATGCGATGGCCTTATTGCTAAAAGAAAAAAAAAGTAGCACTAAAACATGATGGTAAAATGGATGTTTAAAAGCAGCGCTGTCGACAGAGAAAAATTTAAATTTGGCTAAAATCTTACCTTGAGTTCTCTTTTCATGTGTGTGTGTGCATGTGTGTGTGAGCTTTTCATCACACGGCATGATGTTGTTCATCCGCAGTCTGATTTTGCTCATTCATCAGGAAATTGTAGCTGTTTGTACTACTATGTTTCTTTTGGCTCAGCAGCCGAGGTTCAAAGATCATGGAAACAGCAGTTGACAAAACAAACTAACCTCAGGTTAGTAGCTGTTCTGGAGCTTCCAGTCATATTGCATGACCTTTTTATTTAGGTTTTTTTAAATACCCCATACCCCATGGAACTTATACCTTTGATATTCACATTCTCAATGTGGTGACCTTCCGAATAATTTCCAAAAACTATTTCATATAATTTTTCAAAGTACCATAATTACATGTGGTGGAAATCCTTTATTCATTTGACTTGATATAGTGTTTGGCCGCATGTGTAATTCCCTCCATCAAAGCATAGTTCAGCTTGAAAACGAGAACCAGTTTTTGTCCAAAATACATTATATGCAACATTGAAACTGTCTAAACACAAAGTCCAACCAACAACACCTAATTAGTCTGTTATTAGGGTGTAGAATAAAGACTGGGTATACAGTGAATCATTGCATGAGCATGTTTTTCTAAGGCTACTTACTAATTGCTTTCTCTGGTGGTAGTATGTTTTCTATCTCTGTGCATGTTGAAACTAGTTTTATTTAGCATCAGTCTGATTATATACTTGGAGCCTAATTCCAGCTTGTTAACTATGGAAAATACTGAAAAAAATGTCTTAAGATGACAGTGGTATGATTTTCACAGTACAGCACTTAGAAATCCTTACTTTATGAAATCATTGAGGAAAAATATGTGAAGCTCTGGTATTAAATGCGCATATGCCTCATGTATCTTTGGTTTGTGTGTGTCTAGCCTGTTTGCCTGTAATTGTGTGTGTTGTGTGGTCTGTGTTGTGTGTGTGAAATGTGTGAGCTGGGTGCTAAGTCCAGCCTCGCAGCCCTGTGATCTATGAGTCCAGATGCGTCGCCCAATTGACCATAAAATTGGCGTGCCTTTCTGGCTCTGGCAGCTCAACTGTAAGGCGGCTGACCTCTCATTACTTGCCCTCCCTTGCAGCTTTTTTTTTTTTTTTTTTTGTCCTCCCGCTTTCTGCCTCCGCTCACTGCTTGCCGTCTCAGCTAGTGTGAATGAGAGCAACACTTCTGGAACCAATTAACGTCGTCTGCTGCTAACTAGCGCTGGCTGATGAGATTTGCACGTGAGATTTGCAATCGCTGCTTTTATGTCCTCTGACTGCACATCTGTGGCGCTCAGGTGTTCAAATGACAACCCGAGGCTCTCCAACCTTTTCTTTTTCTCACCATAAAATGAAATAAAACTGAATGAATAATAATTCATCTAAAATGAAGCGCGTAACCAATCACCTCGAGAGCAACGAAACGGGGTGATTTATGCTGCACATGCTGCACGGCTGTGTCACTTTGACAGGGCTGTAAGTTTTATGCAGCCGTTTCCTTAAGCAAATCATTAGGCCTCATTTCAAGTCATAGTACATCAGTTTGAGCTGAATGAATGTCTTGCTTGCAGGTGGGGCTCATTGAAAATCCTCACAATTTACTTGAAATGGTTCCTGACATGTTTGTGCCCTTTGTTCAGAAATACAGCAAAGGGGAATATGGTTGAACCACCCCCAGACTTTAAGGTACTCAAGTGATATATGGATCTGACGCGTGAGGCGAACGGCGGGCTCTTTGTTACAGAGGGAGGGCTTGTTTTGAAGTCGAGCCAATCAATTAACAGTCACTCGAAATGTAAAAGGGGTAAATTCCCATTTAATTGTCTTCAGACTCACTGTACATTTGAGAGAGGGGGAGGGGGAAGTACAACAAAAAAAACTAGGTCGGTTTGTGGTCCTTCAAAACCAGTGGTGTGATATACTGCACCCTTAAAACTCACAGTGGTATTTATAGTGGCTCTGGAGATTTCCCTTGTAAAGCTGCAGGCTTGACCTGTAAACCAGGGCTGCCTCTTGCTCCCAGCCGCCCACTCGCCCGCCCAAACCCACGTCTGTGCGGCTCACATGACGGCCTCACTGCTTCAGAGGAGACTAAGCTGGTAACCAGGGCTGATGGAAGCTTTAGCTCTCTGTGCATGTAATATTTATTTGTATTTGTGTGTGCTGTTAGCTTTAATTTGCTTTAATTTATGTCATTTAAATAAAATTTTAATTACATATACATACCTGTTACGGCTGTGACCGTAATTGTGTGTGGATTTGAGTGTCTAGGTGCTCCTCCGGGATTGACGATTTGGCGTTGGTAATGTGTTGTTTTTGCGTGACTGTTATGTGTTTCCTACTTTACTTTGAAAGTCTGTGTCATCTTAGTGTGTTCAGTTTACGTTTCCTTGTCTCGTCAGTTCTGATTTGCCCCAGCTGTGTTTCCCTCCTGTTGTCCATTCCCTGATTGTTCCCTCCATGTATTTAAGCCCTGTGTGTCAGTTGTCATGGTCGCGATCTCCCCCCCCCCCCGTTGTAAATAGTTTGGCGCCTTGCGTTGTAAATAAATATCATTTTGCTTTAAAGAAAATAGTGGTCGTTTTGGGATGATTTTTGTGGAAACCCGTATTAGTTTTTTCTCGTGTGTTTTTTTTTTTTTTTTTACCTTATTTTTATTTTCCTTATTTTTATTTTCCTGCGTTGCACCCCGGTTGCCTAGGCCGGGGTGTAACATACCACAAAATATTGCAGCTTATAAATATAATCTGTGTCTTTCTGGTGCACAAACTATAGAAGAATAGAAGTTTAAATTACAGTCAATATTTAAGCACTTTATTGTGCGCAACATACTGAGTTTAAGAAATCATTTATACATTAATGTCAGCTTGGATAGCTTATCAGATTTGCATGCATGATAGACAATTTTAAAACATCTAAATAAACAAAGCCTGTTGTGCTGTGGCTGCACAGTTTAATCATTTAGGTTTGAAATGAGTGACATTTATTTAAGAAGGCTATGAATAACTGTACACTGGTCACAGCGCACTTCTGGGTTTTCTGGTCACACCAACACAACCTTTGCTAACCAGCACTACAAACCAGATTTTTCTTCCGATTATTTCCCATTCTCCACACTGAAACATAAGCTAAAGAGTCTCTGTTTTGATGCAGTGGGCAAGTTTGGGCGTGCATGGGGGTGTGCGAGTTGAAGAGGTCAAAATGAGACTTTCTCAGGGTGAAATAAAAATAGCCGCAGTGCAGGGGTGCACAAGGAGACGGGTCAAGTTAAAATGTTATTTTTCTTTTTTAAGCTTTTGTTCGGGCGGACCTCCTTACACCTCGTAAAGGCAGCTAACCGTGGCATTTGGAGAATATGTAATTTATGCTTAAAAATTGATTTAAATAAACATTTCTTTAAATCAGTAATTTGATTCTAAATAACTAAACATTTAATCGATTTAACCACAACGTTGTGCAGTTGAGGATGTCATCACCTAAAAGCTATATTTTTGCCTATGTTTGACCTCAAACATTTTTTTTTATTCTTTTACCCTTTGCGTCACCTATATTTCTGTGTTTGCAGTGTGGCTGGGTGGGTGGGGCATTTGCACTGTGATGTAACACATGGTTTTATGCTGTGTGGGCCTCTGGTTTTGCCTGAAGGCACAAGAAAACAGGCCACAGAGCAGATCGTAGACACTCTGTATCCCAGAGTAATTATGCAACTATTCTCTCAAAGACCACTAACAGCAATTCAAGAGGAGAGCTCATAAAAATTCACCTGCCAGGCTCAAACCAGTTTTTTGGTTTTAGTAAGAAATAAAAAAACAACAACTTTGTTTACAATTCGTTTCCCCCCCCCCCCCCCTTCCATTATTCTTGATAGCTGCAGATGGATGTAAAATTTTAAAAAGGCATCCAACTAAAATAATTTAAAAAAGCCAGAGATGCTTTTATTATGGTCTGCTTTTCTTTTCATTTACAGTGACTGAATGGTTTCCTTGTAATAAAAGAATTTAAGTAGTTTATTAGCTCATGCGGGTTTGACTCTTGAAGGAAAAATAAATCTGTGTAATGCCTTTGATTCCAAAACGTATACATGTAAAAAATGTTTTAAACCCTTTAGGATTTTCACTCTCCGTTCTCCTGCTGATACCACTTGCCAATCTCTCAGATCCCTTTTCTGTCAGACTAAACGGGAAGATGAGGTGCTCCACAGCTAAATGAAGAGGTCACAACAATATTATTAAGTTCATGTCAAACACAAAGGCTTCGCCTCAATACACATTCGCTTTATCTTCAACAAATCACCATACTTGTCTTTAAAAATTACAGCTCACACCCCGGCTTTCCCACCATCCCAGCCATGAGTGAGCAGATAAGGCAGTCGGCGGTGAGAGGTCGCTGTGTTTTTTCCACTGGACAAAACTCAGGTGCGAGGGGTTAGCGGTCTCTTCTTTTGAAGCAGGAATGTGTGGTGGCAAGAGGCAGTGCTGAGGTTAACAGGCTTGTTTGGGCCTGTGGAAACTCTGCGAGCATGACATCATCTGAGAGCTCGCAGGAATGGAAAAGGAAAGGAAATCTCCTCCCAGAGAGAAAATGGAGGGATTTGAAAGAGAAATGCTGGGTAGGACTGTTCCATTGGAGTAAACAGCGGGGTGGTCGAGCATACACAGTGTGAAATATTATCACTCAATGTGCAGGGGATCGTGCCCGTCAAAGACTAACCACTTGGTTTATGTTGTCAAACCACTTGCCAGGTAAAGTTATGGAAATCTAACAGAAAGTGGACCTTTGGGAGATTTCTAGGAATATTTAGTTTGGCTTTTGCGGTATCAGGTTTTCTGGTCTACAGTGGCTTTCTTTTAAATTTGTATTCCTATTTGTGCTTTAATTCATGGGTCATTCAGTTTGTGATATAGCTTCCGAGCCAGCGTGTGAACCTGACTGAACCTGACAAAAGCTCTTCTGGTGTGTGCACGTGGTTTCTCTCTATTCTAAAAGGCACCGAAAGCTGATTTCAGAGAACTTGAATGCCGGTTTCCAAAGAAGTCTGCTCGCAAATTCAAAACATTACAAATTATAAAAGGTTTAAAGTTCAGAATAAATTAAAGTTTTATACTGTAAAATGTTTCGATAGTGCTGAATGAAGGCTTAGCATATTAATTTAGCTATCTTTATCGCAGTGCAAGCTTTCATCACTCAGGACTCAGTTTATTAATCTCTCTTTCGAGGCTACGTTCATTGGATTACTGGCTAACAATCACACGTCTGATTTTGTAGTAAAATTCTTTGTGGTGTATTTTTTTCCTTAGTAGTTCAAGCTACAGCTTTTTGCCTGAAGTGAGCTGGAAAATGTCTCCTTCTGCCAGGATTTGTGAGCAGTGGGGGGGTTTCAAGTTTGGAAAGTCTTCAAATCTGAGGCTGTAAAAGTTTGAGTGGCTGCTATCAGAGAAGTGACCACAATAAGCACATTCTCTGCTGTCCGGTCACAAAACAAACTGCATGAACTGAGGCTCAATTAATATTTTCTACCCTGACAATTAAAAAGGTGTTTTAAAAAACAAAAAGGTCTGTTTGCCAACAGCATTTTTCTTCTTGGAACTTCATGTGGAACTTTCAGACTTTGTTTGAGTCCTTATCTACCACTTAAAGCCAAAATCTCCAATCCACATTTTAACACCTGCCACATGTTTCTCATGCTGGGGTCCAAACATTCAAGCATGCACCTGCACTTTTACAATCATATAATTGACATGGACCTGGTTTTGGCCACTCAAAATGTGACACATTGCACTACACAGGCAATGCTGACTGTGTGCAGCAGCTTGTTGATAATGTGGTTCATAGTAACAAAAACCAACCAAAATCTTGTTCCTTTCAATGAGCCATACTTTAATGATGAAGATGATAATAAATATAATAATAATAATAATAATACAGTATATTTTTTGTGACTGTCTTTCAACTTTTCTTTGGATACTAGCTGCTCTCTAACTCCAGTCAGCTCCTTGTACTCGATCATTTTCAAGGGATTTTTTTTTTATTTTTCATTCAAACATAAAAAGGCACCTAACTCAAACAAATTTCCAATTTTATCTTAAGGCTGTTGCTACATCACATTTGCCAAAGATAACAGTTGGGCAGTCGTAAAATAGCATTTTTTCAACAGCGTGATGATTCCCAAAGAGCTATTTAGATGAAAACTTGGCGTGTCGTTATGTGATGTGCAGCGTGTCCTTTAAGAACATGAGGAAATTGGGCAAATGGAGGAGAAAGACAGTGACGTGTCTTAAAAAATGTACAGCACATAAACGGTATCAGAAAGTTATGTCCTTAAGAAATTCAGCAGTTGCTGTGTACAGAAAAGACCTAATACAGGACCTGAAGTCTGTCTACTGCTTTGCCAAGGTCTCAGCAGTAGCCATAACAAGGCCACTTATCATTCTTAGATAGTTTTTGTTGGACAAATCCTTCTCTGTAAAGACGAAGGTCTTGAAGCTCTGAGACAGTGACTTACTTGCAAAGGTGACCAAACTCACTAATACTTTCCTAAAATGATGGACTTCTTCCTCTGCAGAAGCTAAAGCTTCATTTTTGCTTATGAAAACCAAATTATCATCTTTGCACGGACGTGTCTTACTGGCTCGTGGTAGATTTGTGTCCTTCTTTCATATTGCTGCCAAATTCCTTAATGTTATCTGTGCTGCTGATTTACGTGTTCTTTTGAAGAGGTCTGATTTTTGTTTCAGATTGCCATAGTTAAATAAACTTAAACTGGGCTGTAGATATTTGTAGAGAAGTTTTGCTGCTGTACCAGTGGTTTGGCTCAGGCCTGTAGAGATGCACTTGGCACCAAACTCCACAGTAGGAATGTACAACAGAGACTGTTTTAATTTTTATAAATGTCAGTGGGTGGATTATAGAAATCAGGGTAAAGATACACGTCTTAGAGGCCCTTGGAGGCTCATTCATGTGTACTTCTTCTTAGAGGAATGTATTGAGCTAATCCACAGTGGACCCAAACATCTTCTCTCGGCTTCATAAAAATACAAACGGGGGCTTCATTTTGCAAGAGCATAACCTCCTGTCTGCTCCATACACTGTTTTTGCTTTCATTTCCTTTTCTGGAGTTTTGCCAAATAGCTCGCCTTCTGCTTTCCTGCTGGCTAGTGTGCTCTTTAGCAATTAACCAGCCAATCTGGCCACCCAGGGAACCACGGTTAATACTGAGGTGATGACTTCTTCTCTTATTGAGGCTGAAGCGGTGCCAGGCTGCTGGACTCTGAAGTGTGCTGAAGAGATATGAAAGCTGGTGTCCTCTGGGTTTTCTCGTATGGTCTCAATGAGGCATAGTGGTCTGGATGAGTTGTAGCTGACCTTACATGTGACCTTCGAAGAGACACATGGTAGATGACTGCAGCTCTCCAGATGTGTAAAGTAAAACTTCTAAACAACTGTATCACTCTAAACTAGCATATCATCAGGCCACTTTGTGTTTTGCTACACTTCGCCATGCAGCCACTACTGTTTCACATGTGTTTTGTCTGGCTGTGTTGTGTGTGCGTGGGAGCGTAACGGCGATATTTCTCATGGCAGCGCTACAGAGTAGGCACTACACTCATTCTCTGGTGGGACGTTAAACTGCTCGGCGTATCCTTCCTGAGTCTGCTCAAACAACCAGCACAGAGACTGTATATCTGCTCATAATGAACAGACAGGAAGTCGTGTGTGTGTGTGTGTGTGTGTCTCTCTCTCTCTCCCTCTCTCTCTCTGTACACATGTTTTGTGTATATGTGCAGGTGTACTTGTGTGGGACTGTGCACAAAAAGCTACCTATGCTCATGTGTCCATACTTCTGTAGATGAAAATGGTGATTAGTTAACTTCCAAGTGTAAATTTCAAACTTCAACTATTATTTACCGCAAGTATGTACAGAGTAAACGCACTACTACAACTGTAAAATTATGTTAAAGCTGTAATGGAAAGTGTGTAAATATTAATAGAAAAAAAGATTTGGTGTTAAAAGAAATGGATAATTAAAACAAAAATCAGATAACACAGAGATGACAAAATGCAAAAACACTGGAACTAAGTGGATGATCTTAAACAAGAGGATATGAAAGAGTAACCTGGGGGGGGGGGGGGGGGGATTATAAAGACGTCAATGTTTGGCATTTTAATTAGTTTTATTACTCATATATTTGGTAAAGGTACTTATGAACTGTATACAAAACCTGTGGGCTAATTGAACCCATGTGAGAGCAACTTTGAACGTTTTTCCTAGTCCCAGAATAGTCCCACCAGAATTTTTAATGGTTAAAGGTCACTGTTAATTTGCATCATTCCACACCATGTGAGCAAGTGACTATTTCCCCTTGATAAAAGTTTATATAAGACAGGCTAAAATCTATAATATTGTGCATGTGTATAATATGTGCACTCTGGTGACAGTGGCAGAGAAAAGGACATTAGAGAAACTGATGGACATTATGGACAATGCCAGGCATCCTCTGCACACGGCCATTAACAACCAGAAGAGTCTGTTCAGTGACAGGTTGCTTCTCCCAAAGACAAGAACTAACAGACTTAAAAACTCCTTTGTCCCACACGCCATCAGACTGTTTAACTCCTCCCTGGAGGGGAGAGGGAGGGGAAACAGGAGGACAAAGGAGGGGGGAACAACTAAGCTGTAGTGCCTCTTCACCTCACTGTGCAATACCTTTTGTGTATGTATATATATATATATATATATATATATATATATATATATAAAAAAAAATATTCTGTAACTTCTGTCGGTGCTGTGCTTTTTTGGAAATCGAATTTCCCAGAGGAACCCACCCGAGGGATTAATAAAGTTCTATCTAATCTAATCTAATGTGTATATTTTATATACATGTATTTAAAAATAAAATGCAGTACATAAATTTGCACAATTTATAAAATCTTTCTTGCCAAAACCCCCGAAACTTAATTTCTCCCATGTTTTTGTTTGAAGTAAAGAATGCAGAAATTCGTGTAACAATATTCAGACTCTTCAAGATGCTTTTTCTGATCTTAGTGGGTGTTCGTGTCAATCTGAAACTCATGTTAATAATTTTTAACACTACATGAACCTCCAGTAATTAACACCTCACCAGTGAACTAATCAGACACCTGTGTCTGCATTTCTGTTTATTAACAAATGCTATCAAATGTGGCGTAGTTGCGTTAGAGCGCTGGTACGTGGCAAGCAGCACAGAGTTGCTATATAAACTTAAAATTAACCAAATTGTTATAACAAATCAAACAGAATGCAAACTGTAATTTCATTTCTCTCAAGTCTTTAGAAATGTGGCGTTTGGATTATTAACAAGAATTTTATATAGTTTATTTTCACCAGTTCAGCAATGTCCTGATGTAGCACGCTACACCCACACAGGCAGTTTCAAACAAAAAAAGCTCCGAATAATTTTCCGATGCAGTTCAGTCCAGGTCTGGTGGACTGTAGGCAGCCATATGGAGAGGGAGCTCTGGAAACATCCCATTACAGGTCATATATCACACGTCTGACAGCAGCCATTCTGCCTTGTTTTCATTTCAATCACGAGTGCAGCTGCATTGGAGAACAGCAAGACTCCGCCATGTTAACCCACTGAAGGCTGGAAGGTTGTTACTGTTATTGTTAGAGGACACTAAGGCGCACCCTGGGGTGTCTAATGTCTCCTTCATGCTTAATATCCATCAGCGGCACCCAAAATGACCCAGCTCAATATGGTGTTGGATGAGTGTGGTTCTCAAGGCCAATACATGTGTGGGAACTGGTCACATTGAAGCGACATTTCACTGAGAGTAAAGCACTAAAATGTTATCCAGGCAGAGATAATTGTTTACTTACAGTAAAGTTGGTTAATCGTGATTAAATGTAGCTTGAAAGAGACACACAATAGGTGTTGCAAGTCTTTAGATGTCAACTAATCTATATGTTTATGCAGACTTGAAATTTATACAAAGAGCCGCCATGCTTCATTTCATCCCTATTTTAGTTTTGTAGTTTTTGAATTTTTAAGCTATTGCCAAAAACAAGTTCTAGCTTAGCCAAGTGAAGAAAACAGTTTTTCAATGAATGCAGTTACATTTCAGGGAGATGCATTTTTATTATTTATCTGATCTCATTGATAATTTAGGTAAACAAAAACATGACATGACAAATGTCTATTTTTGTAACACGGTGCAGTTTATACAAATCAGAAACTACAGCTGAGCATCCTTATTAAGAATATTTAAACATTACCACTATACTACATAACATATTCGACTACGATAGAGTATTACTAGACTATTTTTTGGTATCTAATAAACTGGCATCTTGAAGTAACTGAGCTGCTTTTGAGCAAAACATGTGGTGTGCATCAATTTCTTAGTGGAGCTTGGAGCGTGACTACTTTCTAACCAGACTGGTATTGAAATGGAATAAGCAAAGGTAAACAAAGAAACAAGAAAAAACCTACAGAACCACATGTTAGTGGCTCCTTGAAGCACTACCCTTAACTAAGTGCTTTCTGCCCCAAACTGAGTGAGTGTGAGTCGATCTGCTGAGATGTCTACTTTGGGAGTCAGTGGTGTCTGGCCGTAGTGCTTATTTGTAGATGATCAAACCTGCTTCCTTCCACTATGTAATCTGTCCCACATGGATTTCCTACAGACTCTATATACATGTAGCATAGTGGCTCAAACGGAGAGATGGGAACAGGGAAAAATTGGTGCCCTCAACATGCGGCTTTGATAGAAACCTCTGTCAGGTTTCGGTCCTTAGTTTGAGTGAAATGTGATTTGCGAGGTTCTGCCAATTCTGCATACTGCTCTCGATCTCAATCCATCTTAGACAAACACAATGCAGCTTTACGGATTTGTAATCTTCCATCTGTTTTTCCTTCTGGGAGTTGTTGAAACTATTGAAATACCTCTACCCAATATTTTGCAGAGGCAGATCGCTGATTTAAAATTTGAGTTTCTACATGATTCTCAAGCCTTATCAAAAACACACTGAACCTAACTGAAAACATCTCACTTAGTGATAGTTTGTCTATAGCATGTTTTTGTCTTTTACTTAATAAATGTAGCAGTAAATTTATTTTTATTTTATTTTTTGCTGAAGTGTTGTTATCAGAAAGTGTTTTCTTACAACTTACCAAAATGTGTGTTGTGTTCCTGTTTTGCTAATCTTACCAGACAGCTGATCAGTGTTTGTATATCCGAGGTGAACTACGCTGATCAAAATGCTCACATTAAAAATAAGTATCTGCAGTTTCAAGGAGGTTTTCCTCTGACTTACATTCAGATATTTTTATCAGTTACTCAACTTTATGAAGATAGATATTATAATTAACAGTAACACTTCATTATTATTATTTTTTTGAGTCAGTGACCAATTATTTCTCTTAATTACGTTTTAATGAACTAAATAGAACTAATATTACCAGTGCATTATAAAAAGTTAGTCTTAGGTTCTTAAAAAAATTATAATACCCTTCTTTACAAATGTTCTCCAGAGTAAATCATTCAATTCAAAGTTGTTTGTATGAATGTAGGTATGTTTTTATTTCAGTAGTACTACTCATAAATGTATCAGCAGCATTTTAATGTTAGATGGCAAAACTACAGGTATTTTTATCTACTTTATATACTGTTAGATGGTTTAATCTGTTTGTGTCAAAACACGTTTTGTAGAAAACCCTTGGTGGTGTAGCTGCCAATTACATGTAGTGTGGAAAAAGTTTGATACCTTCCCTTCAAATCTATTTTCTTTTATACTGCTTCCCATAGGCACTTGTAATATATATATATATATATATATATATATATATATATATATATATACACACACTTGTGATTTTTTTTTTTTTTAAAGTGTATATAAGTACTGGTGTTCAGTGTTACAATCAACGTCATTTGAAAAATGAATGAGACTTTGGTTTGATTCTATCATCACATTCCGAGTTCCTTCTTTGCTTTTGTTTCATCCAGTGGTTCATTCAGCAGGGAGGCTGTTCTCAGAGCAGGTAGCGAGAGGTGGAAAAGCAGAGAGAGGTCTGTGCTGTACGTCCTCTCTCTGTCTCTGAGGAGAACAGCTGTCGTGTCCAGGAAGAAATTGGGCTTTTTTTTCCCTATTGGCCTTTTTTGCCTATGATGGACAACGGTCTGATTTTGGCTTGAGTTGTAATGTAGGATGCAGTTTATGAGCCAGAACCCAGTGAGGAGTGGAGGCAAGGGCTGTTTTGGGCAAAGCCCCCCTTCGTTCTCTCTGAATAGCAAGGTTCCCTATGGCTGTGACCCTTGTGACCCTGTTGTGAGAGCATCGGGGGAGAAGCCCTGCTTCTTAACCTCTAAGCCTACTTTCTGCATCATCCTGAGACTGGCTGCATCTGAGGTGTCTGTTTTCTTTCAGTTGCAGCATTGCTTTCACAGTTTAACATCATGTTGTAATAGAAATTTTTTTTTTATCTATTTTTTTAACTCTTGTGACAGCACAACATTTTATAGGCTACACTTAAGCTTTGTAAATTAAAGAGCATGTATACATACAAAAGTGAGCAAATATACAGCTTATAGTACTTTCAGTGCTCAAATAGTTCTAAGTGGAGGAGACTTTTTTTGTAGCTTATAAACCAAATGAAGAAAACATTTACATAACATACAACATATTCTCTGTATATTGTCAAGCACCTATAAAATTGTATTACCACTATATTACAAATAAATTAGTTTTCATTCCAAGACCATCATGCCCTATAACTTGTATACATAAACTCAATCCATCCACTAGCGATAACCACATCTTGATCCCAGTCACGTAAAATGTTGCTGTTCTTTGAGGCACAAGAGTTCTTTTGGGCACAATTGTTAATCAAATTTGAATGCGAAAGTTATCAAATGTAAACATTTTCTTAGTCTTACATGATATTAATCACAACAATGGAGTTGTTTTGCAACAAGCTTTGCAGTCTTGTGGCCTGAAAGTGCGACCATATCAATAGTTCACAATTTAAAAAAATTGATCAATGACATAATCTCCCTAAATCATTTGTTACGTCCATTTATGTAAATAGAAAGTCAGACTGTGAGCTCAGGAAGTTTTACAGAGTTGTTTTCTAGTCAAAGTTTGAACAGATTTCACTGTGATTTTGATAACACAGCGCTGCAGTTGCAAGTTTTTAGATTTTTAATTTGTTTTTTAATTTTATCTCCCAGTAATGTTGGTGGTAATGGTAATCTTAACACAAGTATTAACAAACTGCGGTAGTTGTCATTTTGAATGAAATGGATCAACTCGAGTCTTCTGATCCTAACCACCTCTGTCAAACTTGTCCAGGCCTTTGTCTCCCTCTCTCTGCTGTACTGGGCTCTGCACAGCATCGTCTCTCAGCTGCTCGGCATCAAGAAGAAGGCTAACTGATCCAGCTGAAGATGGCACAAAGTGATGGATGGAAAACCTTTGGCATTGTCATTGCTGAAATAATTTCCATATTATCATGATTTTAATCATTTTAAACACTGTGCATCACTTTATGTAGTACTGATATCTATATGTTCAAGATAAAACTATTTTTTGCTTGATTAATTTTTACAAAATTTTATAAGTAACTTCAAGGTTCATCTTAAAGGTTTTTGTCATGTAAAACTGTCACAACCCAAGGCAAGGTGCTCACCATATGTTTTTGTTCTCCAAAACAACTCGTTCTGTTTAATGAAGTCATATTTTTTGCGTTTGCTTAAAATGTGTTCAAGTGGTGCTGCAGTAACTAACTCGCTTAATTTCAAAATAGTCACGTTTATTTTCTGTTGTTTCACATCAGTTACTATGCAACTATATATACTTTTTTAAAACAAATGTTCTCATTGATGAATGTTAATCTTGCATCTGAGTTTCAGTTTTTTGCACAACATTGCACAGTGTTTTTTTTCTTTGCTCAATTAAATAAAGCATTGTAATTTTTTGCCTTATGTAAGACTCCTTTAATGTCTTAAAGATTCTAGAGGGTGTGCAGCTTGTCAGATTCAACTTAGTTTTGAAACATCAGATTAGTCATGTGAATTATTCTTCCCAACCTCCAGATCTTGTGTGGGAGTGACAAACAGTCCACAGCAGATGGTGCTGTCATCACTCATAGTTGGTTTCTTTTCAATCAAACATCTTGTTCTCAAGAGACACCTGCTCAGCCTTTTAACATTAAGGCATTTATCAAAAGCTTGAGGTTGAGTAAAGGAAAACAAGCCTGATCAAAGAAAGCAACCACCTTATCGGAGTGCTTGTTTGATTTAAAAGACAAAAAAACCCCACATCAGTACAACATTTTCGGCATGGAAATTCAATTTTTCTTTTTCATCTGGCTGCTGCTTAAGCTTCATAAGTCACCTTAAATCCAGAGTCATGAAAGTATCTGGTGATCCAAATGAAAAGTGTGCATTTAAATTAATGTTGAATGAAAGCTGAAGGAGCAAAAGCTAGAAAAAAGGAAAAAATTAGAAAAAGGAAAAAGCGTAAGTGTATGGGAGTCTGACAAGAGCCATATAGTGATGGTTAGATGAGAGGGTCAGAGCTACCCCACAATGGTAGCTCTTGTGAGGTGTTCCTGGTCTGCAGTGGTCAGTATCTATCAAAGGGACCAAGGTAGAAAAAGTGGTAAACCAGCAATGGGTCTTGAGCAGCCAAGGCTCACTGAAGCACGTGTTGAGCAAAGGCTGGCCCATGTGGTGTGATCTTACAGACCAGCTACTGTAGCTCTAATTGCTGAAAAATTTGGGGGGCCTCCATGGTTCTTGTTTCTCTAGCAGATCTCACAGATGCTCGATTAGATTAAGAGCTGAGAGAGCAGGGAAGGGCGACAGGTAAGTGAAGAGAGCGATGCTGGAGTATCGTGAGAGACTGTGAGATCTCTGCATCATTGAACATGGCGCACCACTGAAAACATTTTAGCTACTAATGTTTTTTTCTGCAAGATTATTCATTGAAGGCTTTTAAGGCAACAACCGGAATTACAGTGGCTTGCAAAAGTATTCGGCCCCCTTGAACTTTTCCACATTTTGTCACATTACAGACACAAACATGAATCAATTTTATTGGAATTCCACATGAAAGACCAATACAAAGTGGTGTACACGTGAGAAGTGGAACGAAAATCATACATGATTCCAAACAAACCGTGACACTTGGACACTATTTTGAGTGTGTTGTTTTTGCGAAACCATGTAACAATGTAACTGTATTCGAAACAAAGCCAGCTTCATCACACAACAGCAACGTAGTGGACATGTTGCCATCCAAAAAAAAGAAAAAAAAAAAACCCTTTCCATCTTTGACGCACGCCTGGCCATCCTCAAAATCCTCCATAAAGATTTTCAGGCATTACGCCTGCAGCAGGTGGAAACATTCAGGTCTGTGAAATTCCTCACTGAGGGTACGGCCCAGATCTCAGAAGAAATTTTTTTTTTTTTTTAATCTAAGAAACTGTCATCGAGCACCACATGAAGGACAACTTGGTGTTTTCATGAGTACCAGAGAAGGCAGAAGAGGACCCCAAAACAACAGCGAGTCATTTCATTCAGACTCACCTCAAACTTCAGAATATGTAGTTAAAAACATCAGCTTCCATCGTGTCCATTGTTTGGGAGGTTGACGAGCTGATGCACGCAGAAACAGACCAATTGTGGCTAAATTTGAACACTTTAAACAAAAAGAGCTGGTGAAGAACTGTGGCTGGGAGCCTGTAGGAACGGACTTCAGTTTCAATGACTGGTTTCCCAAAGAGATCCTAGTGCAACACAAGGTCCTGTTCCCAATCCAAGATAAGTTTATTCCAGGAGGCTCCTGACTTGTCATCACTAACATCGCACCATGGCTGTGCCGAGTCAGGCGAAAAAACAATGAAGATTTTGATGTTGTTATTTTTCTTAAGTCACTCAAAATGGTTCTTGGGTGGCTGCACCACCTTATTCCCTTTGTCACCTTTCACATCTCTTCTTGTCTTCTTCTGTACTCAGCATAATTTATGCTATGTCTCCAGTGCTACAATTTACCACATAAACATATGGAAGTCATACAGCCATACCAAAAACACACACATCAATATACACAACAGACATACACAACCATAAACACACCAACATACAGCCATACAGCACCAAGCAGGACAGACAAGATCTGCAAAGGGTGGTGCGCTCGGCAGAACGCATCATTCAATCAGAGCTCCCTGACCTGCTGTCCATCTACACCAAGCGGTGCAAGTCCAAAGCTAGGAAGATTATGATGGACCTCTCCCATCCCAACAATGGACTCTTCTCACTGTTGAGGTCTGGGAAGCGCTTCCGCTCCCTTAAGGCCAAAACAGAGAGAATGAGGAGGAGCTTCTTCCCCCAGGCTATTCGGGGCCTGAACCAGGTGTAGGACTGGACTCTCCCAAACACGTCACTATAAGACTGGACTCTCACACACGTCACCACACGCACCACCACACATTTCCTATAATCCTATAATTCCTATAATTTATAATCCTTATCTTTATAATCTCTTCTGCTATTTGCACATTCTTTACTGTAAATTCCTAAGTTAATTTGTAAATTTTTGTAGTAAATTGTAAATATTGTAAAACTTTTCTTCTGTCATTTAATGGTCGGGCATTGTACAGCTACAAGCATTTCACCCCCATGTCATACTGTGTATGGTTGTGTGTGTGTGACAAATAAAATTTGAATTTGAATTTGAATTTGAATACAAGACAGACAGACACACACCTCTTTAGTAAACATTCAATAGTCTAAACATGACCATAGTGAGGTTTGTCACTACTAATCTACAGTATCTCACAAAAGTGACTACACCCCTCCCATCTTTTCATGGGACAACATTAAAGATTTGGCACTTTGATACAATGTAAAGTAGTCAGTGTACGGCTTGTATAACAGCATAAATTTACTGTCACCTCAAAATAACTCAACATACAGCCATCAATGTCTAAACCACTGGCAACCAAAGTGAGTGAAAATGTCCAAACTGTGCCCAAAGTGTCAATATTTTGTGCAGCAACAATTATTTTTCAACACTGCCTCAACTCTGTTGGGCATGGAGTTCACTAGAGCTTCACAGGTTGCCACTGGAATCCTCTTCCACTCCTCCATGATGACATCATGGAGCTGGTGGATGTTCGAGACCTTGCGCTCCTCCACCTTCCATTTGAGAGTGCCTCACAGATGGTCAATAGGGTTTAAGTCTGGAGACATGCTTGGCCAGTCAAGTACCTTTACCCTCAGTTCATTAAAGCATGTTTGGGGTTGTTATCATGTTGGAATACTGTCCTGTGGCCCAGTTTCTGAAGAGACGGGATCATGCTCTCCTTCAGTGTGTCTTAGCCATATTACTGTATGTCTTGATGCATGCTCAATCATCCAGGTAAGTAAATCCCAAAAAAGTTGATTCTGTTCATGTGCATGTAGGATTTTCAATGGGAGAAACGTTTAACCACTCATCCAAGTGACTTCTTCAGTCCCAGCGGACTGCAGGTTTCTCCAACCTTATAAACAGTACATTTGCACAATTTAAACCAGCCCACTGAAGCCGAGGAGTGTTGCCCCATAGCAACAGAGAACGACCTCTCTGAGAGGTAGGATTTAAACCAAGTTAAAACCGTACCTTTGAGACCAACAACATGTTCCAATCTTGATAGAAGAATGTTGTGGTTAACCGTGTCAAAAACAGCAGTCAAGTCAAGTAAAACTAAAACCAAAGCCAAAGTCATAGCCAAAGTAACCATAGTAATAGCCAAAGTCAACAGTTAAGAGAAGATCATTAAAAACTCTAAGTAAGGCTGTCTCTGCGCTGTGGCGAGGTTTAAAACTAGACTGAAACTTTTCATTAATACCATTTGCATCTAAAAAGGCTTGAAGTTGTTTTAGAACTACCTTTTCCAAAATATTTTGGAATTAAAAGGGAGTTTGGAGATGGGCCTGTAGTTAGTGAGACCATTAGGGTCAAGATTTTTTTTTCATAATAGGTTGCACAACAGCATGCTTAAAGACAGACAGTACACAACCTGATGACAATGATGCATTCAGCAGAAATAAGATACAAGGACAAATAATATGTAAAGCTTCCTTAACGAAACGACAAGGAAGAATATCGTGTAGGGAACCAGAGATTTTGAGATGATCAATTATATCTTTTAAAGCAGAATAAGACACTGGATGGCTGCAAACTTTCTGCTTTTTAATTCAGATAAAACTGAGGTTATTGTACTCGGTCCTGAAAATCTTAGAAATATGGTATCTAAGCAGATTCTTACTCTGGATGGCATTACCTTGGTGTCAGGGACCAAGCAGTAAAGCATAAAGGACACAGGTGGTTTTAATTTAAAAAAAAAAACAAGGGGGGTTTTATTGACCCAAAAATATGAAAATAGATTTAACAAAGCCAAAACCTAAACAGGCAGACCAATAAAAGAGGTCAACTCAATAGACTAAACTCAAGATAATAATTAACAAAACCTCAACCAAAACCTATGAAAAACTGACCTGCTGAAATGACACACAGGGGAACTTAAATACTGGTTTAGCTAAACCAAATGACACACATGGGGGAAAACAAGATGGCTGCCGTATAACCAACTAATACAAAACAATTAAACAAACATGAAACACCCCCCAGGCAATGAAGCATGTGGTGCAATCCAATTAAGCTGTCAGTGGTACTTCAGGTCTCCCAGCCCTTTGCCACACCTTTTGCCAGACAAGAGGAGAAGCCAACCCCCAGGTAACTTAAACAAAGATGTATTAACATAACATAAAACAGAACTTTGACATTGCAAGGTTAATATGTGTGCACGCCATATAAACATTGGAAGGTGTGATGGAAAAATAAATACATTTAATAAAGAAACAATATTGAACAATAAGTAGAATATTTCAAAGTAGTGACTGTAAATTAAACTAAAGTGAATCAACGGGTGGTGAGGTGTGGAGCTTACCATGTGTGGCATGCCATCTCATACCTCCCCTCTTCAGAGCTCTCGCTGGAACAGCGAGAGAGCTAGTCAGCAGTAAGGTTCTCCTTGCCTGGTACGTGGTGGACAGTGAATCGGAATGGCTGTAAGGCCAGGTACCAGCGGGTAATTCGCCCATTTGTGTCCTTCATCTGCTCAAGCCACTGGAGTGCTTTGTGATCAGTTTCCAAGGTGAAGTCTCTTCCCAGTAGATAGTAGCGGAAGGAGTCCAGGGCCCACTTGATTGCTAAGGTCTCCTTCTCTACTGTGGAATACCGAACTTCCCGTGGAAACAGTTTCCGGCTGATGTAAGCCACTGGATGGCGGCCTTCCATGGTTTCCTGAAAGAGGACAGCTCCCAGGCCCCGATCTGAAGCATCAGTCTGTAATATGAACGGTTCATCAAAGTTGGGACTGTACAAAACCGGTTGCTTACTTAGTGACTGTTGTATGTCATGAAATGCTGCCACTGCCTCCTCTGTCCACTGGATGTGATTGGGGGAACGTGATCCCGTCAGGTCTGTGAGCAGAGCTGCCCTGTTGGAGAACTGAGGGATGAAACGACGGTAGAAACCTGCCATGCCCAAAAAGGATCTCAGCTGCTTCCTTGTTTGGGGCAGGGGGGCTGATTCCATGGCCTCGATTTTGCTGACCTGTGGCCTGATAACCCCCTTGCCGATGACATGCCCCAGGTATTCTGTCTCAGCAGCGGCGAAAACACACTTTGACGGATTCACCGTAACCCAGCTGAGTGCAGGTGGTCCAGAACAGTTCGCAGGTGTTCCACATGCTCCTCCCAGGTGTTGTGTGGATAACAATATCATCCAAGTAAGCAGCAGCAAAGTCAGCGCAGTCATGTAATACCTGATCCATTAGCCGTTGGAAAGTTGCTGGAGCTCCATGTAGTCCAAATGGCAAGACTGTAAATTGGAAAAGCCCCCATGGTGTTCTGAATGCTGTGAACTCTCTGGACCGTTGAGTGAGTGGGACCTGCCAGTAACCCTTACACAGATCTATTGTGGTCAGGTACCTTGCTTTTCCCAGACGTTCAAGTAGATCATCAATTCTTGGTGTCGGGTAGGAGTCAAACATGGATATGGAGTTCAGGTACCTGAAATCAATGCAGAACCTCATACTCTCATCCTTTTTGGGTACCAAGACCACAGGGTTGCACCATTCACTCTTAGATCTTTTGATGATCCCTAGGGATAACATCAAATCAATTTCCTTCTTCAATGAAGGCAACAGACGTTCCGGGATCCTGTAACTTAATCGTCTCACAGAGGCACCTTCTCGTACCACAATATCATGTTCGACAATGTCAGTTCTCCCCGGATTCTCTTGAAAGACTGCTGATTTACACATTTCTCTCACATGCTGCTGCTTGTCCTCTGGGAGATGGCTGAGATCATAATCCAGAGAGCCAGCAGGTGGTAGATATTGCTCATCTGCTTCATCTTCTTCAGGCACTCGCCGTAGGAGCATTGCATCTGCCTTGTGTTCAATACGCTCCACCCACTCCTTCAGAAGGTTTATATGCAAGACCTTGCTGGAGCGCAACTGCCCTGGGGTGGACACCTCATATGTGGTGGGTCCCAGCTTCCTCATGACTTCAAATGGCCCCTGCCACTTTGCCAACAATTTGTTGTTGTCACTGGGGAGGAGCACGAGCACCTTTTGTCCTGGCTCAAACGCACGCTGACTAGCAGATTTATCATACCAAGACTTCTGCTGCTGCTGGGCCTCCACCATATGTGATTGAGCAAGTTCACTCATTTTCTCCAACCGTTCTCTCATCTGAATGACATAAGACAAAATGTTCTTGGGTCCCTCCTCCGCCTTGTCTCCCTCCCAGATCTCCTTTAACAGAGTTGGAGGGCCACGAACCTCATAACCATACAACAGCTCAAAAGGGGAAAAACCTGTGGAGGCTTGGGGGACTTCTCTATAAGCAAAGAGTAGATATGGCAGCCATTGATCCCAATCGTTACCACTGTCGTTGACAAACTTCCTGAGCATCTGTTTCAATGTCTGGTTAAACCGTTCTGTCAGCCCATCAGTTTGAGGGTGGTATGGTGAAGTTCTCAGACTCCGGATACCCAACAACTGATAAACTTGCTTTAACAAAGTAGACATGAAGTTAGTGCCTTGATCAGTTAGTATTTCTCGTGGAAACCCAACTCTTGCAAAGAACTGCACTAAACAAAATGCAATGGGCTTGGCCTTTATAGATTTTAAAGGGAACACCTCAGGATATTTTGTGGCATAATCTGTTACAACAAGCATGTAACGATTTCCTGCTTTGCTCCTCCCAACAGGCCCTACAATATCCATTCCAAGATGCTCAAAAGGAGTGCCGATGACAGGGAGAGGTTGGAGTGGAGCTCTATGGGGGATTTTAGCAGATGTTATCTGACACTGTGGGCAACTTTTACAAAACTGAGCCACATCTTTGCTAAGACCGGGCCAGTAGAAATGATGTTTGATGCGAGCTGTGGTCTTGTGTTTACCAAGGTGGCCAGCCCACGGAATAGAATGCCCTAAGGTGAGAATGGCGTTTCTAACCTTCTGGGGAACCACCAGCTGCAGCACCGACCCCTGCTGACAATAGAGAATGTCATTTTGCAAGATGTACTCACTGTTAAGAACCTGCTCCACTCCAGGTTCCTTTTCTTTGGCCTTCCGGAAAAGAGATATTAAAGATTGATCAGATTTTTGGAGTTCAGCGATTTCAGTCGGAATATTAAACCCTAGGGGTGACTGTGTTGGCTCAGCGTCTGTTAGTGTATCCACAGGTGAAAATTTGAATTTCTCCTGCCTTCTTTGTCTGCGGGTCTTCCGTGGCTTCACTACAGTTATCTCAAACTCCTCATTAAAAAAAGGAAGGGCACTCAGGGTCTCAGAGTGGGTACTGACTTGCTTAGCCTGAGCTCTGGTAACGGCTACATTGCACTCCTCATTCTGCTCAGACTCCAACAAATCAAAAAGCACAGGAAGGTCACGCCCTAACACAGCAGAGTAAGGCAAACTGTTCACAACACCCACATTCAGCAGACACATCTGGTCCTGAACTTTAATGTAGATGTCAGCTGTCGGATATCTTTTCTCATCTCCATGGACACAACAGATTGAAATTGTATCACTGGTGCGAACAATATTAGGTGGGGCAAAATCTGAGTGAATAAGAGACCGAGAACTGCCAGAGTTAAGAAGGGCATTGAGTAGAACCCCATTCACTTCAATCTGACTCATTTTGATGGATTTGTCACTCTCCTACTCATGATCAGCATTAGAACGGGGGACAAAGCACATTTGCACCATTTTAACAGAATTTCTTGGGCACATAGGTTTTGTATGGCCCTCAAATCCACAAAGATAACAAATGAGCTTCTTACCGGAGGCCTTTGGTGGTCTAGTGGTAGACTGAGGGGTCTTACTGGTGCTTGTATTTGCTGAATCCAGATGGTTTTGTTGAGGTATCTTCCGGGTGTCCCTCGATGCCTTCCATGCATTATGGCTCCATGCTTGGCCCCTCTTTCTGGCAGCAACAAAAACATCAGCTAACCGAGCCGCTTCCATTGCTGAACCAGGGTTGTGTAAAGAAACAATATGGAACAATAAGTAGAATATTTTAAAGTAGTGACTGTAAATTAAACTAAAGTGAATCAATGGGTGGTGAGGTGTGGAGCTTACCATGTGTGGCATGCCATCACACTTGGCCTCCAGTAACGCTGTGAGGAACCTTGGAGTCATTTTTTACCAAGACATGTCCTTCAACGCACATATTAAACAAATATGTAAGACTGCTTTCTTCCATTTGCGCAACATCTCTAAAATTAGAAATATCCTGTCTCAGAGTGATGCTGAAAAACTAGTTTATGCATTTATTACTTCCAGGCTGGACTACTGTAATTCATTATTATTAGGAAGTCCTAAAAACTCCCTAAAAAGTCTTCAGTTAATCCAAAATGCTGCAGCAAGAGTACTGACAGGGACTTATACAGCCGCATATCACCTAGCACGCAAGTGATCAGCATGGCTGAGGGAATGACATCAATGGAACATCAACAACAAGACTGCAAAAGGAAGCAATTAGGGACATCCGATCTACGAACTGAGCCACTGGAGCATCCGTATCTCACCTTCTATACAGACAGATATTCATACAGGGGAGGAAATTTGCTATGGAGAGATGTGGAACATCGGTACAAGGAAACATCACACAACCTGCCTTAGCTCAGATGGCAGAAATCGTGGCTCTCACCAAAGCTCTACAACTTTCAGAAGGAAAAAGAGTAAAACATCTATACAGACTCAGCAATTCATGTCAATGGACCACAATGGAGACAGTTTTTACAGCCAATATTCCAGTAAAACAGAAAGAACAATTGGAAGAACTGATACAAGCTGCCCAAGGGAAGTGGCAGTGAGGAAATACAAGGACATCAAATGAACCAAACATGGCGGGAAAAGGAAAAGTACCACCTTCTCTCTTCCACACTCTGTTCACCAGCATCTTGTTGTTTTTCTCCCTCTGCATCAGGTTTTCCTTCAGGTGTGACATCCATTATCACTGCATTCAGGGTTGCTGGATGACTGGTGTCCCCAGGTGTGCTGTCAGATTTAGGCAATCTAAAACAGTCAGGTAGTTCAGGGTAGAGTTTAAGCACAGTAGAAACTCCAGGAGTTGTAGTTGGCAGCCCAGTTCTTTGTGATGATGACTGTGATTTTTGGTCTTCCCCTTGTAACTTGCAGTCTGGATCTTGGATTCTTACTCGTCTTCCTTTTCCTCTTAGCATCCAGTAGCACATATCTATTGTCATCATGTGCTCTCGCTTTTTGTCAGTTTCCTTCCTCTTGGAGCCTCCTGATTTCCTTCCTTCTTCCTTCCTTCCTCAGTGTGCTTGCTCATATTCTTCATTAGCTTGTTTCTCTGTTTGGAATATGGTTTCACTCCTGGGTATGTAATTTCTTGTTCCATTTGGGCGATCGTGGCTCAAGAGTTGGGAGTTCGCCTTGTAATCGGAGGGTTGCCGGCTTGGACAGTCTCGGTCGTTGTGTCCTTGGGCAAGACACTTCACCCGTTGCCTACTGGTGGTGGTCAGAGGGCCCGGTGGCGCCAGTGTCCGGCAGCCTCGCCTCTGTCAGTGCGCCCCAGGGTGGCTGTGGCTACAATGTAGCTGCCATCACCAGTGTGTGAATGTGTGTGTGAATGGGTGGATGACTGGATATGTAAAGCGCTTTGGGGTCCTTAGGGACTAGTAAAGCGCTATATAAATACAGGCCATTTACCATTTGTTATCCAGTGTAGATCTTGCTTTCTTATCCTTTATACCATCCAGCATCCGGTTGTTGACATATTTCTCTAATTGATCCAAATTCTCCATTCTGGGTGAAATTGCAATGCTCGCCATTACATTTTTATTTAAATTCTCTTTTTATTGTTTTTGTTCAAGTTACTCCCTTTTTCTTTTTTTCTATCTGGTTTTTGTTTTCTTCTAGGAACAAGGGCTCCCTTACTCCCAGGTCTAATTATTATTACGTCTTTCTTTTATTCTTTGAAACCGAAACCGAAATTCAACTTCACCAATGACTAAGAATTAGACACTCAATGTCTATTTTGAAACGATGACAAAGCAATGGTTTTCTCTTTTCCCAAAACTGCAAATATCAATTTTAACAATAAAATAATACTGAAAATAAAAACTGCAAACTTAATGATTTTAATTCAAAGCAAGCAAAATCACAGCTATTCAACCCAGCTGGTAATTAATTCAAAAAAGAAAAACACTGTATTAAACTAATAAAAGATGAGATCAACCATGCCAAAATTCAGCTTAGGAATTAACTCAAAAAGAATCTCTAACAAGACTTGATAAGAAATTAATCAAACATAATAAGATTTGATTTATCAATAAACGTAACAGTAATTATTTCAGAATCGAACAAAACAAATATGAGAATGAATTGAGGAATTGATTCACTCAGTTAACTATACATTAAACAGATAAGAGTCAATCAAAGAAAATTATACAGCATAAACAGAATAGCAGTTAATTTAGAACTGTTAACATTTATCAGTCCGACAAAAATCAAATATAAGATCAAATGTAAAAGCAAAAACTAACCCCAAGACTATTAACTTGTCACCAACTGATAATGAAAAATTAATCTCAAGATTAACTGCAAGGATCAGAAACATATACCGGAAATTCTATAGCTTTCAGCTGATTACAGACAGATAACAATATCAAATTAAACTGATCAATATTCAAAAACAGACACGAAAACAAATGCCAAACTTTATAGCTGTTTCCTGATGTCAGAAATCAATTTAAGGGAGAATCAGAATAGAAACCCAATTAGCGGTTAACTCTATAGCTGTTAACTGATAACAACAAATTGCAAATCAGTAGAAGGATCAAAAATTCAAAAAATAAACATAAAACAAATACCAGTTAATTCTTTTAGCTACTGACTGACGATAACAAACAAAAAATAAGAGTCAATTTAATATTTATCTTCAGAAACACCAAATTGTTTATCAAACAAAACCAAGTCAGACATTTCACATTTAACCATATCAGATAAAAACAAAACCGTAGGTCAATTTAGTATTTAAGGTTTCAAAATCATTAAACTGTTTATCAAACCATTTAGCCTAATGAGACGAAAGTTAAACTTTCTGGAGATTTTTACTGTGCTATGCAAAAAACAATCACACAGCATTTCATAAAAAGAATATCACATCAAAAAAAGCAGTTGTGGTAGTCTAATGCTTTGGGGCTGCTTTTATGCTTTGGTAACTGGGTGACTTGTCATAGTTTAACATAAAAAAATATATATTTTTTTTTCTAAAACATTAGAAAATCCTTCAGGAGAATGTCTGGTCATCAATTTCTGCCCTGAATCTTTAGCACACTTGAGTTATAAGGCTGAGCAATGATCCAAAGCACCCCAAATCTCTCTAAGTTTCACTATTCTCCTCGTTCTCTTGTTTCTTGGGTTGAATGTTCCATTGCAGTTTGAAATCAGTCAATCCTTGACTTGTTAGCTTGGCTCTTAGCTGTGATAGAATGGAAAGATAAGTAGGTTGCTCTTTCAGTTTTTGTTTGTTTGTTTGCTTTTTTTTTTTCCAGAAGCAAAAACAAGGATTTTACCTGCTGGAGGATCTGGGCATTAGTTGCAGAGTCACTTAAGTCAACATCAGTCACAAACTTCAGCTTCACTGTCGTCCTCAACTTTGCAACTTAGAAGGAGACATGTTGTTATAAAATAACAGTAAGTTTTGACAAATTGAGAAACAGGAGTTAGGGTTAGTCAGGACAAGTTTTCTTTATGTGTGTGTGTGTGTGTTATTGAACATTTACCTTGATGGCAAATGAAAACATATTTTATTGTACATATGTCGTCATCCCACACGTGGAGGTTATTCTCCACCACACAATGCTGGTTACCCGGAGGGTTATTTGGGCTGGAACTTCGCCAGTTTTTAAAGGAGCTCTGACTCTTGTCAGACCAGGTCCATGGCACTCGGTACAGACCGATCCAAATGTCATCACTGTTTGGTTTTAATGAACTGACCTCAGCGTTCTCCTCACTGTTTTCGATCACTGCCAAGTTCATGCTTAGTTTTATGCAGTGTTCTCGAGCAGAGGTCCAATTTTTTGTAGTAGAGATGTACATGTAGTTTTTCTTGTTTTGCTCTGTAACTGCAGCAGATAGAAAATGAACCAGTGAGGGGGAAACACATGAAGCAAGTGTTTAAGCATCCATGGCAGATGATAGATGTTCAATTTATTAGGGATATTAATCAGTTAGCATTGCAGTGAATGATTACAAGTTTTGGATAATCAATTTAATGTTTTCAAATAAGTTCAAACTTTTTGAGCTAAGGTTTTTCTTATATTTTATACAGCAAATCTTCAGTGATGCTTTCTGTCAAATCTGCCAGTGAAAAATGCAGGTGAAGTCAGTAGTCAGGTCAGTAGGTGAAATCCATGAATGAAAATATTTTCTTACCATTGTAGCAAGCAAAAGTTTTGTTTTCACCACAGTTTTTATCGTTCCACTTTCCTCCAAGACCCATTATCACACAGGTTTCTTTTGCACGATAATAATTTGGCTGAGTAGAGTCCCAGTTGTGGTAATCAATTTTGCTCGTTTCACCAGTTATTGCCCATCTCCAGGAGTTGGTGTCATTGCCTAACGTATTCTTCCAGGATTCAGGGTCATCCTGCAGTCCAATCCATGCCCAGTCGTAGGAAAAAGATGAATTTAGCCTGCTTATATCATCCATACTTTCAATGGTGGCCAGGTCTGTGTACTTCTCTCTGCAGTATTGTTGAGCATCGTTCCAGCTAATTTTTTTGTCAACGTAGTAGTACTTACGAGGAGGGAACTTTGAGCAGGAGCAGAGACTAAATCCTTAACAATGATAATAGATAGTATAAGTAGTATTAGATTCCTCACAGTACACACAAGAAAAGGGTAAAACAAACATTAAAGATTCTTTTTGCCCTTATAATTTTTTATTTTTATTTTTTGACAGGCTACACAGGGTACCAGTCTACTACTATAAAAACTGCTAAAGGAGGGCAGTAACGTTGCAGTAATGACCAAATGTTATATGATCAATATTGAATTCAGTGTTTGCCATTATATTTGGGATTTAAGTATCTGCATACAGTTTTTGTAATAGAAAACATTTTTATTTTTAAACATATCCCAACAGCATATTTTACTTCGTTGCTGGGGTCATGAATGGGTCATAACTACTCGATTATCTGAAGACGAAACAATAATTCAAGTTTATTTCAACCGTGGCATATTTACCTTTTTAGTCAGAGCTTAGACACAATGTTAGAATTTAGCAACTCAGCGCTGAGTTGCTCCTGAAAGACTTGATTTTGGGCTCTTTTATGGATTCCAGTTCAAATAACAATGGGCAACACTGTAACACTGTCCTTCCAGTATATATCCTTCTGTGTGCATATTAAACAAATATATTGGACTGCTTTTTTGCATTTACACAATATCTGTTTGTGTATGCTCTGCAGCTCTCCATTGAAACAGACACATGGAGCAGAGCAGTTGCTCATAAAAGAGAGACGTGTTCTTGTCCCTGAAAATTTATGAGTGAGAGTTGAGGAAGTGTCTGCATGGGAGTAGTTCATGTTATGCACAGTGTCAAAGGTATAGCTTTAGAAGATCATTTTTAGGGGTTTATATAATGCCTGGAAAAGGAGTATCAAGTTATTGTTTCACCTCTTTGCACCTCCTCAAAGTTTTAATAAAATGAAACATATAATTCTTTTTGACACACTGTTTTCCTTTTCAACTTTACAATTCAAATCACACATTTCCATTATACAAATTTGGGATCTTACCAAAGAAGAGGAGAGTCAGTGTTGGGAAACAGCCCATTTCTGATTTCACTGTAAAGAGAAGGAAATAGGTATAAATAAAACACCAACTTTAGAGCTTTTGCATTACTTTGCATTTGTTTCCAGTTTTCTCTGACTGACGTGTTAATCAGTTAAAGAATGACATAACATGCTTTTGAGAATGAGAATAAGCTCAGAAAATAATGACTTTAAAAGTTTACTTTGGGGATATGTTAAAAAAAAGAAGATTACTATTGTTAATAAATAAATATATATTCTTAGTGCTTATTTGCTGATTATATATTCTTTTATGTATTTTAATAAGAGAGGGCCAGCTCTGAGTGTAAACTAGGTCGCAGGCTGACAGGAAACTGCATGCTTTTGCAGAGCACAGAAGGTGCAGACGGAAAGGTGCGATCTGATATGAGGCGGACACGAGACCGGTCTAAAAAGATTTAAAGGTAAGCACAAGCCTGTTCAAAGAAAATGCAAATTTGTGCACATTGGATGAATTCTAAATTATCTGTTCGCCGAATGGAAGATCTCAACCTTTAAATTGGCTCAGGAGTGGTTAAATTAAAGTAAATTATAAAATCTGGTAAGTAGATTTCGGGTGACATGTCCATGGTAATTTTGGGTAATTTGTGATCAATTAAATTAAAGTTTGGGGATATTTGATGAAAGCTTATTGTTGTTAATGCTGGGGTGAAGTTCAAAGTTGTTGTGACGTGTGTTTTGAAAATATACGACACTAGATATGGTAAATGGTAAATGGCCTGTATTTATATAGCGCTTTACTAGTCCCTAAGGACCCCAAAGCGCTTTACATATCCAGTCATCCACCCATTCACACACACATTCACACACTGGTGATGGCAAGCTACATTGTAGCCACAGCCACCCTGGGGCGCACTGACAGAGGCGATACTGACAGAGGAGATACTTAAATTGTAAGAAATAAATGTATAAAAATTACAGTAAAAATTGTTCTAACAGTCTAATTGCCCAGATAAATTATTTGTTTACTTATTTTACTGTAGACACAAGAGAAAGAAACAGATTTTTTTTTTTATACTACATTATGAAAAAACAGGAACTTTTCTGTCATTTAATTGTTTATCTATTACTTCATCACTTTGATGTAGTTTGAATGGCTCTGGGGGACGTCTTACAGCTAAGAGTCCAAAAGTTAAGCCCTCTGTCACATTGTTGAAAGATGTCTTTCATTTTCTTTTTCAGTGTTTATTTTTGGTCAATATTAAACTAAAAAGAGACAAACACTGTTCATTTATTGACATAGAATATATGCAATAGAATGAATACATATTGTTCCATCTGTAATTTCTATGTAAAGAGACAATAAAAAAACATTAACAATAACAAAATCTAAATGTATTATAACACTCAAATGGTGAAAATATAAAGATATACTTACAAGTTTGTTGAATATTGTTTTAAGGTTGAGATCTGAATGCTCCACATATGAATGCAGACGATGAATTGGCCACCCTTCAGTCAGTCAGTCAGTCAGTCAGTCAGTCAGTCAGTCAGTCTTCGACTTTATTTTCATATGTAAATCATAAGACAAATTAGCTGGTAACACGCATCCAATAAGTCACTGTGACATACTTGACTAGAAGACCAACAGTGATGTTGTGTAAAAGAAGGAGATGAGATGAAGCTCAGATCACTTTCTACATGCAGCAAGATGTTAGAAAGCTTCAATCACTTCGCCGGTAGTTGGATGGGGCCGGTCCCTTCTGGGGGTCCTTAAGGATCAGGACTGTCCGGCCTTCTGTTAGCCAGAAGGTTCCACAGAGGCAAGCTCTGAGCACAAGATCTATAAAGGCTGGAGTTCATCACACCAGGCAAGATCCCATGTGCTGTGTAAAGATGCCCCTGAAACAATCCAGCACATAACAGCAGTGTGCAAGATGCTAGCAGGCAGGGCATACATGAAACGCCATAACTAAGCAACATATGTTGTATGTACTTGTGCAAGTAGTTGGACCAGTACATACACTGTAGGCAAATATGTGTTTATGTGCGCTTAACGTATAATGCAAACTTATAGATTACGATCCAGACACAAAAAACTTTGTGTAGTTCATTTTGATGGGGTTGTAATTCACATTACTGCCCCATGAAATCACCAGATTAATTACAGTTTTTGAAAAAAGATCAAAATGAGCAAAATCCCACAGAGCTGGAAACATCTGTTTCTTCTGTTGCAGATAGTGCTGATTTCTGTGGCTTCAAACATTTTAACTGATCTCACTTTAACCTCCAGCAGCTGTTAAAATCAAAACACTTACTGTGACATGACTGCTGAAAGGGATGTGGCCAAGCATTCAACTTGCTGCAAGGGTTGAAACCAAGGTAGGGACCACATAGGACACATTTCACACATTCTTGTCCCTTTTACATTATGGTGGTACCCACAGAACTGTCATGCCTTGTGGTGTTTTCATCTCGCCAGACTGCTTCACCTACTGAAAACATCATTTAACAACATTTCAGGCAGTCGTAACTAAAATGAACTTTTGTTTTTTCCTCCTCCCCCACATACTTACAAACATCCAAGTAATATTTCTTTGTAGTTGCCTGGTGTTAAAACCTGCAATGCAGAGGCAGTGTTCTGCTCAATGTAATTTAAGGTTGTTTAACATTCCTTTTTTCTAACTTTAAACCTTAGTAAACAAAAATTATTAGATAAACAGCTAATTGCCTCCAACTCTCACACAATGATAAAAGGTTTTTGCAGACTACCCAAACACAAAATGCAGCAATTCTACTTCAACAATTCAACTTTTTTTCAAGATCTATTGAGTCCAGAGTCCAACCTAATATTTCTGGCTCACAGTATTTCTGGTGCATTAACTTAAACATACAGCAAATGTAAATGAAAAAGACAGAAAACCAAAGATGCCAGTCTCAGTTTCCTGAATGAATGTTGTGCATATTCGTGCCTCTCAGTTGAGTCCTGGCAAAGTCTTCATAGCCTGTGTCCTGTTGTTGGGAAGGTTTACAGTAGTGGTGTTGACTTTAATAAATTACAAAATAACACAAGCAAAATAATATAGAGTATTGAAATTACATATTGAAGTATTTGCATTATTTTTTGCAAGGGTTATAACATGAATGTCAGCTGATAATGCCTTCAAATTATGAAGAAGTGCAAACAAGCTAAGTACAGCTCCATAACACTGGTGGTGAGGCCTGTGGAGGAGAATGATGCCTTTAGCTAAAGCTGTCACTCTGAGTGAAATTAAGGAACCTGATTATGTGATGGAGGGGATGCTGCCAATATCAAATATGTAATGACATAAAGTCAATACACTGAGAGGTCGATTTAATGAGCTACCAACTCTCTGAACAATATCACAAACAAATGGAATGGAATAATTATTTGTACAAATTTTGTTTCTGAAAGTAGGGCTATAATGTAATGGATTACTTTTTTGATAGTAGTAATCTTGATGTGGAGTAAAAGAAATTGTCTTTAAAAGTGATATTGCACAATGCTGCATGTGAATTTCTTTCTATGGTTGGAACAATCAATTTCTGACTAAGTCTGAGGACGTTTTTTTTAGGGGTGTCAAATTATCGCGTTAATTGCGATTAATTAATTACAATGCTATTTAGCGCGTTATGTTTTTTAATCTCGTTAATCTAATTTTTAATCTCTTGACGTCATTGATTTTGTATGAGAGTTGCTATGTTATAAAATCCGTTTTTATGTGCTGGGCTCCTTGTGCTTGACTTGTTGGGGGTGGAGTCACGTCGTGAGGTCAAGGTGAGAAGTGGTGATTAGCTTACAGTGTGGATATGGAGGCGCATCTGAGAGTTGTTGGCCCAATGAACGGGAAATTTGTATTTCATAAACGCCCCGACGGCACCATTGACAAAGGTAAAGTGGTCTGCCTAGAGTGTAAGAAGGAGTTTGCTTACCACCGAAGCAGCTCAAGTTTGGCCTATCACCTCAACGCAAAGCACCCAGCCGCGAGTGCAGCAACAGCTAGCAGTGAAGACGTTAGCAATATAGCAAGCCAGAGCAAAGCTTTTCGCCAAACAAAACTAGAGAATACCCCTCGTATGAGCAAGTCTGCGACCGACAGGCTGACTAATGTTATTGCCAAGTGGATAGCGATGAACTGTAGGCCGATAAATATAGTAGAGGACGAAGGATTGACAGAGGTGTTGCAAATTGCGTCCAATGACCCGTCATACAAGCCGCCGTGCAGGACTACAGTAACGACCAAAATCAGCAAAATGTACGACGGCGAAAAGAAAAACAAACTTGAGATTTTGGCGGAGGATTCTCCCAACTGTGTTGTTATAACCGGAGATCACTGGACCTCAGCTGGCAACCACAGCTATTTTGGGGTGACTGGACACTTTATTGATAGTGAGTGGAACCTCAACTCATTTGCACTGACCGTCATGAGAACAGAAACCAGGCACTTTGCTGATAAATGCGCCGAACAGTTCCTCAAGGTAGCAAATGACTGGGGTATTGAAAACAAGATATCCACCATTGGCACAGACAGCGCAGCAAACATGCTGGCTGCTATGAGAGCACTTCCATATGAGCACATCGCCTGCAATGCTCACATTCTCCAGAGGACCATCACGGTATGTCTCGATAGCAGTGGTTTTGTCGGTGTACTGGCAAAGTGCCGCAAGATTGTTGGTCATTTTAAACAAAGCCCTGCGAGTACCACAGAACTTAACCAACAACAAGTAGCACTCGGAAAGAAGAGCGATCAACTTATACAGGATGTACCCACCAGGTGGAACTCGACTCTCGCAATGGTCTCACGCCTCCTATGTAACCGAGAGGCTGTCCAGGCTACGTTGGACCAACAGAACCACAGGTTGGTCTTGCCAACCGAAGCTGAGTGGGCGAAACTGCAGAGGCTGGAGCTCCTGCTTGAACCATGCAAGTAAGTTCAAATAAACACCTTCCCATTTTAATTATATAAACTACTGTTACATGTGTAAAATCAAAATTAATGAACATAACAAGGAACTTTTAAGGACAATTAAATTGGAAATCAGTTACACTTTGATTTAAATGAATCCAGCTAGGTTTATTTAGCAAACCTCTCCACCTCTGCAGGTATGTGACAGAGCTGCTGGGTGGTGAGGCCTACGTCTCTTGCTCTGTAGTGCTGCCTGCTTTTCGCCATCTGTACCGTGTCATGGACATTACTGATGATGATCCTGCCTACGTGGTGAAGTTCAAGAATGCCTTCCAGAAGGATCTGGCAGCACGACGAGCTAATGGCAACGAGATATGGTTCGAGGTGGCCACAGCATTGGATCCACGGTTTAAGGATTTGAAATGTCTTCCAAGAGAAAAGAGGGAACAGGTAGGACAATAAGGTTAAGCTGGACTAATGAGTCCAATTCATTATCAAATCAAACTTTTATTTATTATATGGAACACAAAGTTCTTTACAAGATTAAATAAAATAAAAAAAAAAGCACTTAGTTTTAATCACAATCATTCATTCATTCATTCATTCATTCATTCATTCATTCATTCAGGTGTGGACCATTCTGGAGAATATGCTCCAGGCAGCAGAGCCCAGAAGAGCAGATAGTCTCCAGCCCTCCACAGAGGATGATGGACCAGCTCAGAAGAAGAGGAGGAGCGAACTCCTTCTGGGGTCTGACTCTGACTCAGAAGATGGAATTGAGTCTGGAGAGCTGCAGCGCTACAGAGCAGAACCCAGCATCAGTATTGATGACTGTCCCCTGCAGTGGGGGTATGCTCACTCAGGAGTCTATGAAAAGCTGTCAGTCCTAGCACAAAAGTACCTGGCCTCCCCAGCTACCTCTGTACCCTGTGAGAGACTCTTTAGCCTTGCAGGCCACATAGTGCAAAAGAAAAGGGCAGCCTTGCTTCCAGAAAATGTTACCAGGCTGGTGTGTCTTAGCGACTGGCTGAGGAAGAAGAAATGAGACACATGTGGTCAGCATAGCTGCTGTGTCATTTGTAGCCTACTAGAATAGATTGCTTGATGTTCAGCACTTTTTTTTGTGATGGAAGAATACTTTGATGTGCTAACTTGCAGCACTGCAATGTCAGTTTTATTTTTCATTATCTGAAGCAGAGGAATTTCAGTGCTGTATTGCTCAGAAAAGAGCAACTCTGATGTGCTAACTTGCAGCACTTAATTTATTTGATTTTATTTGTATTTATTTTTCCACTTATTTTACAAAAGAATACAACAGTATGTAAATGGTTGCATCTGTTTAACGTTTGTTAAACAATAAATGACTTTATAAAGTCACTTTCTTTGTTATATCAGTCTTTTGGTCTGCCACAATAAGTTGAGGGCTTTCCTCAGCTATTTTTAGGTGAGATTAAAAAAGAGATTAATTAGATCAATTAATTAAAAATCATAATTAATTCATCTCTATTTTTTTTTAATCTCTTGACAGCACTAATTATTTTAACAAGTGTTAAATTTTCTATAACAGATGCAATGTAGACATCTTTTTTAGAAAATATTAGCAAATGTTATTTAAACAAGAGCAAATGGTATTTGAAGAGGCTATTTTCAGCCGTGGATTATTACACATTTGTTGCCCCAGGGAAGTATTTACTGCAGCAAATATGGAACCTAAGTGCGAACATCCATCACAATAAAGGGGAATCCATTGCTGTGATCTGCGACACAAAGGCTGTGTAACAGTTTAGATACAGGCAATATTAAATGAGTAAATTATGCATTTTGATCTTTTTATTGAAGAGATTTAAAAAAGAAATCACATGGTTTATTGAAATATAACACAAAAATATGTAATCCCTGAATGTACAAAACTGCCCAATAGGCAAACTATAAGATACTTTGGACCTGAAACTATCTGCCGGTGAGAGGAAGATGAATGATTGATGATTTTCCACAATCTGCAATGCTGCTTAATAAAATGTGTCATTCATTTGGTTCATTTTAGCAGCCATAAAATGTAGGGGAGACCGGGGATAGTTGTAACATTTTTGACATTTCTGTCTGTAAATTGGAGCTCGTTTAAGGTAGTGGATTCAAAATGTAATGCAAAGTATTTACATGTCTCTGCTATTAAATAGTGCAGCTATTTTCTCTGCAGCACATCTACCCATTGCATGGTATGGCCTCAAACACAAAGAGTGAAATGTTACAATTAACCCCATAGTCTGGGTTAGTTGTAACATATCCTGGGGTGAAATGTAACACAATGAAATAAGGGTACTAACGAAACATTAACATGTAATCTTTGTTTATTCAACACATGAATGCACTTAGAGCCATTTATGTAGCTGTGTGTGTGTGTGTGACAGAATGCAGAAATCTAGCTTTTGAACATATTCCAACCCCCCAAAAAAGACAAATTATGGAATTTTCTGCAACTGAATATTTCATTAATTTTGGTTGGTCTTCCTTGAGTTTGGCCTCATTGGCTCAGTGGGCATTACAACCTACAACTCTTGCACCAATTTTGAACATAACAATGAAGCTGAAAAAATGTAGTTGTTCACCAGCATCGCAATTCCATTACTTTTTATCATGGCTTACCTTGGTGTGGTTTGCAAAGTGCTTCAGAAAGATGAGGAAATCTGTTTCTTGCACCCATCCTGATTTATTTCCACTACCAGTACTTCCTACTGGTCCATCTCTGACACAGAGGTCTGCATAATGTATGTGTTGGAACACAAACAATGGAGGAATTGTGTTGCCAATGGCATTAACCGCATATACAAAAGTGACCAGTGAACCTCTCTCTGCTGATGTCGTTGCCCCAACTTGTTTAATATAAGTTAAAGTAATAGTGTGGTAAGTTGTAACATCTGCATTATTGTTACAACTAACCCAGACTGTTGCTGTTACAACTGACCCAGACTATAGCCATGAACTAGCTAACATTACAGCCAACGGCTAAAACACTAGCACTAAAGACCTACACAGAATATATCCCCATAGACATACAAATAACATCATTTAAGTTTGATGAGTTTAACTGCAAAGCAGATAATGCTATTAGAAATTGAAATAAAATAGAAAAACTTACTTTTTGGCATACAAATTACTTTTTTTCATGTTAAATTGTCTGTGTTTGACAAAATGTGCTGATTTTTCACATGTGATAGCAGAACTGAATTGGGCATGCACAGGATGAGTCACATCATTTGAAACGTAGCCCTGATTGGAGAAATTGGAAGTGTTACAACTAACCCACGTTACAACTATCCCCGGTCTCCCCTACTGCAGCAGATGTCCACACTGTTGACATTTAAGATGATGACTTCTTTCACGCCTTCTGGCTATGTAGACCATTTCAGGGTTTTTATTCAGAGGTCATGGACACTTGGCTCCATCCAGAACTCCTCTCTGCTCATAAATTTCTGCTCTGAGCGAGCTCTCCACACTTCAAGTCAGACACTAGGCCTAGTTTGCAGTATTTGTTTTTAAAGCTTGAAAATTAGCCAAGACCTTATCTGATTGAAGAGACAGAAACCATCTATCACCCTATAGATGAATTTGCTGACTAAACATCAGTTTCGAGAATCTCCAACAACACGTGCTCTCGCTTCTTACAGTTTTTTGCAGAGTTGATTCCTCCTGCTTTGCACTCAGACAGTTTAATTAAATCAAGCACGTAAATTGATGGATCCTAAATGTATTACTGATCTTGTCATTTGAACTGCAAAAAAATAGAAAATGGTAAATGGAATGAAAATATGAGGTTGGAAAGACGGCGAAGAATGCAGCTCTTATTCTGCTCTGAATGAAGGTAGTGTCATGCCAGTTTGATAACATCGCAGCACTTGTTAGTGTAAGGATGTGTTCTGCTCACTGGGTCGAGGCCGATCACAGCTACAGTACCTGGAACAAACACACACCTGATCATTGTTAATATCGGTGCACAGTGCTGTATCTAAAACCTTTTGTTGCTTTTTGTTTTTGTTTTTTAAATCCACTTTTATTCAAATGAAGCATAAGATTTAGGAGCGCACTTCTGAATCGTTGCCTTGCATTGTTTTTATTTACTACTCAGAAAGTCAGCAGCCATTAAATATTTTGATCCTGGTAAAACAAACATTTGGAAGCAATCCATCATGACTGCTATGGTACTGATTAATAGTATTCAGTCAACCTTTATTATAACCATTATAAATTAATTAATAATCTTAAATTAAACTAATGGAACTTTTAGTTAACTGATTACGTTAATAACTGATACATAAAATAATTTATTACTTCTGTACCTTGTTTAACAAATAATAATTTTATGAATGTTAATATATTTAAAATGGACTCCATAGCTGATAAAAATGACATAATTACAGTGGCTTGCAAAAGTATTCAGCCCCCTTGAACTTTTCTACATTTTGTCACATTACAGCCACAAACATGAATCAATTTTATTGGAATTCCACATGAAAGACCAAAACAAAGTGGTGTACACGTGAGAAGTGGAACGAAAATCATACATGATTCCAAACATTTTTTACAAATAAATAACTGAAAAGTGGGGTGTGCGTAATTATTCAGCCCCCTGAGTCAATACTTTGTAGAACCACCTTTTGCTGCAATTCCAGCTGCCAGTCTTTTAGGGTCTGTCTCTACCAGCTTTGCACATCTAGAGACTGAAAATTTTGCCCATTCTTATTTGCAAAACAGCTCCAGCCCAGTCAGATTAGATGGACAGCATTTGTGAACAGCAGTTTTCAGATCTTGCCACAGATTCTATAGTAACCTCATTAGGTATATGTACAGGCAACAGAAAACTGAATATAGGTTATTTAGAAAGCTTAAGTTTGCAGTGGAAATGATTATATCTACAAATAAAGTCAAGAATTGATTTTTGCTGGTTAAGTATTGGAATTTTGTATTCAAGGATGTGATGAACTTTACATGATTTTTTATGAATAATATCACAAATGATCAGCTGACGGTGAGAGGAATTTATTCCCACATGTGAGGTGTTTTGAACTAAAGTGTGTCGAGTTAGCAAGAAGTAACCATGGCTGTTCTTACAGTACACTAAAAGCAGGGATCACTGTTGTTATGAATTCACACTATTTAAAAACGATAAAATAAAATAGAAATGATACCCAGTAACTTAAACCCTCATTTTTGCTGCCATTATATGAAGAGACACAGTAAAACAAAGGCAAAGTTCCATACACACAGAACAGTTGAACTGTATGAATTAAGATCAAGATATTTGATACAGGACTGAGTATAGGGCGACCGTGGCTCAGGGGTTTGGGAAGCGCATCTGACACTTTACCCTATCGCCTACTGGGCCCTATTTCAGGAAGCCGGTTTAGTGGAAAAACTGAGTAAGTATACCCTGAGTTAACAAAAACTCTGGGTTTTCGGTTTCACAAAGCGAGTTCAGCTGAAGCCTGAGTGAGTCACTATGACGACACACTCCGTGAAGCTAACCTGCCCCCTAGCAGGTTTACTACAACTAACCCTGACTGTCTCCGCCCCTTTGTCGGAAACCTGACAGTAGGAAGTGTCAGACATGGCGTGCCCCTTCCTTGAAGAGCCAGTAGATCGTGAAGCCCAAATTCTCCGCAGAGCTCTCCGCCGGGAGAGAGTGATTAGAGCGCGTTTGGACATTTTATCATTTCCTGATGATTTCCTGTGTGAACGTTACCGTTTTTCAGCACAATCTATAAGTTATTTGAATAACATCCTCAGGCCTAATATTGCTCATGTGACACATCGCGGACATCCTCTCAGTTCTGTACATATTATTTGTATTGCACTTCGGTTTTTTGCAAACGGGAGCTTTCTGTATAATATTGGTGACGCTGAGCACGTTTCCAAGGCTACCGTCTGTCGGGCAGTCAGGAATGTTACAGTTGCACTGAAACGTCTCCTGTACACGTTTGTGGTGTTCCCCGGTCATAGACCCACAAGATTTATCAAAGAGGGATGCCACAAAATTGCAGGTATCAGGATGAACAAAACTTAATTTATGATGTGGTGATACTTGAACTACTACTTAAATTTTACATTTATTTTCAGGGTTCCCAGGCGTGATTGGCTGTATAGATGGCACTCACATTCCAATCATTGCTCCTTCAGTAAATGAAGGAGACTATGTGAACAGGAAGTCTTTCCACAGCATTAATGTACAGGTACATAGTTCCCTGTAGCATTTCAAACTAACAGATTATTTCATTATAGTAATGGATGCTAATTTGTGTTCTCTGCACTGTGAAGATCATGATGCTGCCAACATTATCACAAATGTGGAAGCCAAGTGGCCAGGCTCTGTCCATGACTCACAAATATTCCGTGAATGTACACTGAGCACAAAATTTGGACATGGTGAGTTGAGAATACTTTAAAATATATAAAGACCAATTGCTTCAGGGACATTTGAACTGAAGTGTACCCTTCTGTCTTAGGAGAGTTCACTGGCTACTTGCTTGGTGATAGGGGGTATCCATGTTTACCCTATTTGCTTACCCCTTACCCTGACCCTGAACCGGGCCCACAGCAGCGATATAATCTGGCTAATTGCAGGACAAGAGCCAGAATTGAAATGACTATCGGAATGCTTAAGGCCCGGTTCCAGTGCCTGCAAAGACTCAGTCACCCCAGAAAGGGCATGTGACATTATTGTGGCATGTGTGATTCTTCACAACATTGCCACAATTAGAGGAGAACACTGTCCTTCTGAACCAAACAGCAGCAGTGATCCAAACCATGAACATCCTGACCCTCCCACGGACATACAAGATGGAAGCGCAGTCAGAGACACCATATGTCACAATCATTTCTTTTGACCCATCACCTCAACATGTTGAAAGAAGAATAAACTGATTTTTTGTTCAACTGGCTTTATTGGTCGCCTGTGTTTCCTGTACACAAAGTATTAAAAGATGTAAACCTCATAAAGTGTCTCTGTTGCTTCCTCCTCTGTAACAGCTGTCAATGTTTCTTCATTATTTTCCTGTAGTAAAGAAATAAACAACATTGCTGTTCTACTGTAACCTCATATAATCTGTGGAGTATTACTCACAACTGCATGTTGGTCTGGCTCAACAGGAGGCTGCACCAGATGCAGTACACCACCACCATCAACTGATAGAATATGAGGTTTATACAGGTCACTTATAACTTACAAGGGACCAAATGGCAATTAACAAACATATAGCACTCAGCTTACACTTCATTGTCATTATGCTCTCAAAGACAACCAAGACTGAGGGAAGGCAAAATCAGTAGGAAAATAACTTCACTACAAAATACTCCATTATGGTAAAGAGTTTATCAAATGAATGAGCAGCACTGCAAAGGTGACTGTGAAGAAAGGATGTATGCCCATCATGTATTATTTTGAATTCACCCCCTATGTAGGCACTTGTGTCTTGCGGGGTTATTGACTCAGAGGATGTCCCCGCAGAGATGCCTTCAGCCACAGGGCGCCCACTGTTTTGGCTGAGGGCCAACTGCTCAGCCTCTGTGAGTGGTGGTGGTGGAGGACCCCCACCTGTTTTTCGGGCCTCCGCTTTTTTTCTGTTGGCTATAACGGGTCACCTTTGAGCATACAGAGTAAGCAAATATGTACTTGTAATGTGCTCAGATAATTTCAATAAGTGCTTACAGAAAGAAAATTAATGTAGCCTCTAACTGCAATTGATTTACATCGGACAAACAGACCAAGCACTATGGCTCATAATACAATTACACCTTACCTGTTTGGACTATATTTTTATATTTCATTTTTACTTGCTGCCAGGAACGTTTGGGGCCTGTTGGGTTGCACCTGCGCTCACATCACGTCACAAAATAAAATGTATAAAATAACAAATAAAATAACATATGATAAAATAACGTGTTAAATGGGTGGAAATCCCTCGATCAATGTTTATATTAACACTCACGCATTGACTCTGTCGGCTATGTTTTGCCATGCATGCTCTCTTTCTTTTGCAGCTGTGGCTGTGTTACTTTTTTCCGCGGAATTTGCGTGTTATCGGCATATGCTGCCATCAGAATTTCGGCCTCAAGCGCTGTAAGATACATTGACCGCGCCTTCTTTCCCTCCGTCTCCATGGTGACTCGCTTAATCTGTGCTCCACTAATCAGGGCTTTATGTATCCTCGTCCGCGCGCTTCACTTGGGGTTAAAGCAACTCCGCGTTGACTGAACTAATTGTTATCAGCCTTTCTGAAACCGAATATTCCGAGTTGGACAGTTCGGGGTTACTCAACCCTGCGTATCGTTTTTCACTCTGAGTTTTCTAAACCGGCTTCCTGAAACAGGGCCCAGGTGTTGGCCAGAGGGGCTGTTCTGATATCAAAAGTTTTTAAGGTAGACTGTTTTCTTGGATTTGGTAAATGTTTAAATATGCAATTGTAACTCTCTGGTGCCACCTTAAAACCTGTAGTCTGTAATAGGACATGATGTCATTGGTAAACAGGAAGTAAGTCTGTGAATTAAGGAGAAGGCATGTGCAGCATGGTGGCCTTAGCCAGATAAATCCAGTAGCATCCACATACATCCTATGCCTTTGGTAGCATTGTGGGTATGTATAGACTTGTTTTATATTTTATGTGCATGTATAGACCACTTTCTTTCAAGTAAGTTCATTTTTCTGTAAGTTTAATGATAAAACCAATCTTATGCAGTTTAAGCTAGCAATCGCTTATGGAGCTAGTTAACCCTTTAAGACCTACCATAGAACCAAGTCCGCCAGAGCTTATATTATATTTTTACATGCTGTGGAGCCATTTTTGGGAGCATTTCAAGTTGCTATACATCAATACAACTATTATAGCCCAGATTTTAATAATATGTATTCATTAAGTGCATAGTAATTACATAAATTGCAAAAAAGTGCAATAAACTACAAAAAAATTGAAAATCGTTTTTGATTTTTTAACATATATTTGTAGTTAGAGAAATTTAAGAGTCTTATCCCTCAAAACTGTAAATACAAAAAAGTTGCACAAAATAGTTTCCCACCACAGGAAATTTATTTTGAGTGTCTTCATAGTTTTATTTTTGAATTTTTATACACTGCAGGAAAAACGAAAATAAATATTATACTGCAAATTTGCAAAAAAGCAGCATATGCATCAAAATAAACTATTTCCAGCAGTGCAATATGAGTCCTAAGCATCCCAGAAACGACACAGAAAGTCATAAAGTCAAAGATAACTTTTAAAAAGAGCAGTATAGGCCCTGAGGCCCTGATCGCAAAAAAGACTACATTTCCGCGAAAATGACGTCACTTCCGGTTTCGGGCAGGTAATGGCGGAAATGCAAAAGTTCGCGCTGACGTCTATTCCAACGTAGGAAGTGTTTTGAACAGCTGATCAGATCGGTAAAGCGTGTTTCTGGAATATTATGTTTTTGTTCCTGCAAGCGCTTTTTATGCAGTTTTTGCAAAGCTTTATGTGGAAGGAAACCGTGACCTAGGACAAGCTGATGGCATCAGATGTAAGTACAACTCCTCCGGTTTCATATGCAAAAAAAAATTTTTGCGCTAGCTTACGTGGTTGCAGTGCTACTGGGATTTAAAAATAGTTACGCATAACAGAGCGTTCCCGCTCCGATCGGCTCTAAAGGGTTAAAGGGGAATGACAAACGTATTGGATGCATTCATTATAGCAAGACTTGTTAAAATCATAATTTGATGTTTGTATTTGACTTAAAAAGGGAAGTAATTCATATGAACATTGCATGTTGACATATTAAAAAACTGGGTTAATATATTTTCATCGTTATATATGTACATGGTGAATAAGTACAGTGATTATGCCTTGTACTGTTTGTTACAGTTTCACCTTTCCCTGTGTCAATAAACCTGTGAACCGGGAATCGTGTCGTCAGAGTCTTGATGTGGGGAAGGAGTTTAGCTGACTGCCCAACCATAGCAGAGGCAGTACAGTGAAACCACACTTCCTAGCGGGCAAGATAACGTGGAAACGCCGACAGATGGTAGGGAGACCATCATCACAATCAACTAATGGACAATTAGCACATCTAAGCAGAGATTCGCTGAGAAATTGTTCAGTCCACGTCAGAAGAAACAACCATGTCAAAAACGCATTCGCACGCTCCTTCTGTGCACTCCTATGCATCATCAACTGGGTCTGCTGCAGCCAAGGCACGAGCACGTGCAGAAGCAGCAAAGGCTCGTCTTTCTTATGCTGAGGAGGAAATAAACCTAAAACTAGAAAAGGCTAAATTGGAAGCCTCAATGCAAATGCTAGAATATAAGAAAGAAACTGCTGCAGCCATTGCGGAGGCAGAAGTGCTAGAAGCTGCAGCTGATATCAATAGTGAAAGACGTAGTTGTGACCTTGTACTAGATTCTGACCCTCTAGAAACTATTCAACGAACACAACAGTATGTTGCGGACCAAGGCAAAGTATCAGAGACAGAGCATCAGCGGCATGAAAGTGTTACGCCAACAAAATCACAGCCGTTCCCCAGCTCACATGGAGTTCAGATCTGTAAGGAAGAAGATGTTCACGAGCCACGACAAGTAAGATTTGAACACAGTTCTGCTACTCCAACCCAGAATCTCAGATCTCAAAATGACTATAGTGGTGCATTTCCCTCAGCCTATCCCATATCTCCTAACGCCAACTATGGCAGCCCCAACCCAAATGATTTTGTGAGATATCTTGCACGCCGTGAACTTGTGTCTACAGGCTTACTTCAATTTAATGACAAGCCACAGAACTACAGAGCCTGGAAACGCTCATTTCTATCTGCAACCAGTGGCTTAGATTTGACTGCGAGTGAAGAGATGGATCTTCTTTTAAAGTGGCTTGGCAAGGAGTCAAAAGAACACGCAGAGCAGATCAGAGCAATTCATGTTAATCATCCAGGAGCTGGGCTGGATATGATATGGGAAAGACTTGATAGAACCTACGGCTCAACAGAGGCAATAGAGGATTCTCTCTTCAAGCGCATTAACACATTTCCAAAGGTAGGAAATCGAGACTATACTAAGTTAACAAAGTTGAGTGATCTTCTGATGGAACTTCTTTCGGCTAAGGATGAAGGAGACCTACCTGGACTTTCATTCCTCGACACAGCAAGAGGTGTCAACCCAATCGTGCAGAAGCTCCCCTTTCGTCTGCAAGAAAAGTGGGCTTCAGCTGGCGCATCGTACAAGCGGCGAGAGCATGTGCCGTATCCGCCCTTTACCTTTTTTGTAGAGTTTGTTAGCCAGGAGGCTAGCATTGCCAACGATCCAAGCTTCAACTTCATCACTCAGACAGACATCAGCCCCAGGACTGAAAAGTTAGCGTGGCAGCCAAACAAGCATAGAAGAATCTCAGTCTGTAAAACGGACGTATCCTCCAGAGCTAGTTCTGATTCTAGTAAGTTCTCATCAAAGCTTGATGATTGTGATAAAGTATGCCCCATCCATGGGAAACCACACCCATTACGCAAATGTCGTGCATTCAGAGAAAAACCGATTGATGAGCGCAAGATGTTCTTGAAGGAGCACAATTTGTGTTTCAAATGCTGTTCAGCATCATCGCACCTTGCTAGGGATTGCAAGGTCAAAGTGCAGTGTTCTGAGTGCAAAAGTGAAAGGCACAACACAGCTCTACATCCAGGGCCTGCACCTTGGATAGAAGTGAAGGACCCTGCTCCAGACCATGGCGGGGAGGAAGTTGAAACTTTGCCTCAATCGGACATCACAGCCAAATGCACAAAGGTTTGTGGGGGAGATCTGATGGACCGATCCTGTTCCAAAATATGCCTCGTGAAGGTATATCCAGCTGGGAACACAGAAAAAGCAGTGAAGCTGTATGCAATTTTGGATGAGCAAAGCAACAGGTCGTTAGTTCGCTCACAGTTTTTTGAAGTGTTTGGTGACAAAAGCCCATGTGCGCCATACATACTGAGAACATGTGCAGGAGTAAAAGAATCAGCAGGTAGGAGGGCAAGTGGCTATGAGGTGGAATCTCTTGATGGGACTGTCCGCATTCCATTACCCAGTCTCACAGAATGCAATGAAATTCCCAACAACAGGGATGAGATTCCAACCCCTGATGTCGCTATTCATCATGCACATTTAAAGTCACTGGCACACCTCATCCCAGATCTGGACCCAAATACCCAGATCATGCTTCTCCTAGGGCGGGACGTTATCAGACTACATAAAGTCCGCAAACAAGTGAATGGTTCACACAACCAGCCCTATGCTCAGAAGTTAGATCTGGGGTGGGTTGTTGTGGGCAACGTGTGTCTCGGCAGTGTCCATAGGCCATCAGCAGTCAGCTCCTTCTATACAAATACCACAGAGCTGCGAAGGCCATCTATCTTTAACCCATGCCCTAATGTGTTTTGTGTTAAAGAAAGGTACAGCGCCATCCAGGTTGCAGACCATCTTCCAACATGTCCTGAACAAGAGTCCATCTGCGATGTTGACCATCTTGGATGCAATGTGTTCAAGAGGACCAAAGAGGATAACCAAGTTGCTCCTTCAATTCAGGACGCTTCATTCATGAAAATAATGAAGGCTGGACTACAGAAAGACACAAATAACAGCTGGGTAGCCCCTTTACCCTTCAAGAGTCCACGTCAGCAGCTTCCTAACAACAGGCCTCAGGCACTGAAGCGTCTCAAGTCTCTCATTCACAACTTTGAGAGGAAGCCTGAAATGAGGGAACACTTCCTTAGCTTCATGGAACAGATGTTCAAAAATGGTCATGCAGAGTTGGCTCCTCCGTTGGGTGAGGAGGAAGAGCGATGGTATTTACCAACATTCGGTGTGTACCATCCCAAGAAACCAAAGAAGATCAGAATAGTTTTTGACTCCAGTGCTCGATTCAATGGTGTGTCACTCAACGATGTGCTGTTGACGGGGCCTGATCTGAACAACACACTGCTGGGTGTATTGATTCGCTTTAGAAAGGAAGCTGTTGCATTCTCAGCAGACATAGAACAAATGTTCTACTCTTTCTTGGTCAGAGAAGAGGACAGAAACTTCTTGAGGTTTCTATGGTTCCGTGATAATGACCTCTCCAAAGATATCGTGGACTACCGCGTGACAGTCCACGTGTTCGGGAATAGCCCCTCGCCTGCAGTGGCTATTTACGGCCTGCATCAATCCGTTCAAGTCAGTGAGTTCCATGGTGACCCTGATGTAAAGCATTTTGTGATGCGAGACTTTTATGTGGATGATGGACTGAAGTCTCTGCCTACAGTCGAAGCAGCTATCAACTTGTTAAAGAAGACACAGGATGTCCTCTCCAGGTCTAACCTGAGGCTGCATAAGATCGCAGCAAACAAGAAGGAGATCATGAGAGCCTTTCCTTCAAGAGACTATGCAAGTGACCTTAAGCAAGTGCACTGAAGCACCGCAGCAATTTCCTAATGTTGTAAACCTGCTCAACATTTGGCAATAAACCCCTTTCTGATTCTGATTCTGATTCTAAAGATCTTGACCTTGATGCAGACACAGTACCGATGCAGCGCAGTCTCGGGCTCAACTGGAACCTTCAAACAGATTGCTTTGTCTTCAGTGTCTCCCAGGAGACGAAACCTTATACTCGCCGGGGAGTCTTATCTATCATTAACAGTCTCTACGACCCTCTTGGGTTTGTAGCACCAGTTGTCATACAAGGCAAGGCCATTCTGCGAGAGCTCACTGCTGAGAATGGTGACTGGGATGCGCCATTACCTCGAGACAAGGAGGAAGCTTGGGCCTCGTGGAGAGCTTCACTGACAGAGTTGTCAAGTCTGACGATACCCAGACCCTACACTGAAACTTCACCATCGACAGCTGTCAACAGAGAATTGTGTGTTTTCTCTTCTCTGACGCTTCAACAAAAGCTATTGCTGCAGTAGCATATCTTAGAGTCACAGACACTGCTGGAAACCAGCATGTGGGGTTTGTCATGGGAAAGGCCAAGCTGGCTCCTCGTCCAGAGCACACAATCCCGAGATTAGAGCTCTGTGCAGCAGTACTGGCTGTTGAGTTGTCAGACCTGATCTCAGCAGAACTTGATCTTCAGCTTAATGCTGTGACTTATTACACAGATAGTAAGGTGGTTCTGGGCTACATTTGTAGTGAGACCAGGCGTTTTTATGTGTATGTAAGTAATCGGGTCCTGCGCATTCGAAGATCCTCCAGTCCACGCCAGTGGCACTACGTGGCCACAAACCAGAACCCTGCAGACCATGCAACGTGTTCTGTTGCTGCAGGCACTTTAAAAGACACCAACTGGCTTAGTGGACCCAGGTTTCTGTCCAAACCAGAGCAAGACATCCCTGACATCACCTTTGATCTTGTGGACCCAGGTTCAGATCCAGACATCCGACCGCTTGTGTCCACATTAAGCACTGCCACAGCATCCAAGCAACTTGGGTCCCAACGATTCACCAAGTTTTCTTCGTGGCAGTCACTGACTCGTGCAATCGCCCATCTGAAACATATTGCCAGTTGTTACAACATGATCACAACAAACAAACCTTGTAAGGGCTGGCATCTTTGTAAGACAGGATTTAGTGTTGAGGAATCCACCCAAGCCTCAGACATCATCATTCGAACAGTCCAAGAAGAGGTTTATGGCGAGGAGATCAAATGTATCATAATACACAAAGAGGTTCCCAGAAGTAGTCCTCTGAAAAGTCTCGATCCCTTTATTGATGCACATGGCCTACTAAGAGTCGGAGGTCGTCTTCACTATTTGAGTCTTGCTCAGAGTGAGAAGACTCCTGTGATTATTCCAGGGAATCATCATATTGCAACCCTGCTCATTAGACAGTACCACGAACAAGTTCACCATCAAGGGCGTCTCTTTACGGAAGGGGCCGTCCGTGCAGCTGGATTTTGGATAGTTGGTGGAAAGAGAAAAGTGAGCAGCATCATCTACCGATGTGTGACATGCAGAAGACTTAGAGCTCCAGTAAGCTGCCAAAAAATGGCCAGCCTTCCGGCAGATCGTCTCTCAACAGACCCTCCCTTCACAAATGTTGGCCTTGATGTGTTTGGTCCTTGGAGTGTTTCTGCACGCCGGACTAGAGGAGGCCTCTCACACAGCAAAAGGTGGGCCGTGATTTTTACATGTATGAGCGTAAGAGCCGTACATATTGAAGTCATAGAATCCCTCGACACATCCAGCTTTATCAACGCATTAAGGCGGTTTCTAGCAGTTAGAGGGCCGGTCAAAAGTATTCGATCAGACAGAGGCACTAACTTTGTGGGTGCTTGTTAGTCCTTGAAGATACCTTCTAACATCGACCACAGTGGTGTCAAGTCTTATCTGTCAGCCCAAGGATGCTCTTGGACATTCAACCCTCCACATGCCTCCCACTTTGGTGGAACGTGGGAAAGGATGATTGGTCTGGCTAGAAGGATTCTTGACTCCATGTTCCTCCAGCTCAAGGGGAAGCTGACCCATGAAGTGTTGGTAACTTTCATGGCAGAAGTAGCAGGCATCATTAATGCCCGGCCTCTTGTTCCTGTAACAACTGACCCCGACAACTCATTCATTCTTACGCCAGCTGCTCTTCTAACACAGAAGGTAAACTGTGTTCCTGCTCCTCCAGGAGAGTTTGGAGCCGCTGACCTCTACAAGCATCAGTGGAGACAAGTCCAGCACCTGTCCAACACCTTCTGGGACAGGTGGCGCAAGCAGTTCCTTCCAACATTGCAATCACGTAGGAAGTGGCAGTCATCTAACCCAAACATTAAGCCAGGGGATGTTGTTCTCCTCAAGGACAGTCAGGTACAAAGAAATAAGTGGCCACTTGGTCTGGTAACACAGACCTTCCAAAGCAAAGATGGTAAAGTTCGCCAGGTCGAGGTCAAGGTCATCAAGCCAGGAGGAGAAACATTGTTTGTGAGACCCATTACAGAAATAGTACTTCTTCTGGCTTCAGATGTCTAGGTGTTGAACTGTCATTGACAAAGTGTGGTGGCGTTAATCACGCCAGGCGGGGAGTGTTCTGATATCAAAAGTTTTTAAGGTAGACTGTTTTCTTGGATTTGGTAAATGTTTAAATATGCAATTGTAACTCTCTGGTGCCACCTTAAAACCTGTAGTCTGTAATAGGACATGATGTCATTGGTAAACAGGAAGTAAGTCTGTGAATTAAGGAGAAGGCATGTGCAGCATGGTGGCCTTAGCCAGATAAATCCAGTGGCATCCACATACATCCTATGCCTTTGGTAGCATTGTGGGTATGTATAGACTTGTTTTATATTTTATGTGCATGTATAGACCACTTTCTTTCAAGTAAGTTCATTTTTCTGTAAGTTTAATGATAAAACCAATCTTATGCAGTTTAAGCTAGCAATCGCTTATGGAGCTAGTTAAAGGGGAATGACAAACGTATTGGATGCATTCATTATAGCAAGACTTGTTAAAATCATAATTTGATGTTTGTATTTGACTTAAAAAGGGAAGTAATTCATATGAACATTGCATGTTGACATATTAAAAAACTGGGTTAATATATTTTCATCGTTATATATGTACATGGTGAATAAGTACAGTGATTATGCCTTGTACTGTTTGTTACAGTTTCACCTTTCCCTGTGTCAATAAACCTGTGAACCGGGAATCGTGTCGTCAGAGTCTTGATGTGGGGAAGGAGTTTAGCTGACTGCCCAACCATAGCAGAGGCAGTACAGGGGCCGATGGCGCTTCTGTCAGTCTGCCCCAGGGCAGCTGTTGCTTCCACCAGCGCTATATAAATGCAGTCCATTATTATTATAGGAACATATATTTATAATTAATGAGGCCTACAGGCTGATGTCAGTATTCTCACTTTTATTTCACAACTTTTAACCTGCAGAATGTATATTTCCCCAGCCATGTACAATAAGCATACCCAAACCCTTTGATCTATGATCTATGAATTGTAGAGCAATGAAAAACACTGCAGTATTAGTCCCTATTAATTTTATGACATTAAATAGACGTTTTAAAGAAAATTCAATTCTCTTTAACGAAAAACGTTTATTTAGTATTGCACACATGTTGTTTGTTTTATATAAATGCTGTATAAATAAATCGATGTCATTCATCAGTTACAATGTTATTTGTCTGTGTGGTTCCCTGTTTTTTCTCCTTTTCCCTCATTACATGGCAGATGGGAAGAGTGAACAAATGTGATTTGCTCCCTCTGAGCCAAGAATGTTCCAGTGACTCATCCTAAGTTAATACTCTATAGTTCAGTGCTCTCCATGGGGACAGATAGAGATCCTACTACACAAACACTGGCATGAATTTGTAATTGTGGGCACATGTAAACACCCCTTAAATTCATACATGTACAGAGGCTCCAACATTTCATGGCTATGCTGTATTTCTGTATTTTCGCGGCGTGTAGTGGATTGCCGTGCCCTGCAGTCACTACTGTCTGAGCCACAGGAAGATGTGGATGATGGGCACAAAAACCACAAATTTCTTAGATTTGTGTCATCTGATACATGAAGAATCTTTTTGTTTGTTTTACTGGTGCTTTAAACCTATAAACTTTGTTCACCCACAAATATTTTTCCACTGAAAAGATTTGCAAATTACACAAGCATAGTTTGTCACAGCTGAACATCTGAAAGATGCTTTTAGCAAACACTGGTGCAAATACCATGACAACAGAGACAAAGATACAACCATGAAACAATGTGTCAGTGGTTATACAGTCTGTGTCCTACTATATTATTATCACTATCACTAATATTATCAGTATTTTAAAAATACATTTGCATAAGACATTTTAAAATGGCTAGTATTTGAAGCTTGATATTCCTAACTTATTTTTATATGTTTTCTACATTATGCTTAAATCTTCTGGATATATTTTCACCAAAGATCATCAAAAGATCATTGCTCACATATATAAATATGGTAAATAGACTGATTCTTACATAGTGCTGTTCTACTCTCTGAGTACTCAAATCACTTTTTATACAGCGTGCCTTATTCACCCATTCACACAAGCACTTTCTCCTGTTCTAAAAATAAAATCCATCCATCTTCAAAGAACTGATCAAGCATTTGTTAAGAAAGATAAAATAACCAGCGAGGAAGACAAAATTGTGGCATGTTTACATTTAAATTTGCCACATTGGTTTGATGAAAAGTATCATATGTAAATATCAGATTGTATTAAGATTTTATCTCATATAAATGGTTGGAAGATCTTCAGCTGGAGTCATTTGCTGAACATTAAATCTGAAGAAATATTGCACTACAAGGTAGAGATTTTTTAGATTGAAAACTTAATGGATCTATTTGGACATCTTTAATTTCGTTATGCTTCTAAGTATTGGGAAGTCTAATTGTTATAACAGAGGAGTTACATCTTCTCCAACATGTTCAAAACTGAAATTAGTTGTGCATTTTAGTCTCCCTTCCATAACTTCCTGTACACACGGACACACTTCCTCAAAATGACTGCTGCCTAGTGTTTACACATGAATGTTGCTCTACCTCGTAAAGCTCTTTGGCTTCTGCCTGGGGATGGATACATGGCAAATAAGCCCCAGCTGTCTGTGACCTAGCCAGCATCAATCTGACCAACTCCTCTGGGAAGAAAGACCAAGGGTCAGCCTGTGTAGATGCTCACGACTTATATAATGGTCCCTTTATGATTCTGTCTATCTTCCACATCCAGGCTGTTATTTATAGCACAAAGGAAGAGTGAAGTAGAACTGATATGGGCTTTGGACATTTGTTTGAGAAAGAGGTTTGAGTCATAGAACCTAAAATTGCTTTCATTGCAGTATTGTGTAGAACAAAGGGTGTTTATAGTACTACTTTCTTCATCATTCAGTTAAATTTGGCTTTATAAAAACAAAAAAAATTAATGACTAAATGAATTAAACGTAACCAAAGAGATTTTTTTCCACCCCAGACCAGCTCCGATCCTGTCACTCAGGACAAGACGAAACTAACAGAAAGCTGAGTGTACTGTGTGTGTTTTTGTCTGTGTTTCACTCTATTTTTGGAGACAGAAGGGTGTCATTGAGGCAGAGAGGCTAATTCAACCTGCCTCCATTGTGTCTGCCCCACATGTATATAATGATCTCATAATGATGCAGGTCTGTTGCTCCTGGAGCTTAGTGACATCTGAGGGCTATCTTTTGTGTCATCAGGATCCAGAATGTTCTAAAAAAAATTTCACAAATAATTCATTTTTTATAAAGAACTGAATTTGACTCGAGCTAAATTGGTGCCACTCTTTAAAATATTTAGGCTCTAAAAATAAAGTGGCTGTGCTGAAAAATCTATATTTGGCATAATGCCAGTAGGCTACAGCTCTACTTGAATTATTTATATTATAAATATTTATTTTTTTACTGTTGCTAAAACAATATTATGCACATCTAAACATTTACTGGAATAACAGTTGCAGTCTGTCACGTCCCTCCACTTTCTTGATGATACAAATATAATTCTGACAAGTCTGCACACATTCAACAAACCTGCCTACTTCCCTGCCTGGTCTATATAATCTAAACATTATTAATCCAGTAGGTCTTATTTAAAGCACATATACATTCATACAGTGTATTAAATACAATATTTTTTCTCTCTCACACACAAGACCTTCAGTCTGTGTTACATATTTATTTATTTAAAAAAATATATTTTAGTTTGAACTACTTTGTAAAATATTTTACTTGGTTAGCCCAACTGGTAATGTTAGGGTAAACGAAACCACCTTTGTAGAGCAGGCCTCACTTGTATTTGTGTGTATTTGTGTTTGGATTCATTAATATTTTGCAGAATCAGTATGACTGGTTTGAGAACAGGCCTTTGTTCATAGATTTTTTTTCTTTTTAATGTTCTGTTTTGGTTCGGTCTGACACGTCCCACTCCCTATAGTCTAATTTGAAACTACACTAAAAATTCTTTGATGAACCTGCCAAGCACCGCAGCAAACTTAGTAATCAGCTAGCTGGTAAAGACAGCGGAACGTTTAGCATCTAAATGGCCAGACATTTCACTGAGGAGTTGTTGGATACCAAGCCGGAGGCAGTAAGTACTGACATTTAAAAGCTTGTGTTTGCCTGATATGCAAAGAGGAAGCAGACGCAGCAATTTGGCCAACATGTTCATCATTACAGCTTTACAAGCTGATAAGAGCAGTGTCTCCTTACAGCTTGCTGCTTAAAGTTTGCTTTGTGTAAATAAACTTTAATAGTGACACTTATGTAATTATGTTTTTCCTATAATAGATTTCTTTGTTTTAGAATGAACTTAATTATACTCAAATTATACAGTAAAATCGGCCAGATCCTGGCTGCACATCACTCTGAGAAGCAGATGTCTTGTAGTTAGTCATTGCTAGTCACATGTGAAGGACATGTCAATATTTCAACTGGCTCTGCCACTCTGACACAAATGTAAACGCCCACATGACCTACCCAGATAGCCTGGAGGCGCCACTGCCACACTGCCAATATCTGGGTCATTGTTCAGCAACCTTTTATGAAACTCAATTCATGCTGAGGCTTGTGGGTTGGATTAAATGCTGCTTCCAGTAGGTGGGAGGTTACATAAAAGGTTTCAATGTACAGGTTATCTAAAGGTGGGCTGGTAACTGAATAGGATATATTAGGTTTGTTCCAAGAAGTGAAATGCTTATTACTCTCAAGTCTTTTTCTCTGCACAACACTGAGTGAAAAGCAGAACTGCTGGGCAAGAACTGTTGCTGAGTCACCTTCATGTCTACTGCAGAAGTGTTTTGTTGTGAACATAGCACAAAACAATTCTGCTGCACACTTAAACACCTGTGTTTATGCGTTTGGCACTTATCTTTTAATCCAGGCCCCAAAATCAAAGTTGGAAGACACCCTTCATCATCTGAAATATCATAAAAAGGAGCAACGTCAAATCTTTATAACTACCACAATTTAAGCTATAGTGAAAAGCCAGCTGTCAGTTGAGCTCAGACTACAAAAGCACTTAGTGTGGCTGAAAGGGTTAAATGTGACTCATTCTTACGATAGACATTTCCTGCATCAAACCAACACTGAAACTTGATTTCGGTTAAATTTGTGCCAATTTGTGTCATTCTGTGCCACTGGGGAGATTTCTTACATTTCATATGTTAGTGGTGTGGCTTTAACCCTCTGACTTCATTACTATTGATTGCTTCAACTGAGGCCAAATTGAGCTAATTTGTATGTGAGCACTCAGCATGCATCTCTTTGAATAGGAGTATCAGCTCAAATGTCTAAAATGTCAATGACTGTGTTTTGAATATTAATGAAGGATGAACACCCATCACCTATGGAAGCTGTCCCTCTTTTTTAAATACAGCCACAAAAGGAAGCATTATTTTAATCTTAGAAATATGACTGTTTGAAAGCCAAAGCAGTTTATTCCCAGTGAGGCGAAACCTTTATTTTTCTCAGGATAGTTTATCGCTCTCAGGAAAATTCTCCTGTGTGCTGTTATAAGTTGGTATGCCATCCTGTGATGCATCCAGTACACTATGTAGAAAAGTGGTAAAAAAATAGCTCACCAAATAGTTCCTAAGTGGCCAGGCAGGCAGGACTGATTAACCATGCAAGATTTCTGTGAATCTTCAAGATAGAAACTGCACCAGTGCTAATGGCACATCCACACATGTGCAATAATACTAAGTGCAATAATCTTTTCTGGCATCGTTGTATTTTTACTCAGTTGTATATAGCATTTGTATTCTATTTTTATCTTATTGTATATTTTATTCTATTTTATTCTACTGTATATAGTATTTTATTTTATTCTATTCTGTACAGTTGTGTACTGTATTTATTCTTATTGTATTCTAATTTTTGCTTCATAACTTTTGCACTGTCCACTTCCTGCTGTGACAAAACAAATTTCCCACGTGTGGGACTAATAAAGGTTATCTTATCTTATCTTAAAACATCTACAGCTCCTCAAATGGCCACTTGACACTCCAAAAGCAAGTCAGACTCCCATGTTAAAGCATCTAGCTTGAGTAAAAATGAAGTTAAAATTTTTGTACAACTAGAAACAAAAGTATGTGGAGCCAATAGCCATTGGCTGTCAAGGCTTGAGTTACTGAACTGGACCTTCTAACTGTGTGGTGGCGTGTTGGTGACTTTTGGAGAATTTCTTATATAACTGTTTCTGGATTGCATCACTTTAAAAAAAAAAAAGGTGATGTAATCCAGAAATCGAGAATTCGTGAATTTAAGGTAAAAATTTGCATTGCACTTTTTTAAGCTTTATTACCGCTTGGCAAGTAGTAAGTGAGTATTTGCAGACATGTCAGTTTTTTTCAATGCAAACTACAGGCAACTGTGACAGTCTGCTCGTGACCAAAGCAAATACAAGGAGGTTTTTGATACAGCAACGTCTTTGCAGACAATTTCAGCAACCCGCAGGAAATACTTGGCAATCGGTCAGGGATTACAGATTTTTCCCTAGCAACTAGTGATTATATCACATCCTGTTTGGCAGACAACTCTTGGGTTATTTGTTTATGACATCACATGAGAAACTTTTATAGGACCATCAGTCTTTTTGTAAGTGCTTTCACCACCAGTTAAGCCTTCAGATAGATTGCTTTTTCTGAATACATTTTCAGACACAGACGTTGTTTACTGTTTATAGCCAGAAACCAGAAGCCGATGTCATGGTGGTTACGACTTTTATACATATATGCAGCTTATACTGGTAACCCACCTATCTACCTTCTTTTAATGTTTAGCAGGGAGAGGTTCTTGCAGTCTGTGATTTCTTTGTTTCATCGATGCTCAGTAACAAATTGAGCTTTTACACCATCCTGGTTTAATCTCTGTAGGCTTTCTAATTCATGTTTAAAGTTAGTCCCAGTGCTATTGTGACATATTCAGTTTTAATGATTGTTTTGTGTTCAGGCTGTGTGGGGAGAAGTGGGCTGCATTTGTACGTAGATGTTCCAGTAAATCTGACTGTGGTGGTGGTAAGACAGGAAATCCTTGATTCACACAAATAGGAAGTTATTGAAACCTATCAGCTAATGCAGAGCTTTAGTCAATACAAAGCATCCTCACATACTATGCCCTCTTCTGTTTAAGATAGGTCAGTGTGACATGGAGAGCCATGGTGATGGCATTCTCTCTGGATCTATAAGCTTTGTAGGCTTACGCTACACAGGGGTAGAGGAAGGGTGGATATGTTCTTTAATGCCAAGCACTTTGACATGATGGGTTTCTGAGCCACTAGTCAGTTAGACATCTGATGCTCATAATATACCTCATCTCATGTTGTTTTTGGTATTGTTGTTAATATTGTTGCTGTGCTTATTGTTGCATATCAACATAACCTATACTGTTTTTTTCTATACATATATTAAAATTACACTGTGGTTGAAGCATCTCGTAACTGTTTTGTGTGTCTATAGCTTCAAATTAATAACTACAAATGGATTTATAACCACCAGTGTTAGGTCCATATATTTATAGATCAGCTACATTTAACAAGCTATTCTAAAAATCACAAATATTCTCATTATTGACTATACTCTTTTGATGGGTACTGAAAACGAGCTTTCATATCTGTTTGATGTTATGTTTGTGTGTCCTCTGTGCAAAAATGGGAGAAGAGAATGGAAAAAATTGCTCACAAAAAGCGTGCCCTCCTCCTCCACCACCTCCTCCACCTCCTGTGCATCATCTCTGTCATTTTCTATTTCCACTCTATTTGTCACCCTTTTTCGTCTTTCATTCTCAACTTGTGCTTCACCCTTCACCCTCTCTCACATCTCTGTCTTCATCTTTCTAGTTTTCCCACCTTTTTTCAGCCCTCTGGAGAGAACATCCTACAGGTTGCTGCACTTACTGCCTGCCGTTTGGAATGCTAATGTGGTCGGCTGATGTGTGACACAGTGACCAGAGTGAAGATAGCTTGAAAGGAGGAGAGAATTGGGGAGTAGTAGGGAGGGAAATGAGAAAGCCAGAGTGAAAGCGAGAGAGCATAGGACCTCCGGGTTTTCAGGGGAGGGAGGGGAAGGTGAATAACAGAGCAGTAGAGGGGAGGGATGGAGGGATGTGACGTGAGCGAGCGGGAGTATGGAAACTGATCATTGCAGGCAGAGCAGCGCTGGATGATTTTACTCTCCCTCATCCTCTCTCTCTCTCGCTCTCTCTCTCTCACCACCCCACATCCCCTGTGATGCTGCTCTGACCAGACTCTGCCTCAGAGAAAAACAAACACTAACCCATCCACATACTCATACACTGACAGGAAGCAGAGAGGGCTGCTGCTGCTCCTTCCTTCCTCTTTTTCTTACACAGATACACACCCTTCCACTCCATCTAATTGCACAACACCCACCTTGCCTTGCAGCTAAGAGAAGATCAAGAGGAGGGCACGGCAGGAATGTGAGTGAGGAGCTGCATCTGAAAACGCCTGCCCAAAAGGACTCCTCCCTCATCTGTCTTGGTGATTAACTCCAGATCTGCAGCAGGTGAGCGAGGCATGTTGAATTCTCATCTGATTCCCTGTGTTGCATGTCGCAGTGGCCACTACCTACTGATTCTCTGTGTCAAAGCATTAGTGGTGTCTGAGCTAAGATCTTCTCCAAGTCGTGTGTAACACATGGTTCTACATGTTATCTCCTCACTGCACTACTAACTGATAATGAAGCTTATCTGATAACATTTGCAGAGCTGGGTTTTGTTCAGAGGATGCCAGCTGAGTGTTTTTGTGGGGATGCACTGCAGTCAGGCAACGCCGAAAAGGAGGATGATTACAGTGCAGTGCGAAGCAGGAACGTACTGCACACACCAGTACTATATTTGAGATTGTATCTCTGTGCTGGAATTAGACTCAGTGGAGATCTGATATAAACAACAAGATTTCCCATCAGCTCCTTTTCTTTTTTTTGCTGCCTGTGCAAAACATTAAGAAAGACAGTGCAGAGCGTTTCTAGTTTAAGCTCCAGAGGCAGATCAAAGTTTATGTGAGGGAGGCTGATTCCCACGCACGCAGTGTGTTAAGGCAGCAGCACCGGTGGCTTCATATTGTGTTGCTTTATCTTGGCTATATAGTGCATATAATAATAAAGACACTCAATTAAGTATATAGGCTTGATTTAGCCTATCACCTCTTCAGAGTAACTGTGGCACAAGCTTTCTGAACATTCATTCACATGCGTATTTACACACACACACACACACACACACACACACACACACACACACACACACACACACACGATCTTAGATATGATTTCAAACTAAAGTACACAAATTCATACCTCATACCAAGCACATTATTGTATATTAAATATACACAAGCGTACAAACACACACACACAGTTATTCTCCACATGAATGAACACTTGTTGATCCAGATTTTCAGTTCCCAGTTATTGGGTCAAATGCTTCACAGGCAATGTGAAACACACGCGCACATACACACACCCACACAGATGCCTGAGTGACACCTACAGAAACATCCAACTGCATCCACATTCGTTCCACAAAAATAAAAGGGAAAGCAAGGTCATGTGGATCTGAACAGCAGAGCTGTGATTTTGGCTGAATTGGTACTACTTCAGAGATGTGTTTGCATTGCGTGGCAATTCAGTATTTACTTTAATTAAAGGGCAAAAATCAGCGAGGCATGTTATCCATTCTCTGATACGATATCTAATCCTTAATACTCTCCTGTCAAACCTGAAATTAATGTTTGAACACCTTTGTTTTACATGTGATTGATGTTCTGTGTTTTGCCTTTGCTAAGTGGAGCACAATGCTTTACATCAGCCACAGAGTCTGACACGTTTTGTTTGACATCATGCTTTAAAAGCTGTTATAATGCAGACAAAAGTACTGGTGAAGCACAAACATTGACGCTACTTAATTTACCTCCAGTGAAACCCTGGATGTTGGACTCTGCTCAAAAATGGAAGTACCTGCCTACAAAAACCCATTTAGCCTGAACTTGATCACGTTGTCTTCATAGCAACCGCTCAGGATGATGTTTTGAAGCAGCACCAAGGCGGATCTCTAATCTTTTAATGTCCAAATTAGGATTTTTTTTAAATACAAGGATCCCTCCACTTGTTGCAGACATTTCGTGATGTAACCATTTAAGCAAAACAGATGAGCTGACTTTAGATTCAGGGCTTATTTTCTTTCCTGCAGCGCTGCACATACAATCACACCCATGGTCGAATTATGTATTTTTATAACTGGCTTTATTTTTTGTAATCTCTTTATTGAAATGCATATTCCAAGTACAAGGACCAAAACCACCAAAGCAACGATAGGCAGGAATATACTGCAATATTTGAGTTGTGACATTATGTATAACACAAATATTACACTTCCTGGGTTGATAGTTTTTAATTTTCATAAATTGAATTGTGAATACATGGGACTAGATATCACTTGTTTGTTTTTTAGTGTTGGGACTTGTTTCTATGTATAAAAAGATCAAATTTTTTAATGATAGTGTATTTTGTACCACCATGTCTTAAACTTTAAATTATTCATCCTGCTCTGGCTAACAAACATGAATCTCAATGCTTGAAACACCAAGATCTAGCAGAGGAAGAGGGACATTTTAGTTGAGATGGCAGCTGCAGAAGGAGGAACAGGCAGGAAGAAAAAATGTGCTCTGATTATCAGAGGAAAAATAATGTATCTATTTCTTTATTGCTTTAAAATGTGCCAGCAAATGTTTGCTTTCTCCAGCTAATTGGAGAATATATGTAATCCTGTTGTGTCTTATTCAGCAACAAAGCTGTTGCGTCTTACCAGCTTTGCTTTTTGTACTGACATTATGTAAAGAAAAGATGTCTGTGGGGGTGAATCGGGCTGATTTTGATGTCTTGTTGTGTTCCAGTGTGAGACTCCCTGCTGTGTGTTGCTGCACGGGGAATGCACGGTGGATATAGAGACGTGGCCTGAACACAATGAGCAGCCAGGACAAATGGGTCACACTGACCCCAGCTGAATTCGCCTTGCTACAGGAATACACTCAGTGTGAGTAGAGGAGGTACTCTCAGTTTGCATCTGACTGTGTTAAGGAAGCTGTGCTTTTTCTTCAGGGACAATAAGAGGTGACATTACACAGTCTGGTTGATATCTGTGTCCTTAAACTGCAGCCTAAAATGTATATTGTATACAAAAGTTGGACTTGCAACTGGTGTCTTCTAGTCTTACTGACCATTCAAAGTACTTTCACAGCGCAAACCACTTTATCTGCCTTACATAAGTGTCCAATTTAGAGTCACCAATCAATCTAACATGCATGTATTTAGAATACCAGGAACAGGGAGAAGTCAAAACTGCACACAGGATTGACCACAGCACAGGAATACAGCTTCAAGGTCTGAAAAGACAAACCAGTGCCTTAAACCTGGAATCTTTCTAATGGCCAGCAGGAAGATGACTCCTCTAGTTCCAAAAAAGAAGCTTGGTCATATGGAAGTCTATAGGACAATGACTGTTTGTCATCCTCGATGCCTCAGTAATTCTGAGCTCAGTCATTAGTTGCATGTGTTAATAAATACAACATGAATTTTGTAAATCCCAGTTAGAGCCAAAAAGGAAGAAAAACATGCAGAGCCCCTCTGTTTGTCAGTCAGATCAACCTTTTACTCATTACATCCAATTTCAACAGCAAAAATGCTCAGCCTTAATGTGTCACGACATGACAGTCTATGACCAGACTTCAGAACCATGGTAACCTCAGAAAATTTGCTTAGATTCTTCTGAAAGGATGAATTTTGTTTCATTATTTTTTTTTCTTTTCATAATCACAGTCAGGTAGCTTGAGAGTCAATTATTACAAAGTATTTGTGATGATTTAACCTAACAGTAGGAGACTGGAACTTCAGTCTCTTGATCAAATGTTGGTAGCTTGATATCTACTGTGTACTTTTTCCATGTTTTGTAGTAGAAATACACCAATATGCTTTCTTGGGAATGCTTAAAGCCAGATTCATTGTCTGGTTTGTGTCTGGTTTATTTAGTTCTTTGTCTAACCAGAGAGGGTTATGAGAATTAAACTAAGGGATAGGCAAAGGAGATGGACTTATGTGCAGTCTCACAAACACCGTGTCACCAAACAGTCATTATTATTCCCTCTCACCTTTTCTTCTGTTTTTCTTTAGCAAGCAGATTTGTTTACATCATACTACTCCTTATTAATTTTTTGTCCTGAAAGTATAAAGTTTTGTCTACATTCTGAGTGCAGGATTTAAGGTGAAAATCTATTTGGTGACATCTTAATAAACTGTAGATCACCTACAGGTTTAAGTTATATACACAGATCCATCTTTTAAACTAGTTTGTGTAAACTGTGTTTTCAGCCTACATTCGGACAGAAGTTAAATCAACAAGTTTCTTGATGTTCTGATCCAAACGATAAATAGTTGAAATGTTGAAGTCATGCACGGTGACTCCTCTGTGTGATACTGAGATCTAGAGTTGCCATTAAAACACTTCTCTGTTCAGGTCAGCATGAAACATGCTTCTCTGTAGATACGTCATGTATAATCAGAGGAGGATAGGAATATGAAAATGTTTCATTGCTTTGATTGAAGCTTAATGCTGACCTTGGTCTTTGAGCAGATGAGTGAAAACATTTATTGTGAAGAAGCAGAAAACTGCAATTGACTTTTCATCAGCAGATTTTTTTAAATAAAAGAGATACTTGGGATTAGATAACTGAGCCGGTAAGTATACACGGACATTTCCTGTAATTTCTCATCCCAGCATTCTGGAGAATATTTTTCTCTTACTGGGATCTATACAATAAGACTGGGCCTCATTCTGCACTTTATGCTTAGAAATGTTTTTCCTTACAGACAAAATGGATATGCATGCAAAATTACAGTTTCATGAAATGCATGCACCTCCCAGTTTTGTTTTTACCACCATGTTTGTCTTAGTGAACCAGAATCATTTTAAATTGAAAAGCCTGCACTCTATATTTGGAATCAGCATGCTGTTACTGCCACATTTCGTTTACCTCAGGGTGTATCACAGGGAGAGCACTGAAACTGAGAAAAGCCCGATCACTCACTAGGCCAGTTTTAGTTATGGACAGAGTTGAGCTAATCCCACCCAAACCATCTTCCTGCACAGCCAATTGAAAAAAAGCACAGAAAACACTTCTGATTGGAAAGACAGATTACAGCCCACCTCCAAAGTCTCCTATTGCACAGCCTTTAAATGCAATCAGTTAACACACAGAGGTGCTCTTCTCCCTTAGTTAACCCACGCACTTTAACATAAGGGTAGATCATCACATCATGTTTTTTTTTCTGCAGTTTGGAAAATGAGTATTTTGCTTCTGCTAAGTCCATAGGAGACTTTTCCATTAGTGCTTCTTTTCTCACAGGCTGCATGGCACTGAGACAGAGCCTACGACTGTGTGACTGCATTTACTTTTCCAGTAGATGTGTGTTGCGCATTTTATTCTTTTTATAAAAGGATATTTTTACTTGTGTACTACCCTGGCAGTGAATGAGCATCATAACAACAAGAAAATAAAAAAAAAAATAAAAAAAAAAAATAAAACAATCCTGAGAGAGGAGAACCCACCAATTGAACAAGGACTCAAATCAGCATCTACAGGTTACATGTCAGCTGTTATAACATCAGGTCTTTGTGTTGCCCTCCTATTATTTATGACATGGCAGGCTGGAATTGAAAGCAAAGCTTAGTCTGCAATAACTAAGGCAATGAATGTTTTGTTCCCTGAGTGGTTGAGGCCTATAAAGATTAAAAAAAAAAAAGAGAGAAGGAAACCTGCCCTTGAGGAATATCACTTTTGTTGTTTAGAAATAAGGTTCTAATAGTAATTTACTCTACGTGCCTTTCATATTCAAGTAAATGTGTTTTGTAATGAATTTAAGTCACTCTTAGTTAGGTTCTAATTGGCAACAGGTCGACATAGTTTTCCTTATATAAAAAAGACGAGAATTTAACCTCTACAACAACAAAAAAATGGCTATCCTGTTTGCTAACAGGCTGAAACATTAAAGCTGTTAGGATAAACATATCCTAGACTGATCCCTCCACAAAAAAGGAAATAGATGACGTATTCTGCTCGAACTCTCTGCTACAAAAGCAAAACAAATATGTTTAAGTATCTCCTCATTAACTCATGTCACTGCTTTGTTTATTTAATTTTCTCCAATTCACACGTGAGTTTTGAGTTGAGGCAAGTTTTCACTTCGTCACTGGAAGTTCTTGGAAAGCTGGCAGGATTTCAGCATCATGCCTTCCGTAATCCTCCTCATAAATGGAAGCAAAACCCAGACGTTCCCGTGCACTACGCACAAACACATATTCTCTCCAGTAGCATCAAACCACCACGGTAACAACAACAGTGTGTCTGTTAATGTAAACTGCAGTGCAGTTAGAGTCGCTGTGGTTAACATCAGTTGTTCTAATTATATAATCTTGACGTTGTAATTGCCTGCTCTAACTTGTCTTGCTGATGTAGAAAACTGAAGCTGCTGAAGCGTTTAATCTTTGTGGCGAGCTATGATTGATTCATTTGCAGCCCAACAGTTGGCTTCCCTGCTCACCAGGCTGCGCTCTGGATTCCTGGAGTTTATGTTACGCTCCAACATGTTGACACATTTCATCATTTGAAATGGTACCAGGAATGGAAAATATGATGATACCTGGCATGCTGCAGGACGACGTGCACCACCCACGCATAGTTTTGGACAGACGCTGGAGATACGAACACCAGTCACAGTAAATCGTTTAAAGTGAGACAAATTATGGAACTAGCTGTGGAGAAGAATAGTTGTTACGTATTCAGTGTTTCTACAACCTAAGTGGTGTTTTTGTAGTGTCCTTGTGTAACGTCACAGTAGATGTTTCATATGTCAGTTATTTTCAGTCCCAAACAAGACATCTTTTAGTCATTTGAAACAATTTTTTATTTCATTTGCTCTTAGTTTGAATCTTAATAATTAATGCTTTCCATCTCTTTAGCTCTTGTACCAGCTTCTCACTTGGTTTAAAACAACATTGTTCTTCATTCTGTGAAACGCTCCTCTTCTTTTTGGCACATAGTGCATTATGGTGGGGTTTTTACGTGTTTTGCAAATATTTTGGGTTTGAATCATTCAAAATAGAAGAAAGGGGAGAAGGGAAGAAGTATAATAAAAAAAGAGACACATAGTGGTCATAATGGGCAATTATCTACACATGTGTGGAGGCACATGCACGTGGATGTGTGTGTGTGGAAGACAATTTCTGGATAATTATGTTTCAATGAGCTTGGGGCGATTCTTTGTGCCCTCTGCAGCTACAGGTTATTAAAATATCCCTTTATCTGAGCTATAACAATGGACATCACATCCCCTCGCCTTCCTTTTTAATCTCTACTTTTATCTCCCTTGTACTGCATCTCACCCTTCATTCTCATTAAAGTGAGGAGTTCACACTTTCATAACGATTTAATGGCCGTGTGCTGAGGCAGGCACCTAAGATCTGGCTCACAACAATTAAGAGCTTCTATCCATATAATAGATTTACTAATGCAAGTTATGTGGCAGTGAGCTGTTTAACAGAAGGGCAATTATTTACCAAAGAAGGTAAAAAAAAAATCCTCAGAGTGTTTATGAGCCTCAAAAACATTACATTTCTGTTCTGTTGTTCCTCATTATTGTGTGGCACAGAATGGTTAAATCATTATCCTGATAGAGAAAACACACTGTAATTCAGCTGTGCCTGCTGAATGTAACAGGCAGTGGATACATAATCACTCTGCTCGGTAATGGTTTTGCGTAGTTGGTGTGCTCATAAAGATGGTCAATAATGATGACACACAGTCAGTTCAGTGTGGGTTGTTTATTTCTAGTCTGTATTGGTAAAATGCGTCCTGAGAAAATCAAAGATCCAAAGCTATTAGTGCAGGAGGTGACAAATTGCTGTCGAGAGGGGAAGAGAGCTCAAATGCAAATGCAAATAGAGACAGAATACCTGCTATTATTAGCAATAACACATAGATTTTTGGACATGTCTTTTCTTCAGAATCTGCAGTGTGGTAAATAAGGTCCAAGCTCTTGTATAGTAACTGGTGGCTCTATAGCAGACTACATCTATTTAAGGTCTGATTCTCTGAAATACGTTTTTTTTCTATCAAATTCTTTTTATACAGGTTTATTCTTATTTGCTTTATTTCCCTTCCTTAACTGCAAGGCTAACCTCTCAACAGATCAGATGATTATAAATCTGGGGCATGCTGTTCGGTTTCATAAACAGCAGCATAACCTCAGCTTCCCGGGCTGCTGGATTTACCTCATAGCAGGTTGGGATTTTAGTTCTAGAAACATTTATTAAGCTCAAACACACAAGCAGACAAACATATGTTCACTGGACACTTCAGTTATGCCCTGTTGGAACTGGATTGGAGCCCATTTTACCTTGAGAACTGTTCTAATTATTCATGGTACAGATTCAACAAGGTGCTGGAAACATTCCTCAGACATTGGTGCATATCGGCATGATAACACCACACTATTGCTGCAAATCCTTGATGTAAATCTCCTGTTTCAGCACACCCTGAGCTGCTCTAGTAGATTAAGATCTGCTGACAATGTAGTGAACTCACCGTCAGGTTCCAGAAACCAGATTTTCACTTTGCAACATAGAAATGGTCAGCGCCAATACTCAGGTGGCCTGTGGTGTTTGTTGATGCTCCACTAGTACTAAGGGGCACAACGTGTTTTTACATTATTATTACACAACCACATTACTACATCACTACCACCAGTAACCACTGGTACCATTCATGCTGTCTTATTGTTTGCACCCAATTGTAACCCTACCATTCCAGTGCTGCAACAGAAATCAAGACAAAAAGTGAATTATGTGAATTATAACCGCAGCTTCATGTTTTTAAGCTAACAGAAGTGGCACTCAGTGTGGTCCTCTGCTGCTGTGACCTGCTTCAGTTTTTTTGATATGTTGTGCATCTAGAGATGGTCTTCTGCATTCCTTGGTTGTAACAAGTGGTTTTTTGAGTAAGGATTGCCTTGCTCGAAGCATGTCTGCTGATTCTCCTCTGACTTCTGACATCAACAAACCATTTTTGCACAGAGGGCTGCTATTTACTGGATAATTTCTTCTTTTTGGGCTCTTTATTGTAAACTGTAGGGATGGTTGTGTTGAAAACTCCCAGCAGATCAGCAGTTTCTAAAACACTCAGATCCACCACCTGATGCCAACAATCATGCTGTGCACAAAGTCCCTTAAATCATCTCTAGTCACCATTCTGATACTCAGTTTGAATTTCAGTAGGCCATCTTGACCAATGGCCAGTGCATATTTATCTGTTGGTGACAATGAAAAACAGTAATTAAACAGTAATTACTTATCAACATAAAAAATATCCCTCACAGGCCTTTTTCATTTGTATAAAGAGAGCAGAAAGATACCATACGTGAAGCACAAACTTAAACAAGCTTCTTAATGTAATTTGTAATGTGCACACACCAACTTGTGCTTAGAGAGAAATGTGAGAAAATTAACTTCACTAACATTAGAACCTGGTATCTGTGGTGCAGCAAATTGATTCAGCAGTAGGGCTCATAAACTCTCTGTAGCATGCAGTAATTATCACAGCAAATCTCTGCCTGATGAAGTTATTTTTGTCCAGTGCTGAGTGCTTAAACAGAGAGTGAAAATAATGAGCCACTGTGGTGATTTCAGTCTGTTTTTTAGTCACAGCAGTCTTTGGCATTTTGTCTCTTTCAGGGAAATGACAATAGTTATATCATTTTTGTGTGGTTCAATTCAGATTTTTAACTTTACATAATGTTTACATTTAATATTTACCCATATCGAGTTGTATTATCATGTAATATATGCTACACGCGACTGTGACCACAGTTAAAGTGGGCACACCTTCAGCTGTCTGTGTACGACTGCTTTTAGAGAGATAAATAGAGCAGATATACTGTATTCATATTCACATTTACTACATTCACCCACCTTGTCCCCCAACTGCCTATGCTGAGTCTGACTGTCACACATTAGTCTGCACTGGATGTAACAATACCTGCATGCAGTAGCAGTGGCACATCTGTCACAGAAATGCTGCAGGTTGAATTGGTAGTGGAATTAAAATTATCCAGCAGAAAAAGAGCAGCAGAAGGATGAAATCACAGCTGCAGCTGAGGTCCGAGCAACAACCACACCGAGGCACCGCCTCAATCATCAATGCTAGACAAACATCTGCATCTCAGCCAGTGGGTGTATAGAGATTGGTTATTAATAAGTAATGAGCAGTAAATATTTGCTTAGTTTTCCCTTAACTTGAAAGATACAGTAATTTGGCTATACAAATACACCAGCTGTTCATATGGACTAGAAGGAATACAAAGGTTTTGGTATATTTAAATCCTGTACACTCTACCTCTAACAATAAAATTAGATCATACTGTATATAAAATATTCACACTTGTAGTTTTCTAGCTGTTAATTTGCTACAACTATAAACTGAGTGTTCAGGATTTATTTTTCCATGTCACGACAAAATATAGCGCTTACATCATAAATGAGAAGTATTTTTTAAAAATGCTAAAGATGTATCTACCAAAAATAAAAAATAAAAATGAAAATTATTCAGGGCTATTTTATTCTTCTGTCTGCCTTAGAAGTAGTACCTTATACAAGTTAAGTGTATTATGTTTGTGTATTATTTTATTTCAAGTGAATACTTTTTCCCAGAACTTGTAATTTACCACATTTTTTACATCTTAGGGGAATTAACCTGATGCATTTTCCTTTATCTAAGTACTAATTCACTTTGCAAGCAGCCTGCATATTTCATTAATGGTCCATCTCTTCCCTGCTGAAAATAGTTATTTGGTATTGTATTTGTTTTAGTATGTTATTGTGACCTTTACATGTGTTCACAATTCTGTTTTATCTAGTTGTTATCCCCGGTTGGTGTTTTCAACTCCTGCCCTGTATTTGAACTTGAGGTACTTTTACAAATGTCTGCCATGCCTGTTTACGTGTCCTGTTAAAGGCCATGGCTGGTTTGTAGTTGTACTAAATGTGGATGATATATTTAATGAAGCCCTGAATAATGGTTAATATAAAAAATGATCTAAAAGATATTAAGTCAGGTTTCATTCATGGTCTGACCTTTACAGTTGGTAGAGCAGAATACATCTTCACAGGTCTGACTCACATATGGAGTTGTGTCTCCCTGTAGGCATCAAAATGCTGCATCCAAGTTAAATCAGCAATACTGAGTGCATGACGTGCATGCCTCTATAGCACTTACAGGTGCATCCACACCTGCATGGGTACAGAAAAAAATGACACCTACTGCAGATAGGGTAACTCCATGAACCCACATTTGTTTTTATAAATTAAAAACCAGAAAATGCAAAGTACTTTGAACTATATAATATAACTGAATTATGTAGATATCAATCATATATAAAACATAACACAAATAAAGCATGTCTGAATGTTTTCTCATAGACTCAACCAAGAAGCTGAAGGATGTGCTGCAGGAGTTCCATGGAGATGGTGTGTTGGCTAAATACAATCCAGAAGAGGTATGTTCAGTTTATACTGGATTATATAACACATAGTTTATAGTCTATTGACTCAGGAAATGCCAACAGCAAGCATATATCACACTTCAGCATTTCTTTCCGAAAACATGAGTAAGTGATTTAGAGAGATTTTAAACATGCATACATTTTAAAGATAAAACAATAATCAAGAACGCAACTAAAAAAAAAAAATACTCAACTACTAATTGCTGCATCATAACAGTTCACAAATCTCTAATTCAATAACAGATAATCACAACTACATAACTGCATTTTCAAAATGTGTGTAAATATGTGATGTGCTTATTTTGTGCATTTTAAATGACATAACCATGTGATACTTCCATGAATATGTCGCGATTCTTTCTTTCTTCAATGCTGCGGAGTGTAGAAGCAGGAAATTCTCAGCCAGGTATCTGCTGTCTCTTCCTCTTGATTTATTTTTCATTTATTGTCTGTGTTTTTCTAGTTTCTCTAATCACTAAATAATTGAACTCTCTTAAGGATTGTAGAAACTTCTAGAGGCAATGCAACCTATTGCAGGAAAATATTAAACCCTTAAAGTGTTTACCACAATCTGGCAATAACCATGTGCGTGAGCAAAATGACATTAAAAAAATAGGCTCACTGTTGTATCTGTCTGAACACAACTTGCAAATTGATACAGCTAGCAAAACACAACAAAACAAAAACAGTTGTCATCAACGCTGCATAAAAAGGCATCTGTATGTAGGCCACACATAGTGCAGTAAATAAAAGAAGCTAAAACCCAAAACAATTCAGACATAGCCAAGTACAAAAATGTGCAACATTTTGCAAAATATTGAAAACATGATACTGAAAATCCTCGGCATTTCACTCAAACCTGAATTCAACAACTAGCGCTCTTATTTTTATTTTGTTTTAGGAGATTGACTTCCAGGGCTTTAAGGTCTTTATGCAAACATTCCTGGAGAGTGAACTCCCTGAAGAGTTCTGTCAACACCTTTACATGTCGTTTAGCAACAAAGGACCCAAACCCAGTCCCTCATCTTCTGACAAACCTCGAGTCTCTGGTAAGTGTAGAAAAGAAATTCTTTCCCTAACATGCCCTCAGTTCATAAACACAGCATGTTGGTGTTTTATAGTCAGTGATGTGTATAAGAAAACATCCCCACTCGTGTTGCTAAGGTTCAGCCAATATGTCAGTTATTCTCGTCCTTCACTGCGCTTCTTTTGGGGATTGTTATTGTCATCGTAGAGAATGAATCACTTTACTCTTCCTTTGCTGTGTGAAAAAAAATGGCGCCGTCACTGTTTCTGTTTTGTGCCATTGGACAATTTATTCAATTTAATGCCAAGTCCAGCCCGATGGCACTCAGTGTAAATTGTAGTGTAGAAGCTGCCAATTGACTTGGCAATAGTTTTGTTTGTTTATAGCAATATACTAATGTCTCATTTGTGTGTGGTAATGACTAACTGATATTAAAATAATACTTAACACTTCAGATCAGTCCTCGTTCAGACAGCATCTCCTGCACTGCCACTTGGCTTTGACACCTCCTTGACTGCCTACCAGCTCAGATAATTAATAATAAAGTCTGTCTCGTGTCACTGAGTGCTAAAAAGCAACATGTGTTTTATCTTCAAGTGACCAGGCTCTCTAGCTCTCATTAGATAAGGTTTTTATGAAGTTTCATTGTCCACAGAGGAAGGAGGTTGGGGTGGATGATTTGAATTTTTGAGACAATAAACTCAGAGTAAGTTGGGCAAAACTGTCTTGGTATTGTTTTTATTACACTTCTAATATTGGCGGCCTTTAATAAATCCTCAATAAAAATGTCAAAATACAAAATGTAATCTTAATTTATGGTTTTCATAAACTGAACAATAAACTTGTATAACCATAATGTTCAGTTTATTGTGGTATATTTCTCCAGTGTGATATCATGACACACAAGGTGACTAAGCAGTGAGAACAGTGTGTATGTGAACTAGCTATTGACTATACTGCCAGAGCTTGAGTTGGCTAATCTCCTGGTTCAGCTTTACTTCATGTATAATAGGTCCAAAAGGAAAACTTAAGCAGATCACTCAAGGTTTAAAAATAAATAAAAGAAAATGAGGGAAAAATATTTTCTCTTCCCATAATAAATAAAAAAGATGTTTAAACATCTGTTTGTCTGCCTTATAAGAACAAATACATGAAACATATATAAACTTAATAGCAATGTTAACAACAATATTAATAATGAACTTTCGTGTGTGTGTGTGTGTGTGTGTGTGTGTGTGTGTGTGTGTGTGTGTGTGTGTGTGAGAATGAGTAGATAAATAAATAAAAATAAATACAATAAAATAGATAAAGCCCAAACCAAGAGATTCAGTTAAAACATAACATTTCTGGTACCAAATATTCTGAATTTTTTTGAATACATTCAACCATTTTTAAGATATAGCTTCTTTTCTTTTTACATGCAGTGAACAAATCTGTCATAAGCACTCTGTTTTTGGAGGATACCTTTTCTGGCATAATGCATAGATGGAAAATCATATCTAAGACATTAGTTGTAAGTGTATATTGTTATTTAAGTGGAGAACTTTTTGGAATAATGGGTTGTCTAACAAAAACATCAGCTTTGTTTCATGAAACAAGACAGCTGCACCATCTGTGTGAAATGTCAGCTTCAGATAAAGTACAACCGGACCTCATTCTAAGTGTCCTAACAATAATTACAAAACAAACTCAGAATTGTCATGACTCCCAGCTTTGGGAAAGATAACCTTGTAGTAGAGCTATTCACAAATTTCTGTTAAAACTATGTAAATAATGTGTAGCAAATGTTTGTGTAGGCTTGATTAAATGTAAAATTTTCATAACTAGGTTTCCTCCAAAAACATTGTATTGTTCCTAATTACTGTGAACTTAAATAACAATAACTAAAAATGATGTGTGATGATGTGTGTGGGCTTTAGTTGTTACATTTGATTTGAAGCACAGTTAAAATAATGGAATTGCCTCCCAGATTTAGACATGTTTCTGCCATTGAACCACAGGAAAAAATGAGTTTATTATAGAAAGGTTATATAAAAAAATGTTCTCCAGTTACTAGTCTTATTCTGTGACTGGAAATTGAAAACTTTCCTTGTGGAGATTGAGGAGTACTGGAGTACATTTACAGCAAAACAATGAGGTTTCTATAACTGCCATTCTATAAATTCATTTGTAGCCTTACATAGAGGCATTATTTTTTTCTTGAAAGTAATACTTGGTTAGCTGGTAGTGCATTAGTAAGTAAATTAATAATCATAAAGAGTGAACATAATATCCTAATATAGTTTGAATACACAGCCTGGTAATTGGTTTGATTCAAAGGTTTAAAGAATCTTAACAGGTTACTGTATTTACTCATGTATTAAATGTAAGTTTAACTCAATCAGGACAAAAGCTGTCCACAGAATAAAAAAACTTAGAAAAATAACAAGAAATATAGTTTACCTAAGGCCATTAACTTAGATTATTCATATCATGATCTTTTGCACATGCAGCATTTGATCACATTGTTTGCCCCAATTACGAGGCTGTGTGAAACTGGATCAGTGCAGCCTGTGCGAGTGTTTCGATTCGCCCTTATTGATCCAGCATGCTAGCTATAAGCCCTCCCATCACCCTTTGTGTCCATCTAATGACACAGAATGAAGCAAGTGATATGTTTTAAAGAAGAAACTCAGACATTAATGAGAAACCAAACCCAAATTCCTGTTTTCAGGTCCAGTAAATTTAAAGCTTAGTCTTCACAGTTCATTTGGTAGACGGTTGCCCTAATTTGTGTCATTAATAGCGGACCTTTTCTTGCACTTATAAAGGACATATTTTTCTAATGTATCCGTTTTCTCTTAAACAACAGAACTTCTCTATTTATGGTCACTTAAAAAACCCAGTATTCTCTTCAGTTCATTGTGTGTCATGACCTATGACATTTATCCACCCATGGGATGAATGTGAGGTCGTTATGGAATCATTATTGTTAAAGTTACCCAATCTCGCTACTGCTACTGCCGTCTGAGGAATTTTGCTAAGTATTAACTTTTAATGGCACTCATTTGTCATGATTGATTTTCCCTCTCAGTTAGGCCATTGTAACACTATTTAAACTGGTATCAATCAGAAATCAGTCAGTAAATTAAAAATGCAATAGAAAGACCCCTAAAAATTTGTTTTCAAAGTGACATTAAGATTTTGTTATTACTTTAAAGGCCCTTCATGGCCTGGGAGACAGTAGAATTGGAGAGACAGTAGAATTCATGTCTCAGCACAATCTGACATTTTGTCATTTTACTTCTTTAACTATTACATTTAGTTTAGGTTATTAGGTTATTATTTTGTGCTGTTTTGACTTTGCATTTGAGTCTTGCATGTCTTTATTGATGTGAAAATGGTTTCTAAGATTTAATCTTAGTGTTTAAATGTTTTAGTTTTTTAATCTTTGATTTGATGTTGTGTGTTTTAATTTTGTAAAGCTGGTTTTTCTACATACTCCTACAGAGTAGGAGTACAGATGTTACTCACTCCTGTAGGCTTTATTTTGAGCTTTAGTTTTCCCATAACAAGAGAAACATTATCTATTTATGTTTTCTGTTTGCTTTATTTTATTTTATGTGAGCACAGTGAATTGATAATGTAGCTAACACTACTAAGTGTTTGCCTCTGCCCTACCCTCTCTGCTCACACTGCATTTTAACACTGACAAATTTCGAGTAAATCTGTTCTCATTTGCATATTTTTCTCTTTTTGTTGTCACACTGTGGTACAAACACGGAATATTGAATGAAACACAACCCATTAAGACTAATGTAAAACAGCTGCCCCTTTCAAAACATTTATAACCTGCTTCTCTGCACAGCTAAAATCCCAGTGTTACAGCTTAAAAACAACAAGAAAGAAACAAACAAAAGACAAACAAACAAAACAGCTGATTGGGTTTTTCTACATGTTGTACTTGACTGTAATGTACATGTTATGTACTATATTGTGACGTTTACAGCATTTTCACTGAGCAGCTTAGTTCTCCAATACTCACAAATGAGAAGCTGTCACAGTGGCATTAACCTTTATGTATATAACCACTATAGTCTCATCTTCAGTGGACCAGCTGACCTTTCAAAGGAGAGTGGGACCTTAAAAGGACAAGAGCTAAAGCAGAGTAAACAGCAGAGTTGCAGCAATGTAGAGCATGAAAATATGTGTCAATTTGTTCATTTTATGCCAAATTATGAGGCTGTAAATAATAAGTATATTGATTTGGACCATTAAACACAATGTGATAGGGCTGAAGTATTGTCATCCCTAGACACCATACACATGCAGATTGTTCTGACTATATATGACTGATATCAGACATCCAAACCCAGTAGCTTATTGGGCTAACATTAGAGGTGGCATAAAGGATGTTTTAACCTTTCATGTGTTGGTCCTGCAGGACTAAAGCTGATCAAAGGCAACTCCACCCCTCTGAAGACCCCTACTCTGCCCAGGCCCCTAGATACAGTGCAGCTTAAGGACATTGTGTGTTACCTCTCCTTGCTAGAGGGTGGGCGTCCTGAGGACAAGCTTGAATGTGAGTATCATCCTATGTCACATGTCTGGGGCCTATGTTAATATGCAGTAAACATCAGCAGTAATGTGCAGATAGTGATTGTACTTCTCCTAACACTATGCAATATGCAAAAAACACTGGGAACCTTGAATATACAAATAAAAAGATAAAATGCAGATGCCAAACAACTGAGGTACCAGTAGGCAGAAGAAATGTCACTGGTTGTTAGAGCTCAGTGGGTGAAAAGCAGTTTTTCAGGCCAAATAAGGTCAAACTGAAGCCCAGTGAAAAAGACAAGAGAGTGAGAGGGAGCAAGGCAGTGACTCCTGGCAAAGCGATATCTCTTTGTCTGTGGATGCATGCTCTAGTGTGTGCTTATTAGCAAAATAATAATAAACCACACATGCCTCATATGTACCAACCTTTCTGTTAAGAAACTGTGACTCTTTGGTCAAAAAAATAACTCATGGTCAAAAAATAACCAGTGTTAAAACACATCTCTGTGAACTGAATGAGATCTAGAAAAAGACTCGTAACAGTGTGAAGTGGTTCCTTCTGAATGTGCTTTTTTAAGTGTGGGGACAACCTTAAAAAGAACCTTCAGTAAAGGTTTGAAAAATGTTGACCTTTGTTCTCAAGCTGTGATTGTGCTCTGAAAAGCTCTCGGTCCTTGACTTGCCTATGGATGTTTAGCTCAGCCAGTTTTTCACATTTTCTTTTTCTGTTTGGGCTTTGATGAAAGATTTGTGGAATTCTTAAATCTAAAAATATTTCAGTGGTAGACTTTTTTTAACGAATACCCAAAGAAGATTTTTTTTAATGTAATATATTTCCTGTTGCAATAGTAAATGTTCATATAGACCCATTCATGTTTTGGTGAGGATTCAGTGCAGCTTTATTTTTTTAATTTTTTTGTATCCAGTAGGAGTTTGTCTGTATATAGTCCAATTTCTTTTAAACTACTTTGAAGTATAATTTGAGTGATAAAAACTTTGCTTCATGAGGTAGTCAATTGAAATGGTTTTCCAACAAGATCTCAAATTTGGACTCATCAGACCAAAGCACAGATTTCCACTGGTCAAATGTCCATTCCTTGGGTTTCTTGGCCCAAACAAATCTCTTCAGTTTGTTGCTTTTTCTTAGCAGTAGTTTAATAGCAGCTATTTGACAAAAACGGCCTGATTCACGCAGTCTCCTTTGAACAATTGATGTAGAAACATGCCTGCTACGGGAACTCTGTCTTGCATTTACAATGGCTTGCAAAAGTATTCAGCCCCCTTGAATTTTTCCACATTTTGTCACCTTACAGCCACAAACATGAATCAATTTTATTGGAATTCCCCGTGAAGGACCAACACAAAGTGGTGCACACGTGAGAAGTGGAACGAAAATCATTCATGATTCCAAACATTTTTTACAAATAAATAACTGAAAAGTGGGGTGTGTGCAATTATTCTGCCCCCTGAGGCAATACTTTGTAGAACCACCTTTTGCTGCAGTTACAGCTGCCAGTCTTTTAGGGTACGTCTCTACCAGCTTTGCACATCTAGAGACTGAAATCTTTGCCCATTCTTCTTTGCAAAACAGCTCCAGCTCAGTCAGATTAGATGGACAGCGTTTGTGAACAGCAGTTTTCAGATCTTGCCACAGATTCTCGATTGGATTTCGATCTGGACTTTGACTGGGCCATTCTAACACATGGATATGTTTTGTTTGAAACCATTCCATTGTTGCCCTGGCTTTATGTTTAGGGTCGTTGTCCTGCTGGAAGGTGAACCTCCGCCCCAGTCTCAAGTCTTTTGCAGACTGCAAGAGGTTTTCTTCCAAGGTTGCCCTGTATTTGGCTCCATCCATCTTCCCATCAACTCTGACCAGCTTCCCTGTCCCCGCTGAAGAGAAGCCCCCCCAGAGCATGATGCTGCCACCACCATATTTGACAGTGGGGATGGTGTGTTCAGAGTGATGTGCAGTGTTAGTTTTCCTCCACACACAGCGTTTTGCATTTTGGCCAAAAAGTTCCATTTTGGTCTCATCTGACCAGAGCACCTTCTTCCACATGTTTGCTGTGTCCCCACATGGCTTGTGGCAAACTGCAAACGGGACTTCTTATGGGTTTCTGTTAACAATGGCTTTCTTCTTGCCACTCTTCCATAAAGGCCAACTTTGTGCAGTGCATGACTAATAGTTGTCCTATGGACAGATTCCCCCACCTGAGCTGTAGATCTCTGCAGCTCGTCCAGAGTCACCATGGGCCTCTTGGCTGCATTTCTGATCAGCGCTCTCCTTGTTCGGCCTGTGAGTTTACAGTGGGGCAAAAAAGTATTTAGTCAGCCACCGATTGTGCAAGTTCCCCCACTTAAAATGATGACAGAGGTCAGTAATTTGCACCAGAGGTACACTTCAACTGTGAGAGACAGAATGTGAAAAAAAAATCCATGAATTCACATGGTAGGATTTGTAAAGAATTTATTCGTAAATTAGGGTGGAAAATAAGTATTTGGTCACCTCAAACAAGGAAAATCTCTGGCTCTCACAGACCTGTAACGTCTTCTGTAAGAAGCTTTTCTGTTCCCCACTCGTTACCTATATGAATGGCACCTGTTTGAACTCATCATCTGTATAAAAGACACCTGTCCACAGCCTCAAACAGTCAGACTCCAAACTCCACCATGGCCAAGACCAAAGAGCTTTCGAAGGACACCAGGAAAAGTATGTAAGTAGGCAAGCAGCTTGGTGTGAAAAAATCAACTGTGGGAGCAATCATCAGAAAATGGAAGACATACAAGACCACTGATAATCTCCCTCGATCTGGGGCTCCACGCAAGATCTCATCCCGTGGGGTCAAAATGATCATGAGAACGGTGAGCAAAGATCCCAGAACCACACGGGGGGACCTGGTGAATGACCTGCAGAGAGCTGGGACCAAAGTAACAAAGGTCACCATCAGTAACACACTACAACGGCAGGGAATCAAATCCCGCAGTGCCAGACGTGTACCGCTGCTGAAGCCAGTGCATGTCCAGGCCCGTCTGAAGTTTGCCAGAGAGCACATGGATGATACAGCAAAGGATTGGGAGAATGTCATGTGGTCAGATGAAACCAAAGTAGAACTTTTTGGTATAAACTCAACTCGTCGTGTTTGGAGGAAGACGAATACTGAGTTGCATCCCAAGAACACCATACCTACTGTGAAGCATGGGGGTGGAAACATCATGCTATGGGGCTGTTTTTCTGCCAAGGGGACAGGACGACTGATCCGTGTTAAGGACAGAATGAATGGGGCCATGTATCGTGAGATTTTGAGCCAAAACCTCCTTCCATCAGTGAGAACTTTGAAGATGAAACGAGGCTGGGTCTTCCAACATGACAATGATCCAAAACACACCGCCCGGGCAACAAAGGAGTGGCTCCGTAAGAAGCATTTGAAAGTCCTGGAGTGGCCTAGCCAGTCTCCAGACCTCAACCCCATAGAAAATCTGTGGCGGGAGTTGAAAGTCCGTGTTGCTCGGCGACAGCCCCAAAACATCACTGCTCTCGAGAAGATCTGCATGGAGGAATGGGCCAAAATACCAGCTACTGTGTGTGCAAACCTGGTAAAGACCTATAGTAAACGTTTGACCTCTGTTATTGCCAACAAAGGTTATGTTACAAAGTATTGAGTTGTATTTTTGTTATTGACCAAATACTTATTTTCCACCCTGATTTACGAATAAATTCTTTACAAATCCTACCATGTGGATTCATGGATTTTTTTTTTTCACATTCTGTCTCTCACAGTTGAAGTGTACCTCTGGTGCAAATTACTGACCTCTGTCATCATTTTAGGTGGAGGAATTTGCACAATCGGTGGCTGACTAAATACTTTTTTGCCCCACTGTAGGTGGACGGCCTTGTCTTGGTAGGTTTACAGTTGTGCTATACTCCTTCCATTTCTGAATGATCGCTTGAACAGTGCTCCGTGGGATGTTCAAGGCTTGGGAAATCTTTTTGTAGCCTAAGCCTGCTTTAAATTTCTCAATAATTTTATCCCTGACCTGTCTGGTGTGTTCTTTGGACTTCATGGTGTTGTTGCTCCCAATATTCTCTTAGACAACCTCTGAGGCCGTCACAGAGCAGCTGTATTTGTACTGACATTAGATTACACACAGGTGCACTCTATCTAGTCATTAGCACTCATCAGGCAATGTCTATGGGCAACTGACTGCACTCAGACCAAAGGGGGCTGAATAATTACGCACACCCCACTTTTCAGTTATTTATTTGTAAAAAATGTTTGGAATCATGTATGATTTTCGTTCCACTTCTCACGTGTACACCACTTTGTGTTGGTCTTTCACGGGGAATTCCAATAAAATTGATTCATGTTTGTGGCTGTAATGTGACAAAATGTGGAAAAGTTCAAGGGGGCCGAATACTTTTGCAAGCCACTGTATCTGTGCTCTAATCTGAGGTGCTGTTAACTTGCAATTTCTGGGGATGGTGACTCGGATGAATTTATCCTCTGCAGCAGAGATGATTCTTGATCTTCCTTTCTGGGGGTGGTCCTCATGTGAGCCAGTTTCATCTTAGCGCTTGATGGTTTTTACGACTCCACTTGGAGACACATTCAAATTTTTAGCAATTTTCCAGACTGACTGACCTTCAGTTCTTAAAGTAATGATGGACTGTCGTTTCTCTTTACTTAGCTGATTGGTTCTTGCCATAATATGAATTCTATCAGTTGTCAAATAGGGCTCTCAGCTGTGTACTAACCTGACTTCTGTACAACACAACTGATGTCAACAAAGCAAAGGGAGACTACTTTGAGGAATCCAAAATATAAAACATATTTAGAGTTATTTATAAAATTTTTCTTGACATAATTTCTTGACATTTTTCTTTACATAATTCCATATAAATTGCTTCATATATCTGATGTCTTCAGTATGTGTCTACAATGTATAAAGTAGTAAAAATAAAGAAAAAACATTAAATGAGAAGCTGTTTCTAAACTTTTTACTCTAATGTATATATAATCTACTAACAGAAACCCACCTGCTGTTCAAACTTTTTGTTTGGTTGGCCGATGACAAGAAAGTTGGGTCGGAAGAAGGAAGAAAGAAGCTAAAACTGGTTCTGTAAGAAATTGGATGGATCGAATCATCCAAAACTCCTTGATTAGAGTCCAAGAATAAAATTATGGAATTGGAAATTAGCAGTTAGTTCCCTTTATTATAAATGATGCTCAACAATTAGTAAAATACTCAACTCAAACTGTCTTGTTGCAGTCAAAATATTTCCTTAATAACTTTGTACCTGCTGGTTTCTTTGTTTGGTTTGCTTTTTTTTCTCAGCATTTTATCTGAGTGAGTCAGACTTTCCTGAGATGTTTTTGGTAATTAAGAAGTGCATTCAACCGAATTTTTTTTCTTATTGCATTATTCTTTACTTAAAACGAATTAAGGTAAAATGTTTCCTCTTGCAGCCAGTCTTATCAGCCATTAACATTTTGGGTTTTCTAAACTCAGAGGTTCTAATCTGGCCACAGCCTAAATGCCTATTTTATTATAAATGTAAAAATCAATCTTTTTTTCTGCATCTCCACTTTCTGTCTTAATGCAGATCACCTTCTTTTAAAGTGATCTTCTGAGCTCCCATAAAGCTTCACCAACAGGTGTTTGATACCTCATTTTGGCAGTCTATTGACACACCTCTTAATTGCAGTCATTGCATATATTATTCACAACGTTTTCTCAATTGGACAGCAGCCGTTTTTTCTGTGTTGCTATAATGCTCATGCTTCTGCTAAATTATCGAGTAATGTTGCTCCCATTAAGCAAAGGGGATTATTAAATAATTCAGCAGATGGTACCTGTGACTGGGAACACATTATGGAATTAACTACGGGTGATGTGTCATTGCTGCACCCTGTCCCTGTAAACCGCTGTGGGCTTTAACATGTTATTTCGGTAGAGGATGGCTCCCTCTTCTGGACTGTTTGAAAAGGCACAGCACAGATTTAAAGTGGTTCTTAGACACATATGTGCTGCTTTATTTACATCAGGTTCATTAAAAATTAAAATAGCTTTAAAAAAATACAAATTGCATGTAAATGTACAAATAAAAATGAGAAAGACAATAAAAATAAATTTAAAAATTCCCACTTTCAGGTATTTTTGCTACAGGCCATTAAAAACTTTAAGAAAACACTTCTTATGATAACAAAATGATTAAAGGTCAAAACTAACAAAAACTTACAATACCGTTTTTTCTTTTTATTGTTGATTTTTAAATAAAAGGTAGTTTATATCATTTAATTATTTATACCTAATATTTATTTCTGAAATAAAATGTGTAGTGAAGGGTTTGTAGTAACATTATTCCACTAATAAACAGGGGGCAGTAGTACACATATACAGCAATGCACCCACACTTTCTACTAAATGTGGATGCAAACTTAATCAAGTTGTGGCTTATTAAAGCTGTTTCTGTGGGGGAAAATTTATTTTGGCAGTTTGTTAAAGGTGAGTAAGTTTTTTATTAATTAACTTTTTAAAAATTATTTATTTATTTTCAATGCAGACCTCCTGGGACACATATCAAGTTTCACTTACAACTGTCACACTGCCGTTATTTATGTTTGATCCCTGTTTACAGTTTTAACTGGCCTCACCAAAGTCCATAAAATGTAGTTCTCATTTTTCTTTTAGATGATAACAATGACCTGAATAGTAATCAGGAAACAGCTGGGTTTGAGTGAAGATACATTTGAACTTATTTGCAGTCACAATTATTTTAAAGATTTGTATGTTTGAAAGAAATTTCTTTTCTTATTTCAGCCCATTTGTACTACATGGTATCATGTCAACACCCTTTTCGCTCTCTTTACTTTTGGGTCCTCTTTGATCACTACAGTCACCCCCTTCTAACACCCTCAACCTCCACCCAACAGCAGACACCAGGATCAGCCACCACCATCACCTCTGTTTCCCTGGAAACTGGCAATTAGCTCCTTGTTAGTGGCCTGACAAGCTGCCATGTGACATCAACTCTTTAGTGATGATGTCAGTAGCCACGATGTGCTGCACCCAAGCCAGGCTGGAGGTGGGGCAGTGTTTTTTTTCTATTTATAGGCATTAGCCTGAAACAGTGTGCACAGCCATTTCCTGTTGATGTTGTTGTCACAGCTCAGCAGGACTTATAGTACTGTGCAAAACCATTCATATCATTATATTTTGCAAGGAACATTAGAAATAGTTTTAGCGGCGAAAAAACTGCAAACACACAGAAATACATGGAAATACCATAGTAAGGCAAAAAAACAGAGTTTGTGCAATTATAACTAGCTTGAAAATAGCCACCCTTGGCTTTGATGTTGGACAAGCTTTTAAGTAGTTCTTCAAACTTCTTGGAGGATATTACAAAAGTCTTTGGGTGATGCTGGCTTTTGTGCTGTTCCCTGTCAAGATGTTCCCCCACTGCTTCAATAAGCAAATAAGGTCTGGGCTCCTTTCAGGTGCAAACACCAAAGACGTCTAGCTAGTATTTTTCCTGGAAAATTAAAAGTAGAGAAGTGCTTAAAACTTTATATAACTCTGCAAGAGATGCACATATGCACATATGCTATGTGTAAGGTGTTTTTGCCTCAAGTTGTGAAACAAGTTTGCGGTTCCCACCTTTAGCTGGAAGTTTTCTTGCATATTTAGCAAAATACTTCACTTTGTTGCAGTTTGATGAAGCATTTTAGGTACTAAATCATCATTGAAGGTTTACATGCAGTTCTGACTCTGTTGCTATTGCAACAACATTGCAATATGACAGTTTTGCATCAGGTAAAAATTTCTAACAGGCAATATGATATGCAGCAGGCCTAATTCCAATGTGAATCATAATCTGCTGATACCTTTCTGTGTTCATAATTTCATTAATTCCGACAATATCCCCAACACCACTGATTGAAATGCAGGCCCCAAACCATGACACAGCCTCCACCATGTTTTACACATGACTGTAGATATTCAAATTTAAATTCGTCACTCCATTAGGCCTGCTGCCACTGATTTTCAGTCCAGTTCTTATGTAATTTGACATACCCCAGGCTTTTCTCACCATTTCCTTTCCTTCTCCCGGGTCCTGTGTCAGGTTTTCAGATACTGTTTATATGCTCATCTGCTGTAAATAGGATTTTAGGCCTGCTACTTTTCTGTCCTCTACTTGCTCAGTTTCCCTACGGTTTTTAAGGACACACTGCACATCGTCTCGAAATACGCGTTCAACTCTTCGGGGATTCAAAAAAACAAAAACACTATTTTGCCTATCAGACTGTGCTATCTTTTAAACTTTTTAAATAGTCAACTAAACAAATTGTAACAGTAGACAGACTACTAGTAACAAAGTTGCTAAATTTTCTGCTATGTGCTCCCCTGGGGGGGGTGGTAAGGGGTCTTTTTATGCTTGAATGATCCACAGATCATGGTTCAACTAGTCCAATACATTCCCCTGTAAGGTGCAAAGAACCAGACTGAAAATAAGAGCAAGACTAACCAAAAAATAAAGGTCAGAAATATTATTGGTTTAAATCACAAAAAAAAGACTTGCTTTTTGACACAAAAATATAAAGAAGTGAGGAATGATTCAAGATTTTGTCACAGCGCCATAAAATTACTGACGTTAAGAGATGATCAATCACATCTGTGATTTAGGAGCTGTCCGTTTCCATGGTGACACTTTTAAATGGTAATTGGGGGACACTTAAAGTTGCAGCTTCAGAGGCTGATGAGACAGCTGCTGAGATAAAGACTTTGGTTTTCCTCTGCGTACACTGACGTGATATTGGCACTGAAGAGTGTAGCCAAAGCTAGAGTGGCACTAAATACTGACCTGAAAGGCGGAGAAACTTTGGAGAATCCAGGATGTTACTACAATAAGCTGACATTTTCTTTTTGTCTCCATAGTCATGTTTCGACTCTACGACACAGATGGAAATGGCTCCTTGGACAGCTCGGTAAATATTTCCCTTTTGGAGTGTTTGTTTTGATTTACAAAATCAGGATCCTACCTCAGAATACTTTAGTTTTTAATGAGCAAAATGGTTTTGTTATTGTTTTTTTATGAGCTTTTATGGCATTGATAATATTATATATGCAACATTATATAAGCTCAAGTTCCACTTGCCAATTAGTATTCTTGACTGACAAATGGCTGACTGGCTACTGTGATTTACCCACATAAGCAGATGAGTTTATAGAGAAAACCCATATGAGAGAAACAGAAAAAAATCCAGCAATTATATGGGGAGAAATGGCTTGTTGATGCCAGAGGTCAGTGGAGAATGGCCGGATTAGTTTGTTGTAATAGGAAGGCAACACTAACTTGGCTAAGAACAGGAATCTGAGGCTGAAATTCACACGGGCTCAACAAAATTAGACCTATCTTCCCATGTGATGTCTGTGCTTTGGATGCATGGTTGGAGGGGTCCTATTTCACTGCAGGTGTAAACTTTGCATGTGACAAATAAAAGTCTCCATCCATCCATTCATCCATCCATCCATCAAACCAAACACTGGGAAAATGTTACCTGGCTTCTTGAACATGACAATGAGTTCACTGTACTTAAATTGCCTCCACAGTCACCAGATCCTATAGAACACCCTTGGAATGTGGTGGAATGGGAAATTCCTATCATGGATTTGCAGCAACTGTATGATACTATCGTGTCAATATGCAGCAAAGTCTCTGAGGGATGTTTCCAGCCCCTTTGTTGGATTTATGACATGAAGAATAAAGTTAATTCTGGAAACAAAAAGTGGTCCAAACTAGTACTAACAAGGAATATCTACTGTCATAAAGTGGTCAGTGAGCATTTAAGCAATCCAGTGGCTTGTCCGATGACATAGATTTTCAGTTTTTCAGGGTTTCTGAGACTTTTTTTCTGTCAGGTAACAGATATCCAGCTCTGTTCACCACTTAGATAACTTTTTAAATAAAAAATTATAATATTTAACAGCTAAACTATCATCAGATGATAGTCGATGGTTTCAAGGGTGGATTCATAATAATAGACTATATGATTTGCAAGCTGTCTTTTGTAAACGTAAGATAACGTTTTTTGCTGATTATCTTTCTAATATCTCTGTATTTTCTTCTTCAGTTCTTCTCCCTTGATCTTTTTTTCTAAATGTTATCAGTTAATCTCCATTTTTTTTAATCATTTCTGTCCATCAGATTCTATTTCTCTGTATGTCTGTTTCTCCATCAACAAAATCATTTAAATAAATTAAGTAAATTAATGGATGAAATGGGAAGAGTAATGGAGAAAAACAGGGATGAGTAAAATCTGTGGATTGGACATAGTTATGAATGAAAGAGCACTGCTCATTATCTGTCCAGAGTGTGTAGGAGGGGGTGGGGGTTTAAATTAAAGGGTTAAAAGGGAGATAGAGAAGGTGGAGTGGGTTTGGTAACGTATTCAATTATTAGTCATCTCTCACCCATTATTGGACGGCAGATAGAAAGCATAATAGAAAACAGAGGACTAATGAGAGGGCAGAGAGAATACAAATGTAGGCAGAGATAGCCATTCAGTGGGACCCAACTCATACTCAGAATTTAAGAGAAAATGAAAAAACAGTATGAACTCTTCATTTACACTCATACACTCTAGTTTTTAAAGATATCCTAAGTGCATCATAGTGATTCAGTGTGGTACTAGATAATAACATCACCCGCCTCTGCCCCCAAAAACCAACCATTGTAATTAAACCTTCAGCTTCAGAGTGCTTCCCACACTGCCTTTGTTTTTGCTGTGTGCAACTCTTCTCTGCAGAAGAATGACATTTCCAACCTGCTATTACGAGCTGTTCATCAGTCTATTCATGCCAAAGAAATTTAGTGACATTAACTTAAGGCTGCGACATACAGAAAGGTAAACACAGTGTTTTTGTGCCTATAATGACCGTCTGTGGTGTCGCCGCAGGAGTTAGAGCACATTGTCTCCCAGATGATGCATGTCGCAGAGTACCTGGAATGGGATGTGACTGAGCTGAAACCAGTAAGGAGTATATTCATACCCTATGTTGCTTGAGAAATAGAGTATGCATGAAAATATTGCTTACTAGCCTGAGACAATCATGTGTACTCAACTCAATATGGTTTTTTTTGTTGTTGTTGTTTTTACTGTAGATCCTTCAGGAAATGATGCAGGAGATTGACTACGATCACGATGGTACTGTATCACTGGAAGAGTGGATCCAGGGAGGGATGACCACCATCCCCCTGCTAGTCTTGCTGGGCCTGGAGACAGTGAGTCCACAGAGAGAGTCACATTTGGTGCTAATACTGAGAAGCCCAAAGCTATCTTAGATGCACAGTGCTATGCTAGTACAGTACTATGCTAAAACTAAAATTCTCCAAGTCTTTAGAAATTGGCTGCTTTTTCACTCATTTCTAGCCCAGACGAACACTTTTTGTTTGATACAGCAAGCTGTACAGTAAGGCACATAACTCGAGGGATGAAGCTAGGCACAGAACCAATTTAACGTTGACTATTTAAGTTGTAAATGTAAAAACATAGCATAGTTTAATTCCCAAAGAGCTACAGCATTAGCTGGACTTTTCAGTTCACTCATTTTCCACTAGGTGGAAGCATTTGACTACCTTTTAATAAAAACTTACCACGTATCCTTTTTTATGAATGAATATTACTACAAAAGCGTAACAGAAAATCATGCCTTCTGACCTTACTGAATTTAGACTGCTTGACCTAGAATAATATACAAAGAAAATCAAAATGCTTTGTCTTGATGAAATCCCCCCAAAAGTTGATTCTGTTAATCTGAATTCAGTGTTTTCAGTGGGAGAAACGTTTCATCACTCATCAAGTGACTTCTTCAGTCTCAGCTAACTGCATGTTTCCCAAATTTTATAAGCACTACAAATACATAATGACGGAATCTAGCGCCATTTCCTAAGAATGAGCCATGAGGGTAGTTTCATGATCATTAATATGCAAATTGTCATCGCCATTGATTTGTGGCCATGAGAACTGTTCACAGAGAGTTGGAGAATGGCTGCAATCAAAGCTGTAAGCGAGTGAACAGCATCCCAGTGGACTGGGAAGCAGAAGAACATCATATCAAAGAAGCCCTGAGTAAATGTGGTTATCCCAGCTGGGCATGGGAAGCTGGGAAGAGGCTTGGAGAACACTCCAGGCAATCCAGGAGAGAAGACGGAAAAATGCTGCCTAAGCAAGAACCATTGGCGATCCGTTATGCATCAGGAGTTTCGGAACAGCCGAGACACATTTTTTCAAAACAGTCTCAATGACTTTTAAAGACCAAAAAACTCCAAAGATTCATCCACCGCAAAGACCCAGTTTCCTACCTGAAACAGAGCGATATGGTGTACACGATGAAGTTCAAGAGGAAACCAAACACAGCGCAACATGGAGGAGCTACCCTGTCAGGCCACTCATTCAGTGATGAAGATGTGCACAGGGAGGAAGGCTGGTTTGAGCATAGAGTCAAGGAGGCCATTTATGTGAAAAGGAAACAACGGTGGCTGAACCGAGGAGGGGGCCTGAGATGGTGAAAGATGGACTCTTATCTCATCTCTTGATTGCAGCTGTTTCACAAATCAGCTGAGACTGAAGAAGTCACTTGGGTAAGTGATGAAATGTTTCTCCCACTGAAAACGCTGCATCCAGAAGAACAAAATCAACTACAAAGTGCTTTTGTACAGAATTCAACTTGCGATAAAAGGAACAAATTTAGTCAATCAGATGATTAACTGGTGATTGTCCAGCCTGAATATGAAGCCATGTGATACAGCGGTGGATTAGTGACTCGTTGACTGTTCTATCAGTTAATGGTTGCACCTGTTTCTGTTGCTGCAGAACGTAAAAGATGACGGGCAGCACGTGTGGAGACTGAAGCACTTCAATAAGCCAGCCTACTGTAACCTGTGTCTCAACATGCTAATTGGACTGGGGAAGCAGGGTCTCTGCTGCTCATGTGAGTAATTCAGTCAGTGTTACAGGTTTGACAGATGCACTTATCTGTTTAAAAAGATGAAATGTAACATTGCAAGATCTGTAAGATCTGCGTGGCCTTTCATGCATGAAAGGTAGTGATAAGGATATTTACATAAAACAACTGACATCAAAAAGTAAATGTCTAATAATTTTGATTTAGTGCCACATGATTGTCTAAAACACAGGACAGGTGGAGATAAAGGAGAAGTAAACAGTTTAACAGAGACTTTTTATTTTAAAAGGATAAGACCTGCACGTGTTTCAGCCTCCTACAGTGCACCCTTTACTGAGTTAGAAAAAGATGAACAAACACATAACTCAAACCCTAGTGTACATACTTTACAACAAAAGAGAAGTTCTTCTTTGTTCTTTTGCTCATTCAAAACAATGTTTTTGTGTTTTGTTTTTTGCTCCAGTCTGCAAGTACACAGTCCACGAGCGCTGTGTGGCTCGCGCTCCGCTGTCTTGCATCAAAACCTATGTCAAGTCCAAGAAAAACACAGAGGTACGTCCAATTGGAGTGTTTACCAGTCGGCACGCTTGGATCAGCAGTGCTCCGTGGAGCTTAGGATAAGGGCTTCTCTTCCTCTCATGGAATTGCAACAACTCAATCTGCTACTAAGCATTTCTAATTACCAGGATAAACCTAGTTTAGAGACGGGGATGCAGACAGCACTGTTTGCTTTGCTTTCTCCTCCTCACTCTCTGTTTTTCCTTCTTGTTTCCTTCTTGTTCCTTCTTGCTTGTTTTTCCCTTCCTCCTTGCTTTCTTTAATTGTTGTGTCACTTGTGCTTTTGTATATATCTTGTTTTTCTGCACCATGTTTCTTTTCTCACTTTTTTCCCTCTCTGTGTGCTATCTCTCCTTTTCTCTGCAGGTAATGCATCATTTCTGGGTGGAAGGGAACTGCCCCACCAAGTGTGACAAGTGTCACAAAACCATTAAGTGTTACCAGGGTCTGACTGGGCTCCACTGTGTTTGGTGTCAAATCACGGTGAGCCGACACCCGAGGAAAGCCAGCCACCTCCTTATTATATTCCCACTGCTTCTTGTTGTTTAGGGTTTCATTTTTGCACCTCTCCTACCTCACAAGTCATCCCACCAATTTACACTCCCAAAACACTTGTTTGCAGTTGCACATTAATAGAAAATAAAATGGAGACAATGACACATGTAATGTAAATTAGTCTGGAGCATATACCTGAAATTGTACACTTAAACATGAACTCTTATTGACACGAGTTGGTTGTTAATAACGGTTGCCACCTCCTCCAGCTCCATAACAAGTGTGCCTCACATGTGAAACCTGAGTGTGACTGTGGACCCCTGAAGGATCACATCCTGCCCCCCAACTCAATCTGCCCCATCGTCCTGGTAAGACTTCACTTCTGATGGGTCAGCAGTCCCGAGGCTCGGTGAACCTGACCTCGTTTGGAACTGTTACCCGAGGATCCAATCATCAGCCTGTGTTCTCCCACTGAGCTCTGAAATGGCACCAAATTATTTTGTAGAAGTTTATTTCCAAAATTGTATGAGTGCGCTTCACGAGGAAGGACTCTTACTTACTCAATAAAAACTCCATTTAAACTTATGTGGGGAAAGTTTGCCAGAAAAGGTCAAAAGCCAACATAAAAAGTTACAACATTAATTTTTTATTAATAACCTCGTTGTTTTGTATTTATGTTTGTAACTTTTTATTTGGTTATGGCAGATTTGTAAGTTGCAATATGTAAAATAAGCTTTTCTTTCAGTGAAATTCTTCAACTAGCAACAGATTAAATGTGAACTTATAGGAAAACTACTGGGAAATTACAGATATATAATATTAAGATTGACAGTTTATATTCTGACTCCTTCTTTCTGCTAAAAGTAAAAAAAAAATGTTAGAGATTACTAAATCTGCAGCCTACACTAAGCTGTTCACGTCATTGTAGTCATAAAACGATAGCAGGTCTCTAGAGACGACTTTACAGCAACAGATACGAGACACACAGTTCACTCCAATTCTGGCAGTAAACCATGTATTTACCTATGCACTATTCTATCCAATAATAATAATAATAATAATAATATCACGGTTCGATATTTTTTCGATACAAAAAAATGTTCATGCCGTTTTAATTTGTCATTTATTAAAATTATAAATATATATTTTAACTCAAAAGTACGGTTTTTAAATGTAATGTTGCTGAAACAACAAAATAATTAAAAAAAAAAAATTTGTCTGATCGAGAAATCACTCATCTTTGGAAAAGAGAGTTTATTACAGAGAAATGGCTCTTTCCAAAATAAAAGCTATACTATATGCTTCTTCTGGGCTATGTTCTCAGCAGCATATTAAACATATCAGGTCCCCATAAGGAGAATCACGTGCTAACGGCTGTCTAAATGACTCGGGTAAAGTTTGTAGCATGCGTGCTTGTTGTTTTTGTCTGCTTCCACTTGTCTTTGCACTAGGGTGATATCGGCGTAAATGTGCAGTCATATTCGTTGTGTTCCCACTAGTGCTGTCTGCGTTAATCTCGTTAAAATGACGTTAACGCCATAACGCGGCAAATCTCCGTTAACGAGTTACCGCGGATCGCCCCGTGCATGGGGCTGGACGTCAACACGTTAACGAGCTAACTGCGCCAACGCACTAGTTCCCACCCATGTAATTGAGCATTGCGTGGCACATCTGACATACTGTTTTATGGTGGGGAGGTTTAATTTCGGCTACCATTTAGGCAGTTGCCATTTGCAACGACCTTAACTTCTGTCTCGCTAGCTTGTGCTGTGCTCAGTGGATCTGCGCTCGACAGTGCAGCCTAGGCGGAGTAGTTGAATGCAGATCCACTGAGCTCTCAACACAGACAGCATCATCAGAAGAAAAGTTGATAAAATAAATTACAAATTTTGAAATTTTGTATTGTTCGATACATATGCGTACTGAACCGAAAACACTGTATCGATATGAGTATTGTTGCACCCCTAATGTATATATATATACACATACATATATATATACATATGCATGTGTATATAGAGCATTGTTTTTTTCCCTGCAATTATATATATATATATATTTAATTGCAGGGAAAAAAAACAAAGCTCTTGTAATTGTGTGACCTTTGACCACAGGAAAGACAGTCTACACTGAGGAAGGACTCTCGGTCAAGTCAGTCAGGCAGAGGAAAGATGCAGAGAGCCAATTCTGTCACAGTCGATGGCCAAGGACTGCAGGTTGTACTCGAGACATTTGACAGTTTTGTGCCTTAATATTTTTTTATAGTTTTTATTTACTAATCACAATCCCATACTACAGTGAATGCAGAATTTGTGCTTTGTTGTTTGTTTGTTTGTTTGTATTTTATTTGTTTTTAGATATTTCATTGATAATAAGGTTATGCTTCACAGTTTGAAAAGGCCCACAATGAGGAGAGGGGGTTTGAGAAACCCTTAATTTTCAGATTCATTAATTTATTTTAAAATTACAAAAGTTGAAAAATCTGTTAGTAGTTGGAAAAATCTGTTTTAATCCAGTGAAAGCACAAGTCTTCACTTCACAAACAAGCGAACATACGACAGTCCGATTATTTGGGGTGCAGGTGCAGAATAAGTGGTTATATGACCTGAAACGTTTTGTGGATGCCAAGAAATAGGCTCATTTTGAAATAAATAAAAACAAAGAGTAACTGAAATACATGTTAAAAAGCTTGCTTGCTAAATTCTGCACAGCCATAAATTGGATACAGTCGGATTATTTTAAGGTCCCATCCAGAAATCAAACCGTTTTTCATGAATACTGAGTTTTTAAAATGAAGCTCTGTATGATGGGACTCTGCAGGCCCTGCTGGTAATCAGTATCCCATGGCAGAGCCTTGTCCAGCCTGATGCTCTCTAATATCTGTCAGCCAGCATGTTGGCGATGGAAGCCTGCCGCTGTCTGTGGCGACTGCACGTCTACGCGTGGATGAGAGAGAAATATGATGAATCATATTCCAGGCACATCCATCTATGCTCCTCGCTGGCTAACCAGCGTAATAATCAAGATTATTATTTATAATTACAGGAAGTAATGGATCACTCTGAACTGGACAGGGAGCTCATTAATTCACCCTTGGCCTGCTGGGATAGCAGGCAGGGGGAGTTAAGTGCTTCATCTGTGTCAGGGAGAGCACTGGGCGAGTTGTTGCAGACTAACTGCAGGAAAGGTAATTCAAACGGGGGCCGCTGAGTCAGAGCTTGTTTATGTGGCGCTTTGTGAGATCGGCCTCTGACATCGCAGGCTCTGCCTGTCCACAGATTCACTACCACTCAGAGACACTGGAAAATCCGTTCTCATGTCACTCAAGGCAAACTGTCTGGCTGATTAGAAAGCAGTCGCAAATAAGTACTTGGTATCAGGTTGAGTATTGACTGACTGTAAGATAGAGGACTTCTTGTTTTTTATGTCAGAGCATTCAAAAGTTGAGTTTAATAGTCCCAAACTTTAAAAATAATATTTAAAAGTATTTAAGGATAATGTTGTTGTCAGCTTGACATTTTATTGGTGTCAACAAAACCCCCAAAATAAAACAAAACAAGACAAAAAATATCAAAAAGTGATGCTCAAACATCAAGCAGGATATGGCTTATTTGTCTTTGATGTAGAGGTCTGTTATTGTCAGAATGTTTAAAGAGAACATGAATTAGTTTCTGTAACGTAAGGTGAGTTGTTTCCGTGAGCGATGTGTTTGTGACTTTAATTCACCAATCAGGAGTGGCACTGCCACACTTGTGTTTTGCGTAGTGTAACGACAATAAATGCTTTCTATGCTATTCTATTTATTGCTGCCAAAAACACAGATGCTGTAGTTCATTTTGAGGCAATCCTGATTAATTGTCCTGGACCTGGAGCTTCTAACCACTGTAGTTCACATGTATTAATTACCTACAATGGTGGTGCAATTGCCCACCGGTGGACAGTGAAGATACTGCAAGAAATTGTAATTAAAAATTTTGCAGTGGAATTTTACATTTTCATTCCAATTTTTACTTTAAAAAACATGTAAAACAGAAAACTAGAACCTATGAAACAAACCTACTGGATTTCAAAATGAGATGTTATTCATCATTTTCTGACCTATTCTTGATCATCATCATTAGTGGGGAAAAAGTTCAAATGGAGCGGTTGTTATGAGGTCGTAGTAAAAGTATTAACAGAGATATTGTCTCATGAAGCAAAATGAGGAAAAGATATAAATGAACCAGGGGGAAAAATAATGAAGGACATCCTTTGTCATATGCTCATCTGCTGGTTGAATATCCAATGAAAGATCTGAGTGGGTCGGCGTAAATTTGAGAATGACTTGCCTGCGGTGAAAAACTATATTTACTTGAATTATTTGAGTAAGAATGAATACATGATTTTTTTTGACAATAAAAAAGCAAAACAACGTTTCTTTGAAAAATAAAGGTATCAGTTCCTCAAAAATCAAGGGACCTGTGATAGTGTATAATGTAGTTTCAGAGATACTGGCTAAAATCTCCATCACAGCTCTTCCTTTATAATTAGACATTATAATTAACCCAAGATTAAGTTTTTACTCAGGCGAAGAAACATGAAGCACACACAGACATTATCCCAGCCAGGTAACAGGAAAACTGCAGTATGTAACGAATCAGATGACTGGCATGCCTTGAAAGTGCTGTATATACTTGGCAAAATTTCTGAGGGATATGGCTTGAAAGTGAATTCCTGTGAAGCATCCTGCAGTCTCCAAACACCAACAGTTTGTTTTGACATCTCCCATTCAGATCACAACAATAGAGGGCACTCATCCTCTGCTGGTGTTTGTCAATCCGAAGAGCGGGGGGAAGCAGGGAGAGAGGTAAGTACACAATCTGTCTCAACATGCTACATGAAGCCTCTAAAGCCCCGCTCCTCAGCCGCAGAGGGAAGGCAACAGCGTGGCCTCTGGCCACCAAGTGCTTTAGGCTTGCTCAGTCAAATAAAAACAAAATAACATTTACCTAAAGCACTGGACGCCTCTGCCGTCAGCTCTCTTTTCTTTCTTTCTCACACACACATACACACACACTCTTGCTTCAGACAGCCTTCTCACTGTCATGTCACTGGCTGGTTCCCCTTCTTTAACCCAGGGCTAATTGGGTTATTACTGAAACATATTCATTCACTCCTTATTACTCCGGCCCTCATTTGTTTAAATTATGAGATCAAAATATGACTTCAGCCAGTTGATATAATGAAATTGAAATTAAAATGAATTAGTCTTTCTAATGGTTTCTCCTCAAGGGGACTTTGGGTATGTCCCACCCCACTGCCCAGTCCACTGCCTCGTTACATTGTGATTGGACCCTGGACTGCATTTGCACTTAACAGGCTAAATTCCCTGAAGTGGAAACGAATGTGTGATGTTTGAGAGAGCGACATTTGCATTGCTTCTTAGTTTTTTCCGATGTTATTTTTTTTATTTATTTCTTCTGTAGGATTTACAGAAAGTTCCAGTATCTTCTGAACCCAAGACAAGTCTACAACCTGGCTAAAAATGGACCCATGCCAGGGTACGTTGTTGACCAGATCATCTTTAGTGATATCTCACACATCTGTAGTGTGAGATACCGTTTTAAAAATGTATTATTTCCATGAAAGAAGCTAAATGTCAATATAATATATTTTTTCACAGGTTACTTTTTTTAATGTTTAAAGCATCCAAATTTCACACTCATATGACGATTGAGGTTTGCTTTTTTAAAGTGTTTCAGACACGAGAGGAAAAATCTGCAGCCCTTTTATCAATCTAAGATCTAAACCCTAAAAGCAGGTAGATATTTTCCAAAATGATTTGTGTTTAAAAAAAAAGATTATATTTAAAAACACTGTAGCTTATAACCACAGATAAACACAGAAAGCACATTAGCAGCCTTAACAGAAATGAAAAGGCTGTTTCAGTGTACTCATGAAAATCAGAGTATTGTTTTCTAATGGAATTAAAAAAGTGAACATGACTGCTCTTAGATTATTAAATCCCAAAACAACTGCCATGATACATCTAAAGAACTGGAAAAAATAATAAATAGTAATAATAACGACTATAGTATAAACAAAGCAAGAAAAAAGGAAAAATAAAGATTCACATTAGTTTTATATTTTTTGTTTTATGTGTTAATTTTTCTTTATTAGCTTTATAACTGGCAGCAGTATCTGTAGTAAGTTACTTTGCATTAAGAAAATTGTCTTTTTATATAAATTATTGTGGAAAAATTGAAAGAACTGTTTATAAAAGGAGAAGAAAATATAGGAAAAACACAAAATCTAAAAGCATCCCTTTGTTTGTTACCTCACTAATCAGATCAGCTAATGACCTTCTGTTTACACACCCAGTAGTGTTTTCGGTTGTTGCCCACATATAATAACCACCATCACATGCAAGAGAGGCCTGTAGCATTAAACCTCTCACTCGGTTCCCTCAGACAGAACAGACACAAATGAGGTGAGTTCACACATAACAAATCCTGGAGACGATAGCATCATGCTGACGAGCAGCGACTCCATATGCATAAGGCTGAACGCAGAGCTGGTGACACAAGTGACTGACGGATAGAGAGAGGTGAAACGCTCACCATACCACATGTGATCGCGCATACAGACAAGCAGCTCACTGCAGGCTGGTGGTGTGGGCAGCTCCAGGTTTCCTATGGTTCACATTTGTGATTAAGAAAATGAATGGATGATTTACATGCACAACGCTCCTCCACTTTGCTGTTTGCGTCCAGCAGCGTTTAAACACACAGGAATGCCTCAGCATCGTGCTGCCACGTTGTTTGGCTTTGATTAGATGTGAAAACAGAATCTTTGTGTCTTATAAAAAATAAATACACAGCAGCACTCACAGGGTAAAAAAAAACCCTCCACGAGGTTTAGACTGGCACAGCTTTCACTGCGCCAACGCAACTCCCAAGTTTTAGGGACTGACCTTGTGGCCACTGTTTGTTTCTCTGTTGATGTGGCTGAAGCGTCACCTGCCTCTCCTCTGCAGTCTGGGGTCGAATCCGTGGCTTCTTCCTAGAGTTGAGAACATTCCAGATGACCTTCTCCTACTCTAACCTTGTTAATATTTTGTCAAGTGTACTCACTGCAGCACACATTAGCAGGGTGAACGGTCACCGTCGGACACTGCAGGCCGAGGCAGCCGCACGCACTGCTGTCAATTAGCTGCCTCAATAATGCAATTACAGCAAATTAAGTGTTTGTTTCTTGGTATTTAAATATCCCCAAAGTTGCCTTTCATGTTTGCGGCCGTCTGTTTTGCGTCTAATATGGTTTGTGGTCCCAGTTGGAGAGTAATTGAGCGAATCATTTACCCGCCATACGAGGCTTGGAGGCTGGCTCATTCAGTTAGGGCTTTGTTATTGTGAAGGAACGGAAGAAGTTGGACTGAACACTGCCTGTCATGATCCAATTAGGCCTCGAACAGGCAGGCTAGCTCACTGAATGAATAATTATCAATGCGACATGTGTTATTTTGTGGGATTAGATGGGGGTTTGCATTGAAGCAGTGTGCTGTTGCAGTAGGCTCAAAAATATGCTCATAATATGCACACTGTGTCTGTGTCATGTGAATTTTAAACGCAAGAAAGACTGAAAAAAGAGACATTTTAATGCACCTTCACTTTTAAAATCATTTTCAATTATTTTCAGGGAAAACTGAAGATAAAAGATATCTTCTGTAACCAGTGCAAGACATCTAAAAGTAAGACGTTTGTTACAGGTTGAATTTCTTCAGAGATGTTCCTGATTTCAGAGTGTTGGCCTGTGGAGGTGATGGCACTGTGGGCTGGATCCTGGACTTCATTGGTACAGAATATGCTACTTTTCAATTTTTTTTTATTTTGTCACAACTTTGCCAAGAATTTGGTCCTCATGTTCATTCCAAAAAAAAAACAAAAAAAAAAACTGCAAGCCTTCTGAGGTGCTACAGTACATGTGCACATACTGCATTCAGTTACCTGTAAAGTAATAAACATAGTACTGTAGCACTTAAACACCCCATTTCCTTTTTTGGCAAAATTGCCTTTGTTTTTATTATTTTTCAAAGGCTGCAGCACTCTTGTTGTCCAGCCTGAAATGGTAAAGCGTAATAAATGGGTTGTATATGAACACTTTCATTACATCCAAGCCTGTGTATTCAGAGGTGGTAAAATGGGATGATTACGTGAGTTGGAAAACAACATATTAGTCATCATTTGAAGGGAAAAAAAACACCCGGCCTTCTCTGTTTGGTCTTGAAGATGTGTTACTTGTTTGGGCTCTCAAAAATTGCCTCAATTTTTTATCAATCAAAACAAAGAGAGGTAATAACTGTCAGGCAAAATGTGCCTCTTGAAATAGACTGTACAACTGGACATTCATGTTGACTTCTAGTATTACTAGTTGGGCTGAAAAAGGGATTTGATGGTTTCTTTGCAAGTTCTTGCAGTGAGTTTGTTTTCTTGGTTTGGCCTTGTTTCACATCTTGTTGTGATATTTGTCCTGCTGCTCTAGATAAGGCCAACCTGGACAAGAACCCCCCTGTGTGTATACTTCCTCTTGGCACGGGCAATGACCTGGCAAGATGTCTGCGATGGGGAGGAGGTACTGACAGAAAACAGATACATAACAGTCAACAACATGGCCTCACATCCCTTTGCTGTAGTGAAAGGTAGAGGTATAAATGTCCTGCATTAGAAATCCAGTGTTAATATTGTTTGTAACGCTCTAATTATTCTGGAACATCAATGTGGCTAAAACTAATAATTACTTTATTTGGTGCTCTAAAAATAATATGCAAATTAACTGATTAAATAGAGCAAACAGTGGAATGCCCAGAGTGATGTCTACATGTTTTGTACTTTCCAGGCAAATACATAAATATTCAATTGTATAAAACAAAGAAAAAAAAATGTTATTTATTTATTTATTTTAAGAGACTGCTTTGAGTTCATGGGCAAGCACTTAGAGACATGCGGAAGGAAAAACTCCCTTTTAACAGGAAAAAAACCTCAAGCAGAACCAGGCTCAGCCATCTGTCATGACCAGCTGAGGTGGATGTATTGGAGAATTGTACAGAGACCAATATCACCTAAATAAAGCACATTCAACAATAAATAAATAACCGTAGCCAAAGCTGCCCACACAGTGTGTTAGTCTGTTTTACTGCTCAGGAATTTATAGATTTGTATTCTATATTTCACAAGCATTAAAAAAATGCTGTCTTGGCCGTTTTTATTCAAAGCTGCTACATCTCTAGAAATACTTATTTATAAATCAAATCAAATCAAATCAAATCACTTTTATTGTCACATCACATGTGCAGGCACACTGGCACAGCACATGCGAGTGAAATTCTTGTGTGCGAGCCCCACAAGCAACAGAGATGTGCAAACACAACAACACAAACGAGCAAAATACAAGAATGGCCAACCTGAAACTAATAAATATATGTACAATATATAATAGTGTATGCATTTCTGGATGTGTATACTAAATATTTTCCTACGTGTGTGTGTGTGTATACACATTTTTACAAATTAAATAGTAAAAAAATAAAAAATAAAAAATAAAAATAATAATAATAATAATAATAATAATAATAAAATATATAAAATATACAGAGTTGAATATGTGCAAAACAAGTGGCATTTATATACAGTGTGGAGTGCATAATGTTGAAGTTCCAGTAGTGAAGCTGAGGTGTCTATGAAGTGTTCGGCAGTCTGATGGCCTGATGGAAAAAGCTGTCTCTCAGTCTGCTGGTACGGGACCGGATGCTGCAGAACCTCCTTCCTGATGGAAGCAGTCTGAACAGTTTATGGCTGGGGTGACTGGAGTCCTTGATGATCCTCCCCGCTTTCCTCAGGCAGCGCTTCCTGTAGATGTCTTGGAGGGAGGGAAGCTCACCTCCAATTATCCGTTCAGAGCACCGCACTACTCGCTGGAGAGCTTTGCAGTTGTAGGCGGTGCTGTTGCCATACCAGGTGGTGATGCATCCAGTGAGGATGCTCTCAATGGCACAGTGATAGAAGGTCCTGAGGATGCGGGGGCTCATGCCGAATCTTTTCAGTCTCCTGAGAAAGAAGAGGCGCTGCTGCGCCTTCTTCACTGTTTTGTTTGTGTGTACTGACCACGTAAGATCCTCAGCCAGATGTACACCAAGGAACCGGAAGCTGCTCACTCTCTCCACAGCAGCGCCGTTGATGGTGATGGGGGTGTGTACTTCTCTGCACCTCCGGAAGTCCACTATCAACTCCTTTGTCTTTGCGACGTTGAGGGTGAGATGGTTGTCTTGACACCAGTGGGTCAGGGCGCTGACCTCCTCCCTGTAAGCCGTCTCATCACTGTTGGTGATAAGACCCACCACTGTAGTGTCGTCCGCAAACTTCACAATGATGTTGGAGCTGTTAGTGGCTGTGCAGTCGTAGGTGTAGAGTGAGTACAGGAGAGGGCTCAGTACACACCCCTGTGGAGCACCAGTGTTCAGTGTGATGGGGGATGAGGTGATGCTGCCCAGTCTGACCACCTGGCGTCTGTCAGACAGGAAGCTAAGGATCCAGCTGCAGAGGGAGCTGCTCAGTCCTAGATCCTGCAGTTTCCTGTCCAGCTTCGAGGGAACGATGGTATTGAATGCTGAGCTGTAATCTACAAACAGCATCCTCACATACGTGTCTCTCTTCTCCAGGTGTGACAGGGCAGTGTGTAGTGTCAGGGCTATGGCATCATCAGTGGACCTGTTGTGGCGGTATGCAAACTGTAGAGGGTCCAGTGAGTCGGGTAGTGCAGAGCAGATGAAGTCCCTGACCAGCTTCTTGAAGCATTTGCTTACGATGGGGGTCAGGGCTACAGGTCGCCAGTCGTTCAATGAGGAGATGGTGGAGGATTTGGGTACAGGGACGATGGTGGCCATTTTGAAGCAGGCTGGGACTACAGACAGAGAGAGGGAAAGGTTGAAGATGTGCGTGAACACTCCAGCCAGCTGAGCCGCGCATGACCTGAGGACGCGGCCGGGAATCCCGTCCGGACCAGTAGCTTTGCGTGCGTTCACCTTCCTGAAGCACTTCCGCACATCCTCCTCAGACACAGTGTGCGCACTGACGTCATCCGCGGTGCGCACACTGTCCGGTCTCATGGTGTTCGCTGTGTCGAATCTAGCGTAGAATACGTTTAGATCCTCACACAGAGAAGCCGTGGTCTGCGGTATGGGGATATATGGGGAGTTCACATTTGAAATGAATATAGAAATTAAACTTTGAGACCAGAACTGGGGGTTTTTTCCCAACTAGGCTGTAGACATTTTTTTTCTGCTGTAAGTGAGGCTATTTTTAACTTACTTTGGATCCAGCCTCAAAAGGAAATGCCGTTTTTGGCACTTGTGAACTGACGTCATTTTTTCACCATAGGTCAAAATACCAAATAAAGACCAAACAAAAATGTCCAACACAATATAACCCAAGGATTTTATAATAACAAAATCATTAAGTATAAGTAACAAAATTGAGTAATACTGGAAGTAAATTGTCCATATACATGTATAAAAACTTATTTGGAAACTCACTTGTATTTTCGTGTATTTGCCCATGCACCTGTGTTTGCAAAGTGTCAGTCATGTGGCACGAGATATTCTAGACCCATTTTAACATCTCACTTGTCTCATCTTATTCTTCCTGAGGCTATGAGGGCGAAAGCCTCCTTAAGATCCTGCGGGACATTGAGAACAGTACAGAGGTGATGCTGGATCGCTGGAAGATTGATGTCACACCCACAGACAAGGAAGAGCGAGGGGACCCAGTGCCTTACAGCATTATAAACAACTACTTTTCCATTGGAGTGGTAAGTTGAACACTGAGACAATAAGGTGCAAAGATACCTTTTGTTGGTATTTTATGTTATATGATTTTGATGTAATACCCTTTGTCAGATCTTCTCACTTTGAACAGTATTTAATAGTGTTTAGTGCTGAAGAAAAAAACATGATGTCCACATTAAATACATTTAGATGTAAATAGTCTTTGTATTTGATTTTATGTATAATTGTTTCTGCACACACACAAATGGCAGCTAATTGCATGTTGCTTAGCAATTGCATGATGCCTCTCACTACAAAAACACCTGCTTGTGAAGGGGATTGGGGTAAGTCTCACGTTCTAGGTGTCAGATGTGACGCTCGTGTTGAAACAAACAAAAGAAAAAGCAGTAAACTGTTTAGCATCTGCATATTCTCAGGGATTTTGGTGTTATTTCTTCACACATTTTTAATAATCAAAATCAGCAACGTAAATATTTTGACTGTTTTTGATTGAAACAAAAAAAAATCTATGAATAAGTAAACTTGCTAAGACTATAAAAACAAAGAACGATGTGTAAAAGAAAAAGGCAATGTGCAAATTAAGATAAAATTAAAGATTTTATGGGTTTAAAAAGTACTTTAGCTTTAGCTGGAAAAAAAACTACAATGAAAACCAAAAATTCAACCTTAGGCTCAATGTGTAAAGTGATGTGTTGAAATATAAATACTACTAATAATACGATTACAATTTTAACTTATATAGATGCTGCATTCCCAGGTTGGGTGTAAAGGCTTCAACACACTTATATCACAATGCAAGACATAATAATAAACAATAAAAACAACCACAATAAAGACTCTCAACGATGAACCAGTTGCAATAAAAATTTCCTTGTGGGGCTCGCGTGCTGTCCACTAATCACAGGGTTGATAGTTTGATCCTCACCTTTAGCAAGATACTGAACCTCAAGCTGTTTCTGCTGGGAGGCCAGGGCCATTGCTGTGTGAGCATGTGTAAACAGGTGAATGGGAAGCATTGAAAGTGCTGTGCTGAAATACTGTAAAGGCTCTCTGTAAGTGGAGACAATTTATCACTTGTGCACTGCTGAGAGAATGTGAATATGGCACCTTTTTACGCCTTACACACCAAAGGAAGGTTCAGTCTTTGTAAGAAAGAGTCTCAGACAAAGAATGATACCAGTAGACAATTTAACCTAGAAAAAAAATAGAAATAGCTGCTAACGTGTGGACTCCTGTGCTTAAAATTAAAATTCCTCTCTCAATAATTCTTCTTTCTGACTGTTTTGGAAGGTTGAATACAGAAGGTAGAACAGCGAGTGGAGTACATGCAGTAACAGCCTAATCAGTCAATTTATTTGTTGTGATCACATTGTGGTTAGACCTTTATTGAGATGTGCTCAAACCTCTACCGTCTCTGATCGATAAACAGGGCCTGTTGTGTATTTGCATGAAGTTACGCATCCATTAGCACCTCCCCTGTCCATCAGCACCATAATGACACTGATTTCACGTAGCTCGTGTTAGCCATTACTGATAAATGTCAGGGGGAAATATGGTAATTGACATTTACAGGTGGTAGAGGAGGGAGTCGCTCGGGTTTGTCAGATTTGTAGAGACCATGGCAGGGACATAAGTGATGCATGGCCCTAGAAATGTTAGTTGAATAACACCTCCAGCCCTGGGCTCTTAATGACGATGTTTGAGGATATTAGAGGACGGGTCTTGTTAACATTGTGATAAAGGAGAACAATAGCTGTAATCTGTCTACAGTGATGAACATATGGTGATGTGTTCAGGGGGAAGTGGTAACAGTTTGAAATACATCCCAGAGCATTCATCCAAATGTTCAAATGCATTAATAGCCTAGCATAAATGTCAGACACACAAGTTACTTCATCTGCTGCTTCATTTGGAGAACTTTCAAGTCAGATTTATTGGTGTAGCATTTTCAGAAACAACAAGTAAGTGAACATTCAAAGATCGACTTCTGAAAAAGGCGATCACAAACAAGAAAATAAATGTATTGCTATCAAATTATATAATATCATTTATATATTAGCATTTTTCATCATTATGTTAAAATGGTACATTTTTGTCTACTTGATTGTAATGGAGATTGTTGATGGTAAAAACAACATTCAGCCAAATGCAAATGGGCCTTTTTAAAAAAACACAGAATGTACAAAAGATTGTTGTTACTACTGTGAAGCCATCTTTTGTTTTGTGTCCTCTCATAGTAGCTGCAACTGTGCACCATGATCTTTTTTCTTCAAAGTCAGAAGTGACTATGTTTGAATGCGAGGGTAGAGTACTAAGTCAACTAAAGTTAACACTTGCTATCTTTATTAGCAAAGTGTATCAATACCCTATATGCATGCATCATGCAGACATAAGTAGCTGCTAATGTATCAGTAACACAATTTAGTAGCAGAATTCATGTAGCCAGGTGTGTCAACACTGACTTGTTACCTAACAATGCATAACATTAACTCTTAATGCATTTTAAAAAGTGAGTTATACTGCACAAAAATTCACCCCCAAAGAGTTAAGATAAAAAGCTTTTTTTCTTCTTTTTTCCCAAACTGCCAGGCAGACATTTTTATTTCTTGCTTCGAACTTCGAAACTGATGTTAACTCTCTTTTTGGTACCTAAAAGTGGTCATTCAAGAAATTTTTGATACTTCTGCACTGGCAAGACTGTGATTGTTTTAAAGGTACAACATGCAGCTTTGAGCAGTCGTAGAGTTGGGTTTCATTCTTTTTCACTGAACATTTAACTTAAGTGAAATCTTCAGTGTAGTCACCAGGTTACCATTGATTTTTCCTAGTTGCAAGGAGGCTGCCATCCTGTTTTTACGCTTGTGTGACTGAAACATAAAGATGCATAATTTTGCTCAAAATGTGGTGGATTTTAATGTTAGTATGTGCAGTCAACCAAACATGCAGTACTCTAAAAAAACGTGAAGTTTTAATGCTTTAATGATTGCTTCTTGTTGAAGCAAACATTGAGAGAAAACGTCTTTGGCCTGACATCTTTGGTTCATAAACTCATTATAACCCCTATTGTCTTTGCTCTGTTGGTGGGATTAGTGGGCGCGATGATGACAAATGAAGTTGTTTGTGGGGGATTAAGAAGACTTTGAGGTCTCTATGGATTTGAGTGTGATACAATATTTTGTTTGCATCAAATTTTTTGCTTTCCGTTGAATGAGAGAATTACATTAAAGATTATGCGACAAGTCAAGCTAATAATTACTTCAGAGATTATGCAGATGAAGAGTAGATTGTTTCTGTAATGACACTGTTGAAATCAAAAGATCAGCAATAGCAGCCAACTCGGACGATGACTGTCACTGGCAACATATGCTTGAAAGTCATTTCCATGAGTCCTTTTAAATTTGTATTCATTTTAGGATCCATTTGGAGGATCCTAAAAGCAGAGTGGTTATGGCACATACCAGACAGATTTTGGCCATCATCTCTTTGTGCATTTCCTGTCTTTCTTTCTTATGTCCCCTTGTAATAAAGGCCAGAGGTGTTTAAACTTGACTGACTGCTCTGATACTGGTCAGTCACCAATAATGCGTTATAGTAACCAAAGAACAATACTTTCTCTGATCTCATTCTTGTCCCACAGCACAGGTATTTCTTCTTCTTTCTTTTTCTTGAATTTTTCCAGCCTAACCTTCTGCCATGGCCCAGTTGGGTTGAGAATTAATGACGCCATCCCTTTGGGAGGATGTGGAAGTGACGTGAAGTGTAATGATCTCAATCAGGGCCAGGGGTGAGAGACAGAACTAATCACTGAGCGCACTCCGCTACCATAATGCAGTCAGTCGCCCTAATGACCCTGGCACTCCTGTCAAAGCCATTACTCTCCACTGTAGTGAAAGGCACATCAAACCGCTGAAGCCCACTCATAATTGGACTAAACTTTGAGCTATGAGAGGACATTACACATGTCCTGTATTAATTTGGGTGCCAGATTTTTACATTGGTAATTATTTGAGGGCAGCTGGGGGTGAGGGGGGGGAGTGAGCTGACGGCGCATCAGACCTGTGAGGGGGTCAGTGCATAAGAATGTGTCATACATGTATTCAAGGTTTGGCCCACTACTCCTGTCATATTGGTGTTTTATTGTGTTGTTTTTACACATAAAGTCAGAAAACTAGTAAAATGTATCCAGTTGGACAAACACAACATCTTAACTAACTAACTTTTTTTTTCAACTCAGTTTTGCAGAACAGCTAAAATTACACTCAACCATGAAAAAAACATTTTTTTTTTAAGTTATTTATCAAATTCTGCTTAGATAAACATAATTAGATATTAAACAAACATTTGAAACCCATTGAAATGAAAAGATATTTCTTGATAAGTCATGTTTGGCGCAAAAAAGAACCCTGAAACAATTTTGTCATTTTATACTACACACATTTTGAGTGTACCCTTGACCAAGATGTGCAGTGCACGCTGGTGTATTAGCATGGTGCATAGTGAATAATTTAAAAAAGAAAACAATGAGCAAGGAAGAAAAAAATAGCTATTCACCTGCTGCTCACTTGTAATTTATTACAAGAATGGAAAGAAAATAATTTTATATTCAGAATATTACAGTATTGTAATTCGCAAATTTCAATTTTATATTTTAGATTGGTCCAAATTGATTTTCACAAAATAATTTAGGAGGTAAAAGAAAACATCAAAAGCACAAAGTGATTTTGTTTCAGAAGCTTTCCAGGTGGGGTTGTTTCTATTTGTTTTCTATTTTTGTTTGTGTTTCTGAATTAAAAAAAAATTAAATAAAGCTAATATAATAATATTTTTGTTTTTGTTTTGATAGAGGTTTTGCTTTTCTGTGTAAATTTGTATATGACTTTGAACAGTTTTCATGTTTTTATCAAACATTTGTACAGATAAAATTATATTTTGTTATATATACTATATGTGAATACTGTAAATGTTCTGTATTTTGGTTATAGGAGCATTAGAGTGTTTCTTTTTTAAGTTTTTTAATTTAAAGCAAACAAACAGTACAGCAATGTAGAACGACAAAGTGCTTTATCCACTCTGGGTTGCTTGAAATCGCTGTTTACTGTTGCAAAGCCACAGCTCCACTTGTACAGATCTCAGATAATAGACCCCAAACCAAAGGGGAGACAACCTCTCCTGGCTTTTGCTCTCTTGTTTGCAGCTATTGTCCTGTTTGTAAGAAAATCAAGTTACAATCTCTCAGATATATCCATCACCTCACCTTTCTTGCTCACGATGGAAGCGTGAGGCGAGTCTGCGGGGATCTTGAAGAAATCTTTTGGTCTTCTGCTTACAGCGTCTTGAAGAGACATCAAGAGAAACTCCATTGATTTTTCTCTTTTGGCTTCTTCTAAATTTCTGTACAGAGAGCTAGCAGGGGGTCCTCCCTGACTACACTGCTGTTTCAATAGTGCCACTCAAAATGGAGTGGGTCAAAACAGATTGCTTCAGCGGAGGGGGGGCGAGGAACAAGCCCAGAAAGTTTACAGCAACTTTTCCCTCACTCTTTCTTGAGATGTCTTCAGAGCAAGATAAGTTTTCATCAGAGTTTTTCACAAAGGCCAGTACACGTTTTTCTGCTGACACGGACTTGGAAGTGTAAATTAAAGGAAATTTATGTTTTTCCTTCATTAGAGTCAGGCCTCACGCCCTGAGAGGTTTTGTGCATACTTTACGGCATATTTGAGTTCATATGTCATGTTCACCTGCTTACTGGTGTTCCGATTAAATACCCTGTTTAGCATTTTTGCACAAATGCTCTTTGATATTAAAATATCCAATATATTTAAACTCAAACTGCGGTGCTGTGCTCCAGTACATTTAAACAGTTAATGCCCAGGTTAATACAAAGAAAGTATACCACTGTGAAGGGAAATTTATTAGTAGGCAGTAGTCTTTTTTTTCCATTTCAAAAATGAGATTACAGGTAAACTAAAATGAAACACTTCATATACATTTAAATCGTTTATTTAAAAGTACCTTTGACTGCATTGTGGTTTTATGAAAAACTGTGCAATATTCAAAATGTTATTGTTATTAATCAACAAAAACCTTTGTCATGTGAGAGAATGATGAGTGATTATGGGTATTTAGGTTTAGAAGTAGATTGGAGAAAATCTGAACTGCAGAGAGACGAGTGGTGAGGTACATACAGAGAAAGAAAACAACTTGGTTGCTGAGGTTTCAGCAGCTTCCTGTAGGGTGGTTAGGAGCAGTATGTGTTTAATTAATTAGCCCGTATGGAAGCAGCATGTTTTCATCAGGGTCTCTGTCAACTTCATCCAAAGCTTAGCAACCTTCTGCGTACTACAGCTCCTGTAATCTTATAGCGATAAACACCATGGACATCCAAGATGTGCCTGCAATGTTTGAGAAGTGTGGAGTAAATATCAGCTGACATAAATTTAAACTTTAACGTAATAAAATTTTGCATGCTATTAATTGTTGTAATGACATGAGTACAAAGGATTATTAGGGCCACATTAAAAAAATATATTAAAGAGAAAAAACTTGAAATGTGGTGATTACAGTTGTTTTTTCAAGACTGTACCCTCTACAAAATGCCTTGTGTGGATGATTTAGTCAAACAAATTGATCTGCCGTTTTGTGATACAACATACATCCTCTTTATTGCACGAGGGTGTAACCATCCAGAGTTGTCCAACTTTGTGTGGTTTTTTTCCATCTGACCATTTGCAGCTTTCTGCACCATCTTTTCAAAGTCCTTACACTTTATCACCGCACTGTGTTTATGTGCTAAAAGGGAAATCATTTCCTTCCTTCTTACTAAAACTGGCAGTTTGTCTTGAAAGAACAACTGTAAGCTCCACCTTTCGACTTTTTTCTCAAAATAGATTTTTGATTTTATTCTCAGAATTTTGACTTTAACCTAAAAATGATAAATACATTTTTTTCTTAATGAGGTCCTAATACTTTGTTGTAGAGAAGAGCTTATTTATTAATTAATTAATTTTTTTACCTAGAGTTCCATACACTAAAGTGTCCAAAACTAGAGGTTGCAAGACTGTAATTCACTTATGATCTGTTGTTAAACTATTACACCAACTTGCTTCAATAAAACATACAATTTTATTGTCTCTTTCAGGATGCCTCAATCGCACATCGTTTCCATGTTATGAGAGAGAAGCACCCTGAGAAGTTTAACAGCAGGTATGTTTCTGTTTTGTTCTTTTGGGCCATTGGAGCTATTGCCATTGGGCGAGAGGCATTGCACATCCTGGACCAGTAAATGGCAGGGCTCACCCGAAGAGACAGACAACCATTCCCCGTCACATCCACATCTATGGTTAAATTCAAATCACCAATCAACTTAACATGCAAAATCCTCAAAGAGGGGCCCTGCTTAAAATCAATATCTCTTAACAAACATATTGATGAGTGGTTCCCCAGTTTTTCAGCTGGACCACTATTTTGTAGATGTACCCAAACAGGCATTGTTTGAAACATCCTTTTGTTGCATTGTTTTTTTGAAAATATTGACTGCAGTTAATACATACAGTTTGTTTTGGACGTTACTAATGGTAGAGATCTATTGTCTGGTTTGGGTTTACCTAGCACTCTCTTCACTAACTTGTCCATACAATCCTAGCACTACGGAAGTTTCATGGCCTCACTGTGCTCCTCCTGTTTCACTATGTGCTAGATTGTCTTGTAATTTATTAAATAGCAATAGTTCTCTAGTCTTTCTAAAGGTCTTTAAAAGGTTTTTAGGGTTTTTGTTTTTAGGAAAGGGTTTTTTGTTTGTTTGTTTGTTTGTTCATTTGTTTTGTTTTTTGTTTGTTTGTTTTTTGGACATTGGCTGATTGTGTCTGACACCTTTTTTCTGCAAAATGAAAACTAGCACCCTCTGAAAGACAGCTTAACAAAGAAGCAACTCTTTAAATTGTATCTTTACACACTTTGCGGTCCTTGTTCCCATTTCTTAAGCTAAGATAAAACAGTTTGACATAATATTAGGCATAATTATTGCACCAATGGGGTGATTCCGAGAGAGTTACTACCTGAAAACTAAAGCATGGACATGCTGAGATATATATCTTGGCATGTGGTGTCCCCCAGTAGTGTCCTCAACTAGAAGGAAATGGAAATGGCAAATTTCAAGGGTAAAAACTATCCACAGTGCAGGAACAGTATCTGAAAGTCAGGACCACAAGACCTGAGATATACATCTATCCTTTCAATTGATCCACCTATTGTTGCATGACAGTAATCCCCAAATCACACAAAAAAGCATCATCGGTCATGGACTGGCCTCCCCAGAGCGCACGCCATGTGGGGTCATCTTGACAAAATGGAATAAAAAGCAGCTGACATCCAAAGAAGACAGTTGAATGTCCTTCAAGAAGCCTGGAAAATTGTTCCTGAAGGCTGCTTTAAGAAATTACAAGAAAATTTGTGTTAGAGAGTTCAGACAGTGAAGAATCAAGGTTTTCATACCAAATTGCTACACCCATTTCACACTTTCCTTTTAAATATCAAGAAAGGAAAGGTGACTTAAGACGTTTGCACAGTATTGTTGATCTGTAGCATTGTAATTTGCTAGTGAAGGGAATCAAGGAAAAATCTGTCTCACTTATAACTTGTATTGGACCCCCTGCCTATTTTTGGATGGTACACCATCATTTAATGAGTGTGGCAGTGATTGCAAAAGTACAGGGTTTGTGATCAGAGCGTGTTCTGGGGAGCTTGCAGGAGTGCTCACAGACATATTCAATCTGTCCTTGGCCCACGCTGTGGTACCGGCCTGCTTCAAATCCACCTCCATCGTCCCGATACCCAAAAACTCCAACCCATCTTGCCTCAATGATTACCGCCCAGTAGCACTCACCCCCATCATCACTAAGTGCTTAGAGCGACTGGTCCTAGCACACTTCAAATCCTGTCTCCCCCCCACCCTGGACCCCCACCAATTCGCATACCGCCGGAACAGGAGCACAGAGGATGCAGTCTCCATCGCAATGCACTCTGTCCTCTCACACCTGGACAACAACAACACCTACGCCAGAATGCTGTTTATAGACTTCAGTTCAGCATTCAATACAATCCACCCCTCACAACTCATCAGGAAACTGACAGACCTGGGTATCAGTTCCCTCATCTGCAAATGGTTACTGGACTTCCTGACCAACCGCCCCCAACATGTCCGGCTGGATAACCGCTGCTCATCTACCATCACAATGAACACCGGTGTACCACAAGGCTGTGTGATGAGCCCTTTCCTCTACTCCCTCTTCACCCACGACTGCAGACCTGCTGGTGGTTCCAACACCATCATTAAGTTTGCAGATGACACCACGGTGATTGGCCTCATCAGTGACAACGATGAGGCCGCCTACAGGGAGGAGGTGGATCGTCTGGCTGAGTGGTGCGACAGAAACAACCTGCTGCTTAACACCGAGAAGACCAAGGAGCTCATCGTGGACTACAGGAGGAATGCTGACCCACATCGACCCATCCACATTAAGGGGACGGCTGTGGAGCGTGTGAGCAGCTTCAAGTTCCTGGGAGTCCACATCTCCGAGGATCTCACCTGGACGACCAACTGCTCCAAGCTGGTCAAGAAGGCTCACCAGCGCCTCTTCTTCTTGAGGACTCTGAGGAAGAACCACCTGTCCTCAGACATCCTGGTGAACTTCTATCGCTGCACCATCGAGAGCATCCTGACCAACTGTATAACAGTCTGGTACGGGAACTGCTCTGCCTCGGACCGGAAGGCGTTGCAGAGGGTCGTGAAAACTGCCCAGCGCATCGCCGGAGCACCACTTCCTGCCATAAAAGACATCTACAGGAAGCGGTGTCTGAAAAGGGCTGGGAAAATCATCAAAGACCCCAGTCACCCATCACATGGACTCTTCACCCTCCTGCCCTCTGGGAGGCGCCACAGGAGCCTCCGGACTAAGACCACCAGGTACCGGAACAGCTTCTTCCCCACAGCTGTCAGACTCCTGAACTCTGCCTCCTGACATCTGACCCACGTTAAACTCATGGACTGAACATACACACACCCACAATGGACAACTGTACCCTCAAACACAATAATAACATGGACTGAACCACCACTCACAACCACTAGCACTTTATATAGCCTCTGTAGAAATTATCCACATATCTCACTTATCTTAACTGCACTACTGTATAGCTCTGTAAATAATCATTCTGTACATTCGATAATCTTTAATCCTACAACTGTTTACAACTTGCATAGTTCCCATTTCTGTATAGCTGTATATCCCAGATTCTGTAAAGTTATTTATTTCATATTCTGTATAGTTTTTTCATATTTATATCCTGTTCATATCCTGTACATAGCTTGTACTCACTACAGCCTGTACATACTTATAGTTATAGAATATTCACAACATACTTCATACCGTGTACATTATAACATACCATAATAGACCCATTTCTGTAATATACTCACATATCTATATTATTGCTAATATATATTGTAATATATCTATATCACTAAAGCACTTCTGGATGGATGCAAACTGCATTTCGTTGCCCTGTACCTGTGCATGTGCAATGACAATAAAGTTGAATTCTATTCTATTCTATTCTATTCTATTCTATTATCTAGTATCTTGTTTATTTCTTTCTTGGAATAAAAGCTATTATGTGACATTGCAAGGTTCAAATTTTTTTCATCTACCACCCATGTCTAACTACAAACTCCTCCACCTTTATTCTTATATTTCTTATATATGTTGGTACAAAAAAGAAGGACATTATGATAGATCATTTCTACCAACAAGCTCAACGTAAATAAATCTCAAGTTCATAAAACATAAAAAGAAAATCTCAGAGAAATCAAATCATGCATTTTTCACAGTCTAAATAAACCTGCAGTGCATTTGCAGAACCTCTGTTTGACCCTTTTTATGACAGCACAACATGTTTCTTCTCAGCAGGATGAATGGACAGGCTACATGTTTAGCATTTGTGATTACCTTGAGGAGATGCGTTCACCTTTGGAGATGAAAAAATGTGGCATCTATGTTTCCATCAATATTTAACATCTCCAATACATCTCCACTAGCGCCAGGGAGTAATTGCAGGCCTAATTGAATTTGCTTGGCTAGTTTGACATCATGGATCAGTCAGACTGATGACACACAGCCTCCTAATAATCCCATTTGTACTCATTATCATATTTTACTCTGGCCTTAGTACAACATTTAGCCAGCTATTCTTCTGCTGCACGAACATGCAGATAAGCCAGTGAAATGGTCCAAGCGGAAGTGAAGGGGGTTTCAAATAAACACGGGCCTGTTAGTCAATGCTGACAATGATTACGACAGATGTGGCAACATGTTGGAAAAGAGCCAGCAAGCAAGAAAGGACTATATCAACTCTGAATTTCCTCATTAAACAAAGAGGGTGTTATGTGGTCATCATCCACTCCAACATGGTGCCACATCCTTTGCAGATGCTGGTAAATTATTTTCCTGTTTATCACACTCCATCACATTGTGCGTCTACATTTTAGGCATACAGACTGCATCACTGTTGTTTTACCCCATCTTAAGTCCTAGTGAAAAATGATTGAGATATTTTAAGAAAATTATTCTGTCTGTTATTTGAATTCAATTAATAATTCACACAGGGGAATGAGTTTAGGATCTCTCTATTACACACTATCCTTGCCAATTCAATAATGCATGATTATAGTTTTTCAAGGTAGCATAGATTTTGTTAGATTTGTCCAAAGGGCTTATGTCCATTGGAAGTATATTGCAACTTATCACTGAGTCATTTTCCTGCAGCTGGAAGCTCTTTTTCAGGAACTTCTATGACAACTGAAGCAAAGGGTTGCATGTCTTGAGGGGAAGATTTCATTCCACTGTTATTAAGTAGGCGTTGGTGCAAAGCGAATTAAAGAAGACTGAGCAAGTACAATGTTTTTAACAGTATTCAAAAATCATGAAACTGATTTAATATATTAATTCACTTTAAGGTTTCACTTAAACATTTGTCACTATACAGAGCTATGTAATGATACTTACAGTTTGCTTTAAAATAAAAAAGTAAAGTGAATATACCTTGTAAGCAATATTTCAATAAAAAGAAAATGGAAGCATTGTTACTACGAAATAAGTTCAGAAAGATCCAATTTTCTTCTTTTTTTTTTTTTTGTTGGGTCTCATATAAAATATACACACAAGGTGCACACGATCTTTAGAGCTGAGACGATGCAACATATGGTTTTTATTTCTGTTATAACTGATTAACTCTTAACAGATGATGTTTAAATAAAATTGAAATATTCCTTTTTCGGTGATTAATATGCATGCTACATTTTTTATAGTATAATTATAATTTTCGTGATTCTTAAATTAAAGGAGTTCCTAATTGTCACTAAAATAAGACAACAAATTAACAAATTTACCATGTGTGGGACTAATAAAGGTTATCTTATCCTAAAAAATTATTTATTGTCCTTTCTACTCATTTCATTTTAACCCCCTTGTTTTGCTTTAATTCTTCACAGCAAAGATTCGACAAGGTGCTAGAAACCTTCTTAGAGATTTAGGTCCATATTGACATGATAGTATCACATAGAAGCTGTAAATTTGTCAGCTACACACCCTGTGATGGGAATCTCCCATTCCGTCACATCATAAAGGTCCTAATTGGACTAATATCTGGTGACTGTAGAGGGCATTTGAGTTTAAACCAGTTTAAAATTATTTGAGCTTTGCTCTGACCTCTGATATCAGAAAGTGTTATTTTTACCCAGAGAACTATCATTCACTTCATAGTTTCTTCTTTCTGGACCATTCTCTGTAAACCCTAAACATGGTTGTGTGGGAAATTCCCAGTTGATCAGCAGTTTCTGAAATAGTCAGACTAGCCCATCTGACATTGACATTTGAATCTTTTTTCTTTGCCGTTCTAATGCTTTGTTTAAACTTTAGCAGGTTGTTTTGACCATGTCTACATGCCTAAATCCTCTGAATTTATACCATGCTATTGGTTAATTAGATACTTCTGTTGATAAACAGATGAATGTACTTCTCTTTTGATATCACTTTAAGAATACAAGCAAAGTCTGCAGTTTTATAAATCCCCAGTTAATAAACTTCAATGCAAACCTAAGAATGTCGTCTTAATACTGATATTTAAAATGTAGCCATTGTTTATCTGTCATCCTTTTTGATGCTTTGCCTTTGCTCTAGATTTAGTTTCCAGGTCACGATATATAATAAAAAGTAACGTATGAGACATCAGTACAATGTGTGAAGAGAGAAATGTCAAAGCGTGACTGTTTTTATATGACAGCAGTAATAGGTGTTTTATGAACAAAAATCTATATATTTATGTCACCGCTGTGACCTTACAGAAACTACGTGTTTAACCAGCTTTAATTGCCAGAGAAATAACATAATTAATGAACAGCACTAATTATGAAATGAGGGGATTTTGTTCATGAAATGCTGGGGTCATATTCTCTCTCTCCTTCCATTTTTCTCATTCTTTCTATCTCTTGTATTTGCACCTTGGGGTGATTACCAGGGTGAAGGTGTGAAGATTTGACACTCGGCAGATAGATTCATTTACTGCCACTGCCGGACCTGGAGGTGATAATGAGGTCGAGGATTAAAAGCAGACAATCAGTCGGCCCGTGACGAGGGCCGCGCCACCTCCTCCCCCTCATGACACTCCTCCTCGACCACCTTGTTAAAATATACTGGTCCCTTTCCCCCCATTTTTTGCTGATCTCCCATGTAATTATACACTAATCTCTAACTCTGAGGGGAGAGATGGATGGTGAGAGAAACAAGGAAAGAGAGGTGGAGAAGCAGAGAGTTGAGAAATTAACTTTGATTTTTGTGTACAGTTTCATGTTAACTTTTTTCATGTTCTAACCAGTGCTCAGATTTGGCACAACCCTGGTACAGTTTACACTAATGTCATTTTTTTACACAATGTAACTCATATGAAATAAAGTGACAGCAAATTGAGGCAAAATAACAGTCACAAGAAATATTTTTCTGTCTTTCCTTAAAAATGATTGGTAAAAATGTTCTGGCTTGATAGTTGTACATTTCCTAAACAATCATCTCAGCTTTTTTGTTTTCTTTGTTATCAGTTTGTAATTATTTTTCCAGCGTTTAGCGCATTTTACTTATAACAATACTTATTTGAATTTCCCTACAGCTTACAAATTCTTGTAGAAATTACCTACCAAATTGATATAAGCTGCTCTAAGACTTAATTGCAATGTGTAACACCAGAAAAAACAGTGCACAATAGAACCCAGTGTAATCACATGCGGTGTGATAGTCTTGAACCATTGTTCTACCACAACTATATAACAATGCACAGTACTAAACAGAACAATGTATTTATTGTAGTCTTGTTTCAAGCCTCATTTTATATAGAATCCACACATTGTGGCTATAGCATGGTTACATCTAAGAAAAGATGGCCATATAAACTGGATGTTAACAATGGGCATGTTAAAGTGTCCCTGTATAAGATACTAAACGGGAATCAGAATGTCAGTTATCAAATAAACTTCTATATTAATGTGCGTGTGGATGTTTGGATGAGGCTTGTCAAATAGAAGTGTTCTGAATTCTCAGTAAGCTCTTTTTCAGGAACTTGGATAAAAAGAGAATGGTTGGATGGATAAATGGCAGTTTGTTGTTCTCTAGCTTTCAGGTGTGTGTTAACTCAATGCTGCAGTCTTCCCAGGAGTAGGTATTTCATCAAAATTCAGCCCAGGGTTAGACCATGTAATGCTGAAAAAAAGACAGCTACATCTCAGGCCCTCAGGCAGCGTGTTAAATGTTAAGGTTCATGACAGTACTATTAGAGAAAGGCTAATATGGCCAGGGAGAAAGCCTCTTCTCTATGAATAAAACTAACAAAAAAAAACATTGCAGTGCAGCTTAGGTTTGCAAAGTTGCATCTGAACAAACCACAACATTTCCGCGACGAATGAGACCAAAGTAGAGCTTTCTGGTGATCATGCACAGTCCCACGTTTGCAGAAGATTTATCACAGCATATCGGCACAAGCACTTCCTGCTCGTTGTCAGTTATTTGGGCTTGTTTTGCAACCACAGTGCACTTGGCAGTCACTGAGTTGACCATGAACTCTTTAATATACCAAAGTATCCTAGAGTCATATTTTGAGATAATCTGTTCTAAAAACTAAAGCCTGATGGAAATTGAGTCAGCAAATCTGTGACAGAATGGTTGAAAAAGAAAAGGAACAAGGTGTTGCAATGGTCCAGTCACGTCCAGATCTCAACCCAATTGAAATGCCATGGAGGGACTTTAAGGGAGCTGGAAATAAATAAATGCTGCAAACCTCGATGAACTGAAGCAATGTTGGAAAGAAGAATGGGAAAAAATACAGAAAGCAATTACTTCATGTTGTTGCTGCTAAAGGTAGTTCTTCACATTGCTGAATCATGGGGTGAAACCAAGATTGCTGTGAAAACGTTCTTATTCATATAACTGTTTGTTAAATATGATTTACATTCCGTTTTTTCCCATTGGCATCGCTTTTCACTAGAACAATGATAACATGATAAAAACAATGAAGTCTCTGTGCAGCATTTTCCACGTTAATCAGATGATTTTAGATCAGTGAGGGAAAACATCTGATTTGGGACCTTTCGGTGTGAAAACTGCTCTGGCTGCAATGTTTGTTTGTTATGTGGCATCCGTCGTGGCACCTTGATGTTCCGATGATATTTGCTCTGCTTACCCAGATCTATTTTCGGTCCTGAGACATCTAACACCGTCAGCACACTCCTCCAGAGCCTCTCTGCCCCTGTGTGCCCACAGGTTCTTGCTGTGCTGTGTAACCATCCTGAGTTAACCTTTCCTGAAGGCACAGGGAAGCCCAGGCATGAAGCACTCTTTAGCATAATGAGTATGTTCATCAAAGCACTTCGTTGTGCTGGATGGGGCTGCTGGATTCACCAACGCACACACACCAGACAGCCCATGTTAATGTGTGTGTATGCATGTAGGTGTGTATGCGTTTCCTGCTGAGCTGGAAGCAGTGCCACAGGTGATGGCACTATTACACACACTCAATTACACACACACACAAGCATGATGGACCTCAGCGGAGGCTGCCCTCATTTGAGGATGAAATCATTTCTGCGACCAAAGTGTCATCTATAATTAATGACCATTTGTGTGTAATTTAGAGGGATCTCACCTGTGGCCCTGTCCTCAGCTCAGTGGGAGCACAAACAGACCCATACGCAGCAAAAAAGGTATAAACTGAACCAAACGCGCAGGCAAAAATGTGCACATAGGTAGCAACCTTTAGGAACGTAAAAAAATAAATAAACAATTAAGTGATGAAACTTTAACCTGTTCAAATTGATACTTATACATTAAGCTAAATCACATGCCCACCTAACTGAAACAAACAGCTCCCTGCTGATGTGCTGCTGATGTGTAGACCGTAGATAAATGTGTTACTAAAGTGCCTGAAGTCGTATAAATAATATAAAATCATTAATAACAGTATTGCTGTGTTAAGTTTATTTAAGGTGTATAAAAACCCTAGAATCTCTTTTATTTCATCTGTTAAATAGACATTTATTTACTCAACGATTTTTTTTTTATTAATGCACAAAATAAAATATTTAACTCAACCTACGAACACAACATAACCCAAAGCACTACCGCTGTTAACTTTGCTCATCTAAGTAACGTTATCTCGATTCAATTAGGGTTTTACGGGTTGGAGCATGTAGACGTCTGGACAGATACATTTTAAGGAAGCGAGTCACAGTGATGAAGCAACTGGAGATGATAGAAAGTCAAAAAGATTCAGCATCCTCAACCGGCGGGAAAAATGCTAGTAGTACCAAATGGGCAGGTTCCGAGTTAAACTTTTCTCAACATTGAGGCAAGTGACTGAAATGACTGCCAATAACCACAAACACCTGGACAAAAGTACTGGGCCACACCTCTGAATCTTTGAATTCAGGTGTTTTTAATACCATTAGCCCAGGTGTATAGCATGACCTAGCCATGCAGACTGTCTTTACAAACATTTGTGAGTTCACTGAAGTTGAGTGTGCTATATTACTGCATGAAGCAAATCTGACAAATTGCTTCTTGATATTCTTTAATCAACTGTAAGTGGAAGCATTTGAAACCACCATGGCATACAGACCTCGAACGCTCTGCTGACTCTGCTGGCTTTACAATCAGCACAGCTGTACACCAGCAGCTTTTTGGCTTGGGTTTCCATACAGCTCCTGTATGTGTAATGTATAGGTGGCCAAATACTTTGGCTGTATAGTATATATTTGAGGCTTTCAAAAGCAACCAGTGCTCGTAAAGTCCACTCCAGCAGCCGGTAGTGACAAAGTGATGCATGATGAGCAATCACTTCCTGCATCACTTCCTGCATCACTTCCTGTGTGTGCACATGAGTTTAATTTAACAATGAGAATTTTAAAGACATTGTGTTAGCGAGGCCTGTCTTTGGCACACAATTAATTTGCTTTTGTTTATTAACTTATTTGGTTTTTTGGATTCCAAGTGAAAATTTACATCTATCTATCTATCTATCTATCTATCTATCTATCTATCTATCTATCTATCTATCTATCTATCTATCTATCTATTAGAGATATTTCTATATCTACATAGACTCAGAAGCGTATGTTAGCAAAAGGACACCTATTGCTTCTGCTTCAACAATTTCATTTAAAATAAGTTTATGTCAGTTTACAATTGTCAGCATTCATTGATAAGTTAAGTACACGAGTAGAACCACATCATGTGTACAGCTGCAACAACATAGCTTTATTGTTTCATATTCATGTGGCCACTGAAATGGTGAAGCGCGCAGCTCTGCTTGCGTAACTATTTTCTGTGTTAACCAAAGAGATTTAGGATGTCTGGCTTATCATTTCACTCACAGCAATGCAAGATTTTATACATCAGTTTTATCACTTGTTTTTTGTTAAGAAAAACACACACACACCCTTGAATCCATTGCAGTGCAGCAGAATACCTTTTTCAAGCTGCTTGCTACATCTCTGAAGGCAAGAAGCTGCACCATGGGTCATTTCTCAAACTGCCATTCGGAGTTGGAGCACTCCAGGCAGTGTCATGTTAAACAAAACAGTGCATTGATGCAATGCACAAAGAGTTGGTTATGTCAATGTGATATTTATCACCTCTGATCAAGAAGAAATTAGTGTGAAAATAAGGTCGTAGATCATTGTGGGTTAGATTAAGTGTCAGAGGGGGGGCAAAAAAAAAATCAATGACCATGAGCTTCATGTTCAGTGTGGCCAGTCAAAAGTGCATCTAAAGGTGCTGTGGCCTCAGGACAGCAATGCTACACTGAAGCTCATCACCTATGACATCCTTTATTTGTAACCAAGCAGCGGCAGTTTTATAAACATTGTTCAGATTCAGGCTGTTTTGTTGCTTTCTCCTTTTTTCCCCTTTTTTTTCCCTTTTAGCTTGTAATGTTTTTCTAAAGCTCTTTTCTTTTTTCCTCTTAGTCACACAGTTTGTGTTTTCCCTCCCTCTTTCAGTTTGGTTTTGTGATTTGTCTGTGCAAATAAACCACACTTCAGTCACTCTGGAAACCTGAGCCACTGTTTTCTTTTGGCCTGCCAGCTGTACGTACTACAGCTGATCTGACATGTACACCGCTAAAGTTATTACTGCAGTGCACTTTGCATTGATACACTGCAGCTACAATCACAACAGAGGTGCTGCAGCTACTCGGAGAACTGCAAACCTGCTGCAGATGTTATTATTGCTGATGTTTGGGGTTTTTTTTTCATCCTTAAAATGCAAATTGCTCTCACCAGCAATATAATTTACTTCAAAGATGACTGCAAGGGTTCGACAGCATAACATCAGCCAACATTTAAGTAAATGGGTACTTTATGTTTGCTTTTATTACACTTAACATAATCCTCCTTACAAGCATCGTCTTATTCAAATGGTCTCCCTACTCTGGTCTCTCTATTGAAGATACTCCTCATAGTCAGTCTGTCAGATGAATCCAGCGTTTGGCATCGGGTAGCAGATAACAAATGACAGGACGATGTAGCCAATGAGATTCTCCTAATTATCTAATGACCAGGGACATGAGGTGATTTGTTGCCCCAATGAGCTTGTTAGGTTAAGTGGTGGGCATCGACAGGGCGGTCAGATGTTGTCTCTTGCTGTATCTCTTATTAGTGTGTTTTGCTTAACTGCATTTGACTGTAGTTTTTCGGGGTCACTTGCTATGAAAACCAAGAAATATTTTCCCTTTCATCATACTCATGATACAATACTCTTGGGATGTGATCCATTATACACACGATATGTTCCAGAATGATCATCTATGGAAAATCCCAGTATTTGTGTAACTGAAGATTAAAAATTACCCCCGAATAGGACTCACGTGGTCTGCTTTCCAGCTATATTATCTTATATAAGTTAATCAACTTTCAGTTACTTTAGGTTATGCAGCAGTACCTTTTGTTATGCTAATGTTATCATTTGTTTTTTCCATCTCCTACTCACCTTATTTACTTTTTTAAACTGCCATAGAAGTCCATATCCATATTTCGTCATAGGCCACAATACCAGAAGGAACATGAGATACTGTTTCCTCAACATTTTGCTCACGACGAAACTGTACAATAATAATGGATTGCATTATTCCACTATTCATTCACTCTTACATTCACACACTGGTGGAGGCAGCTACAGTTGTAGCCACAGCTGCCCAGGGGCAGACTGACAGAGGCGAGGCTGCCATATCGCGCCATCGGCCCCTCTGGCCATCACCAGTAGGCGGTAGGCTGAAGTGTCTTGCCCAAGGACACAACGACCGAGACTGTCTGAGCCGGGGCTCAAACCGGCAACCTTCCAGTTACAAGACGAACTGCCAACTCTTTGAGCCACGATCGCCCCCCAATGCATATTTCAGTTTCTGTGCTTTTATACTACTACTAATTTTGCCCCTCCCCCTAAAAAGAAATTATCCATTTTTTTATCTGTCAAAAATGAACCAAAGATATCATGTTTGTTTGTTTCTGCCTGTCTTACTGTGTGGGGTACAAGTTAGCTACAAGTAACTAATAGTTATGATAAGGAGTAGGATACAAAGCACTCTGAAAGCACTTTCTTAACCCTGAAACAATTAACACAATCATAGTGATTCATCAGATTTTACGCTGATCCCTCTGGAGTTAGAAACTTGTTACAACTTCTGTTTCATTACTTAGTAATTGTCCCCAGAAAGCAGATTTTGGTTTCTTGGTGCATCTTCTCATTACGATGTGTTCACATTGAATATTAAACAAAGTTTATTTATTTGGTTAGTTTTAAACTTTGGGTTTTATTCCTTTATGTCACAATATTCATATGCAACACTTCCCTGTGTTACTATATCACAACCAAGCTGGTGAATTTAAATGAGGAGTGATGTGAGGAACAATCCTGTGTTTGACAGCTAAGATGCTGATTGCAAAATGTAACAGTTGTATTTGTTATTCCACTTTGTTTTCTCACCGTTTTCGTCATGCCTCCATATGTTCTACATTTGCACATTTTGGAATAAGTGCAAGGTTATATCTCCAGTTAAAAATATACATTTATAGAAAATCTCCAGCTAAGTTTATGGCACTTTGACACAATCTGTGTCTGTTAACTCTCATTTTGTCAGTGAATGCAGTTGTTGTCTTCAAAACTCTTAATTTGCATTACTTCTAAATATGCCTAAATATGCCTTCAGCTACATCTGTCTCTCGCTCTGGTTTTGCTGTGTTATAACACCCAGCACGCCCCTGCGGGCGGTTTATCCTTCAAGCTCAGGTCCTCTACCAGAGGCCTGGGAGCTTGAGGGTCCTGCGCAGTATCTTAGCTGTTCCCAGGACTGCGCTCTTCTGGACAGAGATCTCCGATGTTTTTCCCGGGATCTGCTGGAGCCACTCGCCTAGCTTGGGAGTCACCGCACCTAGTGCTCCGATTACCACGGGGACCACCGTTACCTTCACCCTCCACATCCTCTCGAGCTCAACACAAATGCTACGGCAAGGAGGAGTCAGGACGCCAGGTCAGGGGGGAGATATCATCACCCCCACCCGAGATTGGGTACATAGCCCCAAGTGTGATAGGAGAGTTGAGTGCGAGAGGAACTGACCTGAAAAATAGGATCATGGCCAAGCTTGAAACCTGGATCCCCCGTAGCCGGTTACCAAGATTACGTGAAGTACCCTCAGAAGGTCTGCTAGATGATGTTAATGCAGCACTACGGGCAATACCTACAACCACGATTACCGACACTAACAAGCTGATCTACAATACGGCAGCAGTGATCAGTGAGATGCTTGGCTACAAGTTGAACAGCCACAAGGGGCAGTACCCTCCATGGAGAAGGAGGCTAGAGGGCAAGATCAAAGTAGCACGGAGAGAGGTTAGCCAACTAACGGAGTTGCAGAAAGGTGCGACGAATAAGGTGCCTAAGAAATACAGCAAGCTGTCCATACCTGAGGCCTTGGAAACTGCCAAGCAAAGACTCACAGCCTTGGCCAGCCGCTTGAGGAGGTACACCAGAGAGATAGAAGGCAGGAGAATAAACCAGCTGTTCTCCACAGAACCAGCAAAGGTGTACTCTCAGTGGCAAGGGAACAATAAGAGAACAGCACCACCAAGGCTGGAGACGGAGCAATACTGGAAGAGCATATGGGAGAAGGACGCAACCCATAACGGCAATGCTCAGTGGCTAGAGGATCTGAGGGCAGACCACAGCGACCTCCCTGAACAGGGTCCAGTAACCATCACAGTGGCAGATATCCAAGAAAGGGTCTCCAGTATGAAGAGTTGGACAGCACCAGGGCCCGACATGGTTCACGCCTACTGGCTGAAGAAGCTGACTGCACTCCACGAGCGTCTGGCAGCACAAATGAACCAGCTGCTAGTTAACGAGAGACACCCGGAATGGCTAACTGAAGGCCGGACGGTCCTGATCCCCAAGGACCCCAAGAAGGGACCGGTCCCCTCCAACTACCGACCAATAACCTGCCTCAGTACTACATGGAAGCTCCTGTCAGGCATCATATCGGCTAAGATGAACAGGCACATGGGTCAATACATGAGCGGGACACAGAAAGGAATTGGCAAGAATACCAGAGGCGCAAAACACCAGCTACTGGTAGACAGAACAATCAGCCGAGACTGCAAGACCAGACTGACCAACCTGTGCACTGCCTGGATTGATTACAAGAAGGCGTATGACTCAATGCCCCACAGCTGGATACTGGAATGCCTAGAATTGTACAAGATCAATGGGACCCTAAGAGCCTTCATCAGGAACTCAATGGGGATGTGGCGTACAACACTAGAGGCCAACTCCAAGCCCATAGCACAAGTCACCATCAAGTGCGGGATCTACCAAGGAGATGCTCTGTCCCCACTGCTGTTCTGCATAGGCCTGAACCCCCTCAGTGAGATCATTAACAAGACTGGCTACGGATACCGACTACGGAACGGAGCAGTTGTCAGCCACCTCCTGTACATGGATGACATCAAGCTGTATGCCAAGAGTGAACGAGACATCGATTCACTGATCCACACTACCAGGCTATACAGCAATGACATTGGAATGTCGTTCGGACTGGAGAAGTGTAGTCGGATGGTAACAAAGAGAGGGAAGGTAGTCAGAACTGAGGGGATTGAACTACCAGAAGGCAACATTGCAGACATAGAGGACAGTTACAAGTACTTGGGGATCCCGCAGGCGAATGGGAACCATGAAGAGGCCGCTAGAAAAGCTGCAACCACCAAGTACCTGCAGAGGGTCAGGCAAGTCCTGAGGAGTCAGCTGAATGGTAAGAACAAGATCCGGGCCATCAACACGTACGCCCTGCCCGTGATCAGGTACCCTGCTGGGGTAATAGGCTGGCCAAAGGAGGAGATAGAAGCCACTGACATAAAGACAAGAAAGCTCCTTACCATGCATGGAGGGTTTCACCCCAAGTCCAGCACCCTGAGGCTGTACGCTAAGCGGAAGGAAGGGGGCCGGGGACTGGTGAGTGTCAGCACCACAGTCCAGGATGAGACAACGAACATCCAAGAATACATTGGGAAGATGGCCCCAACTGACCGAGTGCTCAGTGAATACCTCAGGCAGCAGAAACCCAAGAAAGAGGAGGGAGACGAGGAACCATCATGGAAGGACAGAGCCCTGCACGGTATGTACCACCGGCAGATAGAGGAGGTGGCTGATATCCAGAAATCCTACCAGTGGCTGGACAAAGCTGGACTGAAAGACAGCACAGAGGCACTAATCATGGCAGCACAAGAACAAGCTCTGAGCACAAGATCCATAGAGGCTGGGGTCTATCACACCAGGCAAGACCCCAGGTGCAGGCTGTGTAAAGATGCCCCAGAGACAATCCAGCACATAACAGCAGGGTGCAAGATGCTAGCAGGCAAGGCATACATGGAACGCCATAACCAAGTGGCCGGCATAGTGTACAGGAACATCTGTGCCAAGTATAACCTGGAAGTCCCGAGGTCAAAATGGGAGATGCCCCCAAGGGTGGTGGAGAATGACCGAGCTAAGATCCTGTGGGACTTCCAGATACAGACGGACAAAATGGTGGTGGCTAACCAACCGGACATAGTGGTGGTAGACAAACAGAAGAAGACGGCCGTAGTGATCGATGTAGCGGTTCCCAATGACAGCAATATCAGGAAGAAGGAACACGAGAAGCTGGAGAAATACCAAGGGCTCAGAGAAGAGCTCGAGAGGATGTGGAGGGTGAAGGTAACGGTGGTCCCCGTGGTAATCGGAGCACTAGGTGCGGTGACTCCCAAGATAGGCGAGTGGCTCCAGCAGATCCCGGGAACAACATCGGAGATCTCTGTCCAGAAGAGCGCAGTCCTGGGAACAGCTAAGATACTGCGCAGGACCCTCAAGCTCCCAGGCCTCTGGTAGAGGACCCGAGCTTGAAGGATAAACCGCCCGCAGGGGCGTGCTGGGTGGTTTTTTTTTTATATATATATATATATATATATTAGGGGTGCAACGATACACAAAATTCACGGTTCGGTTCGGTTCGATACTTTGGTGTCACGGTTCGATATATTTTTTCGATACAAAAAAAATGTTCATGCCTTTTTAATTTGTCATTTATTAAAATTATAAATATATATTTTAACTCAAAAGTACAGTTTTTAAATTTAACCCTAACCCTTGTGCGCGTTTTTTATTTTGACAGCGAATGCGCACCTGCGGACCACTTATGTGCAGCCCTGGTTATTTAGCTCATCATGTTGCAGCCACAGAAATTCTTTTGTCCATGAAACCATAAAGCTGCACTTTCTTTTTGCCTCATAGTCTCATTTGTCATAACTTCTCCGTTTTGTGGTAAGCTTTTCTTTGGCTGTCACTTCTTCACCCCGACCTGTCTTATTTGGCTCAGCAGAACTAAAATATATATCCTCCTGCTTTTACACACGCACTCACATAAGCTCAGCGATTCTCTGCGCGATCAACCTCTCACATGTTTAAGCTTGCTGCGGGAGATTTCACTTGTCATGTTTGCATAGTAAGCTAACGATTAATAAGACGATGTCAGAGGAATTGGTGCACAAATTATCATCACTCACAGATCAGTGCTGTCATTGCAAAGTGAAAGCAAAAAAACAAGCGCAAATTCAAACGCGATTTCAATATGTCACATATTGACAGTGGCTCACCGATGCCAATGACATAATTACCCAGCTACATTTCTGAAAGAATGCAAAAGCATTGACATATATTTTTCCTTCCTACAATAGCCCAACGGGCAGGGTAGCCCGTCTGAAAAAAATCGCTAGCCCCAGGACGTCGGGCTAGCGATTTTGCAAGCCCTGTATCTGATTGAGGAATTACTCATCTTTGGAAAAGAGAGTTTATTACAGAGAAATGCCTCTTTCCAAAGTAAAAGCTATACTATCCGCTTCTTCTGGGCTATATTCTCAGCAGCATAAGGAGAATCACGTGCTAACAGCTGTCTAAATGACTCGGCTAAAGTTAGTAGCATGCTTGTTGTTTTTGTCTTTGCACTAGGATGATGTCGGCGTAAATGTGCAGTCATATTCATTGTGTTCCCACTAGTGCTTTCAGGTTAATCTCGTTGAAATGACCTTAACGCCACAACACGGCAAATCTCCGTTAACGAGCTACCGCCGATCGCCCCGTGCATGGGGCTAGACGGCCAACACGTTAACGAGCTAACTGCGCTAACACACTAGTTCCCACCCATGTAATTAAGCATTGCGTGGCACATCCAACATACTGTTTTACTTTAGTCCATGACTGGCTTACCTTCAGGGTCATACGTCACATGAAAACCAAAATAATTCCAAACGCCAGATCTGAATGAGAGTGGGGGAGGTCCATCTTGCAAGGAGAGCTTAACTTCTGTCTCGCTAGCTTGCCCTGCGCTCTTCCTTCTGACTATGCTGTCTGTGTTGAGCGCTCAGTGGATCTGCGCTCGACAGTGCAACCTAGGCGGAGTAGTCGAACGCAGATTCACTGAGCGCTCAACACAGACAGCATCGTCAGAAGGAAAGTTGATAAAATAAATTACAAATGTTGTATTGTTCGATACATATGCGTACCGAACCGAAAGCACTGTATCGAACGGTTCAATATCGATACGAATATCGTTGCACCCCTAATATATATATATATATATATATATATATATATACAGCAAAACCAGTTTCAGTACAACAGCAGTAAGAATGGAAGGTCCAAAACATTGCATGTAGTGTATCTGGGTCCATTCTCTGCATTAACCACAAGATTTGATTACGCTTTTCAGAGTAGCCACCTTCATTTGTTTATTTGCAAATTTGCACAGATTTTGTTTATGTGTTCTCCTGGGCTTTCCCTCTCGTCTGGCCAGTTTACAGACTCATGATGACAATGGTGGTGTGGTGGTGGTGGAGGAGACGTAGGAATGTGTTATGTAAATTCTCCCAGCATGGCCCTGGTCGTCCTTATACCTCTTACCACCTTCCTCTGCTTTCTTCCCTCTGCTATTGACCATGTTGCACATTATAAATCAAGTGTACCTTGCTAGTACTCTAATGAAAGCTCATTTATAAAGTGGCTAAATGGTCCTGACAAAAGTCCTAATGAGGAAATCAATAATTCAGTGATTGTTGCTGTGCTTATACTAATACGTTCCTCTTGTAGTGCTTTGATCCCAGCTAGGAGAGTAACATTTGTTACTGTATTCAGTTCTGCTTGTCAGCATTGTTGTAGTTTTTTTTCTTTCCTTGAATCTTTGAGATAAACGATGTCCCGTTAGAAACATCAAAAGCTGTCTCACATGTTCTTCAATATCCAATAAACTTCTTTTTGATGAGGAAAGAGTGAAGAAATGTAAAAAATATTTTCTCTTGAATTGTTAATATGAAACATTACTCTGGTATTTGCTCGGCACAAATCACTGTGATTAATGAGAGGTTTGATGTTTTTATTGAATTGCTTGCAATGACCATTTTTTCTCCACCATCCCACCATCTACTGCACTGAAGTACTTTTCACTGAAGTCGCCAGCAGGAGGTTTGGTTATTTGCCAAAAAAAAAGAGAAAGTTGAGAAGAAACATGTTGAGTAATTTACCTCATAGCATGGTGAAAAAAGTTAGTGTTGACTTATTGTAAAGCAGTAAACAGAGCTGAATGTAAAAAATCTATGACCTAATTCACTGTATTTGTTTCACAGTGTCATAACCTGTTAAGCAGTTATTTTTATTAGTATCACACTCACATTAGCAGTGCAGTGTTTTACAAGTTTTCCATGACTGTCTTAAAATAACCGCTTCTTTTACTCCATCCACATTGCCCCATAAATATAGTCATTGTGAAGCTGCTGACCTGATCTAACAAGTTTGGCTTAAAGAAAATAAGTTCAAAGATCCAGCCTCCTCTAATTGCATGAAACCGAGCTAGTGATCAGTAATAGTTCTTTCAAGTCTTGTTTAAAGCAAAGTTGATGAATTCTTCTTGTTCAGGGGTTTAAATTATTAAAGAAATAAAATAAATAATGCAGTATTCAAATTATCCTTGACATGCAGTTTTACTTTCACCTGTTTTACACAAAGATGCACATATTAATGTTACTTTATTAATGAAAATCAAATTACAATTACAGTTTTATTTTATTTTTGTACCTGAGAGAAAATACAATACAGTATAGCAGTGTTTGGACAGATGGTGACTCACCCCTGCAAGGTCATTGATCATCAGCCTTAGGGACTGGAGTGTACACTGTAGGAAGCCTGTGGAGCAGCACCCTAGTCCTCTGTTAATTGCCAGGGCAGGTAGATTACCCTCTTATGCCCCTCCCTGCTCCTTAATGTTGGGCACAGCCACCCGAAGTGCTCCCTCAGATGCCTCCTTAACTAGCTTTGAATTCAGTGATTAATGAAACACATTATACTTCTTTTGGATTAATGGCTGTGTGGTTTTAGCAAGCTGTAAATGGTAAAAGTACATTTCCTGTGTAGATTAAAAGATTCTTTTTCAAACACGATTCAAGCACAAACCCACCTTTATGGAGTGGTCTTCTATTTTTTTATATAATCCAGTATAGGAGACTAAAGACAGAGAGCACAAGCTTCAGATTTTGATGTGGGGAAAACACTTCCATGTTTCCTTTTTTCTCGGTCCCTTTGCAGTTCCTGTTGTTTTGTTTTTTTTCAGAACAAAGAATAAGCTGTGGTACTTTGAGTTCGGCACGTCGGAGACCTTTTCGGCCACATGTAAGAAGCTCCACGACTTTCTGGAGGTTGAGGTAACTCAAACCATGTATTTTGTTTTTGGAGACTTTTCCAAGAAAAGAAACAAAAGCAAAAGCATATATTTTGAAATTTGTTGCTTTGTAACTTATTCTTCTTTATCTCAGCTCTTAGATACGAAGCAATCATGTATTCTTTATTATTAAGGGTATTTCACTAGCATTCAGGTAAGAATATTGATGTCATTTAAGATATTCTCGTCTTCTGCTGCTCCATAAATAGCACTAATGTATACTAGTTTCAGATTCACCCAGACAAAGTGTGGATGTGTGAAGGCTATCTGTGCACCTCCCCACCCACTTCTCACATAACCTTAGTGTAACACACAGGTAATTAGCCCTACACGACCCTGCTGTGTGTGATATTGAGTGATAATGAAGATGGTGTCTATACAATTCATCTTCCCTCTTCTCAGAGCTATCCACACAGTGCAGAGGTCTTCATTAATTAGGGCTGAGTAGTGCTTACATTACTGAAGAAGGACAGGTAGGGAGATGATGAGACATCCCTGAGTCATAAAATGCACCATTTAGAGTAATATATAATACAATATTTCTGGGTTAACACAGAATAACTATAAGGACACTTGCCCCTTCATGCTGGGCTCTTTTAAACATAATTAAAATGAGTGCAGGATGGGTCAAGCAGTTAGTACAAAGTGTACTTGTGTTTTAAAGTTAAAACAACCAGCTGCTCTGGTTCTCTCCCATCTTTCTAAAATTCTGATTCCTAGATCTCTACTTAATAAGATTAAGCATATATTAGCTATGTGCCTAAATTAAACCAAATAGTGGAGAGGAAGCAGAAACTAAAACTTGTCTTACCTTAAGAACACTTTAGAAATAAAGATTTGATTTTAGGTTATAAGAGTAATATTTGAACATCTGGGTTGTAATTGAGCTTATTTCAACTCTATTTTTCTAATAAAGTAGTTTTTATACTTTGCTGAACAGTAACTGAAAACAGAACTACACAAAGTGGACTTCCAGTTCATGGATTGAAAAATTTATATCTTACCTTCTCTTTCAAAGATGACCTCCCTGTGCTTACTAATATTTTTAAGAGCCGTGTCACGTTATGGCACAACAGCAGCATTGACACTCTGGGGTGAGAACTGGTTAAGAATCAAAGGTTCGTCTTACTTAGACAAAGCAATATATTCTGGTTTAGACATTGGGGAAAAACACTGTTTAGGGTTCATCATCTTATAGATTATTTCAGTATCAAACTGTAGTACAAAGCTTGTGATGAAACGGATTGTATCTGTCCTTCTCTTTCTGTGTTCTTTTAAAAGTGTGATGGTGTTACTCTGGACCTTAGCAGTATTTCCTTGGAAGGCATTGCCATTCTCAACATTCCCAGCATGCATGGTGGCTCCAACCTTTGGGGTGAAAGCAAGAAGAGGAGGGGCTACCGCAAGGGAGGAAAGAAGGGTCAAGACAAAAGGACACCTGTGCTCGACCCCAAAGAACTCATGTTTGCGGTTCAAGGTAGCTCTGACACCCGAGTTTTACGGTTGTTTACATAAATGCTGAAATCATTGTGGTTAGAAAGCTTAATTACATTACAAATCTAAACTCACAGAGAAAATGTGTTATTGCTAAATAAAATGCTTCAATAACCTGTGTTATACTTGGCTATGTGGCTACAAAGCCACATTTAGCAACATAGCTTGAAGGAGCATGTTGTAGCCTATTGATTTTTTGGTAAGTGGCCACTTTGGTGTAGTATATATTCCGGCTCTAAAGTTCAGACTCTAGCTGCTGGGCTGGGGTCTGCACACACTCAGCTTTAGCATCACTCTGGGGGTTTTCATAATCTTTGTGTTAGCATGTTTTCTGTGCACATGCTTCCAGAGTGCCAACGTAGTGTTAACAGAATAATGTGGCTGTGTCTGTCTGTGAAGCATTTCGTATTTGCATTCGTCCTTTCATTCAGTCAAAATAAAAGTAAGGTTCATATCCCTATTCCTCAAAGCTGTAGACCACTCCAGCATTTTCCTCCTCCTGCACACAAACTTAAATCAGCTGACAGTTTTGGAGGGTTTTTGTTGTCAACCTTGTGTCCAGATATATGAAGAAGATGTATGAAGTAACACGAGTAACAAAATAACTGACTGAAAAATGTAATGTGATTACTATAACACACTATTTGGGAGTGGTTACGCCCACTATTTTTTCAATAGCTGAACATTTCTGGCTAAATCTGTCGGCATGTTGTAACGTAATTGGTGAGTCATCAACAGCAGTCAAACCTCTGCATGCTACATACCATGGTTGGTTTGCTCTGTTAAACAATAATAGTGCAAGTTAAACAGCTTTGACAGTGTAGGAGGTTCTTCTCCCTGAAGCCCACATCAGACACTAACAGTCTGTGTCCTTGCTCCTATCAGACAGATCAAAGACTAAACTTTGGGCCAAACTTTTCCTGAGCACATTAATATTTCACTGATGACAAGGTGAATCACAGCCAGCAGGTTTTGTTTGCAAAGAAGAGGTACAATCATGTCACAGTTTGGAACTGTCATTTGTGTATTAATGGTCTGTGTGGGCACCAGTGGACAGGCTCTGTTAATAGGAGCTGACTGAGTGGGGTGTTGGGCATACCCCTGAATCCATTTACGTCAAAAGGAAGCCCATCAATGGGAATATATGAATGAACGAAACACAATGAGTCAGCTGCTCTGTGGAAACTGGTGAAATTGTGTGAGCCGCTTTAGGGAGTTAATAGCAAAGGGTAGAAAATATCCAGAAAGCAGAATATTCTAGTACTGCAGTGAAAAATTACAGACAATATAATTTTTCCTTCAAATACATAGTAAGAACTATATATATGTGGCTTAATATATCATCACTGCACAAGTGTTTTCAGTTATTGTAGTCCTGTTGAAAGGGAATACAATTTAGTTTTACTTTTTGTTAAGCTTTCATATCAATATGCCCCAATTTTATCCATGTTTACAACATAGCTTGAATGACAGCTAATCTGTTCTTTATTGAAATAATTTTATTACTAATAATTGCTGTTGAGTCTTTCTAAATTCTTTTGTAGACTCACAGCCGTGAATTCTGGATTTACTTGGCTTTTGTATTTTATTTCTATCATGTCTAACTGTGCCTGTTCAGGTGATGCACAGTATGTTTTTTAGGTTTCCTGCTGAGATGGTGTGTTTGTACCTGGGGATGAAGTGGATGTTACAATCAGTGTCTGGCTTTGAGACATGACGAGCCAGCAAAGATCTCCAGACATGGCTGCCAGTGATCCCTTATGAGACTTCACTGGCCATAGCACAATTTCTGGAAAATAAAAAGCCCTCTGTGAAGCACACTATGGAGCATTCATTCTTTTTAGTTGTGATTCAATTTTCTGTTTCCTTTGGTGCTGTTTTGCCTTTAAAGATGGTTAAAGGTGGCACATTTTAAATTGGACTCTTTTTCACAGTCACAGCATTTATTGTGCAAAATGAATCTGTTTTATGTTGTTTAAAAAACTGAGAAAACAAGTGAGAGACAGTGAGGAAGTAGACAAGGAAACACAACTCAGTCCGACAATAAATAACCCATAAAAAAGTCATTCTCCAGTACATTAACATCACCTTTTTGATGCTTCGAGCTGAGCATTTCCGTCAGTAGGCTTGCCCTGTAACATACTCTGCTGTGTCATCTTGGATATCAAACATGACCATCATTTAGAAAAGAAATGCAGTGTTGTATTTAATAAGACTTCTAATTTGCAACCAGGACCGTAAGATTATCATGGACATGTTCACCGATGGCAGTTTTCTCACTGACTTCCATACAACCAGACTTCTTTTTTTGGACGACCCCCTGCTGACAGTTAGAAAAATCGAGGTTTAAGGATTTCAGTAGACTTCAAGTTAAACCAATGCAAAATCATAATAAAAAGGAACCATGTGGCACATGTGCACTGTGAGGGACACATTTGATCAATGCAAAGCCCAGCTTTGCTATGATGAACACTCCATTTATCCCTGAAAAAAAATCAATCACTTCTGTGTTTGTATTTAAAAAAAAAAATAGAGGCCACAGTCTAAACCTGGAAAGGCACTTAGTGTGAGTGGGGAGTATTTCCCTTTGTTTATGTGTGTCCATACCCATTTGAGCCTGTGTATTGATGCGGGTGGGTGTGTTTGTGTTGTCCACCTGTACTGTATATCTTAGAATAGATGCCCTTGTGGAAGGTGCCCTCAAGGTGAGCAGCCAAACTTGTTAGATCAAGAGAACAGCGTATTTAGAGGTAAACACACAGGAGTGCATTAGCCCAGAGGGGCAGAGGGTGACGCACATGACTGTTGGCAGAGATCATTTTTTGTCAAGTTGTATGTGTAGTTGCATCTGTGTGTGGATGGGTGGGCTGGTGGGTGGCTAGGGGATGAAAAAAAAAAAACCCTGACCTTTCGGGAGCTGTTAAATCGTCCCGCTGGTGACGCCAGGAGACAAGCCCCTCAGGTGGAAGGGAATGGCTGCAGAGTGAATTATTTAGAATAGGGGCTTCATGTGTGGGTGGAGGGGTTGATGCTTGGGACTGATCCCCCGTGACAAGCCCCATGAAGCTTTCATTGGAGGATCGGCCTCCACATGCCCTCCCTCCTTGTTCCGCCATTCCTCTTTAGTTTTACTTTCAGCAGATCGGCTGCTGGTCCTGCTCTGCTCCGTCACTGTCTGTCTTTTATTCCTCTGCTCTCACCCTGTCGCTCCACATGTGTCAGTGCAGCCACTGGCCTGGACAGGTAGTTGTGTGACAGTGACAAGGACGTTGTTTCTATTCTCTCTCTCTGATGGGAAGATGTGGCTAAGATTAAAGTCGCAGTGTGCTGCTTTTTCATGTCCCATACGGACACTGGTTCATATCATTGTTTCATTCACTATCACTTGTAGTGTTTATCAATTTGAAATCCTGATTTCTTGACCTACGTAAGGGACATTGATTCGAGATTAGATAAATAAGATGATTTGGTTTATATTTGGCCATAGACTGCTTATCATGACTTTTTATAAATTGGCCTTTCTAATCGGTTAGGTGATTCAGTTTTTCTCCCAGTTTATCTCTGAGAACATGTTGGTTTTTTACTATATTTAGGCGAGTGTGCTTTGTATTGTAGATCCAGGTGAATCATTTGAACTTCCCGTAAATGGAATAATTGATGGTGATTCAAGAAAAGAAAAATGGAAATTCACAAAAAAAAAACCCACTCGAGATAAAATATGATTTCAGTCCATTAAGACCCTTATTGAAGTCGTGTGTCCTCATTTCTTAGAAAGAGATGAAAATATGTCTAAATTTAAGTTTTGCCTGAAGGCCATTTCTCCTCCAAGACTAGTGCTTTTGTACTATTTTGCCATATTTCATGACATTTCATGGAGAGGTGGAACATGGACAGATTAGAAAAGATTCTGATCAGAATCAATTTCCTTACAATTCTGAGACAGAGGATAGCTTCTGTAATTTTTTTTATCATTTTGAAAACTATTTTTTTCAACTCTTAATTTGAAAGAACAATTTTTACCTGAAGGTTCATTTCAGGCTTTTGTAAAAATGAGACCGAATGCTCCTATCAGGAAATACAATACAATTTAATTTGTAAGGGTACGGGTGTGTTGAGTTTTAAACAGTTTCATTATTCTGTTTAGTTGTGCCAATGGACATATTTTAATTTCTTTGGACTGTAGATCCAGGCAAGGTATCAGCATCAATGCAAATAAGTGTACACTGCAAGGCACTGGAGTGTAAGAAAGTCGGTAAACTCATTTTCAGAAAAGAAAATAAACTTAAGTTACAGTATGTCAAGTTGTATATTGCGGGTGAACAATATACAACTTGATACATAACTAACATTAATGATTTGTCACAACCTTAATATACTGCATCAGCATCTTTACTTTTAAATTAAATATACTTGATATACTCTGGTGTAGCTGACTTTAGAGTAAATAAACTTAGAAAATGTAATTTTGGAAACTTATTTGGACCTTTAAATAAAAGTACTTATATGGGAGACAGATGTTGTACAACATCAGAAATGTAGCTCAGCTCTAACCACACTACTTTTCTAGAGTACCGTGCAAAAGATTTGAGCCACATCGCATTTCTTTACATTTTACTAGGACACGCCCTCGGCTGTGTTTTACAGATGGCTGTAGACATTCACTATTGTACCTCTCATCTTACCTCCTCCATACATTTGGATTCATCTCATTTCTAATGGGGAGTCAGTGAAGAGCAGATAGATAAACTGAAGGCCTATATCAGGTCTTTATTGGCTTTCAGATGCTGTTCACCTGTAGATAGTTGGAGTGCTACTTCTCCTTTTGTCCTCTATTTTACACACAAGAAGGCCTGAAAGCTCTAAAAACAAAACAAATTATAAAGAAATGAGTGATATACAGGACTGTATGTCACTGCAGCAACACGATTTACAAGAATTCACAAAATAATAGGCTCGTTTTTTTCATCAGGGTTGGTCTTTAATTCTTTGAGACATCGTAAAAGTTGTAACTAAAAGCAAATTTGTGTCTGTGAGTGTGTTTTAGTGTGTGTGTGTGTGTGTGTGTGTTGGCTGCACAGGGTCCTCCTGCCCTTCTTAAACCAGCACAGCTACAGCCTTTGCATTCTTTCCCAAGCTAAGAGCTCTAGAGTATAATAGATCTTTGTAGCTCGGGGCAAACAGGAATCCCTATCGCTTTGGTGATGCTGTCCATCATATATGTCACCATGGGCCTGCATGAGCCGTTCACATCAACGTGAGAAGTCACGTGACGGGGGGAGCAACTTTAAAGCTCAGTGTCAGGGAGGTCAACCTGCTTTGGATTGTATGTGTACACACTCTTCCACTCCGACCCTGGAAAGTGCTGCACTCAAAGTCCAGCGTTGAGATAGGGGCAGACGCATGTCCATCACCATGGTGACAGCTGGACACCATAGCTCGGCGGCGGCAACAACATCTCACCGCAACAGCAACATTGCCCACGACACTCCTTCAGGAAACCAACACGACTCACGTACACACGGCATTGCGGGGCTAACACGCTCACACACACCGAGTGCCTAAAAATGGGTCTTAGTTTCAATTAGTGTCTGTATACTACCAACAGCGAGGCAGCAGCTTCTTAATTTGTGGAGGGATGAGTTGATGGAGAGTCGGAGGCAGAGCGGGCCTCCGAAACAGATGGGCCCTGCGTGACACTGGGCTTCCAGCAGGGGCAAAATCAATGCTCATAACTGAAAAACAGAAGAGAAATTAATAATTATATTATCACAAGATTGCTTTGCATTGCCGGTGCAATCTAATTAATAGCTGTTTTGTTTGTAGCTTGTTGCCTTTTTTCTATCTTTTTTTTTAAACAGTGAATATTAAATATTTCAGCAACAGAAGGCAAACTCTGAAGTGAGGAACATCACATGTCATGTTCTTTTATTCTTCCTCACCTCCTTCTCACTTTCCTCTTCCCCTCCTCGCTTTTGTACTTTGTTTCATGTGTCTTCTCACTCCTAGTACGAGTTTTTTGCATTGTTTACCTCTCATGTGAATGGTAGCTACATTCAAAAGCAGCAGTGATACTATAACATAATGAGGACAAAACTTGGCTGGACTTTGCATGGTTAAAAAAGTGTTTTTTCTTTGCTTTGTTGCTTTTGTTTGCTTTTGTCTCAGACCTGTCTGACCAGCTCTTGGAGGTTGTGGGACTCGAAGGAGCCATGGAGATGGGTCAGATCTACACTGGCCTGAAGAGCGCTGGACGACGCTTGGCACAGTGCTCCTCTGTGACTATCAGGTCAGTCTTTAACAATGTTTTGTGCCTGTTTCTTCCAATTATTATATTGTTTTTAGTTTATTATGGTAGCAAATGCTATGGCATATAAGAAAAAGCATAAAAATGCTACGAGTATAAATTAAGGTGATGATTTTTAAGCATCCTGGTGCAGAATGCTTTTATTTGGTTTTATTGTGAAGATTTGTTACAGCATGTTTTCTCGTTCTTCACTTACAGAACCAGTAAATCCCTTCCAATGCAGATTGATGGTGAACCTTGGATGCAGACTCCGTGCACTGTAAGTTGAACTGCATTTCCACAAATGGTTCATCCAAACTAAAGACAGTTATATGCCAATATAAAGTAAATTGTAAGGGCAGTGAAAGAAGAATCGAGCAAAGTATTTTGTAATCTCCATTTACAAAAAAAAGATTTGCAAATGAAAAAATATTAATACGTTTTACATATGGAATCTGCAGTCTGACAGTCATATTGATGCTTGAGAATTTTTCCAACATGTGGCAATGAGCATCCATGACTCATTCTGTAAATTCAAGTTTTCAAAAAGTTCTTTGTTTGTTTTTTATTCTGAGCTTAAAGAGTAACATCAGACTGTTTGAGGAACCTCTGAGGAAACACATAGTTACTGTTGTGTGGGAGATCTTGAGTTCTACTATGAAAATGCCCCACACGGGCATCATGAAGATAAAAAACAAAAGTGAAAAGTTAAATGCTTGTTAGGTGAAAAACAATGGTTTTGAAACCACATCAGCTATTTAACTGTATGCTAACAAAGCCTGCTCTATTGCAACTGCATTATAAAACCAAAACAGAAAACTTATCCCTTGTCTATGCATCTGCATATTCATAAGAAGGTATTGGTTTATAGACATTATGGTCTAAGATGTTAAGATGTCCAGGAGTCATTAATGCGACCCACCTTAGTGACTGATTAAATCTTCTTTCAATGACTTCTCCCATATGGAAAAGAAATAGTAAAAACTTATATGATTTACTCCTGAAAGTGGCCACTTTCTCATTACTTTCATATATTGTTTTAGTAAGTATCCAACACATACAAGTTTTATTATAGAATTTTTCAAGGGATCTTATATCTGTTTTCACTCTTGTATGCTTTTCATACAAGTTTCACACAAGACAGATACAAACTTTAAAAGATTTATATATATCTTATATATAGCTTTCTGACAAACAAACCAAAAGCTGATACATGTTTAAAAAAAATATCAAATATATATGCTTTAATATTAAGATTAATATAACAGTTCAGCTGTTGCTGCTTTATATTCTAGTGCATTAATTTATGATAACAAATTCTTAATGATTCAAGTCTTATTTCTTCTAATTTGCTCATCGTCTAGATCGCAAACGTGTACCTCGATAAGTGTTTTCTCTCTGTCCAAGTTGCTCGTTTTTCAAAAGGAAACTCCTGAGTTTGCGTTGATTACGGTTGTGTTTAGCTTTAATTAGAACACCACTGCAGATGAAGTGCTGCCGAGATTTACATATGGATCGCCCAGCCATGACAAAACAAGTGGCCTGCAAGTGCTCTTGTATCTGCTGGCACAACTACACAGAGCAAAGTTGGGCTCTGACGATACATAATTGTGCTGCAATGATTTCCAAGGAAAGTTTTTCATTCTGTATGTCTGAACTGCATCTGAATCACTTAACGCGTTAAATGCCTACAAAAACATCACACTTCAAATTGGATGTTGTTCCACTAATTATTAACAACAGCAGCTATGCAAATGCATATCAGTCTCTGCATGCATACCATGTTTAACACCATAACCATTTAAGATTTTAAGCTAAATGCAGCATGTGTCACTCTGATGAGTAGATCTAAAATAACTGGCACCATATTTCCAAATTTGATTCTGGTACAATGCACCTTCATTAGGGTCTAAGTAAAATCCCCCCTCGGTTTTCTTAATTTGGATGATTAATTGTGACCTGATAGCTCATTACATCCATGCTTCATTTGAGCAAATTATTTTATTTTCTGTCTAAAAGCCATATTGTTCCATGGGCCCTTGAACCACATAAATACTTAATCCTGCATTTTAAAGAAACAGAGCTTGATTACCATCCAAATTTATTTCAGGTATCACTTTAGATCTTTTTTTTCTTTTTTGGCCACTGTCTTGTCTGTAAAGACTATCATGTTTATGGCAAAGTACTTGATAAACATTAACTTCAATCATGTTTAATGATGGCAGAAAGCCCACAAAAGCTAAGTAATTGCTCCAGCGTCAGAGTGCAAGCACAATAAATGGCATCTTTCCTTTGAAGTGAATGTGGTCCTTTGAATGCAGATGGTAGCATTTCCCCTCCCCATTACTGCGTTTAGACTCTTAGTGCAACTCTATAATGATGTGCTTAATATGACAACCCTTGATGGTTGATATTTGGGGTTCCATCGATCTACAGTTGCAACTCCTAAAAGAAATTGCATCATTGCAGGCAAACAGGATATTGTCAGATAATATAAAATTCAGTCTTTACAGTAATCCACAATAATATGTTATCGGAGTCACTAACCCCAGGGATTCTCAAAGTTTGTTGTAGTCAGGACGTTCAAATATGCATTCATAAGCCACTTGACAAGAACCCATTTGGATGCAACATCCATATGGAGGATTTTTTTTTTAATTGTTAATGCATTGCTGAATTTGCTTCTGTGGGGATAAAGTGCTGGGTATAATGAACAGTGGATAGAGACATTATTATTTCATGGGGATAACCTTCTGAGATTTAAAAGAAAGGTAAACATAATTCAAAAAAGTCATTTGTTGATTATGGAGGCACTTTCATTTTATAGGTAAAAGTCTTCTGTAAATGAGCTGTGAAAACTAAATAATAGTTTAAATACCATTGTTTTTGTTGTGTTTGTGTTTATTGTTGTTGATTGTGGCATCACATCAATATATATATGAAGTATAGCTGCTGTAAAATTATCGAATTATGTTTATCTGAAAACAAGAAATGTCGTACAAAAAACCCCCCAAAAAACAGACCAAACAAAAAAAACATAGTTTCACAGTATCAGGAGCTGTTTCAAAAACATGTGTGACATGGATTGTGCACTAAAACAATTAAATACAATAATAACAAAAATAATTAATACAGAAAGAAAATTCAAATTTTCAAATTTCAAATTTTTCAAATTCAAATTTTTCAAATTCAAATTTCAAATTTGTGCTTAAATCAAAAGATAAGTAGACTATATTATGTGTTAAGTGTTATGTGTCAGTATTTTAGCTTACAGTCACGTCTGGCATATATATTTCAGTGGTTTAAATCTAAATCAGGGGTGTCAAACATGAGGCACGTGGGCCAGAATCGGCCCATCAAAGACTTCAGTCTGGTCCGCTGGATGACTTTGGAAAAAGTCAAGGAGAACAGAAATTTTGTACTTTAATTGTTTTTTCATAGGTTTACAAAGGAGTCTAAACCTTTTCAGACTGACTGATCCTAAAGAGTTTCTTTTTCATCTGTTTTGTGTTTTATCTTTAGCCAACTGCACTTATATTATACGCAGGTTCTATTTAAGTCATTTCTTGATTCAGAATATCATAGGGCCTGGGTGTGGTTAGTATTTTTTTGGTTAATAAATGAAGTCATCATTTTACAAACACAGTTTTGTGTTTACTTGGGTTGATTTTGTCAAATGTTAAAATTAGTTTGATAGTGTGAGCGATGCAATTATGACACATATGCAAAAAACTAAGAAATAAGGAAGGGAACAAATACTTTTTCACAGCACTGTACATAGCAGGCGTGCTGGAGTAAACAAACAATAAGAGTGGGTGAATATGGCTTACAACACTTGGCAAAGCAGAAAGACAAATTGACAAGACATCAGTTTTTTTCATCGTGGATTAAAGAGTGAATGCTCCCTATAAGCCAGGCAGCATTGGGAAAACTCCCTTTATAGTCTACTGTATAGTAAGCACTGAGTGATTTCATAATGCTACTGAAAAATGCTATGTGAAGATGTTAACAGACAGCTTAAAACACATTTCCTTTCTGAGCTAAATCTCAGCTCTCTCTTTTCTTATACCAGATTGAGATCGTTCACAAGAACCAAGCTCCCATGCTAATGGGACCACCGCAAGGTCGAAGCTTCTTCTCTTCACTGATCAGACGAACTCGCACTGAGAGCAAAGACTGAACCTTCAAGACCTCCGAGTGCTCACACACACCTGCAGGGCAGTAGTCACCGGTTGATCTTAGCTGGGCCTGTTTGTAAAGGAGCCCTTTGTCTGATTGATAGCCCAGCATACAGTAGCAAAGTGTAGGATCAGGATGTGTCGCCTGCAGCATGGAGATGTCACTGAGAAGCCCACATTGAATCCAAAGCGAGGCGAGTTTAGGACTGACACTTTCTTCTACAGTCTGTGGTGTAATTTCGCTCCAAAAATATTGAAGCTATTTATGGAAGTTCACTTCTGTTCTTCTATTTTCTAAACTTCTGTTTTTATTTTTGCTGTTGTGCTCTGTGCCATGTGTAACAAACCCACCGCTGAATGTGTTTTGTGAGATGTATTTATTTATTTATTTATTTATTCATATTTAACTGCTATTGATGTTTTCTAATGTTTTATTTTTGTATTTGCATACCCCTGATGCATGATGGACAGTGAAAGAGGCTGGTGCTGTTGGAGATGACATATCTGGAGTTTGCATCTGATTTTTCCCAAAGTGTTTAGTAAAAAGTGAAGTGTCTCTACCCGACATCTCTTCTACGCTTCAGTCATGAATGGCTTCAAATAGTGCAAAGACAGAGAATCTGCTTTCGTTTCATGTTTCCTGCAAGTCATCCTTGTCATGTTTTGATTGGCTGTTTTGCTTCTCCGTCAGTGGAAAGATTAGGAATGATTATTGATTGCTCATAAAAAATGCATGACACTCTTTGTTTTACGTTGCACGAGAGATTTCGAGACAGTTTTACCAGATCTGTGCACACTTTCTGTTGCATGAGTGACCATGATCTCTTTTGACACTTATGGAAATTGATCATTTTTGAATCTGCATCTACAGCACAGCTCTGTTTCAACCACATCATCATTTATCTGCATTTTTATGGGATCCTGTGCTTTCTTAACAGGTACTCAGGCATAATAGAATGAAAATCTTTGAAAAGCCACAGAAAACAACAATATTTATCTTGTATAGTACAAGCACTTGTATAGTTATGTTCACAAGAAGCAGCTTGACCTTCTATGGTAACTCATTTTTTTCTGATGTTTGTTGATGAGGGTTTACAGTCCGCTGCACAAGTAAGCGTCCATTAAACAGTGAAAGATCTACAAACTTACTATTGACATTCATGTATATACATTGCTGTGCAAATTCCTCATTTCTTTATATTTTGCTTCTAAGTATCCAGACTGTCTTACAGGCTTTCAAAGTTTTCCTTTGGATATTGGCTGTTTTTACACTCATTTTCAGTCCGGTCCAATTTTAAGAGGATTTTTTGTTTGTTTGTTTCTTAAGCTACTTAACACAGATTTTTAAATCACTCAGTGTTGTCTACATAACAGACAAGTTAGCAAAAAGACAGTTTTAATTTTTAACTTTAGCACCTTGTTAATAGCATGATCCCATTTCTTTAGTTGAATATCCCCCCAAAAAAGTTAATGCCAAAGATAACTTAGTTTACTGGCATAAAATAGTGTTTTGGACCAACAAGGGGATTATTAGCCAAAAATCTGGCTTATTTTAGCATGTCGTGCACTATGTCCTTAAAACAGCATATGGAAGTCGTGTCCTTCAGAAACAGCAAAAACACCTGAGTCAGGTCTCTTTGTCAATACAGACTTGACCCAGAGACCGGAAAGATGCATCTGGCCTTTCAATTGATCCATCTCCTTTCTGCAAAGCCCCATCATAAATGTTCTCAGTATGAAGGTGGCTATGAAGAAGCCATTCTTAAAGAAGGGAAACAGGGAAAGAAATCACAAAAAAAGTCTATAAATCAGCAGTAACAGGTCTTGTGGAGTTGATCCAAATGTTACATTTTGAGTTAAAATATGTTTGGAGCAGGTCAGGAGAGAGCAACCACAGTGAGTGTCTACAGGCATCTGTAATACACAGTGGAGGCTCTGTCATGGTTCTGGGCTGCATTTCAACCAGTGGTGTTGGGGATTTTGCCAAAATTGGAATTATGACCGTGCAAAACTACCAGCTGATTTTAATCCACCATGATGTACCATCTGGAAAGCATTGGATTGGCAAAAGCTTAATTCTTCAGCGTGACAATGATCCCAAACTCACTGCCAATGCAGTAAAAGTATACGTGGATAGAAAAGCACAAAACAAGACACTAAGTAATGGCTTGGCCTCCATAGAGCTCGAACCTTAAGATAATTGCAGCACTGGGGGATCATCTCCACAGAGAAGAGACCAAAAGGAAGCCAACGTCCAAAGTAGAGCTTTGAATGTCATTCAAGGAGCCTGGAGAACTATTCCTAAAGAAATATCTAGAACGCTGCCCAAGAGAGTTCAGAAATTCAACATGTTGGTAACAACCTTTTAAAGAATCAATACTGAAAATCAGTCACATTTTATAACAGTCACTAACATATGCACAGTTGCCATTTATAGATAGTAATTTCCTATGAGTATCCTCCTTAATACAGAGCATTAAGTGGCTGGATGGTATTGGTCTTATTCAGTGCTTTTCTGCACTAATTTCATTCAGGCTGACCAAAGACTAAAAGTACTCACTTATTCATATTCTGGGGACATTATGTTACAGACCTACCAGCGAGACACACTTGATAAATGCATTTGTTTTTATAGAACTTCACATTTGCATGTTTTGGGAAGAATTTTAGGCTTGACTGTTTCGGTCTTTATAAGTGCCATATGCCGGCGGAGACGATAGCCAAGGAGTCTCCCATGTCTTTTTGCTTTGTATTGTGTAGCGTTTATACAGTGAGGTTGTATTTTTGTACACAGTATTATTTATTTTTCTGCTTTTTGCTTCACTCTAGAACTCACACCATTTTGTTGTTGTCTAAAAAGAAATTATGCCTGCCAGTGTTGACTGAGAAAAGTGATGGAAACAATAAAAAAGCTTGTTGTTTGGCATTGTGTTCAGGAATTTTTTTTTAACCTTTTACTCCTTAATGATGCATAGTAGTCACATATTAGTCAAAAGATTGTTGGTATAACAGATTCAAATTCTACGGGCGTCACAGTTAGCACTGTTGCCTCAAAGAAAGAAGCTTTGAGGCAACAGCACGATTTGAATCAGTGCAGTCTTTATGTCCTCTCTGGTCCTGTGTTTCCTCAGGTGCTCCATCCTCCTCCAGAGACATGCATGCTAGATTAATTGATAATTATATGTATGACACAAATATGAGGTAGGCGCTTTAATTGCAATTATAATATTGTGTTTTCTGTATGAACAAAATTGACAAAAGGGCGACATAAATGCAAGGCTGTTATCGGTCAGGATATTGTCTCCATTGCTGTTTATCAAATTTAGCATAGCAGTGTATCAGCAACGGTCTACTGCTTGCTTTCACACTACTAGAAATGTTTAAGTAGAAGTTAATGATTAGAGTAGAATTAGCTAAATTACCAGCTCTGTTTCCACAGAGGCACAATGGGACATCATGCAGTCTTTGTACTAGAAAAGTAGCACTTTATAGAACACTGATGGCCAGTGTGACTAAGTTGGGTAATTTCTTTGTCACATGCAGTCCAACTCTGGGCAATACAGTTAGGTCTATAACTTTTGGGGCAGTTACACCACTTTTTGCAATGTGCCTCTGTACACCACCGCAAGGTTTGTGGCCCTCTCTCCATTCAGTTTTGTATTTAATAATTAAAAAGCATGTTCTACTGGGTTGAAATGAGGTAACTGCCTTGGCCATCGAAGAATAGGGTTAGGATCCCATCTCTTTGTCTTGAGAAACTCTTTTGCAATATGCTTTGGTTCATTATCCACTACACAATATAATAACACTGCCAACACTAATAGCCCAGTTCCACTGGCAGCTATACATGCCCAATGCCATAACATTGTCTCCACCATGTTTGACAGATGATGTCGTATTAATTGAGTCATGAGCTGCCTCTTTCCTTCTAGATGCCTTTTTCCTTCCCATTATTTCAGTACCAGCTAATCTTGGTCATCATCTGTCCAAAGTCTAATCTTTCCTTCCTGTTCTTCGGTGTAAGTTGTGGTTTTGACCTTGTTGCATTTTTAACATTCATGAAGGGATTTCATGATTGCAGACCTTGACAATGATACTCCCCCCTCATTGAGTGTTCTTGACTGGGCTTTCTCTATCCAGTCTTCTGTGGTCTTTGGGGATGTTTGGTTTTGCTGAACTGGCCAATTCCTCCATGTTTTATAAGAATGTAACAGATTCTTGACTTGGACACCACTAAAGTTTTTGCAATCTTTCTGATAGTTTTATTTTGGTCCCCCCCCAAATCTAATGATTCTAAGGCGTCCTTAACTTGCAACAGTATCTCATGGGACTTCATACTATGCAATAAAAAATACCAAATGCAAGTTTGACCCAAGTCCAGATCTTTAATCTGCTTAATTTGTCATGGGACAATGAGGGAACAGCTCTCAATTGTCCAATGATTCTGTGCCTATGAAAATGGGGCACAGATATAAAACATCTGTAATAACATTTGTCAAACCCCTTGAATTAAAGCTGCAAGTCTATACTTCAATCTAATTATGATCATTTAAAGTCAAAGTTCAATGAGGTGGTTTACAGAGGCAAAATTACAAAACTTTTGCTGCTAGCCAAAAACCTATGGACCTAACTGATTCTCTGAGACAATGGCTTTAGTTTCATTTTTGTGCCACTAGTTTGCAGCCATTTGTTTCTAAGCAAACCCAGATAGTACATGGTTTTTCATCTCTTTTCACCAACAGGGAGATATTGACTTGGAATTTGAATCTACATAACTCTAATCTCTGTATTATTGTAGAGTCTTTGCTTACAGCACCTGGAGACTGCTATACTATAGCAATCACTATTGCTATACTACATAAATAAAATCGAATTAAACTGAATAACTACTCATTTGTTAGTATAACTTGCCAAGATTAATGCTCATTCCCATTAAATATATTCTGTTCATGTTAGTTTAACACCCTGTGAATTCCTGATCTTCAACATTTGTTTTTCATCTTGCATCCTAGAGGAGATAGCTCTATTTCTCTCTCTCTCTCTCTCTCTCTCACTCCCATGTGAGTGATAGTGAAATTACTAGAATGTAAAAATGTTTGGCAATAAGCTTTCACTTGCCACTAATTTTTCTTCTTCTTCTTTTTTAATAGTACAAAAGAATGCAAGTAATGTTTCAATAAATGCTCAAAGAGGATAAGCAGCAAATGAAGTGGTTAACTGTCTTTATAATGATTATTCTTGTCCCCTATTTTTAGTCACCTCAATTTTGGCTAAATAAGTACAAGTGAAACACAGTGTAGTAATCTGGAGTAACTTCAGTGTCTTGAGTTTTATTTTTGAAAATAAAACAGATGGGGAAAACCCCAATTATATTCTTTTGGAGTGGCACTTGGTTTAGGGTATTGGCTGTCTCAGTGTCAGATGGGTAGACTCCTGCACTTGACCTGCGTTTCTCCATCCTCAGGGTGTTCAGCAGGAGTGACACAGTACTTCACTTCACATCCACTTCACCTGCCTGGTAATGGAACCCTGCCTGGATCCAAGATGGCACCAGCGTGACCACCACTGACTTCCGATATGCCCGTCTTTCAGTCAAGTGTTTGATGCACTGGTAAAGTTCTCTTTCAGGGTTTTATCCTAGATCTGTTCTGTATCCTGGCAAGCAAATCTATGTTGATTGTTATGCACCCAACACACATTTTTACAAATTACAACTTAGCTGCAACAGCGACAAAAAAGCATTCCTGACAGTGGTAATGATTTTTTTTTTGCCCATGACCTTCTTTCAAAAATAACGCCTGTAAGCTTTAAATATAGGTGTGCAACCAGGAAACTGCAGACATCCTACAACAGTCAGACCAAACAGAAAAAGAGATCTAAGGGGAGAAACTTATCAGATTCACAAAACAAAGTAGTATTTTATTCTAAAAAGTCTGATTCTTTAAATCTCGCAGAATATTTCTTGACATGTACAACATGTTCAAGTTTATTTATTGTTGTGATGTACATGCTGTTCTATTTAACTCAAAGCCACGGTGTCAAACTTCTTTAGTTCATAGACCACATACAGACAAATTTTCATCTTAAGACCAGTAAAATCATTTCATACACACTTAGAAAAAAATTCTAAGAATAAAGAAGTACATTCTGAAATTGTTCATCAGAGCTGTAGCCAAGATTTTTAAAAAGCTGAAACCATAAACCTAAGAAAGACATTCGCCATCCAAATCCCTTAAAAATGTGCCAGACAACAGAAGGCATTATTTTTTATTAATTTTGTTGTCATGTAATGAGTGATCCATTTATAGAACAGATGAAAAACAGCCTGAGATGCATGAGGAAAAATTAGAAATTCCAAAACTATATCTCAATGTTATGATTCAAAGATTCTGTTAAAAAACATATAAAACCATGTAACTTTCCTAATACTTTCACTCCAGGCTAGAATAATTCCAAAAAACAAAAAGATTTTTCTGTCACTGTATTGTTGTATTTATTGGCAGTTTTGGTCCTCGGGGCTGTATGTTTGACATCCCTGCCCTTAACTACTTTGGCATTGAAAATAATAGTTAAATTAAGATTTTGTTATGATAAATAACACTTGCTGGATGTCACATACTTAATATTTTTAGAGTTTATTCGGGCTCTGAGAAGAATTCATGGTAAATTGCGAAAGCGTGTTCATGCGAATAACAAATAAGTACCCATATGTCCAATACAAAATCTTGTTTTGAGTATTGACACCAGTGTCATCAGTTTAAGGCCTAAAAAGAGAAACATAAGCACATCGATATTCTCCGAAATGCTGGTGTTTGGTTATTTCACATAACTAACATTTTCTATGTATTGTTTAAACTGAAGAAAAGAAATGTACAGATCAGACGTAACCTGTTATTAGTATACATTATCACAGTGGCTTTTTGAAGTCATGCCATATTTTTTTCTATTGAAAGAATAAAGTGCATTTGCAACTTTTAATGTTTTAATATCGGTGTTAACTGCTAGTAACTGTACTGGCGAACCTTGGTACTGGTATTACATAATATTAAATGTAAAGCAAATGTTATGCTTTAGCTGTAAAACTGCACGATTAAAACTTTCCATGACATTCAGGTTTGGGATCTGGACTTCCCTCTTAATTTAAAATGGTTTGAGCGGTTCAGTGGGATTTCTTTTTTTTTTTTTTGTAGGATTTTTTTTTTCTGCCCGCTGACCTGGACTTTACTTCCAGGTCAGTGCCTTCTGCAGGTCTCAACAAAGTATCCCTTTACAGGAGAGGGAAGAGCTGGCGCTTCAGCAAGTCCCCCTGGAGGCTCTTCAAAACACCGTTACCATGGACACAAACTTGACCGGGAGAAGAGTGAGTGGTGTGTTTGTGTGTCTCACACTGTATGCGATTGCGAAAAAAAACGAGAAGGAGAGGGGGTGAAGACGTGCGCGAGAGGGCGGGGGTGTGCAGGTGCAGTTTGCATGTGTTTCAGTGTAAATACAAAATAGTGACACCAAGTTGTCATGAAGTTTGGTGGCTAGTTTCGGCTTAAAAACGCAAAAGTCCAAACTTAAACAAAGCGAGATGAGCGCACGACAATGTTGTCATTGACTTCGCCCGCGCTTACCGCCTGCAGCCGTGCGTGATTGACTGCCAGCAATCTGATCCAGTGAAAGACATTGACAACCAATAGGAAACGGAGTGCGGCTTGTTTCCATGGGAGGCCCCGGGAGGCGATGCCAAGCCGCTAGAAAGCAACACAGTGAGCGGGGAGAGGCGCAGGCAGCAGCCGGGACTGTGGAGATCCTGCAGCCGCTCTGTAGCTCTCAGCAAATGAAAGCGGCGCGAAGTTGGTAGGTAAGTACCTGCAGTTTTACACACTTCCTCTCATTTCTAAGTTTATTACAGAGCGAAAAACATTTTGGTGCGCCCTCTAGCTCAGCGCGCTGCTCGTTTACGCACCAACTTAACTGTACCGCATGATCGCCGGAGGTGCCGTCGGTCATTCCGGGCTCAGAATAATATCAGAGGGTTCATACACTGAATAAAACAGAGATTTAAACCCGAAGTTCTTCTCCTCCTTATTCCTGCTTCCTATTTATCTGCCTGTTTGAAGGGTGGCCGGACAGGAGACTGGAGACTTTGCAGATTGCTCGCCCGTTAAAGCCACAACAGTGCAGAATGGATGGATTTCACGATCAGCAAGTGCCTTACTATAACTCCAGAGTGAGTGATCACTGCCTCAAAAGAAGAAAAGTTGAAATGAAATCAGTTTCACTCATCCTTCTCTTCTTCCAGCTCCCACCCCATTAAGGAAAATACTTCATCTTGATTTTTTCTGCCTTTTGTACTGTGGATGGCTGTTCTCTCTAATGCATTCTATTTGTTCTGATCTCACCTCTGTCTTTCTCTCTGCTGCTGCCAACACTCATTTCTCCCTCAGGGACCATTTAAGTTTCATCTAATCATCAAAGATAAACAGCCAAACAAGGTGCCCATTACTTTACCCTGTGTTATTGGTTATGCACCATGTAACAACTTGTTAATTATGCCTGATAAGTGAAGCACAGACCCCTTTGCATGGGTCAAGCTTTAGAAGTGTGTGAGGCATTAATCAGAGGCTCATTGAGGCTCTTTCATTTGCTATTTCAGTTGCACATGTGATGCAGCCAACAACAGAATTACTGCTCCAGCAAGAAGAAGAAAAATTGATGAGTGTGTGTGTGTTTTCTTTCTTTCCCAAAAGCTGCAAGAAAAGACAACGAGCTGCGAGAGGCCAGCAAATGACAGAAAGAGAAAATTCATTAAGTCCGACCTGGCTCTGGACACTGAAGGTAGGACAGAGGGAGAAGTTAATTTCACGGCTTCTAAACATTTAGCAAAATTCAATTGGTTTGTGGCCACCTGTGCTGCTAACTACAGAATCTCAATTACAGCACAGCGGCCTGTGATGATTCTCACAAGCCTCTTTTCAGTGGTCAGAAACACAAATTGACTTGTTATTAGCTGCACACATGCCCAGTGAGCTCCAATGGCATATCAGCCAGTAATAGTGAATGCACTTGTTTCTGATACTTCTCTTGAGCTTTGACTGTTTTTCAACTGCCTTCAAACCTTGATCTCTGCCTCGGTTTCCCTTTCAGAGCTCTTCCAGGACCTCAGTCAGCTGCAGGAGACTTGGCTAGCAGAAGGTGAGTGTTTTAAATCTTGAGCAAAAAAAGGAGGAGAGATGGGTAAAAATGAATAGGTTGTGAGTGTTGGGGGGGGGGGGGGGGGGGAGGCTGCTGCCTGGAGTTACATGCCTAGCGTCGCAGTCCAATTAAAAGCCTGTGTGGAAGAGGCACCTTGTGTGTCATGCATACATTAGAGACTGTGAGCGAGGGGTCTTGAGGGAGACCGAGGAGGCTCTACCCAGAGAGTGTCATCACAAATTACCAGGAGAAGGCTCTCCGACGCTCACTGTCTCTTCTGCTTTTGGCAGGAGCTAACGCGCTGCACGCCAGCCGCCACTACCTCCACCTCCACCAGAGCTCTGCTGTAGCCTACCAGCTCTCTTACTCTCACTCACTCTGTCATCTCCTCTCTCTCCCCTTTCTCTCTCTCTCTCTTTCCCTCTCTCTCTTTGCTTCCTCTCAGCACACCTCTCTATCTTGTACAGCTGTACCTTCACCTTGTCTTCTTCAATTTCATTTCTTGGTGGCAAAAAAAGAGAGAATGGATCTATGAGAAATTTTTTTTCTCCGCAAACTTCCAAAACAGCAGCCAGCTCTCAAAGCGACAATTGATTTTTTTTTTTTTTTTATATTACAATTTTCTTGCTTTTTAAATTTATTTTCTCTAATGGCAAGACTTGCTCATTGTGGTCTAACTGAGACGTGATGCTTCAGGATTTAAGTGCGAGCGTCCTCTTTCCTCCGTGTCTGCAGCACCGAAGTTTTGGTTAGTGGTGAATATTGTTCACTTTTGCTGTATTTCTTTGTGCATGCATGTTGGACTTTTTTGTCGACATCTCAGAAAGATGTAACGTACCTTAATATTGCATGTAATCTCAAAGTTTATATCCAAGTAAAAAAATATTTTTACAGTAAGAAGTATAATTTGAGATATATGTGAAGTGTTTGCTTTGCTTGCAAACAGATGGTGTAAAGTTGTACAGTGTGAGAGAACACAACTGTTTTATAAAGTTGGATTTTGAAGTATTTTTTGCAAATATATATAAACCAGAACAATTAAAACAAATTCTAGTGTTTTGTCTGCAAAATGTCCAAAGCACAGGGTTAAAATGAAGTTTGTAAGTCACTTGATTACAATTGCCCCTATTATTGTACTAGACTATTATTATACTAGACTAATTCTAGACTTTGCTTTACTATAGCTCGTTGGCTAATGTATAAAGTGCTATATGTGTTAGAAACTCACTGATTTATGTGCATTTTTCATATAGTTTTAAATTAAGGTTTGATAATGAAATATTAAAATTGAAAATTTCGTAGAAGTGTATAAAACTGGAGTTGGAGTTATTATATTGTAATGCTAAAATGTTCTGCTTCATAATTTGGTTCATTTAAATACATTAACACCAAAAAGCATTTAGTCTAATGAGACGCTGATGTTAGTTTTACTGTACTGTCTTGTTTCATTTAAGTCAATCAAGTCATCTGCAGTTTGTGAATTTAGAATTTTTGTGTTCTGTTACCCGTTTGCAGCAATAAAAGGCTGCCTTCTTTTTTTCTAACAGTTCACACGTCGTAAAGCAATAATTCTAGTTGTCGTAGAATAACGTGTGCAATATAATTAAATAAACTTTAATACTTTTTTTAACCATAGGATAGAGTCGTAAAACATTTACTGGAAGAGTGTCGAGATGAATTTTTCGCTTGCTCCCTTTACGCAGCCAAAGAAGACTCAATCATTTATTCGCTCCATCTATTCTTTAACACATGTAAAAACGCTCGCAGTGCAATCCAAAGCTTTTAAAAAATGAGAAGTATTCTTTAAAACAGATATTGGAAGAGTTGAGCCGACTCGGAGCGGCAGCGAGGTGAGATGAGGCGTCGCGGCTCGCACCGCAGGGTGTGTAAAAGAATAAGACACGATTTTAATATTTCAGTATCCAAAGTGGGAAAAGAGACAGCGGCTGATAAGAGGTATTACTGTTAAAGATTACAGTTCTGCCTGTCATGGATCAATGTGATGATGTGCGCCTCAAGATTGTAGATTTAATGAATGACTTCCTGTCCATTAAGATGAAAAGGAATACCTTCCCATTTCTGAGATTTATTAGTTCAGGTAATTGGAACGAGAGGAGAAATTATGAGCGACAGACTGAATTTCCGACTCCCGAGACCCAAGATGTTGAAGGTTGATCGTTGACATGCGAATCTGTGACCTCCCCCCCCAAAACTACATCTACCTTCTTTCTTCCATACAGTATTTTAAACTCATTTTATTTATTTTTTTTGTCAAAACAACAACAAAAAATGTATTGTACTTCTCAGATTTTTTGCTTTAAGATTGTTTTTCCTTTTTCCTTTGTTCACGCACTGGTGTCTCTGCAAAATTTTTGTGCTGATAGCGTCATTTGTCTTGGAAATCGTCACAGGCAGAATGATAAATTTGTTTAAAACTCAGCCCTGCTTACTGCTGTTGCAGGTTTAGACAACCATTCAAATAGTCTCAGGCCTCGTGTTTACAACCTTCCTCTTCTTTACCTTCGCTCCTGTTTTCCTTCTGTCCCTCTCCCTCCTTTTTTTGGTTTTGTGAATGGCGGCAGATTTCCAACTCTGCCGTTCTCCCCAGGAGTTTGTTGCAGAGATCAGCTGGCTCATTCACAGACTGAGGCCAGTGACTCATCCATCCTGTACTTCCTTTTGGTCACAGAGAGACTGCCACCTTCTTTGTGTTTAATTTATTAATTTATTTTTATTGTTTCTCCTCTGTGTCCGCTGAAGTTTCGAGAGATGTTGTGGTGCTTCAGCTGATTAAGAACTTGGTTTTTTATTAGGAAAATTTTGATTTCTTTATAAGGTTTGAGTAAGTGTTTTCCTAACACTGTATCTGTTACATATTATTACATTTTCTTTAATTTATTACAAAAGTAGCCCTGTGTAAAATCTCCTGTTATGTCTTAATTGTTTCCCACCAACTTAATTCCAAAAGGCCAAAATAGAGAGCTGGTAGCTCTACTACACAAACATATGGAGTGAAGTTGCTTGTGCATATTTATTTTCTGGCGTCTGCACCCGCTTGACATTTTTAGAAAATAAGGAGCAATATCTCCTCTTCATCTGTTAATTGTTTACCCTCCTCAATTCTCACTTCTGGGAAGAGAAATAAACCCACGCTTGACCACATCAAGAGTGACAAAAAAGGAATATCAGTCATTTAAAAAAAAAAATAGGATCTCCAGACATGTCAAGGCATGCTGCACATACTGTGATAATGAGGATCCAGCTCATTTTGTTTATAAATAGATGTGCTAATGACACATTTAAATCTCTTTTTGCCTATCACCAGAGAGACTGAAACTTAAGGGACATGAAGAACTGTCACTGAGTGTAAATATGTGTTATATAAATATGTACATGCCTAATTGGAGCCCGAGTGGAGCAGGGCTTCATTATTTTAGCATTAGCCTGAGTGCAGGGGTGTTTGAAGCGCAGGTGAAGCTTTGGAGGGTTTGGAACAGACCTAACTCGGTAGGTACAGGTGGATTCACCAGTAGGGAAGAAGCCAATTAGATACTGTTAACAATGGGTGTTTGGCTGCTGGCAAGGAGCGAGAGCCGAGGCTGCAGAGCAGTCAATGGACAAGTCGACCTCAGGAAGTGAAAGTAGACGGTCAAAATATTATCTGTCAGGTATGAGTTTGTTGGAAAATATGACTCAACTGCTTTAGTAAATATCAGGGAATGTGTTAGTCACAGCAGTTCAAGGTTATTTAGTCTTTTGATTGCATCAGAATTGTCGTCTTGGGGACTTTTTGTCCCTTTTCAAGCCGTGAAAGTCAGATTTTATTTTCAGAAAGAAAAAAAAATTAAATTAAGCTCTTTTTCTACAACAAATCAAAAGTGTTTTTGCTGTTTTGTTTTCTCTCTCTCTTTTTTAAGGGAATGATATAGATATAAAATTGAAAAGAAGTGCATAGAAAATGGACATTTGAACAACTGGGCTATATTTGGATAACAAATGCGTAAAACGACTGAAAGTTTAAGAATGGATAAAAAAAATCTTTATTAAGATGTGTTTTTTTTAATTCATTAATTGATTTTAATTTGCATGATTATTTCTATGACTCTGAAGATTTACAGCATATTGAAATCTTCTGCACATTTAAAATGATAAACACATTAAAAACACTTTTTTAGGCTTCTTTTCTTTTTTTTTTTAACTGACAACAGAAGCAGGCAGTGCTGGGATTGGCCAAACTAACATCCCAGAGGACTGTTTGCCAGAGGACAAAGCTGTGATCAGTGCTGCGGTGTCCATCAACATCAGAAACAATCAATCCCTTTCTTCTTCTCTGCTCGTGTCTTTAGCTCAAGTTCCCGACAATGATGAGCAGTTCGTTCCAGATTTCCAGACTGAAAACTGTGAGTAAGAAACCATGTCGCTTTTCTCTGTGTCTCTTTGTCTGTGCATGTGTTATGTTTATGTGTGTGTGTGAACATCTGTGGCGTTTTTCTTTTTTTTTCACTCATCTTCACTGGTGTGTTTGTACTGGCGTAAAAAGCAAGTGACTGTGTGTGTTTTTCCATGTCTCTCAGTGCCCTCACCTTTGCTTGCACAAGTGCTCTCAGGAGAGCTGCAGCAATCGTGCAGGTCTACAGGTGCATGGTTTGGGTTGGGGGGTTATCTGTGTGTGTGTGTGTGTGTGTGTGTGTGTGTGTGTGTGTGTGTGCGTGTGTGTGTGTGTGTGTGTCTCTGTTTTCCCTTGTTGTTCTTGGGACCGCTACTGAGATATTATTGCACTGTGACTTATTTGCATAAGAAAACATCAAAATATTGTGGCTAACTTTTTTTTAGGTAGTTGAAGTGGTATTTTTAACTCCAGGTAGTCCAAACTGCTGTCAGTTGATGTCTGTTTTGAATTTTCTTTTTTAATAAAATCTTAAAAATATGCTCCTCCTTGACCTTTCCCCAAACTCCTTTTTTGTGCAAACCATGGAGTGTGGTTATATTTTCTAAATCAGGCGGTGTAATATTAAGTACTCCTGCATTTACTTGGAGGTTGGCTGGCCTTCTTTTACACTCCCTATCCTTCACTGGAGATTTTAAAGCATGAAAGCAAGTATGATCTGGTTTTTTGTGCTTTTTTCCTCCTTGCTCTACATATTTTATCCAACAAAAGGACAAATTCTGTTTCTAAGAATACTTCCTAAAAGTTTTAAAACATTTTCTAATGTCTGACAAGAGTTCATTTTTCACTCACAGTGATGAGGATAAGCTAGTTGGTCGTACTTCACCTGGCTGTATACGGTGGTTGCACACGGTGACTGGTTACTTGGCACGGCCCATTTCTGGAGGAAGTAGTGCCAAGGTGGGGACAGAAATTGAGTGAGTGGAACTCAGTGGGACCCAGATAGAGCACATGTCTTTCATTTGAGCCAAAATGCACATTAAACTGTGAGAAAAAATACAAAACCTCCCGGTGTCCTCAACACCCTTTAACCTGCAAATGAAAGTTGAACAAAAGGCAGAAGTTAGAGTTTTGAACAAGAACAAAGAGAGAAGGTCACATCTGACATTTAGTTTGGCAACTTTAATTGCATTTCAAGATTTAGTGGTCACAGATAACAGTTTGGTAAAATGAAGCTGTAAGAGATTTGGCATCAAGCGAGATCACAGGCCTTTTAACTCCATGTGACTCAGATCACAGCCTGAGATTATCGAGAAGGTTCCCGTTGGTGGGCTAGATTAGAAACCCGAGAATGGTTTTTCTTTCTTCTCACTTTATTTTGCCACGAGTACTCCTGCTCTCTGGAAATGACAAATCTGAGGGGATTTGCCTGGCTACAGGCACTTGACTTTAGATGTCCTAATCTGATTTGGCTTTTAATTTAACTTATGATTTAAGTTGCTCCAAAAGTGAATAAATGCGCCTTAAATCTAAACACATAAAACTGCATTAAACTAGTTATAATAGTCTAAAAAATCCATTAAATGTCTGCACTTTATTTGATTCGTTTCATTAATTTTACTTTTTATAATTGTTCAGAACGCTACAACACTAAAGACAACTGCTGTGTTAAAGGCAAAACATTTAAACTATGGGTGTGACTTAGCCTTGCCTAAAACCCAACATGGACTAGTGTGGTGTACAGTAGATAACCAGAGGTCACCAAGACTGTCCTGATGCCCTTCAGAGGTAGCCAGGGTGGGTGGCCATAGTGGCAGGAGACTGCTGACCATCTGAATTGTCCTGTTGGCAAACCTGCAGCAGGCTGGAGAGGCACTAACAGATGGCAGGAGGGTGAGGGCACCGTGGTTGGGCGCATGAGCAGGCATCCCAGCCGGCAGCTCTCCCATATGGGTTTTCACCAAGCCGAGAGATGGAGAGGCAAACGGTGAGACAGGGAGAAAGAAAGGTGAAGGTGAGGAGAGATAAAGCTGGAAGTTAACCCTAAAGAAAAGGCAGTGAGAAGATAGGGGCCGTTATGAAAATGGCAATATTAAATACTTTTAATGTCACCGAATCTAGTGAGAAATCCAAAGCTAACAGACAACTGATTCCACACAAATCAGTTACAGCAGCTTTTTCGTCTGTGAGCTCCATTGTTGCTCCAAAAACACTGAAGTGACTCACACTGTTGCACTGGGTAACATCTCCCTTTGTTACGATCAACGTGGGCACTCTCTGTTTTGTGTAAATCCCACATACTACCTCCTTGCTCCAAAAATACTCAGTACTGCCCATGTATGTGTTGTATATGTGTATTAATCTGAAAAAGACTGAGTCTGAAAAAGTGTTTGAGCCAAATTTGTAAAGGTTACAGTGCTTAGCCCTTTAAATAATTTTCATCCTATCCTCAATAGCGTGGTGAAAATAGAAAAACAATACATTATTTACTCAGATTTAAAAAACTAAAAATTGAATTTTACATTAAAATAATTCACAACAGATATTAATATGACAGTTGTGAATTATTAATGAACTTATCAAATTTGATTTAAATCAAACGTAAAACAAGCTAACAGTTAGCACAGTTAGCATTAGCCAAGATGTCCTATTTAGTTTGCTATCGATGTAAGCTAACTGCTACAATTAACAAGAAACATCTTATTTTATTGAGATGAATGTTTTCAAAGAAAATAAATGTTACCCCTAAATTTTTGTTCCTGTACTGCTGAAATAAAATTGGCAACAATAGTGAAATAGCTGTGATTTTATATTCCTAACAGAATAATAATAAAAAATCTGAAAAGAATAGGAAAGACATTTATTTTGAAGGCTTAAATATTGCAGCACATAAGCTGGTGTGTTCTGTATTTTCATGGCCAGACTCATCTTTCCTCATGAGAAGCTGTTGCAGCTTCTCTCAATGTCAACTTTGCACTCTGCGTCTATGCGACACAGAACCAGCATGTGAGCGGCCTCGAAGCGAAAGTGTCCTCAGGCTGAAGGAGGAGAGGAGAAATTTCTTTGTCTCAAACTCCAACACAGATGCTTACCATTAGCATAACTTAGCAGGGAATGGAGGAGTAGAGGAGGTGTAAAATGAGGCCACACGTTACCAGCAGATCTGAGCCTCCATCATTTAACAGCAAAGGCGAGCACCTACAGTAGGTGAAAATGGAATGGAAGGTTTTTCGCTGTTGCCAAAAGACCTGTATTTTTTTATGAATGGACTAGAGAAATATCTGCCAAACGTAGGCTCCCGTTCTGCCAAAACGCACAATTTGTACCTTCAAAGTTGACAACAGCCGGAGCCAACAGTTATCTGATAGTGTACTGAAAGGACTGGCAAACAAACGGCTGCTAAAATAAAAATATTCGAATTAAGTGTTGTTGGAAAATGCAAAAAAAGGTTTTTTTTATTTGCATGTGCCACGATGTTTAAAGGAAAGATTTCTGTTTAATCTGTACTGCAAAGGCTAAAGCAAATTGCCCAATGTTTAAGTCAGTGGTACAACGAAGAAAAGAACATTTGCATTCAAAATAGACCCAGTAATTGTTCTAACTGCCTCTTCTTTAAAACTGCCTACCATCTTAGTTAATCAATATGTAGATAATGAGAGCAATCAAGCAGTGATGGGCATGACATTCTGGACTAAAAGGGAAGTCTCTGTTTTAGTCAGAGGCAATGCCCTCGCTATTGATTTGTGTACCTTGGCACCCCGCTGACAAAATCTATTGTGACATTTCCATTTCTAATTTAATGCCCTGTGCTGCAGCACACATGAAGCCATTGTTTAGAGCTGATGTGGCGCTTACGTTTAACGGCAGCATTTTTATAGACGTTGTTTTAATGTCATTTATTGTTAAATAAAGAAAGAAATTATGGTTCAGCTTCAGGTGAGCTGTAAACAAGAAGCCGGTGGAGTCGGCTCTTAAACTAAACAAATTCATGTGTGTTTAATGTAAACTGTAATTAGCCTGACACTGATTGTGATCTTGACAGCCAAAGCTGAGGTATTGTTTTGAGTCCATAATCTCTTAACAAGGCTTTGCGATGCCAGCGTCAACAAAGGTCTCCCCTCAGGAAATGTCTCTTTGACCTCCGATCGATGACCCAGAAAAGGTCAGGCCCCCAGCGAGGGCTGCAAACAACCCCTGAGCTTTGTCATGCCGGGCCCGTGTGGCCCATCACCCAGGGGGCTCGACTGTGCGTCAGATGGGGTGTTGGCAGATCGACCCCTGCTCGTACAGCAGCTGTCTGTCAGCCGTGAGAAAACTCCTCAAAACATCCTTCTCTCTCAACTCCTTGTAGCCTCAGAGACCTTCTTGTATTTAAAAGAAAAACAGTCCTTAGCCACATATTTAAGTTTCTCTAGTACTCAAATATCTAAATGTTTGCACTTGAGTTGGACCAAGAGTTGATGGACTTTCTCCATTCATAATTCCTGGTTATAAAAGGAGAGGGCCATCTCTCAGTCTAAAACATCAATCAAAAATAATCGTCTTCAACCGCGGCTGGTCCTCTGTTGTGTTTGATAGAGCGCTGTGGGATGGCTTCGCTGTTGCTCTGTGAGCCGTCGCGGTGAGACGCGATTGGCGAGGCAACCTGAGCCTGACTTCATTCTGACTGACTGGCTTTTTCTTCAGAAGCACAGTCAATTGGATTAGCGTTGATCATGACTCTAGATGATGGGATGTTAATCAGGACTGATCAGGCACTTAACAGCCTCTCAGATGCACCGGGCTCACTGTGGGGCCATAGGTAGAGATCGCAGGCCCCCATTCAGATCAATGAGACTTGTTGTTGTCGTCTGGAACTTATTGACAGCCAGCTGAAAGCAGATAAAGCATTTATCGGAGCTCACCGCACACCCTGTTTCATGATTGTCATATTTCACTACCAGAGTCCCCGTCAGGAAAGGCTGAATAAATGGGATTTGAAGTGAGTTGTTTGTGTAAGTGATGGCCTCAGATGTCATATCCTTTGGCAGATGGATGCTTAGAAAAGCAAGTGTTTTTAATATATCCATCACGAGTTCTCTTAATTAGTGATGGCTTGGCACATTCATGCCTGCTTGTATCTGCACTGTAACATGACTTTTTCCATTGTGGGTAAAGCTGCTGTGTGCAGTTCTGAAATTTAATTGTATTTTAAGTTTTGAAATTGAATCTGCTGTACTTAAATAAAACAAGCAGTATTTTTTTTCCAGACTGTGATCATCTCATTTAATTTTTGTGAATGATCTGTCAGATGTAAATGAAGACAGCGGTTTTAGTTTTTATTCATTTATTTTTTCCGTCCTGTGATTGTACGAATTCTGTCTCAGGTACTTACAAGCCAATCCAGAAACAGTCTGCTGCTAAATGAACAAAAAAATAGTCACAATGTTAAAAAATGTTACAGTTTGACAGAGTGTAAATGTTAATTGTTCTTCCTCCTTCCCATCGTAGTGGCGTTCCACGGACTGCAGCTGAAGATCAAGAGGGAGCTGCACAGCCCGTGTTCAGAGCTGAGCTCCAACTGTAGCCAGGAGCGGCCCTTCAAACTCCAGTATGGAGAGAAGTGCCCGTACAGCATCAGGTGGGCTCCCCCCCACCGACACTTAAAACATCTTTTACAAATTATTTAAATGCTTTTGTACATGATACCTTTTTCAGATTTGTAAAGAAAACACAGAAAATAACATTTGGTTCCACATTCCTCACTTTAACAGAGGAATAAATGCAGGTGTGAAGGTTTATTGTAGGACAGTGATGACTAAATACTCACTTTAGCTTATCGTCAGTTTACTCTTGGTGAAGAATCTTTATGCTTTCTATACATTTGACACTTTTTTGGCTTTTTCATTCTGCATTGTAATTTTTATTTAACTGGAAATGACTTGCTAATCATTCCAAACTGCAAATCAAAGGACATCGAGATATGTACAGCTTTGGGTGGTGACTCTGAAGACATTAACGAGATATTTCCAATCAGAGGTATTTATGTGAGATTATGGCAGTCATGTTAGTTTTAATTGTCTGTTATAACTGAACTGAATCAGAGGGTTTCTGGAACCGCTGATTATGGAGTGGTTTAAAATGCCATTGATTCTAACTGCAGTCTGACATAAATGCCCTGAGGTAGTTTGTGATGCAGTTCTTCACTTTGTGACATCTGCTCACAAGGCTTCATAATTTATACAGTAAATCAAATCGGTTTAGAAAACAGTGAAAGGATAGTTGAGTGGGTAGGGCATTTGTTCCAAACTACCCTAAATACAGACATCTTAAGACGAAGCTATCAGTTAAATAATCCTTAATTAAAAAGAGTTTAAATCGTGTAACGTACACTGGCAGTAACACAGGCATCTTTGACTCTTGCTATTACCCCAGTGCCTATGAGCAGAAGCAGCCCACAGGAATGAAGCCCTCCAGCCCAGTGACACCCCCCTGTAGCACCCCTGTGTCCCCACTTCATCATGGCTCACCCACGACGGCCCCAACGCCCAAACCAGACAGGACCTACACCCACATACCGCCCTCGCAGGCTCTCCCTGATAACGCCTACACTATGGACCACAGGTACTGCAGCCTGCAGCCTCTTACATTTACATCACATTTACATCTGGTGATCTTAGCTGGCAGTTGTACCAAGGATAGATTACAATAAGGTCACAGCAGCAGATGCACATCTGAGTTTCTATTTTCATTGAGTGAATCCTCAGTGGGCGGGGCCTGCAAACGACAACTTTCCCAACCATCGAATGCCATGTGGTCATCACTTGACTTTAGTGCTTTGAAATAGAGCTCATTCAATAAATCAATAGCAGAATGGAAAAAACAAAACAACAAACAGACCTACTAAGTTAATTATTTCAAGCAAAAGATCTTTTTAGGTGTGAATTTTCCAGTTTAGGAGTAAAAATGTCAGATTTCTCTTATAATGTAATATAATGGATTTAAATGACACTTCCCTTGTGATTCTCAAATTCTTAAAGGAGAATAGAGTTAGCTAACATTAACATCCCTCTGCACAGTAACACAGTTGGCGGATGTGCACTGTATATAGAAAATACTTTATACATGAAACTTTTCAAAACAAGTTTTGTGGATTTTTAGAGTAATCAGGACACAAGAGGCATTTTACTTCTGAGTTACTCCCATGAGCACCACAAGCCAAGTGCCATAGGATAAACATGTATATTTGATTTTGGTTTGAGATTCTTTAATTCAATTTTCAGACAAATATTCCAAACCTTTCCTTTATTTTTTGCTTTTTTTGGTCACCTGTAGGCATAAACATAGGGGAAACAAAAAGGCAAGCACTTGAAAACATCATTACGGATTTCAGAATTTTCACTTCTATTATTGATTCATTGATTAGTAAAACAAAATGTACATGTTCTTGATTTATCTCCTTTTTGTCTCATCAAGTCGTTCACAATCAGGAGTCAGTGTCATGAATCCACTGAATTTGTCGTCTGTCTCAGATTTCGACGTCAGCTCTCAGAGCCTTGCCACTCGTTTCCCTCCCCGCCGACAATGGCTCGGGACGGCCGGCCCATCTACCACAGGCAGATGTCGGAGCCCAACATCCCTTTCCCTCCTCAAGGCTTCAAACAGGAGTACCCCGACCCCCTCTTCGAACACCCGGCCATGATGGGGGCCCCTATTCCCCACACATACCCAGCCGGCATGATGATCAAGCAGGAGCCGAGGGACTTCACCTATGACTCAGGTGAGCGATTTGAAAAGATTTCTGTTGTTTGTGCTCCTTCAAACTCCTCTGGTAAGTGAAAGAGCAGAGAAGTGATAGCTGCCAGAGCATTATCATTTCAGGAATGAGAGAAGACATGGCGGGAGGGGGCGGTTTTATTGAGTTTGCCCATTATTAGGGCAGGGGATCTGGTTGGGCTGTGTGTCTGTGCTGTTCGCCATTTCCTGTGGTGCTCTAATAGAAAAAAAGGAGGGGGCTGAGCCTGGTCACAATCCAGAATCTGCCCTCCCACGCTTGTCCGCTCCCTTCGGTTAGAGAGTAAAGGGACCTAATCATCAGCCAGAGGCTCTGTGGAGCCTCTGTGGAGCCTGAGGCTACCTCGGGACATGAATGAACATTCGCCGGACTGCCGGGTTCATTCAGAAGGCGACAGAGTGGACCCAGGAGAGGAAGAGCTGGAGGAGAGTGTGTGTGACCAGTCAGGGGGAAAAAGCAACCTCCAAACACCAAAACATGTGGTGCCTCATTCACATCTCTTTAAGTTACACCTGGTTTTCCTAACAGCAGCTCTGCAGTTTTTGTCATTGAGGAGTCAGGCAGCTGTGATTTTTGGTGTTTTCTCGCTTTTCCAGTGGCAACGTTACTTTGCAATAGATGTGTTTACCGAGTTTCACAACTATGTGGCTTCTAAATGCCAATTAGCACAACTGAAAAATGTATCAAAAAGAGAAAAAAAAAATAGAAAAGAAAAGAAAAACAAGGTTCGGTCCAAAATAACCCTGTTTTTTCACAGTTTCTTGGGTTTCTTCTGGCCTATTTGCAGCAATGTTATTTGCATCAACCATTATTCTCTTGTTTTATTCGGGTTTTTTGTTCGCAAATTTGGCCAAATACAGGCAAAAATTACAGAGCCCAAAATGACACTGGCAGCTTGATTTTCTCTTTAGTAATAACAGTCAATTCTTACATTTCACCGGGTGAAGCAAAGTGTTTTTTCATAGATAAATGAAATGGCTTTAACAATTAGAAGAATTGTTATTGATACAAGTAAACTGTCTACAAAGAATTGTGTGCACTCATAAAGCAAAAGTGGTGAAATACATTCGATCAACTGTTAAAATACCAAAAGGTCTTCCTTGTGTTGTGTCCACTACTTGGACCAAGATGTCCAAGAAGGAGCATCAGAGTGAATTTATTAGCAGCCACAGTGGGGCATGTTGACTGGAGCTGGACTGTTGAGAAGGATGGGAGGGGATCTGGTAATTTCATTAGCAGCAATTTCCTCTACAAGTCCATTACTTTGATGAAGCTCAGAGAAATGTTTATGGGTCTAAATGAAGGGCTTCAGTCTGTTTATTGAACATTCACTTTGCAGCCCATTTGGCTGTTTTTTTGATCGCAGCATCTCATCTGTGTTGTGGGAGGTTTGGACATATACAGTAAATGGAAGAGTCGATTGGACAATGTAGTAAATCCAACCGGTAAATGAAGGAAGAGAATTATGTAGTGGGGCATTTCTATCTTAACCATTTAAACCTACGGTTTAAAAAACTGCTTATGTCTATATAAAATTACATTTTTGGTTTAAGAATTATTCAAACCACAAGTCTTTATTTGATCCCTTGTTATAGCCATGATATTGATAAACCACGAGTGAGAACTTTTAAAGGTGCAGTTCACTCAAAAATCTATTTTAGTTGGTTGGTAGATCTTATAAGGAAAAGAGGTGCTTTGAAATCAACAAGGTGGGTGCGATTTAGGAAAAGGCAGATATTTCTAGAGCTGATATCTTTAAACCTGGCAAATTTGCATTAAAACGATCTAAACTTGGAAAAAAACAGAACCAGAGGAAGTGTGTTGGGGGGGTGAATTGTTCCTTTTTGACCCCAGAAAAGTGACCGTCTGCATTTTGCGCAGTTTATTTTAACATCAGCTGAAATGTTGCTCAAACATCAGGACTCAATGTTAAATATGTATAAAGTATAGAATCAGCGAGTATTTATCACCACTGAAGAACTGAGCTGATCTGTCTCCTCAGGCCAGTGTGGGCGTGGCCTGATGAACAGCGAAAAGCATCATAAACAACATCAAAAAGTGTTTGTTCACGTTTTGAATGTATTGGTAGTATATCTTGACTGTTTTACAAAAGCATGTGTTCATTTCAAACAAGTGAAGAACTCGTGAAGAAAAATAAAATGTGAAACAAAGCAAACAGCTTTGGCAGAAAACTGTATACTCACACTGGATGCAGACAGTCATAATAAGAAGCTGATTGAGAAGATACACGTCAACCGTTTTAGCTAAACGTGCTGCAGCTGCACAGCGAAAACGTCAAAGAAACTAACACCTGCAGGTCCGTTTAGTTTTGATCTCAGAACGTGTGTAAAATAATCATCATGAGCCCTCGTATTATGAAAAAACTTACATCGTGTCAGCTCCTGTTTTCACACGAGCGCTGTGTTTTATTCAGTTGTAAATCTTCCTCTGAGTGGAGATGCTCGGGGCTCGTATCGGCAGTGTGATATAGTGAGCTCGCCCGTGGCTGGAAGCCATCGCAGCGCTGATGCTGAAGGGCATTTTCTTTAATCAGAGCCAGTGGTGCATTGAGTGAACAGGCTTTGACTGCTCTCAGATAACTGAGATAGTGTTCTTAATGCTGCCTTCGGGCCCTTTAACACCCACTCTCATTCTTGCCTGGGTTTCAGCAGAAGTGCCTAGCTGCCATTCTGTCTACTTACGGCAAGACGGCTATCTGGCTCACACTAACAGGACTGAAGGTACCAACGATGTTACGTGTGGATGTTGTGGTGGTGCACGTATAGGTTTTTGCTTCATGTGATATCAAACGATCTTTTTTTTTCCGATCTTGTTTTCCAGGTTGTATGTTTGACAAAGTGGCGAGGCACTTCTACGACGATACCTGCGTGGTGCCTGAAAAGGTGGAAGGTGAGTCCTGCAGTGACTCTTAAAATGAAAAGTATGCCACGTACCAACGATTCTGCCCATCATACAATAACCATTTTGCCCCGTTTTCTGTAGGCGACATCAAACAGGAGTCGGGCTTGTACCGTGAGGGCCCGTCGTACCAGCGCAGAGGCTCGCTGCAGCTCTGGCAGTTCCTGGTGGCTTTACTGGATGACCCGTCCAACTCCCACTTCATTGCCTGGACCGGCCGTGGCATGGAGTTTAAACTCATTGAGCCAGAAGAGGTAAGAGACAAACAAAAGGCACTGTCACAAAAAATCGTATTTTTCTATATTGTAATCCTCCTTTAAAAAATCAGTTTTTATTTTTCATGGCTTTTATACTTAAGCTTTTTGGACAGTCTTAGGTAAATGTTGCATTGTATTTCACTACATATATTGTTCAATAAAATCTTTAAGAGGTTTACCTACTTTCAGCTACTCAGAAGTAAATATTTGCTGCTTTGGACCGTTTTATGTAATTACAACTTAAATATATTTGGTTCGTAGACTTTTGGTTAAAAAAATGAAGTGATTAAGCAGTGAAAGAAGGTAAGAAGGTAAGGTAAATCACTGCAAAACCAAATGAGGTCAGAGGTCAACGTGTGAATCAGTAATATTTTCTGCTCTCAAAATGCAGTAGACTTCTTTAAAAAATAGTTCTTACCGATCAGAAGACAAAGAGAGGAATCATTCTAACTGACAGGGAGCAAAAACGTCTTACATTTAAAAATATATATATTATTGCTTTTCTTTAACACACAGGTTGGGGTAAGGGTTTGGAGTTAGGATTGGGATCATCACAGACGATGACTTGGACCTCAGAGGGTTATATATTCTACAGTCCACACTAAAGCCAACCAAGTGACCCTGATGACCTGCTCCTGTTAAATATTTCACAGGACATATTCCTAAAAATATAACCCATGTTGGCGGTTGGGCCTTTTGAAATGGAAACAGAGGCAGGGTTTGTGTATGGCCACATCACACACAGTGGGGCTCAGTCACTGCTGGAGGATGAAGGAGGATGCAGGGTGCAGGCAGGGGGTGAAAGTGTAGAATGGAGGAGATAGATGAGTACCGGGCAGTGGTCCACGCAGCCCGATGGTGTCTAGAAGCACGAGCCAGCTGCACCTAACAGGGGGCCCCATTCATGCCATCAGGTGACCAAACGCATTTGCTTTGAGGCGCCGCAGACAAACGTTAGGTAGCGGTTTCTGCATTTGCAGCATGTCAGCGGTTGTGGGGACAAGAAAAAATGTGAAAAAGAAAACACAGTTGCATTGATCGGGGAAGGTATTATAGGAGATAAACTGTGAGAAACAAACAAAAATGAAAGTAAAAAGCAGAGTTTAAAAAAAGCAAGCAGCTAAGAGAATGCCGTGGGGCTGTGGGTTTGGACCGTGAGGCCGGGTGGCGGGTGGTCTGGTAGACAGGTGCTGTAACATCTGCTGCCTCCTCCGCTGGGTGTGTGACAAGCTCCTAATGAACACATCCCTGGTCAGGTCTGCACAAGCTGGACGCGCTCTAATTACTGTTATTAGGAAAATATGGATCGCTAAGTTTGTTTAACATTTTAGCTGCTGCAGCGTTCCTGTCTGGAAATCAGGGCAACCGTGCTCGTTTGTGTTAGATAAGTTTGCTTTCTGATAATGCTCTGTTTACTGACTGTCTTTATTGTCTTCATGTTCGTGTGTGTGATAAAGGTGGCACGTCGGTGGGGGATACAGAAGAACCGGCCAGCGATGAATTACGACAAACTCAGCAGATCATTGCGCTACTACTACGAGAAGGGAATCATGCAGAAGGTAAAAAAAAAAAATACAAAAATTGTATCAACCAATTATAGTTCATCTGTTACACTGAAAGGGATCCAAAACTGTTCACCTTTTTTCTAAAAGATTTTTTTGATGTAAACATAGTATGAAAACTACTCATTTGGCTGCTATACCTGGCCTGTGTTAAAGGTGCTCCCATTCCCCCAGGTGCCTTATATAAGGAAAAGAGTGTCTCAAAAATGGTGAAACAGCTAAAAAAGTTCATTTACACTTTATAGCTGAGAAATTGTAATTGTAAAGCTTTTTTCTGTATTGTGTGCAAAAATCAGTTTTTGCCAGGCTTGCGGCTCGTGTCCGCTTTACTAAAGTGAAACCCAGATATGTATGTTAATTTATCAAGTTATTCTTTGAATTAATCTTCATTATAGTGCATGTAGTATTTATGTAGTATATGTAGTAATGCCAAAACCAGATGTTTATAAACAGCAAACAAATGAGTAATAAATACATATATTTCTTCTTCTTTGCAAGCTACATATTCATTATATAAGGGAAAGTAATCAGTTACATCATCACCATCAAACATCACTGTTTGATGAACCAGCTACGTCAAAGTGTCCCTGCAGTAAAACAATTGTTCAGCAAAATATTTACAAAAACAATAGATGTGCAAATAATGACCATTCTTTTTGAGATCAGCTACCACGCATGTATAATTTGTAAGGATTTGAGTGTTATACAAATAATTTCCATAAGCTGTATAGATGTTGATTAACTTGGTACTGGACTAAGTTTCTTTCAGATCAATTAGTGCGTTTAGAGTTAGGACCTACACTGCATATGCTGTGATCATTGTCATAAGATTATTTATGCAAAAATACTTCAGATCAAGAGTAATGATTTTTTTTTTTAACAGAATACTGGATAAACACACTTTTCTGTCAGGTTTTTTGTTTCCTGAGGTATTAGTTTGACAGTTAGAAGCATCTCCAGAAAGCATTCATTAATAGGCCGGTCAGAAGAGGTTGAGCACTTTTAGGTGGAATTATACTTTGCTGGTTGGAGGTCAAGAACTGCTGGCCAAGTTTAAATAAAATAAGGAAGAAACAGCAAAGAAAACATAAATCTGCTCCTGAGATCACTTTTACCTCTGAGAAGCGATGAACAGTTTATAGCTCCTTTATTTTCTACCAAATCCACGTGTGACATAAGACGTTTAAAAAAGCAATCAGTGTCTCAAAGATAATTTTAGAAAACTTAGTAAAACCACTCTATATAATTTATTCTGGTGTTTTAAAATAACTCTTTTAATGGATAAGCTGTTTTCGCTTAGGTTGGGGATAGTTCATTTGTTTGAAGTGGGTTTGTATAAAACACTGATCCACAAAAAAAACAAACAAAAAAAAACAATACATGGTGGTTAGGATGCCCCAAAGCAACAAAGGGTACCAGCACAGAAGCTAAAGCCACGTGCTGCTGTGCTCTAGATCAGGAGCACGAAGCATTTTAGTCACCTAAAAGTAGTTTTTGTGCACTTTTTAAAATATTTGACTATTTAACGATTGGAGAATTGTCAAGTCATTGTATCCACATCAAAGCCAGCAGATACTATTTACGAGTTACTGGACTATTGTTGTCTCGTTTGGTTGGTTGGTATGTGTTAATGTGTGATGCTAGTGTTTTAATGGCTTAATTTAGATCAGATTCGATGTGTGAAAACGCAAAAGTCACACGGCATTAGTGAGTGGGGGCGGGGCTCCATGAGTCAGAGAGTATAATGAGAGAGCAGAGATGCAAATACTGCAGATTTTAATGAAGCTTTTTGTAAACAAACATCAAATGATATGGATACAAATGCTATTAACTAATCCTGTATCTTGTTTGAAAACACTTAAAGCTCAAAGCACCTCTTCTTTAGTGCAGTGTGGAGGCCAAAGCAGAATTGTTGATGACATTTGGAGATCAGCTTTAAAAGTTTAAAAAATGTTTTTGTTTTTTTTTTTAAAGATATTTAATCTTTTTTTTCCATCTGGTGGATTAAAGTGAAAGATTACACTCAGTCACTGTAGAATATGCTGTGGAAAAATGGTTTAAAAACAAGACCTCTCCGTCTTTCTCCAGGTGGCCGGCGAGAGATATGTCTACAAGTTCGTGTGTGACCCCGAGGCCTTGTTCTCCATGGCGTTTCCTGACAATCAGCGGCCGGTGCTGAAAACTGACATGGAGCGGCAGATCAACGAGGAGGACACGGTGCCGCTGTCGCACTTTGACGAAAACATGGCATACGTACAGGAGGGACCCTACTGCCAGCCGCACCCCTACAGCGAGGGCTACGTTTATTAACGTCAGCCCCACAAAACCCACACCTCCACCCTACCCTCCTCCCAGCTGCCTCCATCCGTACACATGAGACTGTCGTGTCCTCTAACTCGCAGCCGCTCGGGGAATTAGACTGAACACACACATGCAGCGGCGCTTCCCTTCCCCTCTGTCTCAAACACGTACACGTCCTTTTGCTCTTGTCTTTCTGACCGCACAGCAAGATGGAGAGTGCACTTTATGGACCGGAATGGCACGATGTTAGCCTGCCGGGGGCTAGCTATGTGATTGGCTTTTTACTCATTTATGTTTGTACATTAATGTGGGAATCATTCCGTTTGTTTGGTTGTTTTTTGAAGTCCTTATGATTTTGAGCATGTGCCGCCCTAACGAGACTGGACTAATTTACGGTCACTTTGATCTCCTGCTAAAGAAACCGTCTCATCTACACTCACAAAAGATGGCCATTTGTTTGACTGTCTTTCTTTTTGTCTTCATCCTGTACTGGAAACGTGTTAACGATACTTTTATGGTGAAGTGACATGATTATAGACTTGAAAAAGTAATGTGATTATAAAAGAGACATTTAGCTATCAGTGAGAACTGCCTCGCCACCGGTCTGAACACCGCACCTCTGTCCGTCAAGGCCCGTCGTCCAATCAGACTGTAGATTTCATCATGTAGGTGTTGTAATGACATAAACTCCACTGGATCCTCAGCAGCTCAACAACCTTGTGGGTCAGTAAAGATGAGACTTTCACTTACAAGGACGCACTCCGGGAAAAAAAAATGTCTGGATGACAAAAAAAATACTTTCTCTGCGTCACACGTGAATGGCCTGTGTTTAGGATCGAAGACAAAGCTACAGGCTGCTGTAAAATAAGTCATTCACTGTAAACAGCAGTGTAATGCGTCAGAGCAGGAGTCACTCATTCGTCCTTCAGGTGTTCAGTTTTTCAATGGATAACAGGTGAAAAGTGTATGTACAGTCGAAGTGGTTACAGCAGCCAGTCAGTTCATATTCAGGATAATGTTTGCATCCCCAGCTAAAAAACAAAAAACATCTGATTTCATTGGCACAGACAATAAAAAGGAAAAAAAAAGATATAAAATCGAATTTCTCCCTTGAATTGTTTTCGGTTTTGTTCCAGGTGAACGAGAGGTGTATATTTTGCTTAAAAACTGTTGCTTTGCCATTAATAGGTTGCTTTTTGGTTAAAAAAAAAAAAAACAACGTAAAAGAAATATTTAGAGTTTTATAATGTGATGAATAAAAATCATGGTATATTAAATTGTTCCATTGTATAATCAGGTAAATGCACATTTTGTTGCTGCTTCAAATTGTAAGTGTATTTTCTAGTCTCGAGAAAATGACAACAGGGGGGAAAAAAGAAAAAAAAAACAGTGCAGCAGCTATGGCCTGCTATTCTGGATTTCTCTTTATTTTTTGTCTCTTTTTTTTCCGTCAATTTCAGCATTAAAAAAATTACTCTGAATTTTGTTCTCAAGATTCACGTGTGTGGGATGGGATTGGCAATAGGAAAAATTCTGTAATAAAATAGTTCTGAAAAACAAAGTGATGAGCACTTCTCAAATGTTTTAATTGATCATAATATAAAGAAAAGTTTAAGAGCTTCAGTGTTTCTTCTCTTGGCAGTTTTATGTATTCCTTACATATGATAAATCTTTTTTTTTTCAATCAAGCTGAATATTTATCATGTCTGTCCCGACAAGGTCATAAATTTACAAAGTGGAAGTGGGAAAAGAAAACACCATAGCAGGTGTGTGTGTGTATGTGTGTGTAGACTAGCAGATTATAGACTCTTGTCAATTTCCAAGTTGGAAAGAAAACTCCCAATCACAAAGCATTTAACCAAAGTGACACCTGAGGAAAAATCAATGGCTAATTTAAGACCTCGCTTTTTCATGTAGGTGAATTGTTTCTGTCCTTTTGTGTCTGGTGCTGGCAGTAATGGAAAAAAAAAAACAGCAACAAAAAAAGCAGCAACACTCCCTTAAAGTTATCATTTCCTTTTGTAAGGTGTCACTATTGCTAAAAATCAATGACTAATTTAAGGAAGCATTGTTTAATTGGTTCCACTGATTTGAAAAATGAAAACGGATGTGTAAGTAATGAAAAAACACCACTTGCCTTAATTTGTCAGAGCAGGTTACAAGCCGAGCCTATTACAGTCCCCACGCTTAGGTTTTTCTTTTTTATTGATTGTCTGTAGGGAAGGGAATTGCCCTTAACTTTAAACACCTGATTGCTTCCCCGAGGATATTTAACAACATCTAATCCGACATATACAAAAGTAAAAACAGCAGTGCGGCTTTTAATATGATGAATGACGCTTCTATTTTGGGTTTTCCTCTTAAAATGGCACTAAACTGGAGTAAAGAGTGCTTGTTCAGTATTGAAAAAGTAGGTCAATGAGGTGAAGACGGGGCTACCTTTTTAGATAATTAGTTATATCCTGTGTATTTACTGTCTGAGCACTATAATCAAATGTAAATATTTTTATCAAAAATATTTCAGCACCACACTTCTGTTCTTAAGAAGAAAATGCACATAAGAAAATATAATCCAACATTTAATTTAAGCAGATTATTGGAACATGTAGACATTATCATTGGTGGTGGAGGAAAGAAATTAAGTGCATTTATTCAAGTATAATTCTTTGTACTTTGTATTTGTACTTTTTTTTTAGCTCTTTACCTTCTACATGTATTTACAGTCCTATCTATATTTAAAGATAACAGATTCCAAGTTGTTTATGCCTTATAGATGTAAAACACTATATGCTATACAGTGGTTTACAGTAACATATAAAACCCAGCAGTTTATGTGCAGGCCTGCTACTTTAACAGCAGGACTTTAACTGAGTGCATTTCACTAATTCAAAGATGGGTTTAAAGTATCTTGACATTCTTTCACTTAAAGGATTTCCAAGAGGTAAGATTCCTTCTGTAAAGTGCCGGACTACATAGGCGGACTATCCCTGAGCAGCTCTGTGCAAGGAGAACCAGTTTTTGCGTCAGAGGCTGTATGTGGTTTGACTGTTCAAATGAACTTCACGGTTACAGACCGAACACAAATGACTGTGGTTTATTCAAAGTCCCATCATTGAAATCCAATGCAAACACTTTGGTGCTTTAAATATGTGGTGAATTTTCCATGTGAGCGGTGAGCTGCTGGTGGGACAACAGCACTGCAGCATTTTCCACCTGTATGTCGTGAATAGTGTGAAGGTCACTTGCAGGATTAGTTGTCTTACACCTTTTAAAGGCATTCTGTCGCCGAGGCTGAAAATCGCCATGCAAATCCTGTTATCTGGCCCCAACTCAGGGAATCAGGGCCTCAGCTATCAACATATTTACCATTTATGGACATATGCTTTACATCCTGTGCCACCAGCCAAAACCCCTCCTCTGCTGCACTACCGGCTAATATTCTGTGTATCTGAACTGTGAATTGTGGTCCTCCCCCACTGTAACAAACAGATGGCCGCTCGATCTTGAGTCATCACAAACCCATTACCAGAGTGACTTGTCCTCAGCCAGGCTGCCTTGATTCGTGCCCGATGGCTCTCGCCAGTGTTTGCTCAGGCTCTTAAGTCATCCTCAGGCTTCACAGCGCACTGTGTTTGCTCAGGTTAAATGGCTTGTGCTGCCCCTGGAGTCTCCTGATTGGCTGTGACACTGCAGTGTTTGACAAGTGAAATGACACCGAGTGGCCCCCGTCGCAGCAAATGTGTTTGGCTGTTTGAAACAAGTTGGCTTTTAATACAGCGTGTTTGCACACCAAAAAGCCCTAAGTGTGTTTCTATCTGTGTTGCCAGGGTCTATCAGTGGCCAGACCAGTGAGCATAAATCATTCAGAGGTAATTCAGAGGAACAACAGAGGCTCTAAGAGGAAAAAGCAGGGAAATTATAAAGCCTCTATAATGGAGGCCCCTATTACAGCTGCTGGTCCAGTTTAAGACGGCCTTATAAATGGTTTTATTATCTAGGAGGCTCTATTTTGGCTACATCTGTTCAGAATCACCATTTCTGAGTATAATTCTGAGCAGTAATCAAAAAGTTTTTGAAACACCTTCATTTTCTTCAGAGGTCGTGATTCCTAAATTCAAAGTACAGTCAACTCTTTACTCTTGCATTTCTTTTTTTTTAAATCAATTAGAGAGCACTCTGCAGTGTGCTGCAGGACACAAACACACACACACACACAAACCTGGGTCATAATTTCTTTCAGTCACCGGGGCCGGCGTGCGGATCAAAGGTCTTGGAGAAGCTGCTGACTGCTGAAACAAGCGTGGTTGTTGTCTAATTTAACAAGGATCCTGTGTTTTTGGGAGGTTTCAGGCAACACCACAGGTCCCTCACTCATTACGCTTTTTTCTCTCTTGTTGATCGTCTTCCTGCTTCGAAACAGATGAAACACAAAAGCTAACTCCCCACCCCTTCCACCCCCCAACACAAAGACTGTGACAGTAATAAATAGCCTGTGTGATCCAGGTTTAGAAAGCTGTGAAATTGGATATTGAGATGCTCTCCGGAGCTGCGGGTCGGGAGTAGTTTCAGACTAGACTGTGGGAATCGTCTAATCCGATCACCCGGAATGTAAGACGGGCTAATCGCCTAACAGGCCGGGCCTCTTGTGCCCACGGGGCATTGGTGGTGGGGAATTGATGCCTTTCTCTTTTTAAAATGGGATTTATCAACTCTTTAGTTTCACTGAGAATCATAGAAACACTTTTAAATCTTTTGTTTGCCAGAATGTTGGCATATTTCAGGAGTAATTAACTGTTACTGTGCAACGGAGTACATTCTGTTCATGTTTTACAGTAGCGAAAACACTCCAAAAAAGGATTTTTTTTTTTTACTTAGTCATTTTCTTGAGTCCATGAAAAGCTTTTCTTCCATTTAAAAAGCTCCTCATAAATTCCATTCAAGAAATGATAATGCTGTAAACAAAATAAGTGAAACTACTTTGGTATAACGAAACAGATCCTTAAACCTAAACTAAATACCATTCTGTCAGTTGTAAAAGTTAGCAAAAACTCACAGTAGACCATTATCAGTACCCATTGAATAGAACATACTGCTCTACAGTCAATGTGTTTGTGCAAAAAAAATCATTCCATCCAAGTGAAGTAGCCACATGTTATGTTCTCATTTCGGAGACTCTATGAAGACACCAGCGTTTGTGCAAACAGCTTTGATCAGAGTCTGATGAAACCTAATGAAAGCTGTTTGCTGTAATGTTGGTGTCTTAATAAACATGAGAACACAGCGTGTGGCTACTTCATCTCAATGAAAAACTGGATATTGGACACTCCTGTTTTTCACTGTCGATGTAATAAAGAGTTGTTTTTCTGACTAACCTGACAAAATGTTCATATTTGCTCATATCTTCAAATTATATTTGTTTCTATCACTTTCAGGATAGCATATGTGCATGCACCTTTCACAGTACTCTGTGCAAGAATATATATATATATATATATATATATATATATACATATATTCAATGCACATGACATGTGCACATGTGGTGTATCAAATGCTTTGTAACTGAGAAAAACTCGAGTTTTATTCCTGGAAACTTATTTTGTCATTAAAAAGTTAAGCATATTTAGTGTATTTCATGACAGCCTGTTAGAGAGGCTAGTACTATCTCATTAGGGTATTGTGGTTTTAAGCCTCACAGAAAGACATCCCTCAAGACTTTTTTTTTCAGGTAGTATGCAAACATGTAAAATATCAGCTATCTGTGAGTTAGTTCTAAAAATATCAGCACTAGCAGCTTCCTCCAAAACCCTCGAATTGAGCCCTAACACCGTCTCTGCCTCTCTGGCCTGGCACGCCACCCGTCTCTTCACCTTCCACAATGTCGTTTGATCTCCGCGACGCTGTCAACGCCACAGATCAACCTCACGACAGACCTTGTAGCCACAGCCACCCAGCGAGGTGGCCAGCCATCTGTCACAGGGGCCTGGAGACCTTGGGCTGCAAAGGGTCCAACCCCCTCCCATGCACCCCACACCCCCTCCCAGGGCCCATTAGCTCTCCCTAATGCAGCCAGTGTAGGCCCTAACAGGCACAAAATGGACTGCTACTCATCCTCCTTAATTCCCAAATGAGTTCTCTTTAGCATATACATAATTCATTTCTTGAAGTCACTTACGGGCGTCTTTCACCCATTTAGCAAATACTCATGTCGGGTTTATCTTTTTTAGTTTAACAGTTTTCAGGTGCGTAAATCTGATCACAGCTGCTATAAAGAGAGATTAATCTTGGTGGGAAAAATAATCTGAGTGTGAAATACACAAGCAAAAGAGAGGTTGGATTTCAGAGTCATGCAATGAGATTTAAATAGCAAGCAAGGAGCCTGGAAAAGTATACTAATGTAGTCAGATGAAGATAGATAATACGGGGTAAATTTAGACCACCTCACATTCATAATACCTAATGCCCTTTAAATAGGCTTAAGAGGAGGACTAGAAATAGGCTGTGTTAATTAATTATTTTCACTAGATTCCTTCTTCTTCTTCTTGCTTTCCTTTCCACGGGCGTGTTAATTCTTTCTTGGCGAATATGTGGCAGCCATGTCAAATCTACTAAATAATGCACTTGTTACGATACACCTTAATTTCTTGGATAGAGAGGAATTCATGAGGTATTCGCCAGTTAAATTGAATACAGAGAGTAATATTTTTTCTTAATATTATTCTGGATTCCTGCTCAGGGTTAAGTGTGGAGACTAATGCGAGGAAAGCTGAGGAAAACTGTGTGCTTTGAGAAATGTTGGACAGTAAATAGCAAGTGCAGCAAAAAGGGAGGTTTGGGAGTAGATTTTGGGAGTCATCAAGCAGACAAGCAAAGGTGTTAAACATGATTATAAATACACTATGATAACTCTTTTTGCACTTGTCATTAAATATCAGATAAGACTAAAAAAGCACCACGGCCTTGGTGTTAAATGAAAACATAGTAAAATGTATTCCAAGTGAAAATAAGCGAACAATTATAAGCACACAGCAGACTCTAAAAATAACAGGAAAATAAACCCCGCTGTGGTTAACTCATATTTGAGGCTCAGTCTCAAAACACATGTCATAAATAGGAGTGACAAAGATATCTCTGGCTATCATAAAAACTGCAAAACACACATGGGACAAGCGCACCATTGTCCTCATAAGCCACATGAGAAACATAGGCATAGTGTGATAGTACAAATGGCACGCTTCCAGGATCCCCTCCGCAAGCCACACGATGAAGAGCAGAGTAAATACATTACACTCGAGGACCTGTAGGCACAGACACAAAGGCTGCAGGAGCAGGCCGAGGCAGCAAGCTGACCAAACCGCTCATGTGAAAAGAGATTCTGCTCTGGACCCCCGTTGTCCTGTTTTGGCAACAGAGGGCAGGGGGACCAAGTGCTGAGCCAGGACAATATGTTTTTTCAAATGCCCCTCAGCCAATATTTATTTAGCTACAAGCTGGCATGTCTGAGGAGCCCGTGGAAGCCAAGACGGGCGTGCAACCGTGATTTTCAAGATGTTACAAACATCAGGCTTCAGTATGATTCTGACCTTGCTAATGTCCAATAAATTACAAATGAGTCATGTGTGATAACTGCTGCAATGCCACATTTGGTGCTGAATTATGGGATGGCAGTGAAGGCAAAAAAAACAAATAGACAATTTTGTTATTTACCAGGAAAACAGATGGAATAAAATAGTTTTCTGACAGGCTACTCCTTCATTCAGAAACAATTTTAAAAAGCCAATAAAGGGCAGTCGAGATTCAGTCTAGTCGCAGCAGTAATTTTGGTAACTAGCTGTAGATTGCAAATGATGAACAGTGAGGTGCAGGATAATAACATAGCCCTGCATATTGTAGACTTGTGTTAGAAAGAGTAAATGGGGGAGAGAGGAGGAAAAGAGAGGGAGAGAGGGGGGACTTTATTTATTTCTTTCTGGCTTTTAAAACAGATGGTTCCTTATGTGCTGAGCGGAAGTGTCTGTTAACTCAGTTGGCTCACTATTGGTGGCTGCCGGCCAATGACAACAACGGGATCGGGGAGTGTGAGCAACAGTGCAGTTTGCTTTCTTCAGATGCTCTGCGAACAGAAGGATGGCAGCCTGCAGATACTGTTGCACGGCCACCCAAGCCTGGCAGTGCCAGCGGAGGCACCCATCACACCTCTATGCGGCACCCTCTCCATCTCACTGCTGCAAGTGTGGGTTACAGGACAAAACGAGGCCAAAAGCTCAGGGAAAGAGTTCAAGTTGTAAAGGAGGAGAGTTTGTTTGTATGGAATTCATTTAGTATTCGTTTCTGTCCAGCCCATCTCCACTTGTGTTTCAAATAACCCGCAATATTTGCATCTCAAGCAAATCATGTAGGGATCAGGACAATATAGGTGCATTAATAATTTCCTGTGTTGACTGTCAGCTCCAGACAATTCCTTTTTAGCATGTTTAGTGGTAGTGTTTTTTTAAACTGTTTTGCTATACAGGAATATTACGTTTCAATGTCATCAATAGCGTCATCTCAAATGTCTCTCAAAAAAGCTTTTACAGTGTCATGAGAGCATCGTACTACTTCTATCATTGCTTCTTGGAGAAAGAAGTAAGATCAAATCCCCAAAGTATTCACAGAAATTCAATGGTTACTGGATTAATCGACACCACTCTGTACAGTGCAAGAAATGGTGAGACTTATCAAGGAAGAAAGAAAGGGTGGTGGAGGTTGGGGTGGATGATGGGCATGCATTACATCACATTTGGTCCTTTTTATTAAACATAAGCATTTTCTTGATATTTCCCAAACTGTAGGATTAATGTTGCCATTTGACGTTGAAAAGTTGGATGTTTGACTTTCCCTGTCATGCGTATGATTTATACATGAAAAAGGTTTCTTTGTGCTCACCTTGGAAAATATTTGTAGAAAATACTGAAAATATACTCCTAGAATAAAAAGACTAAATGCAATATTAACCATTTTAACTTGCTAATTTAACTTTTGTCTTAACTTTAACTGTTAAAACAATTTAAAAGGTTAAAAACAACAACAGCTGTGCAGTGGCCTTTGGAATTTGCATATTACAGAAAATATCTTTTTAATGGCGGTGCTTTAGGTGAGGACTGAGCTGCAGGCACCAACATTTAAGTGCAGAAAAGTGCAATTCCTCCAATGTCCACTTGAGGCTTTCTTCACAACTGAGTCGATGCTCATAGACTTCCATGTTAAAATACCTGATTTTATGGCAGACATACAGACATTCACAGCCTAGCAATACAGACGGTTTTGGTTTCTTCAGCTCATTTACAGCTTTATGAAAACTGAATGGATATGTTTTTTAAAACTGTATTTTTTCTTTTTAGGAGTGTGGCTTATTTGAGTAATAACTTGGTAATTTTTCATGTTGACTGTTGTAATAAAAGACACTTGATGGAGTTAGTTAAGTTTCTTCACAGCCTGCTTTTAACTACTTAAAAGTTATTGCATTACTTAGTATTAGAGTGAATTACGAAAATGCCAGATGAAAGCTCCTCAGTTCTACCCTGTGATCCGAATGTGGTCATTCCAGATGAAAGTAAAAGGCTCAAAATCTGAATTCAAGGCTTCAAAAATATCTTATTCAGCCACAAACAACATGGCATTTGTATGCATGTTTTTCCAACTGACTTTCACTATTATGCGGGCATATAAGCACACTAACCTCAGAATATGTTGTAATGCTCCTCTGGTCTCTGCTACATGTTGCATTTATGCATTATCTCAAGAACTCTAAAATATTTTGTGTCAACAATACAAAAAACAAAAAACTTATGATGCATCATCTGAGAGTTACAATAATTAAATTACTCTATATGTCTTCACACTAAGAGGTCCAGGAGGTGTAATCAGTCTATAGGAAATGTGTCTAATTAACTAGTTGATTAATCAGTATGCTAATGAAACAATATTGATACAGTTCCATGTATCTGATTTGGGGCCTAGCATGGAATGAGATCAAATCAGAGCAGTGGGACAGTTGTTGTGCTGAAATGATGGCTCCAATATCTGACAATATGCTCCAGAGCAAAATACACACATGGAAACACTTGTGTGTCTACCCATATGGTTGCATTTGTAGTGCATCTGGCTCAGCATGCCATATACAGTTACCAACCTATACTTCCAGTTGTATTCGCACCTCACGATGCCACGCGCAAAGTGAAAATTAAAGGCAGAAGGCTTGTGTGATGGGATTAATTAGACGGAGGCCAAGTGAAGTCACACTCCTCGTGGCATACACGCTGCAACCCTCAATTACTCACAGTGAACAAAGCAATTAAAAGGTCTGTCCTATAGAGTTACCTAGGACTGGATTGTGAGCTGTCTATAGTGAAACCCCCAGGGGCCTAAGGAGCTCCACTAGCCAGGTCCACAGGTAGGTAATTACTATTGATCAACTGGCATTAGAGCATGAGAAACGACATTGTTATTTTTGCCAGTGCTCTATTTTAGGCGTCCTCTTGAACAGCAGGGTTGAGCTTATGTGCTGATACAAAGAAAGGGATTAAAAAAAAAGACAGGTAGGCAGATAGCAGAACTGCTCTGGAAGTGCATATATGCATGAGGTACAACGCATTTAATATACCTGACTGTGATGAAAAGAGGCCATCACCCTTTCTTGATGTGCAGTTTTCCATATTTTGGAATAATACCTGTTGTTAGAGTTATGATAAGTAAGTCAAAGCTAGAATAAGATTTAGTTTGAAATGAGAAAAAATAAACACAAAAATACAGGAAAAAAATAACCATGAGAATAATTACTTTAATAGGCAAATTACATAACAGTTTGGTGCTTTTTTGTAAATAAAGATGTATGAATAGAAGATTTTAACCAGTGAGCCAATTATCAATTTGTAAGTTTAATTAACATTTAGAGACACTTGACTTACCATCAACCTCCAGAGAAGTCACAGTGAGGCTTGATGAGATGCCTCCTTTAAAATACTTAAAACCAGGGTAGGCAACATGTATTTGTCATGGATGAATATTTTACAATAACCATTTGGTATATTGTAATTTCAGTAATCTGAGAGGGAGCCCTGCAGCTCTGCTGAGCTTTACTTCCAGGATTTATAAAATCTAGCCCATTTTAGGAGATTGGGATTAATCATATTGATTCCAGATCAGATCCTACGAGGACCATAAAGAATTATAAAATGGAAAAACCATCAGCTCAATACTGAAAACAGTTTATGTTTGTATTAGCACATTCCTTGACTTTATCTGTATTTGTACTCAGTGAACGACAGGATGCACAGTAAGCCTTTGACCCCATAATTCTGTTATGCTTAAAGAAAGAAATAATCCACATTGGTAGGTTGCAGGTGTGGTGGAAGCATAAACCATCTCCTAAAGGCATATGAGTTATAATTCCACAAAATTCTTTGTAAGGGTTATTAAGGGTTACTTTTAGAATAAAAATAAACAAAGATTTTACACGCCCTTCTTCAGAGCACACAACTTTATACTTGTTATGACAACTTTCTTCTATACTTGACAAATACCCAAATCACTACTGAATGAAAAGATCCTTAGCTGTCAGCTTGGCAGACAAAGCCATCTTATCTCCTCTCCAAGGCCACTGCAAGATTTGAGAAATAACAAAGTACAAATACTCACCGCTCCTTATTGTTCATGTGAAATAAGCTAAATATATAGTTTATTTATCATTAATAGTGCTATACTCAGTGGTTAGAGTGAGCTGAAATGATCTGGAAAAATGGGGGTTTTTTGGTGCAGGTGTCTAGAAGTTGTAGTCACGGTACTTCTGCACCTAGCCAGCATTACAGAAGAGTAGCGAGCATAAAGGAACTTATATTTGTAAATGGCAGGTAATTTCATAAGCAGTGTGTCTAACAGCTCAACAAATATCAGCAAACATACAAACTGTTTCAGTTTGTCACCCAGTGTGTTTGTTAGCTAAAGGTACAGCTGACATATTTCCCAGGAAGAGAGAGGACTTAACAAAGATATGGAGAAAAAGGTAAGAGAGAGAGAAGATCAAGTAGCAAGAAATTTAAAGCTGACTGTGCTGACTGTAGTGAAGTTCACGGTGAAAAACTGATAGTGTCATGACAGCTGTTCATATTTTTATTTTAACTTCTGCAAAAGGAAATGTAAGAAAGGAAAAGAGGTAAACTAAACACTGATGTTGGACAACAACCGAGTTGTGCATCATGTAACTCTTACCAACATGGATGCACATAGAGTACACTACGTGGCATCTCCAACAATGAAGCAGTGAACTTAACATGTTGGCTTCCTTTACTCAGTTTCTTCCATCCAGACGCTCCTATTAACTGTATACAGACTGCAGTATCTCAATAGATTCATTGACTGTTTTATCCCCCTCCTACACGCACACACACCTACACACACACAATGATCTTTTATTAACTTTGCAGCATGCTATGCTTCAATTGACTTATTCACACACTTGCACGGGTAAATACAGTATATACATGTGTGACCAGAGCAGTGACCTCGGAGCAGGGTACTGCCATCACCACACTGATACCATCCAGCACTATTCACACACATACACGCACGCACACGCACGCATGCACTCTCTCACACACACACACACCACGCCCTTAGACTCTTGACTGATTTAGACTGATTGTCCCAGTGTCGTGTTTAGTCCTGAGCCAGTCCAAGTCACTGCCGGGTTACACTGATAATGTTTACATCGTTTGACTCCTTGACAGAGCCATTGTCTCATTCACACTCCCTCCTGGGTTATTTTTTTTTCCCCCACTGTCACCCACTTCCTTTTTTTCTTCCCCTTCATTTTCCCTCTCTTTCTCTCTACCTTTCGTGTTGCCTCACTTTCTCACTTTGCTGCTTTCCCCTCCTCTCCTGCAGCTATTCTTAGCTGGGAGCTGTATGCAGTGACTGTCTCCACCTCAAAAACAAAAAACCTTGAGGGAAGAGTGATTTGAATACAGGTTTGTACCTCAAAGCAGTGAATTTTATCCCTTTTTTTAGAGACTCTAGAAGTCCATCCAAAAAGTGCCTTCACTCCCGGTCCTTGGAGGCCTTTCAAAGTTTAATGTGCTGTAATTGAGATTCCAACAGAGGATCCAAAGAGTCTTCCAAGAAATGATCTTCAGCATCAAGCTTCCATCGTTTGAGTCTTCACTTAACAAGAGATTTTCTTCAGACACAGGATTTTTAATCAAAACATTTAACATATCGTTTTTGAACTCATCCCAAAAGTAAAACATGTTACTAGAAAAACAATATGTATATGAGAAGTTCTTAGAGTACACTTACTATGTTTTCTTTATTTTCTGTCATACGTTGTTTGTCATATATATATGGATATATGGATTCCCATATTAAACATGGCCAAAGTTTCAAATAATGAAGTCAACATATGTCGGAGTAATCCATGTGAGCCAAAATCTGAGATTTCAGACTGCTTTCAACACTGTTTTTCCCCTCTGTGCCCTTTATAATATCAGACACATAGCTCTGGTTGTGAGCACAGCAATCCCATCCACTTGCTCTTTAAACCTTCTGTTTGTGAGGGTGCAACCAATCAGAAGGCTAAAAGGGACAGGGACCCAAAAGGACCAGCTTGTTGCTATCAGTAGATGAACTGAGGGTCTGCACCAAGGGCCTCATATAGGCATTATTATTATGAACTGTGAATCATGCAAAGCTACTCTACTATAGTAAAATAATTAAATTAGAACTGTAACTGTTCCCCTGAAAATCGGATATACACTACCACTCACTTTTTTTACTACTTTCTACATTGTAGATACAGAAGACATCAAATATAGGAAGGAAGATATATGGAATTATGTAGCAAAGAAAAAATGGGTACGTAAATCTCAATATGTTTTATATTTTAGATACCTCAAAATAGCCGCCCTTGGCTTTGTGGACAGGGTTGCAAACCCCTGGCCTTCTCTCAGTGAGCTTCATGATGTAGTCACCTGAAATGTTTTCAGGTCACAGGTGTGCCTTTTCAGGGTTCATTTGTGGAATTTCTTGCCTTCTTAATGGGGTTAGGGGCAATTCGTTGTGTTGTGCAGAAGTCAGGTTGGTACACAGCTGACAGCCCTATTTGAGAACTATTAGAATCCATTTTACGGCAAGAACCAATCAGCTAAGTAAAGAGAAACAACAGTCTATCATTACTTTAAGAGCTGGAGGTCAGTTAGTCCGGAAAATTGCTAAAAATTTGAATTTGTCTGCAAGTGCAGTCACAAAAATCATCAAGCACTACGGCGAAACTGGTTCACGTGTGGACCGCCCCAGGAAAGGAAGACGAAGACTCACCTCTGCTGCTGAGGATAAATTCATCCGAGTCACCAGCCTCAGAAATCGCAAGTTAACAGCACCTCAGCTTAGAGCCCATATAAATGCAAGACAGAGTTCCAGAACCAGACACATCTCTTCATCAACTGTTCAAAGGAGACTGAGTGAATCAGGCCTTTTTGGTCAAATAGCTGCTAAGAAACTGCTACTAAGGAAAAGCAACAAGGAGAAGAGATTTGTTTGGGCCAAGAAACCCATGTTATGGACATTAGACCAGTGAACTTGGTGCTTTGGTCTGACGAGTCCAAATTTGAGATCTTTGGTTCTACTCGCCTTGTCTTTGTGTGACGCAGAAAACTTGAACGGATGGTCTCTACATTCATGGTTCCCACCATGAAACTTGGACATGGTGATGTGATGGTGTGGGGGTGCTTTGCTGGTGACACTGGTGGGGATTTATTCAAAACTGAAGGCATACTGAACCAGCATGGGTACCACAGCATCCTGCAGCAATATGCCATCCCATCCAGTTTTCATTTACTTGGACCTTCATTTATTTTTCAACAGGGCAATGACCCCAAAAATCCCTGCAGGCCAACAAGTGCTCGTGATGTCTGGGAACTCCTTCAAGACTGTTGGAAAACTATTTCAAGTGACTGCCTCATGAGAATACCAAGAGTGCGCAAAGCAAAGTAATCAAAGCAAACAGTGGCTATCTTAAAGAATCCAAAATATAAACCCTCTGCATGTCCTCCTTCACTAAATCTATGAATCATCTATGTAGTTTTCCTCTTTTTGGCATTCCAGCACATTCAGTCAAATCCTAATAGACTAGATAAATACAAAATCTTATCATCAATATAATATTGTCAAAAAACTATTGATTGATTGATTTTTTTTTTGTGAAGGCAGCTGGTGCCCCAGTTCCCACCTACACACTCTAGACCAGTGATCCCCAACCCCCGGGTACTGGTCCATGAGTCGTTTGGTACCAGGGCCTCGGGTGTGAAATCGATGGTTTTCTGTGTTTTTATAGCTTTTTATCGTTATTTTTCCCTGGGTCTTTTCCTGTGTGTTATAAATAATCTTTTTTTGGTACTGGTATTAGTTTTTTTTTAAATTGTATTTATCTGTGACACCGTAAAGCCCGGTCCGTGAAAGTATTGTTCGACATAAACCGGTCAGTGGCGCAAAAAAAGGTTGGGGACCGCTGCTCTAGACGTTCTTTGTTTTTTGCCTTCCAGAAGCTACCTACTTCTGCTGATGAAGTGCAACCATAGATGGTGTAACTTGGTGTTTGTTTTTTTAAAAATGGCAGGTAATTTCAAAGGCAGGTCAACAAATCATTTCCATGCAAGTTTTTTTTGCCAGCAAAGCAGTTGCTATATTTTAAGGCAAGGGCTGTCCAGCAAGTGACATTTGATAAAGAGAACATTTAAAAGTTACATTTAATAATAATTTGTGTTGTATTTTTTAAATCAGACAGTGGACCTGTACATGATGTGTTTCTGAGGTTATCCGTATATTTCATATAGAGAAACAACAAATTAAACTGAAAACTAATTTCATGTTATTCAAAGGTCATACTGACATTAATTGGAGACTAAGCTGAGTTAACATGATATAAGTATACAGTTATGTTACATTAGTGGTAGGGTAGACTGTAATATCCATGCTTACTGCTACTTTAGGTCCTGTCTAGCAGCAGAAGTATATTATGAGAGAAAAACGTGAGAGCAATGACAGCAGCACAGGAGTCATTTTTGCTATTGTGTACATAGAAAAACTTTTATCCTATATATTGTCCTATCTACAATACCCTGTAGATGTGGCTTCAGAATAACAGTCCAAACAAGTGCCAGATGTGGTTTTAGAGTATCTTGACTTGCTTACAGGAGGACTTGCTTGCAGGCTGTACCTGCTGTACCTGCTGCGGAGACTCAGGTCATTTGGAGTGGAGGGCCCACTCCTGAAGAAATTCTATGACTCTGTTGTGGCTTCTGCTATCTTTTATGGTGTGGTCTGCTGGGGCGGCAGCATCTCTGCTGGGGACAGGAAGAGACTGAACAGGGTGATCCGAAGGGCCAGCTAGGATGCCCTCTGGACCCAGTGGAGGTGGTGAGTGACAGGAGAACGGCGGCTAAGCTGTCATCCCTGATGGACAACATCTCCCACCCCATGCAGCAGACTGTGACAGCACTGAGCAGCTCCTTCAGTGGGAGACTGCAGCACCCACGGTGTGGGACGGAGAGATTTCGCAGGTCTTTCCTCCCCACTGCTGTCAGACTCCATAATAAAGACTTTAACTGATCAAGCACACACATCCATACATATGCAATAATACTAAGTGCAATAATCCTTTCTGTCATCGTTGTATTTTTACTCAGTTGTATATAGTATTTGTATTTGTATTCTATTTTTATCTTATTGTATATTTATTTTATTTTATTCTACTGTATATAGTATTTTATTTTATTCTATTCTGTACAGTTGTGTACTGTATTTATTCTTATTGTATTCTAATTTTTGCCTCATAACTTTTGCACTGTCCACTTCCTGCTGTGACAAAACAAATTTCCCACGTGTGGGACTAATAAAGGTTATCTTATCTTATCTTATCTTATATTTTAATGTATGTAAGACTTGCCAAGTTCCACCTTAAAAACTAGCTTTGTAGTGGTAGAAAATCAGCTATAACAACATGAATCTCAGATAATTCACTTGGCCAGGACCACGAAGAACAACAAATCATACAGTAGCAGCACAGGTCAGCTGATAATAGCCGGTTCCAAAGAAAGAAAACTGATTTGTGTAACTTATTTCTATGCAAGTGAAGCCTCCTCCTGTCAATTCCCAGATTAACCTCCAGTCGTTATATGATCAAAAGCAGCAGCTAAGTGTGCCTTTAGGTGAGTCAGATGCTGTTGTTGAGAATAAAAATTGCCTATGAAAAATATATGGAAATAATCTCATAATTTAACAAGAATATTTACTCCGAGGATGCCAATGCTAGAAAACATTCGCCCTGCTTCTTTCCTGTTAAGCATCAAGACATCAATCAGGGATTAGAAATTAATTTCTTGAATATCAGATTGGCTCAGACACAGCTCTGCATCTGTTCTGCTGCTTCTGGTGTGTATGTGTGTGAGGACACAGCTAACACAATCAGGCCTTCTCAGGAAAGAAAAACAGGTTTAACTTCAGCAATCCTTGGCTTAATTCTCATTGAAGCCCCAAATTGACATGTCTCCCTTATGATCTTGACATATTATTAAGATTTAATGGTGGAATTATGATCATTAAAACAACATGACTGATACAGGGGGCAGATGATGAGCTATTAATTTAACCTACTCTTCCTGTAATAATATTGAAACAGACAGTCTGCCAGTTATTAGATCATAATTAGCTGGTGCAATCTGTACGGAATCCAAGGAAATGACGCCAAGTTAGCCGCACGGAGCGGCGCAACTCACTCGTCGATTAGCCTGAGAGACAATCAGACGTCGACAACCTCTTTTCAGTCAGTTTCACGAAACAAACAAATTGTACGGCGCAGGAGTCCGTGTTTGAATAAGGACTATATAATAGACCAGATGGTAGAAAAAGAAAATAAGTGGCACTGCTTTCATTGGTTTGCTGCCACCCAAACACCAGGCTTTGTTTGACTGACGTGTGTTTGTCTGCCGTTGTTGTTTTCTGCTCTACCATGAAACTAAAATGAGGCCTCACCGAGTAGACCTTTATGCCCACAGTTTTTTCCTCCTTTTCTCTCTTCCATTTGTCTTTTCTATCCCTGCATGCAGTAAACATGAATTTCTGTGCTTTTAATGCTTTGCCAACTACCACACCCTGGCTCTCTGATTTCCATACAGAGTGTGTGAGCCCACTTATGTTTATGTGTGTGTGTGTATGTGTGCATCTACATTAGCTGTGCCAGTTTAGCAATGAAAAATCTGCACCCTCAGCTGTTTTACCCTTAGCACAGAAGAGAGAGAAAGCACACCACACTGTAGGCGTCCCTCTCTCCTAACTCTCTCCTCCGGCATTTCTCCAGGTAGCGTTCGCCAAAGTCGTCCTATTAATAAGCAACATATTTGATTTTCAATGCGCAACGTATTATCTCAGGCCCCCAAAACACCACGAGATATGAGACGTATGGTCGGGGCAGAATTATTCAGAAGAGTTGAAGAGTGTGGGAGAGGTGTTACGCCGCCCTGGGGCGCTCAACATGCTTTGGGTGGGTGAGAACGTAGAGCTGAGAACATGGAGCTCAACAGCTCAGACGCCCCAGGTGAGCGGGGAGCTGAGAATGCCAAATCTTGCAATTAGATTTCATTTTCCTTGTCACAAAGAAAAGAATTGTTTACCACATGCAGCACACGGAAGCTCAAACTGTCCCGAAACAACTAATCGTGAGCATTGCGTCACAGATTTGGTAAAAATTAAATAATGTGGCAGAAACTAGGTGTCAACAGAAGATTAAAATAGACATCATGTGTCATAGCTAGTGTTCGAAAACACGTACCCGTAAAACGTACTGCCATGTAGATGTCTTGTAATGTGATAGTTTGGACTCAGTACAAACAATGTGATACAATGAGTTCTGAACTTGGAATGCACTTGATGTGCCAATTTTAACAAGTGCTCAAAATTATTAAATTGTGGTTTCTTCCCACTTTCGTAAATAAGCATTTTTTTAAAAATAATTTATTTTTATTTAGTTTTAGGAACAGGGCGTAAATAAGCATTTTAAGAGTTCCTGAAGCATGGAAATGCTTCCACTTCAAAGGGCCAAATCAGAAGAAATCTAGCAGAAATCTAGACACAGATGCTACAAGAAAGATCAACATTAAAATGTCAGACACTGGTTTTTGTTTTTGAAGCCTCAAAATTAACATTTTAATTGCTACTATGCTTTTTTGGAGCCAGAAATGACCAAATATAGACCTGAGGTTGGAGTGCTTGCTAAGTTCATCACTAATAATACAAAAGCTGTTTAGCCAGCTGCACCCATAAACTGTACAGAAACAACACCAGAAACAGCAGCACAGTAAGTAAAAGAGTAATACAAAAGGCATATACAAATAGAATATAACTCTTCTAGAGAGGAGACAAAGGAGACAACCAGTTTAGTTACATAAATTTTAACCATTAAGTTAAGTTTTTACCAAGATTTCATGACAAATCAAGTGAGCATTAGAGTTTATACTTTAATTCTATACTGTTGTAATTGTTTTTGCTATCAGAGGAGTCGCCCCCTGCTGCCCATGCAAAAAAAATACAGGTTCAAGACAAGTCTGTGTTTGCTTAATTTTCAAGCCCTCGTTTCCATCTTTTGTATACAGTCTGTGTGCATCACCCTGATTTGGTTTGTTTATCAAAGCTGCAGAAAAGATTGATACAAAAAGTATAAACATATATATATTTTTTTTACCTTAAGATTAAAAGTATCCTTGTCTGTTTTGCATGTTTGTTGAAATTTTTTCGGCTTATCGGTGAAAAAAAAAACAGCCTCAAAAACATTAATGATGATACAGAGCCAGGGCCAGAATACATCATATAAAATAATAAATAATAATAAATAATAAACGATGATTCATTTTCAGAAACATCTGTTTGTGATGCCCCTTAACAGTGGAAGGTGGAGTTTTCCCTCTAAGCTCTGTTCACTCTGGTACCTCCATTTGAATAAACTCCACTCAGGAGGTTCCTTTATAGATTTTACTAAACTAGTGGTTCAGTGTTTTTGTTGCAGGAGAAGAATTTACATTTAAAGAAAACAAAACCAAGAGCAAGAGACAAATTAAAGCTAACATTATAACAAGTGTGATTCACAATAGAACAAGCAGTCATTTGAACTTTTTCATTTATTATTATCTGTGACTGTATTTAAAGTGGCTGATTTTCACTTCACTTCTCCCATGCAGTGTTACTTTATTAGCTTAATTAGGATTAACCGTGACCTGCATCCACACCAGTTCCTTATTGCCCATTTTTACTTTAAAGCAATGTAAGTCTGTCATTTCTCCGTTTGGAACTCTGACCTACTCTCTGCACTTTTTTGTTCCCATACTTCTACGATTTTTTTTCTTTGCTCTTCTTTTTGCATCATTCAAAAGCTTTAGTCTCACACCAACAATGCAGTTTTACACCCCCCACTCAGAAAAAAAAACAACAGCGTATAAGATGATATGGATATGCGGAGACTCTGACTAGATCATGTCTAAAAATCACAAAGTTCCGAGACTATTTGCAGACAAAACAATAACATGAGATGGGAGCCTGCTGCTTGGCCCATTGCTGCCCTTGGTTAGGGAGTGGTGAGCAGCGGTGACTGTGTCCTGTGCTGATTACAGTACTGATGGGCCTCCGTTTGTCACTGCTCTTGCGAGCTCCAGCACAGAGCAGCAGGGATCCCTGATTACTTAATTGCTTGTAAGAGCTCATTAAAGCTTCCTATCCATCATAAGTCATATGGCGAGTATCAATTTCAGAGTGAGAGATGGAGAGAGAAAGAGACAGAGAGATGCTTAGAACTCTGATGAGCAATTAGTGACGTGAAACGCCTTTGAATTGTTAAAGTCTCATTTCTTTGTGAAATATCTGGAATTTATCACATGGATGGATGCTGCTGCGTTACCATCCTCTCAAAGTTTTAGAGTGACGATACAACAAAGTGAGTTTCCTTTGGAGATAACAAAGGAAGAAGTTACACGGATCCAAGGAAAGAGAATAAATGTTCAGATAGTTTTTATTAAGAAGTTGGAAAGAGTGTTTCTTTTGCCCCTGTGTGGTATGTTTGTGCAGATTTATTTTTGTATTTATATCACATTGTTGAATCAGAGTAAAAGACCCCACACGTCATTGCATTTCTCACCCCTCAGCTAAATTCTCTTTTCATCATCTGAAGAACAACACCTTTCAAGCTAAACGGTCATTTTCATGGTTTCCACTGATGTTGGTCTCAATAGGTTATGGACTTTTGCCATCTTTTTTTCTTTTCCCCCTTCTGCAATCCCCGAAGGGAGGGGGGGAAAGCATCCAGTAATTTGGATCCATAGCTTAGAAGAGCTTTACAAGATACTCACAATCTTACCAGGTGCAAAATTAGAATTGGATGCTGTTCGTATTAATTGGTGATCATTTGCAAAGCGGGTGGAAAAAACGTCTTTTGCCAAGAGCAAGTCTTACAAGCCCCCAGCTGGGGTTGTCAGGGGCAGGCTTGTTGGCATTGTGGCAGCATATGTTTGGTGCCAAGAACACCATTGATTTGCATTTCTTTTATATGAATTTTACAAAGCAGAAATGCTCTTTTGTGTAGAAGTGATCCCAAAAGTGAGTGTTGCAATTAATCACAAGTGAAATTTATCGGCTGATGAAAAGCCATAATTCTACTTGCAATCTTTTTTTTTTTTTTTTTTTTTTTTTTTTTAGGAAAAAGTGGCAGCATCTGCAGTGCACTCGCTTTTTGATGAATGTGCCTTTAAAGCTGTGCAGTTTGGATCCATTTAAAACTGGCTTGAAGGAAGAAAAACAGCAGTGCGATCTTTGAGATACTGCAAATGCCATAAGTCATGAAAATAGTTCTTCTGTCTGGAAAACAAGCACTGCATAATGTCGCTCAGTGACGCAAACTTGAAAAAGTGCTTGCATGATTGAAACGAAACTGTGACATGAGCAAATGGATATTAAGTAAGATTTAAAACTTGTGTAGGATCATATGATCGAGATCCAAATAACTCTTAGCACATAACAACCTGGATACAAAAACCACTTCAATAATATTTAACTCACCTACCGCACATCAACCTATTGGGATACATAATTGATCCAATTAAGCAATTAATTCTTTGGTAGGATTAAAGACGATCCGCCTCGTATGTGTACAGACGAGACTGCCCCTGCCAAGAGATGGACAAGCTCCAGCTTTTTGCTTCATCTCCAAGGTGGCTCCAGATGGGTTGGGGGCTTGAGACTCATCTGTGGCCAACTGGTCTAAACCTCACACTGAGACTAGCCTACAGTATCATAAACCCAAAGTCCCTGAACAAGACTCAGAAACGTGTTCCTGCATCTTCTTGTCAATATTGGAAAAGCATTATTAAATGATGCATTTCCCTGCTAATCTCTCTCCTCTCTACGCTGTAAAGATACCCTTTGGAGCTTTCTTGTAAACAGCCTCACCTTTACTTCTTCTCACCAATGCATGTCTAGCAGACAAATCAGTTTCCAGCTCAAACAGCTTTAATCGTTATTTTTTATAATAAATATGTCAATGTGGCAATTTTAGAAATCTAAGGCTGTCTAACTTTTAAAAAAATCACCTAAGTCTGCCTCTGTTTTTGGCTCACTCTCACCGCAGCTGTTTTTGTTTTGTTTTTTTTACAGAAAAACTTATATTTATAGTTAATTGATATTTAAAAAAGAAACAGAAAGATACACCAATTGCACTGTTTGCTAACATCTTAGGCTTAAAGGTCAACCTTAACGCTGTAAGACCCAACCCATCAAAAAATAGCCAGAAAATTCAGATTTTTTGGGGGGAACTGAGATGTTTATTAACCCTTATAACAAAAACCATTTTTTTCTTGCTTTATCATGTTGTGATGATATATTTTTATTATATATTTATTATATATTTTTTGTATCACGTTTGATACATTGGCAACTTTGCTTCACAGCTTACTGTTGGCGACCAGTTTGGCCAAACAATACATGAGTTGTTGCAGATTTACAAATTAACCAGAAAATATGAAGACTTGAGATGCCAAAACTCTTAAAACATGAGTTTTATCAATGATGTTTTTAGTTTTCAATACTGCGCTCTTTTTACAGTGGTTATACTGTGTGGTTGTTGCTGATCAGTTTGTTCAGTGTCTCATTTTAAATTCCACTTTGATCATGTGTAATATTTCCATTTACATCTTTAGTGCAACATAGAGGCTTCCGCAATAAAATAAAATGCACAAGGATATAGTGAATTTTCCTTTAGTTTATATAATTTATTAAAAATCTATTAATTAAGTTAAAATAAAATTGAAAAAATAGATAAAACAAGGCATTCACTGAATAATAAAACCTCACTGCAATTAAAGTGACCTTACTGGACCTGAACATATGAACGTGATAAAAACAACAACAAAAAAAACTTTAAATAAACTGAAAAAACGTCAGACGGATGCTCAGTTTTCACTTGTGCAATGTAACATTTCATTTTCTAATTATTACTGGCAACTGATACGCTGATATGCTGAGCATGAAATACAAACAGAACTTCAATGTGCTTAAAAATGAAAAAACATCTCCACAGCAACACAAAAGAGCCCAAAGTGGCATGTTAGAATTTTGCACCAGTGTCTTGTAGCCTTCAGGTAAACCTTCAAGGCAATATTGTAGTTTAAACGTCTCATGTATCTCAGTGGTTTCACTAAACATAAATGTTAAAACAAACTATTTTCAACAGTGGATTAGGATCCAGATCCTGAGTGCGTGTCAGATTCACTCAGACTGAGCTACAGTGTGTCCTCATTGTAATGAAGGAACATATTCCTTATGCAACAATGATTAAACTGCGTGGTTTTAAAAGCTTTTGTGCAACAATGGAACTCCACAGCACAAAGGAATTGCGCACTTTAGACTTCTGTATTTGTTTGAAACTATTTGTTGCTGGTTTTGGTCTTTTAATGTTTTTATTGGTTTTACAACTGAGGAATCTTTTGAGATCAAGATTTCCTTCCTTCCTTAAACTGTGATGATGCTGATTTAGAAAAGGCAATGGCACAACACAAAGCGGATGTCACATGCACTGGAAGATAGATGATAGATCACTCAGTGTGGCCCACGAGACTGAAAAAAGTATTTGAGCTCGTGACACTTGTGAGAAAGAGTAAACTGTTGGTTCGACAAACTTTCCCAGCCTCTAAGCCGACTTTCTGTTCTCCAAGAGTTCCCCGGTGATCAATATTAAAGAGGGGAAGGACAGAGTTCCACCAAGGGCTCCGTGGATAAAACTGCACCCGTCCTCCCCACTGGAGCGGCTCTCTGAAAGCCTTGAGTTATATTCCTGTAATTAGCTAAGTATCCACACCAGCTCCCGCTCTGGTCCCCGTCGACTTCGGTATGCTCATCCCCGTAGATGCGACGCAATCATAAAAACACCAACATGGGGCGAGGCGGGGGGAAATCAACGCATCACAAAACAAACTTTAAACAATGACCCTACTTCTCATCTGGAACTTTTTTCCCCTTACACCTAGCATTTTTTCTTCTGTCATGAGTATAAGGGGCAAGAGCGATGCATCCCTTTTTGCCTCTTCCAAGGATAATGATTTACAAAATGCCTCTCATCAAAGAATTCATTAACAACGAACGTTAATTAAAAAATAAATGAGTAAACATCAATATCAAATCTCAGCACTGTGGAAGGGAATACATTATGCAGAGTAATGATGTTTGAAAGGGGCTTTAGCACCTCTGTGGGACTCTTTTAAACCCCTTACCTCTTAGGCAGTTGCTTATTTTGCAACCCTTTGTTGTTTAACAACAAAGAGAATGGGCTCTCATAATGTTATATTAATCAGCGGATTAATATTTCAATTTGATTTGCTTTATAGTTGAGGTGCTGTTGGCATTTCCATTTTCCCTCCATATGTGCAGCGATGTTAAGTGGTATCATTACCATTTTCTACCTGGGGGTTCAGGGAGATAACAGGCACCAGTGATAGCTCTATTCGGTGGGGGGAGAGGGAGGATTTTGGGGGGCACTCATGCATTTTTAAAGGTCCGTGTTTGGTGTGCCTTCACATCCATTATTCTCAAATGCTGCACGCAAACAGCTGAGTCACAGGCTTTCTGCCCAGCCACAGGACAACAAGAAACAATAACACCCTGAAAGTCAAGATTGGAGTGCCCAGTGTAACGGTGTCCGCAGATATACAGGCAAATAGGATTTCTTCAATATAAATTGTATTGGACAAATCTTTGTTCCCACTGGACTCTATGGATCGAGTCAAATGATGTGTTAAAATTATAGAGGAAACACAAGATGAGCGCGCTTAATTTATTTTTTCTGAACTCTTTTTGCAGGTGAGAACAAAGATTTCCCACTTGAAGAAAACCAAACAGAAATAAATACAGGTTCAGTCCACGTTCAGGTGCACTGTGAGATCGTAATTAGTCACCAATAAGAAAGAACACATGAACAAACCAAACTTTGAGTATGAGAAGCCTGACTTTGATATTAGTTGAAAAAAAAAACCTACATAAAAGCTTTTACTATTCTAATAAAATGAATTTATGCCAGCAACTGACATTTACAAAATGTCAATGGCAGAATATCTTCACCTGTTTTGTGCAAAGGTTTTTCCTAATTATAACCCACTCCTGGGTAAGTACATGTCGCTCTAGGTTTGTAAGTGTTAAAGGGTAATAACAGAAGATAGTTTACTGAACTATACTTTTTGTTGTGCATAAATACTCCATTATACACTCTTTGGCCATTTTCTTAGGTACACCTTACTGTTGCTGGGTTGGACCTCCAATTTTTCTGTCTTATATTGTCTATTTTTGATGACCCTGTGTGAATTGTAGCCTCAGTTTGTTGCTCTTAGCTGACAGGAACAGCATCCAGTGTAGTCTTCTACTGCTGTAGCCCGTCAGCTTCAAGGATCAGTGTGTTTTGCATTCAGAGATGCTCTTCTGCATACCTTGTCTGTAATTAGTGTGAGCTTATTTGAGTTACTTTGACTTTCATCCACCTCAGCTCAGTCTGGCAATACTCCTCTGACTTCTGACATTAACAAGGCATTTTCACCAAGAGAACTCCTGCTCACTGAATATTTTCTGTAACCCTTAGAGATGGTTGTATAAGAAAATCCCAATAAATCAGCAGCTTCTGAAATCCTCAGGACAGCCCATCTAGCACCAACAACCATGCCAAAGACACCTTTCTTTCTCTCTCTGATTCTCAGTTTGAACTTCAGCAGGTCGTCTTGAGAGTGTCTACAGGCCTAAATGTACTGAGTTGCTTCAACAAAGAGTGCATCTAAAAAACTATGTAGTGAGTGACTCTCACGTGTGGATTAATGTGTAGATAAAAATTGCATCTTAATTAAAGATAAATGTCATTTTTCATTGTATTTGTCCTCTAAAGAAAGTCAGATGACTCAGGATGGGTTTAGATGAAATGAAGGTGGTCTGATGCATCAGTTTGAAGAGTTCAGTCTTTATAGAGTAAATCAGCTGAGAGATACTTGTTTGCATGGATCAAGAAGCTATCCTTTGACTTTTTGTTGGAGCATAGAGGAACCCCAACTCTTGTGAGGTTTTGGTTGCCACCAGTTGCTACAGTCCTGCTCATCATTCCCTTAAGCAGTCTCCCCATTGTTTCTATCACTAGTAGATTAACCACCTTTGCCGAACTGACAGCTCAAGAGGCTATGAGTGCAGTGCTCACTTTTTTTGCTGCTTGCTTTTAGACATGTCGACACATGCCTGCATTGTTTGAATGTACTTTAAAAGACTTAAAGTGTGTGAGTATTTTTGGTTTCTAAGATTTAGAGATACTTTTTCCATATGTAACTTTCTTTATTTCCAGTCCAAATTTACAACCAAGAATCATTTTGTACATTTATTTAGCTTTTTTAAAAGAGTATTTTAAATATTCATTTCCTGTAACTAAAGTGTGATATTTTAGTTTAAAAGTGCTGCATTTCAGTTGTTTATATTTCATTCAAGGTGCTTTTGTGTTGTTAACACTGGTCAGATTTCAAACAGTGAACTCAGTCACACATAAAACAATATTTCCTGGTAGGATTAAGTGGTGGAACTATTCTCCTAAGTGGAGGCATGGGCATTCATTTCAGTATCATTACTTTCTTACTCTTACTATTTCATTAGTAATCCAGGTTTGATGTGCCACTACATTACAGAACTAAGGGCCCTGCCTAAAACACGCCCTTTGTTCTTGTTTGAATACTAGGCAGCTGGTTTGGGTGCTCCACTTGGTTCTTGGAAATCAAGCTCACCTGGAATCTTTCCTGGAATTGTTTGACATTCTTGTGGGAACTTCTTATGTTTGTGGCTGCAGCTGATTCAGTCTACTACTGCTTTTCTACACCTCAAATACATTCCAAAAACTTTCACCAATGGAAATGTAAAAAGCACAACCTTATCACTGGGTTCACTAACACCGATTGATATGTTACCAAAATATACTTTTCTGAAGTAACAAGCTGTCTGTGCCTGCTCTGTGATCACTCTGTCATCATTCATTACTATGTCGACTCAGTAAAGTTAAAAAGTCCCAGAAGACACAAGGGAGACAAAAGACATGATTGCATTTGGACTCCGCAAAAAATAGCTCCCTATATATTAGGTAATCATAAAAGGCCACGCTCTGCAGATAAACATAACCTGTATGATCAGTGTCAACTTTGGTTTACTTCTCAGTCCCCAGCTAATCACATCCTATCAGCAGTGCACGACTTAAAGAAAACAGACAAGCAATTAGGACATGAATTATTTGTCATAAACATCATTCACTGCCATGCAAATGCAACATAATTGCCCAGCAGACCTTGAGTGACAAGTCATTAGATGATTGTTCACAACGGTTGATTACGATATGACAGGCGTGTCTCACTTCATACATAGCTCGAGTTAAGTGTTGATCATTTTAAGATGCCTCTGCTCATCACATCCAAACCCTCAATAAACAGCAACATTACTACAGTACAAATATTGGCTGTTTTTTAATTATTTTTCAAGCGTTTCCTTGTAGCAGTCTCATTTAGCGCTCTGAAAACCAAACTGAAAGAAGAAAATCTTGAAATAAACGAGATCTGAAAATAGAGCATGACTACATCAGGTACAATGTGTCTGGTGACGATATCAGGGGGTCAGATAGTCTTTGACTGCCTTGATTTGTATGTTAACTTGTCCGATTTCTTTCTGTGCACTATCACTGTGAACACAAAATGTTTACAGATCCTGCAGTGATCATCGGATGCAAACACATACACCCTTAGCTCCAAACTGAAGATGGCAAATCATTTTCACAGCAGACAATTTGACTTGTTATAGTTTTTTTTAAGTACAGGTGTTATGAATGTTAAAATCTTTGTTCTTCAAGTGTTCCCCCAATGGCATAAGTGTAAGAAAACTGAAAGTGAAACAGCTAAATGAAATTCTGCAGTCATTATTTTTATCATGTTGTTTGTCTAATAAAAAAAAGAATTACCTCTGATTGTAGTTCCTTAATAGTTTTTGCATCTTTATACTATAAATACTGTGTATTCCCCTGTGAGCCTAAATGGTTTTATTCCTAATCATAACCAAGTGGATTTGGTGTGTAAACCCAACCAAACAGTCAGCGAAAACAAAGCTTAAATCAATAACAATAGTCACACTGAGGAGTGGAACCTTAGGCCGCGGGTTCAAAATCTGTGTATTATACATTCCCCACTCTTACTGTCTCTTCATGTGCACATAATCTGTTATAAACTGGGATAAAAGTTGGAGATACCAAAAGATTTACCTCTAAAAGAAACAGAGTGCAGTTTTGCAGGATTTGCTATCCAGGCTAGTCACGTTTCATGTAACATTATTTGCATGTCAAAGTGTTATGCAGACCCTGGTAATCTTTAAAATAGGATTAAAAAAACTGTGGGTTAGAGAAAAGTTATCGTCATAGTTATAAGCAACCTGTGACAGTGTTAACAGGACTAATCTTTGTTCATTCTTACTTTTTATTCTTTTTTTTAATAATTATTTTTATTTACAAAAAAACCTCAAAGGGTCATGCAGGGTCCCATATGAAATGTGTTGTCCTCTCATAAATCTGTGATGCTTCCTAATTACCACAGTGACCCCTTTATCTACAGTATGTCTGTGAATAGGTGTTCGTACGTGGTGTACTTACACACGTTGGTGTACTTACACACCTGTTAATGTGTTTGTGTGTGTATGAGCACGTGCACGCTGCCCTTCATAATCAGGGGTCTGAAAGAGCCCCCACTCTGCCAGTGAATTGCTCACAGCTGTGGCCCCTTGTCGCGCTGGCAACCTCGGCCCTGTCATCGTGCGTCCGCCTATCTGACCTGCTAATTTGGAGCATATGTAAGTGCTCTTAAAGTGGCGGGCCTTTTGACATGCCACAAACAGCAGCTGTGGCAGCTGCCCCGAAGGAAAGCTTTATTTAATTCAATTACATCTTTTGGAGATATGTAAACGAGGAGATGAGGGGCAGGGAGGGGTGGGAGAGAGGAGGAGGAAGGGGAGGGGGTGAAGGGGAGGAGAGAGGAGGACAGGAGGTGGTCTCTTCTCCATTCACCACTACACCTATACTCATCACACCCCTCTAGCTTTCCCTTCTCTTGCACCCAGAAGACCCTCCACCCCGTTTGATCACCGTCGCCTCCTTTCCAACTCCAAACCCGAAAGTGTCAAGGCCCAGGTGGCTCGATAGCAAATGATTGGGTGAGTAACAGTTGCAAAACCCTTACCTCCCCTCCTCTCCTTTGCAGTACCCTCCACCCCCCTCTCACTGTCTCTCCAGCGGGGGAGTCTGAGGGGGGATAATCAGGGTCAGGATCCTCTGCCACACTGATCAGTGCGTCTCAACCCCCGGGCAGCCCTGCAATTAATGCGCCGTTGAAAGGGAGCAAAAATATTCACCATCTGGCAATTAGGGCTCATAGGCTCCCTCTTTCTGCCTCTCCTCCTCTTCTTTGCCTCTCTGGGCTTTAAATGCAATTGTGATCTTATTCTTGTTCCAGCTTCAGTGCCTAACACTGGCCCAAGGCCCATTTGCCACTCAGAGGGCCTATATAGGAATGAACGAACGCAGGATCGCAATCCAGGGCAATTCAGAAACCCCTCTTAGTCCTAAAATGGAGACGTAATAACGACTCTTCTTGTTATTTTTCTCCCCCCCCCCCCTCACTCTGCTGAGGATTCATCCCATCTCTTGCTCTTCCAGCCCCAGCTGCTGCTGGCCTGAAAAGGGGCTTGAAAGAGACTGGTGTCATCACGATCAAATTAACTCTTTCTCTGTGGATGGGAGCAAAGGTTGTCAATGGTACTGTCGTCTGTAGTCGTTTTTTTAACACATCAATGATGTTATGATTAGTCATTTTACTGCCAACAATGGCCGCCAAATGCTTGTGAATGCCCTTTCCTTCAAAGAGGATCGGAGGGCTGTTGAAAGACATTGATTTTGAGAGAAGTCAGACATCTTTCCAGTTTTTTTCCTCCCTTCTGCTCTTCTCCACATGCTCATTGTGAAATTCAAATCTCAGAATGACAAATAGAGTGATTACGTTTACCATTGATCTGGCTAGTTTTGAGTTGCAAATGTGCAACCTCGACATTTGGCTAGTGTGTGAATCAAGGTCTTGGGGACAATAGAGAAGCAAATTTGAGGAAGTAGTTGGTCGCAGATACCACATGCACAGACAGGCATGCTGCAAAGGAAAGCTGTGGATCTCATAAAGGAGGCCAAGAGGGTTTTCCCATTGATCGAGACATTTACATTTTTGTAAAATCGAGACGAGAGCATGTTCCAAATGTTCTCTCAAATGAAGACAGAGCGAAAGGAAAACCACACCGACGCTTTCTTTCGGGTTCTTTCCTTCACGTCACGTAACAGGGCCTGTAAGGTCAGCGATCGTCGACTCAACAAGAACCCCTCCGACGCCTCCCCCAGTTCCGCTGACCTCGATCTATCTCGTCTTTAATTGCTACCACCATCCCTACAGCAAGCTGCCGCCATTGTGCTTTCCTGTAAAGCGATAATTACACATGTTGAATTATTAACAGTCATTATCAAAGCTTGTGCTTAACTTGTTTTGTTGTAGTGTAAGGTTCCTGTGATCTCGGGCAGTCATTACTTATTAACAGACTGGATGCTTTTCCCCCAGTCGCCGCGTGTCGATGCGTTAATGACGCACCCATCCTGTTTTCCCCCATTTTAGCTTCAGTTAAATGGCAAAAATAATATTGGGGTTACATTAAGGGGGGGATAGCAAAGATGACTATTTATTGGCCCTAGATGAAATCATTATCATAAAGGGAAATTAATTAAACCAGTATTTTCAATTGACTGTTTGCATAGTCAAGGAGTGTTTTCTGTCAATGTTTTTCTTCGGGGAGGTGCACACTCATAACTGAACCCAGACTGATGACCAACCAGGGCATCTGCAGGCATTATACTGCTCTCAAATGTTTCTTCACAGTGTGAACTTTGGAACAGATTTAAGAACTGTTTCTCATGATTATTTATGTATATATTTTTGCTGTTGTGTAAAGTAGCGAGTCTCTACATAAGGTACACCACAGTGTATCTCTGCTTTTTCAAAGAGGTCATGGGAAGATCTAGCAGCGGTACAATCAGGAGAAATGAAGAAAATGGCCTTTTTTAATTCCACATGTAATAAGAACATTACATTTCAACAGTTGAACCCAACAGTTAGGGTTCAACTGTTGGTATGTATAAAAACTGTTTAGGTCCAGTCAAAGTGAGGTCTAAAGCTTGACTGACAGTCCTGCAGTACAGGTTAAATACAGTACTATGTGTTAAGCTTTAGTCTGCAGTACCCTGACCTTGTGTTTTAGAGAAAAAAGAAAGTTTTTCATGGCAAAAATAATAATAGCTATTTTCCCCTATTGCTATAACTTTCAATAACAATTTCCAAACCCCCAAAACCACTTACTGTGTTAGCATATAAGTTTAGGGATTAGAGTCTGGGTACTTCTTAACTCTTGGAAAGTCTTGGAAAGTGCTGAAAGATGTTTCTACTTTGAGCACTAAGTGACTTTTATTGTATTCTCTGCTAGAAATAATTTATTAGAACAACAAGTCAACATTTAGGAAAATGACCACAGACTTTGATTATTATTTTCTCTATATTTAACCGTCATGAGGTTGACAACACACTTGTAAAAGTTGCAGGGTAAAAATACAGCTTCATTTACAGTACCTTTAATTTGATTATATATATATATATATATATATATATATATATATATATATATATATATATATATATATATATATATATCCCTTCCAAACCCTGTAATTAAACAATTTGTGTTAAATTTATGACACAGGATCGTGGCCCAAAGCAGGTGACTTTCAAAACAACTTTGACTGAATTTAGTCTGTCAGGTGAACATTTGCGGCCAGATACTCCAGGAATACCCGCGTGACCTTCAAAAACAACCACATGGCCTCAAAATTCAACTATCCAAATGGAATCAGAGTACGAAAATAGAAAAACAAACATTGAGGGCAGAAACCGTGACAGACAACGGTGACCTGCTTGTCCTTTTCGAACCCCTCCCCACACAGAGATATCTCCTGGAGGAAAAACAAGAGCCTGGAAAAAGCAGGTATTCCATATCAAAACAACAAACTGGGTCTGAGAGACGGGCTGTGGCTGTAGATGAGGAGCTATCATAAGCACTTAAATCACAAACAGGTTGACCACACACGCTGAAAGGGGGTGGGAGGGGTGGTGCAGCACTTCAACACAGGGGTTTTTTGCACATGCAAATGTAGCATTTGTGTGACTGGCACACCAAACTGCAGCCAGGCAGGGATAGAGCCAGGCTGAACCTTCACCTGCAAGACCTCCACACAAGCAAAACCCCAACACAGATGCACTTAGTTCTCCTTTTATTCTCCCTTCCGTTCTTTTGTTGCTCCATAGTTTGTAATTTTATTATAGGTCATCTACCAGCAGTGCTGAACATAGAGCGTGTAAAAAATATTCTGCTTAAAGTCCAAGCTGTTTGTCGAAATTTTCCCTTGAATAAATGCACGTTAAAAAATGATTCAGTATGTTTACTTTTTTATTTTCTGCACTTTAATCACCAATTTGTCTCTATTTATGCTGTATGATTTCTTTAATAGATCCTGTTTAACTACTTATATGTCACTTGTAAGTTAATCCATAACAATTCAATTTCAATTCAAATGGAAAATGATAAGAATATGGAAAAAAGATGTGCAAAATATTAAATCTACAACATAATTAGAAGCTGTCAAATAAATGTGTTGGAATAAAATAGCACACGAGTAAGAGAAAAATCCTCTCTTATAATTTCAAATCTCCTCTCCCCACCTCCTTTCCTTTCTTTCTTTCTCCTCACATCATCTGGTCCTTCCATTCTTCATCAGTTACCTTATCTGAAGCTCTCACTCCGCTCTCCCCTCACTCACCCTCTCTCCCTCTTTCTCAGCGTTGAACAAATGGGTAATAAGCGCCACTTTGTACCTCTCTCGTCTTTCAGATCCAGAGTGAAGAGTCTGATTAAATAATCATTGGAGGAGCGGTGTGTGTGCGGCTTTCCCCCTACTCCTCACCTTGGGGACATATTGTCCCCTGTCACTGAAACCTCGGGGACAGAAGGCTCCGCCGTGGGGAGGCTCAGTGGGGGAGCAAGGAGCTGATGAAACGAAGATCGGGTAATGAAGGCATGGCCCATGGCTTCCGTGGCTCTGCCATATGTTTCACCAAATGCAAATTGCCCCCCAATTCAAACAACTTTTTCATCTTGATATATGCAAATGTGTTTATAAATACGGGCTTATAAATATAGCATTACAGTTTATACGGAGGGAGCTTTGAATCATTTTCTCCCTCGCTCTGCTGTTGTTATATGTGGCTGCGGCGCAGCGTGACAAGCTTTAACAAACAGACACGTACCTAGCAGCGGCTAATGGTGTCCTGGGGGACAGGAAGTAAGGTGGTCAAACTGGGAGAGCAGCGCTGACTGGCCTGAGAACCAATGAGAGTTGTCCTGATGAATCTCTTATCCAATTAAAATTAACCCAGTTATCACAGAGGCCAATGGCAAATCAAAGAGGGCACGTTGACAAGTGAGTGCAGGAGATGAGGTGAAGTGGCCACATTTGAACTTTTGACATTTTGAAATCTGGAATCATTTTGCTTTGCCTTGAATTATCTTGAAGGTTCAAAATCCCACTTCAATAGTGCACAATCAGTAATCCTTAATCCAAAAAATATGTGGATTAAGAAGCAAAAAGTCCTGAGTGTACATGAGTTCTGTAAGGCACGTCATCTAAATACTAAAAAGAGAGTGTGAGTGTGTTTGTGTGTTACGCTCAGAGCAATGAACCCAAAACATCAACATCAAAGAGGCAAAATGTTAAATAATGATAAAGCCTTGATTGCAGTCTAATTAACTTGATTGAGCTACCCAAGAGCTGAATGGCTTATATATTTCTAGTCTGACCTGGAAAAACTTTGTGACATATCTTCATCCAAAAGTTTAAAAAATATATATGTGTTTCATCTTATTTGAAAAACTGATTATTTATCAGGTCACGGGCCATTCATAAGCCTCCTGAATCTCTGTCACTCAGGCTTCTCGAGGACAGCTGAGGGTGTTAGCCAATCCAGGTTGGGGGTGCAGTCAGGTGTCAGTCGCTGCAGAGATGATCAGATTGTCACAGTCCCACTGCTTCCCTTGGAGACGGCACCTGAGTCGATGCCTGTGCCAACATCTTCATCATCACCCGCAGCAACAGCAGCTGGCCGCTCTGGACTGGACCGCATGGGTGAAGCGGGCCAAGTGGGTCAGACCTCACTGAGAGCGCAGAGCCAGTCAGCCGTGAGGCCCGTTGTTGTTCTTTGTGGGAGTGTAGTGCATTCTGTGTAGTGTATTCCTATGTACTGGTCTGTTGACAGTGATGTTTATATATCCAGTTTCTTGGAACACTCCTTTTTATTCATATTTCAACAGCGTGACAGATCATAGACGGGGTAAATATTAATCGCGGTAATTATCAGATTTGAATAAGCTCTGATTACCATTACAGTACTTCTGCAATTCAAGTGCAGTTTTACCATCTTTATTCTTACGTGTCAATTATGGATGTCAGCCCATTTGTAATTTCTTTGTTGCAGACTCCTCTCAGTGCCACAGTCTGCTCACTAAGTGTGTCACAATAACCCTGTAAAGACGGTAACAGGCACACTTTTGTCAATAATGCACATCTGATATCTAAAAAATGGTGTCTAACTGTTCATTTTTAATGCTTTTGCAATCTTGCCACCTTCAGGCACAATGATTTGAGAATGAAATTAAGCTGAATTAAACCAAAAATAAAAAAAGATATAAATAGATATGGATATTGTTAAATTTATCCATGATGACCACGGGTTCAAATTCTGTATCATATGAGAGTCATGCTATTCCCTGTTACCAAAAGCCTGGAAGCCCCTTCTATTTCATAAGCTCTGTTTGTTTTGGTAGCACTGGATGTCCTAAGTGTTTGGTGTCTTCTGTTTTGCCTCTAGAAAAGAGCTCAAGGACACTTTTGCCTCTTGTTGATAGTGTAGACACTCACTGTGCTCTCTTATCTGGAGGCAGGTATGAAGAAAACTTTGATACGTTTCATGTGTTTTTCCTATTTCACATTATTTCAGCATGATGCATTGTGTTATGTTTCCCATAACACAATGCATCAATAACACGTCGCTGAGCAATGTGTTGAAATGACGCAAGAGTCACTGTTTCAGGAATCAGCATGTAAAGTGAAAAGATCTTACCATGAGGCCCATTTAGCAGCTACTCTGCTGTTTGTTCCTTTCTTTTCTTTCTTTTTTATTTGGATCACAAAATCTTCCTTGACATCTGGAGTTTCTATAAATTTCTAGTTTTTCACTTTTTTGATCATTTCAAAACTTCTCATTCGTGTTCAAGTAGCAGCTGAGGTTCATTCTTGACCTCAGAAACAAACAGTTTTTATCTCCAGAAGACATGGGAATAAAGTCCTTAGTAAAGTGCTCAAGAAATAACATTTGAACATACACAGCTCACTTACACATGGCAATACCGTGTACTTCTCAAGATCTGTATAGAGCAGCTATTAAATACATATAGTGAGATTGCAGAGACTGTCAGCTAGTCAGCTAAAAGGATAAAGAAAAGCAATATATATTATCTCCTTAACCTTTTGGGAGTAGATATGCATCCAATAAAAAAAAATATGTTAAAAATTCCATAATTGATGCTTTGGTTTTTATACATCTTTGTTAGGTCTAAGAGCTCAAATAAATACTTTAAGGTCAGAAAAGCGTCGTAGTCATAGTGGTTACAACAGTAAATCTGCAACGGCACAGAAAGGTTATTACAAAAAGGAACACAGACATTTTTTTTCCATTATGTTGAAATAAAAGCATCCTCATAAGTTGAGGGCATTGTGAAGTAAATAATCCACCCTGACCTCTTCCCTCTGTGGAATTTGTGACTCTACAATAACATCAACTTAATTTGTTTGTTGAAAATTGCCATCCGATTGGGCATTTACTGGAGTACCAAAGCAAAACAGACATTAACAGGACAAAAGCCTTAGATTAAAGTTCATTCGAGAATTGGATTACACAGCCCTGCTGTTGTCTTCCCCTTTTTATGTTATGTGGAAGCAGAGACATGATAAGAGAGAGGCATAGCAAGAAAAATCCTGAAAGGAAATCTACAGGAGATTTCCACAACATTGCAAATGGTGGTAGAGGTATAACAGCCATGGGGAAAAGCTTTTTAAATCCAGGTGTTGCTTAAAAGCCAGCAAACTTTTGCATTTGACTCAGCCTGCCATCATTCATTATTCTATAGAAAATAAAATGCAAATGAGGACACACATGTAAGTAGTTCACTCAGTAGCTGCTGATGTCACTTTCATGCTCTCTCCTACACTGATAACCATCCAGCTGATCTGAGGCCTGCATGAGTCCACTGGTCTTCAGGTCTTGACAGATGAGTTGCGCTGGTTACAGTAACCTCCAGGTTCACAGTGAGCTCATTAGCCCGAGTGCTCCACTGCTAATCAGGGGGGTTATAACTGGATGCTCATTAATCACAGACAGAGACCTGGCATGCAACTGCAGTTAAAGCAGTAGTGAACGCTGCTGCCACGTAAAGTATACTACAGGTGTAGTGTGTTGGGTTAACGCAGCAAGACAAGGGTTACAGTATTCACTGCTGCTGTGGAAAAAAAGTAAACAAAGAAGGCAGTGAAATAACTGTGATCACAGAGAGTTTAGAGACAAGCCGGTTAAAAAGGGTGTGATTAAAGCCCTTAATTGGTCTTATGAGAAAGAAAGGTTGTGAATTAGATCTACTGATGAAGATAAATGCAGATTTTGACTGGTTGTTCAGAAGATGTTTGACTGTTTATCTAAAGATATATAAAGTATGACCAATCACATTTTCATTGAATCGAGACCTTAGCTACAATCACTGTAAAGCCTTGATTAACCACCAGCTAAGCTAAATGCCCCGAGCGCCACATGTTTCATTATTCTTGATGAAATCATTCATTTACACTTAATTTTATGCTAAACAAGGACATTAGAGATGGGTTTTTTTTTTCAAATATAGTAGTATAAGGGATAAATATAAAAATAAGGCAGAACAAAACGTTTATTGCCACTGAAACCAGTGCTTACTTGTTTGTTTGTGTTGGTACTCTTCATTTACGCAGGAAACTATGACATATTCTCACCTGATCTCATGAGTGTTTAAAACAATAACATGTTTCAGTTCCAACATAATGGTGCTACCATTTATTTACATTTGTGGTCTTTTTTAAGCAGAAACGTGTGGACCTCGTTCCCAATTGGACACTGGCACCATGTAGGTGGGAAACAGACATATGTTCAAAGCTGGTTCTAACTTTGACTGTGTGCCATCTGGTCCTGAGCAGGTAATGAATTTAAGACTGAAAGTCACCAAAAGACTCTCTAGAGCTCCGTAGATGAGCTTTCACCTGTAAGTGATTCACCACCAAAGCTTTCATCTTTCCGAGTGGCTCTCTTTAAAGAACTTTAACTAACTTTTGAAAGTGGTTTTGCTCATATGGGTGAAGTCTTGTCCTTCATGCTGAGAATCTCCAGCAGAGCTGTTTCATCAACAAGCACCAAGACACTGTCTAATGTCTGTCACATATGTTTACTGCGGGCATGAGACACATCTATTAAGCATCCTAACTGATGAATTTTGCCAAATGTCACAGTGAGCCTGGCTCATATATCTCCGCAGAAAAAACATGAAGTTGTACTGTAATAAACTTTACATTAACTGGATGCTTGCGGGCTGCCATGAGCTCTCCGTGTGTTTAGAGTTACAATAGCTCCCTCTTGAGGGATTGATGTGAGGAAACAGGAGGGCAGAAATATAAAAGAGACAGGCTACTAAAACAGTGGATTCACTCTGTATTATTTATATGATTTAAACTTCATTTACATACAATATTTATAGTTATTTATATGTGACTTTTGCATCTATTTTTTTCTGTGTTATTAGTTATTATAGTTATTATATAATTATTATTGTAGTTACATGATTTTTTTATTATCATAGAAATGTAGTGGGAGTAATTCACACTTGTCATAATATTAAGATGGAAAACATGTTTGTGATCGAATTTATTAAAGATACATATCAAAGACAAAAGTAAACGAAGTATCTTTGTACTGTGTGTTTGTACAGTGTGTACAATCACCTACATAAACAGTTTCTGTTTGCATGTGTGCCACACTGTCCCCGGTGCCCTCATTAACACCACAGTGTATTGACTGAAATGAAGCATCAGCCTGCTGCATTGTTGATCACATGACTCTCAGATGGATGAGTGTTGGTGAGAAGGTTGGCAAAGGAAGTGCATGGGTGTCCTCTGTTTCATGTGAGTATTAAAACAACATCCGAGGTGATACTAAAATGAGTGGCAGCAAGAAAATTTTATGTTAGACTGATTTAACTGATAGGAATCAACCAGATAACGGAATAAAGAAATTTGCTGCCTCCACATTTAAAGTCCAACATAATGAGTGTGAATCACGAGAGCAGGGCATCACGGCTGTACACCAGAGGGCAGCAAATGACAGCATGCCAGTTTGAGTCAGTACAGATAGTATAGTCCTCTGTAGCTCCACATAAATAAAAAAAAGTGATTAGTAAATGTTTGTTTTATATGGATTCTATGTCTGATACTATAACATATTCTTGTAAACGCCCCCTTTTTTCTATACAACGTAGTTCTTAGGTTTTATTATGACACCAGTCAACAACATGTGGAGGAACAAAAATGCAAACACAGCCTTCAAAATGCCTGTTGGAGACATAAAATCGGTAAATATTGCTTTAACACAGGAATTCTGTAAAATCACTTTATGGTCAAGTGAAATAAGCTCTAAATGCAACATTTGCAACTCACTGATATGGTCCTGCAAATCACCTTGGGGGAGCGGGGGTCATCAGAACACTGGGCAGCATAACATTACCTATTGGTTAGTGAAGTCCTATTGGTTCATCATATTGATGTTTTAACACTGGGAGTGACGAGTGAGGGTTGGCTCTGACTGTGAAACTGTACACTTGTTAGCGTATCCTGGCCGATCCACTTTTCTGTCTCTTAGAAACGCCATTATCTACAAAATGGACTTAATGTTCTACTCAGCATCAAATAAATCTAGCAACTGAGCTCATAAAGACGCCAGGCAACTATTTACTGAGGTTACATTGCACAGCCTTCAGCCATAAACTTCTACACAATGGCAGGCCTTTTCATAACCAAAGCTAATGCCCCCTGCTGATCACTAAAAGAATTCAGGTTTAAAGCCTTTTTCTATACCCATCTACTACAATGCATATGATCACAAGTTGCCATGAATGTCTCAACTCACTGGCCTGGTCAATATTGGCCACCACGAGAAAGCAGTCCTGTTCTGCAGTACAAAATCTGTGAAAAATGAAGGTGTGGCAATACATCACCGGTTTATCAGCGAGATAGCTTCCCATTTGGACCTTTATCTTGCAATTCATTTTACATACCTTCTGCTGAAAAAAGACAATTTGAGAGTCATAGACCCTTTTCACAGATGCCATAACCTGGTTAGTTGCACAGTACTGTCAAAGGACACCCTGACCATAACTGAAACACATCAGTTACTTGTATCATTCCATACCCCGGGAAATGAGAACAGCTTGGATGAAGGTAGTGAGTCTGAACCAAAACATTAAAACTCTGAAAATGATCAAAACAAAGACACTCAGATACACTTTAGAGCTGAAGCAATTATAAAGTTGACATTACATATCTGTGGGGTCACCACTATGCGTATTATCAGGATTTGTTGTAAAAGCTAAGTGCAACTTGTATATAAAATATTTGTTTATGTGTGCTGTAGGATGCATCCAGTGAAACCCCAACACTCCACACAAATAGAGTACATTTACTATTTCATGAACCACAGGAGCCTGCAGTTTAAATGCAGTAATCTCAAAATCAGTGTCTCTGTGCATTTACAGGACAAGAGCACTGAGACACAGCAAAGCATTAGAAGGAGCTTTTTTTGTTTTTTCTGTGGCAGTCACCAAAACAAATGTCTTGACTTCCCCCCACTGCTCCATGCAGTCAACCCCCATGGACCAGGAGGCTGAGTTACACACAAGCATGTACACACACCCACAGAGATCCATGTAGTCCTGTTTCCCACACTCCTCTCATTGCTCACATTAAGAGAATTCCCTCCAGACACTCATGCATTAAACAGCCAGGGAGTTGAATGTATGCATGTGCTGTAATTGGCGGATTATAAATTCCAACACTTGTGGCACTGTTGACTTTCCCATCTCTGATTCCCCCGTGTATTCTTTTCAAAGGACTCTGTTTATAGGCTTTTTGGTGAAAAACCACAGTTTAATACGAGTCCTGCAGCCCCAGTCTGGTGAAATACACACACGTTATAATTGGGCCCTTTTACATGGAGATAAATTATGCATGAACTTAATGTTGGGGTTTGTGGCCCCTGCTGTAATGGAAACTGCAAGGGTTTGAAAATCTCTATAGGGAATCAGCAGAAATATATAATGTATACTTTGTTCATTAAAATCATACGTGGTTACTTTAATGCAAGCCCTCAATCATTACAAGGAAAATGAGTGTGACATTTTCCCTTTTTCTCCAATGTGCCAGGATTATAAACGCTGATATCTGCCTTTATTTTTACTGCACTTGAGACATCAGAGCTTCTCTCAGACTCAATAACAATAGACTTAAACTGTAGCTTCTCCCTTGTCTGTCAACAATATAAAGAAAATGCACAATAAAACTTTGGAGCACACCTCCTTCTGAGCATGCGAACACATGCACACCTTCACCGCACACACAAATTTTTAATGTAGCATGAAAACCACAGGCTGAGTGGAGAAATAACCACCAGCTAAATGCTGTTAAAGACTGGCAGGATATCAGCAACTATTTTAAAGTCCCATTCAGTTGTTCAGATCATTCAGTGTTTGGCTATTTAAAAAAAGAGTGCCGATGCAGTTTTGAATCCAGCAGCTGAAATTAATGGAGGAAAAAGCTGTTTTTCTGCCTTGCATGGAGTCAGGCCAACTTTTAAGGGTGTAAATCACATTTCTTTTGAAACAGTGACTAAAATAAACATAAAACTTGCTTCATCACCCAGGCACTTTGCACATTAAAACTTGCTATAGGCAACAGAATCACATAGAAGTATAATAATTCAACCTAATGTCTTGAGATTAACTGATTTTACAATGTGCCATGTGCTTACTTGAAGTATGAACCTAATCGGTGTTGGTAGGTAGACAATAGGTGGGCTGTAGCAGTAACAACCACCCTAACTAAGGGTTAGGGTTGTCAAACATATAGTCTGTGGGGCAGACTGGGCCTACCAGAGGGTCTAGTTTGGCCCAGTTTAAAACTTTGGAAAATACTGGAAATTACAGTGAAGTCATAAAATAATCCAGGCAATCAAAACATTTCAGGTCATCTATGTTGGAGCACAAACCAGTCAAAACATCAAAACACTCCAAATTGAACACAACCCCGACTGCTGGCACAATAACAACAATAAGAACTGTCTCAGAAATAAAAAAGAAACTAAATCCAAAGTGAAGTAAAGCTTTAATATAATCATTTTTCTCAGGGACTCCTTTCCAGCAATATACAGACCTCCAGTCCCACCTGACTGCAGACTCTACTGTGCCAGCCTCGGTGTGTTACCACCCACACTCCTCCAACTCTTTCTGTCTCAGTGAATGAGGGGAATGTCGTTAAAGAGGAGCTTGGAACCGTTTGGGATTTACAGTTAAACCAATTATTCATGAGGTCATGCAAAGTCTTTGCGTTTGACCGATCACTGATAAACCACGTTATCAGGCTTGTTGGAGCAAAAGAACCTCTGAGTCACACAGAAAGGATGAGAATGTTACTTTGTAGGAAAGCCAAGGGCCGGATTTATCAAAACAAGACAAAAGCCTGAAGATTTAGAAAGGTTGCAGTAAATTGCAAAGGTGAAAAAATGAGCACTGAAAGTCAAATAAGAAAGGAAAAAAATTATACATTACTGAAGAACATAATGGAGGGATATTGGTAGTAGCTATACACAGCTAAACATGAAATGCTACATGCAGCCTTATAGAAAGCAACCTGTACAGAAAAGCATGTTTGCACATAGGAGTACACTCATGTGTTGCTCATTTGAGCCGATATGGAATGAATGCAGGTTTTGCCTTATTTAAAGAAGTCAGGCATTGAACTATGAGTGTGTGAGGTATAAGATTCACATGATTTGGATTTACCACTCACAAGTAATCTGGCTTCACAAGTTCTTTGAAAGCTTAAATTAAAATGTTTTGGTTTGAGAGGACTGGGAGGCTTTTTTCACGCAAATGCAACTACAACTCCATGTATAGAGTCCAAATCATTACATCAGGTTTAGGATAAGTACAGCTTTATGTACAGTGTAAATAATTTAAGCAGCAATCGAAAGATATATTCTGTTATTACAACTTGGTAATTAATTGTGTTTTTGAGGTAATTAATACTGCTTAGTGCTAACCCTAACCCTTACCACACAAGGGTGCCCTTACCCTTGGGTATTGCTGCTGGGAGCTAATTGCTTCTCTTTTCCATTTTGTTTTGTAGTTGGCACTCTGTTAGTCTACCTTTGGTTTTCTTCCTTTTGAGTTGGCAGCACCCTAAGGTTTGTCTCTTATTGTGCTTCCTACATATATTTTTCAACAATAAATATTCTTACCAAAGCAACATCTGCTTGCATGTTTTTTCCTTCTACCCTAGCTGAGATGGGGCAAAGAAAAATACTCCAAGGACAACTGTTAAAGCTCCTAAAATCAGCATTTTTATATTCATAGTGGTTGAAACGCCTACTTCATGCATTCATTATGAAGTGCCAGCAGAGAATTATAAACCCAACATTGCAGACTTGCAGTACATTTATATCTCACAACACGTTAAGTAACCTCAATGATCTCCCACGAGCAGCATTTGGCGATAGTGTGAATGGAAAATCTTCATTAAGCTAACTTTAGATTCAAAATGTACAAATTCTTTTAGAGTCGGCTTTTCAAAAGCTCAAAAATGACCCAGTTTGATTGCTAGTACCCCCACCCCAGCCCCACACGACTGATGTGCTGCTGTCATGTCATGTGAACCCATAAATAGCTGCTGCTGTAGTTGTAAATAGAAGCAGGAAATTCTCACATATTTTTAACCCCCACCCCACTTAAGACTGAGGTGCCTTAAGATTGAGCTTTTTAAAAATGTATTACTTTCTATTTATTTTTCCATACATTTTATATGTATTCCATTTATTATATAGATAAATGTGAAAGTGGACTTCTTAGTAAGGTAAAAGGAAAGGTTGGGGAAAGGAAAAGAACAACTGAGCTACTTTTCAAAGTGACCCAGTGCTTTGCTGTCATTAAGATGTTGCACAATCATGTATTATGACGCACAATGACTGCTTTGGCAAGTGGCACAATAGCAGTTTTACTGAATGTATGAATGAATATATTTAGATTTGATTCTGATGTTCTGATACTTGATTTGCAGTTTTTTTCTTCTTTTTTCTTTTTGGTGAAGTACATGCTGGTCTAATCATCACTCTGATTATCTTGGTTGAGACTGAAAAAAAAGGACATTTAATCTAAATATGAGGATACTTATGTTAAAAGGAGAACATGCTTTTTACAGAAGGTTCAGATCATGGACATCAAAGGAGACAAACAGAGAAAGATAATAAAGAAATGTTTGTTCTCTCTCTGAAAATGCTGATCTAGCTCTGTACTAAATGATTAAACCCACCTGATTGTGATAGCAGAGATAAAAGCTCTATATACACATCGGAGAATCACTGACATTTTACACCCTCTCATCCCTGTGACCTAAGATGCCCTTCAGCTCATTTGTGTATGTTTCAAACTCCAAAGCGAATGAACATACATAATGTATGTTCCCTTGTTGACGAGACAAAAAGAGCACTAATGACTGTTGTTGCTTGACTTCACAGGCCATAATTTTAGGTTTTGAGTTACACTTTTGTCCCCACAGAGTGAGCTCTGAGCACCTGCTGAGGAAAGCATCAACAAACTGTGGCGGAGGAAGTGCTTTATTGTTAGCCTGCTGACTTTTGTGTTTGCTCAGTGACATCATGGTAGGATGTCAAGTGAGTAATGGAGGTTTGTTTACTGACAGGGTGTACCAGGCATGCCAGCAGAAAGAAGTAAGGTTGGGCTTTTATGTACTGGAGCTGGAGGCCTAACACTCTGGTATTCTAGTCCAGATTAAAAGTTCTAAATACCGCTGCAGGGACAGCATCAAAATTAAAAGTCAAGCGAAATAAATTTGACTACACTTCTAGCAACACATGAAACAAGAAACCAAAAACTCTTATCCTGAGAACTATGTCATGGTGTAAGGTTTAAGTTACTGAGTTTTGTTTGTTCGTTGCATTTCCTCTTTTATTTGAAAGTATTACTTTCCTTGTGTGTCCTTAATTCTTTTACTTCCTTTGTTTTCTCTCACTTTTGTTTGCTCTGCCCTGATTGTTTTCACATGTATTTATTGTACTGTATTCAGTGCTTTAGTCCTCCAGATTTCAGATCCCTTTCTCTTTCTCCCCACATGATGTCTTATTCATGATATGTTTTTTTAAAGTTTTTAAAGACTGCTTTTAATTATATTCAGAATATTCCACACAGACAAACAGTGAATGGCAGAAGAGCACACAGTTGTTTTAAATGACTAAAACAACTTACAAAGATACTTTATAAAAAAACAAAGACACTTTGTTACAAAGATACTTTGTTTGTAAAGTCTTCCACCCACCATGACAGCGTGTACCACACCCATTTTATACAGTGAGGGTAAAAAGCCACAGAATGAATAGACAGATTGTTGTATCTTCCAGATCTGACAAGTTAACCCAAGTCGAAATTTCAGGAACTTGCATTCTTTTCACTAGCCACATCTGGGCAACATAAATATTTGCAAAATGACTTCCAATCAAAATTTTGGTCATTTTAAGTGTCATATAGGTGGATTGCACAGGGTATGTTCACTGGCTAAGGACTTGTAGATCACAATAAGAGTGTGGTTTCACAGTCAGACCCACACCTCTCTTGTCACAATGAGTTTCAAAACAAACAAATGTCAAGCACCGACAATGTTATGGCCAGTAAGCGAATCCGTGTTGATGTTAATCATAAACCATGGATGAAGTGAAGTCTAGGCACTTCTGAGAGACTTTAACTTGGCCTTCGTGTGAAGTGACAAAGCGCTGCACAGCTCGGCCAGAGAAAAGGAATCAAAAGTGCAAAAAAGGCCTAGAGAGTAAAATGGAGGATCATCTGACAAAAAACAAAGGCAGCACACCACTGGCAGTGTTAACGTGGAGGCTTTGTTGGCACTGGACCTTAATCACTTCTTTGCCTGTTTTGACTCAGACAGGACCAGTTTAGCTATACACACCCCAGACCACAGAGTTGCCTACACTCTCTTTCCAGGCACATCAAGTGAACCATGTGTTTAGGTCTGTGAATCAGAGGAAGGTTCCTAAATCAGACGTCCCCAGCAAAGTTCTTAAAGTTCAGCTCGCAGTGGTCTTCACCAAGCTCTCCAGTGTCTGCCTGTCATCCTCTGCTGTCCCACCCTATCTTTAAGATGCTACCACAACCCCTGTTCCCAAGAATTCAACAATGAGTTATTTCAGACTCATCGCTCTAACAGCTATGGTCAAAAATGCTTTAAAAGGCTTGTGTTTCAACACATCAAAAATTGCCTTTCTTCCACCTTTGACCCCAATCAGCTTATAAAGCAAACAGATCCACCGAAAAAAAAAAAACATGTTCACAGCTAACAGAATGCCAACATCAGTACCCACACCTGCTCCACCCTCATGCTCAGCACTGTCTCAGGGCTGTGTGCTCAGCTTCCTCTTTTATGCAGTATCCACACACGACTGTACTCCTACCCACCCTAGAAATGCAATTATAAAATTTGCAGACTGTAATCCAATTGCTTTTTTCAAGTAACGAGTAAAGTAAGGGATTACTGTTGCAAAAGAGGTAATTAGATAACTGTTACACCCCCGTAAGCACGCTGCGTTACCAAAACTGTGATTTTTTTTGCACGAGTCTCTCATGACAATGACGTAAGCGAGTCCGACGTTCGTGGCAACAGCTGTGTGCATATCAACAATGGATAATATAACGAGTGTGGCAGAGAGTATGAGCGTGCAGCGTTTAAAGCGTGGAAGTACTGACCTTACTTTGAGTTTGATTCCGTAAAAAGTGACAAAAACATTAGTGTCCGCTGTTCACTGCGTGGGAAGAAAACTTCTTTTTACAGTGAAAAAAACCCCTAAACTTCTGAGCAAGCACCGACAGTACCCTGCCACGGGAATGTGAAACTCCCAGATCCTTCCACTGACCGCTGCGACACATGTGCACCAGGGCAAACCTCCGCCTGCCCCACTCCTGCTATACAGGTGAAAATAGAGCAACAGGACCGCTGAGTCTTTGATTTCATTTATTTTCTGCTGTGTTTCACTTGCATTTATTTGAAAGAGTGAGTGTAAACACAAAAAATATTTTATTTTATATGCTGGAATATGCAGAAAATAGGTTTAAATTAAATTTAAATTAAACAAATTTCTTCCAGTCAGAGAATGTTGCATATAATTTAATGTTTGCTTCAAGCTTAAAGTTAAAATAAAACTAGTTTCAAAAAGAGACTTTTTCATTTGATTACATTTTATATGATGGATTATGCAGAAAAAATAGAATTGGGCTGAAAGATCTATCGCTTCATTACCTTTTCAGGTTGTACATCATTTTTTAAGTAACTAATTACTTTTGAAAATAAGTAATCAGTAAAGTAAGGGGATTACTTTTGGGGGAAGTAATCAGTAATTAGTTACTGATTACTTTTTCAAAGTAACTTGACCAACACTGGATACCACACATGAATCATATGCGGTAATTGACAGACTGGTGTGTCAGGAACAACCTTAATCTGAACACCAACAAAACAAAGTAAGTGGTCATGGACTTCAGGAGGCACAAAGCTGAGCCCACCTCTCCACACAGTCTCAGTTGATGTGGAGTGGATCTCTGTTAAATTCCTGGGTACTTACACCTCTGAGGATCTTTCCTGGTGAACGCAGCATCTGTGCTAAAGAAGGTTCAGTAGCACCTCCACTTCTTGATGGTTTTCAAGAGGAATAAAGGATGCTGCTTGATGACGGTTGACAGTTGAGAGTGTACTGCCATATGCTATCACTGGCCAGCTGTAATGTGGCTGAAAAGAAAGGACTGCAAAGGGTGATAGGTAAAGGGTCTTTTCAGAGCAAAAGTATCATTACAGACCACTTTGATACTGCGCAAAATTTGTTCAGTATACTGCCCTCTGGAAGGAGGTACAGAAGCATCAAAAGTAGAAAAGGTAAATTACGAAATAGCTTAGAAAATAGCTTCTCTTTTCAGGGACACTAAATGCACCCTCCAAACTCCTAATCTTCAGAACATGATTTTAGAAATAAGTGGGTACAGTAACTACATCCATCTTTAACACTGTCTTTGGTATATAAAAAACACACTTCCACAAAGGATACACTTGTGCATCCTCCATCACAGCTCCTCTGCCAAGTCTCTTCTGTCCTTAATCCTCTTCCCTTATAATGCCTCTAAGGAGTTGAGACATGTTTGAGATTGACTTCTGGGTCACAGACATGTGGACAGAGAGGTAAATTAAAGAGATGAGAAAAGCCCTGTTTTTGTTTGTTTGTTTGTCAGATTGTATGTATGCTATGCTCATGTTTCATCTGAGCTCCTACACCATCCTCATGAGTTTGTTTGTTTTATTGGTATCCCCTTACCATTACCCTTAGTCTTAAGTTTTCTTCCTGGGGCACTCCATGATGGATATACATACAACTGACATTCACAAAAACATCACCATGAAACAAACAAGATCTTTAAATACCAATAGTATTTGAATTTACAGAAGAGAAGACATTAAAAAATAATCAAAATAGATATGAGTAAAACTGTTTTCATAGAATAAATAATCATTGTAATAAACGTTAGTAATAAGCATTCGTTTGTTTCTTTTCCGGTTTTGTATATGAATTCGTTTTCATCATTTGGACATTTTATTTTGGAGTTATCACCGTTTAATAATGTTTGCTATTTGTTGGATTTGCTGATTTTTAATTCAGCATTTTGTTCCTCTTTCACTACACATACAAAAATACGGTCATGTATTACAATCAACTGGACTAATCTACACAACTAACTAATCAACACTGATACTGCATTAATGCATTTACTTGCTAGCAAATGCATTAATGTTTTTCTGTTAATGTGTAATAATGGCATACAATAAAGGGAACACTGAAAATAAAAGTTTTTAAAAAGTAAAGAAAATGATGAAAGTCTATAAATTTGAATAATGAAACATTTATGATGTAAAATACAGAGCATGTAAATCTGAATCAGAAAAACGTCTGACGGAGTTATCATAGCAACAAATATGCAACAAACAGCAAGCATGCATATAAAATAAGAGTAGAAACTGAGTTATGATAGATAATTATTCAAATAAATAGATAAATATAGAGATATAGGAATAAAATACAAATATACATATAAATATAAATATAAAAGGACATGTATATGTGCAAATATATGTCGTGGTGTACAAAAGTGACAGGGTGCACTGAGGTGTGATTAATTCTGTTCCACATGTGTGGATCTGACCCATGTGGATGACTTAAAGAGACTGATAGCTGCAGGAAGGAACGACCTCCTGTAACTTTCGCTCAGACAGCAACGTTGAAGGAACCTGTTCAGTCTGTTTGCCTCCTTTGCTTTGATGGCTGCATGCTAGCATGCCACGGCAAAGAAGATGGTGCTCGCAGCAACAGACGATAAAACATTTAGAGCAGCTTGCTGCATACATTGAAGGATCTGAGCCTTTGTAGAAAGTAAAGCCGACTCAGACCCTTTTGGTAGGCAGACCACTTCAACTTGTGATCCAGTTGAACTTCCAGATAGTTGTAGGATGTGACTATTTCTCATCAGTCCCACCAATGTAGACACCAATGTTTCTGCCAGATGAGTAAAATGGCTGTAATGTATATGCACAACTGATTAAACAAGAAGCATGAAATTTACAAATAATACAACTCATCAGATACCTAAAGGTAGAACACTTCTACAGTTTTACTCAAATAAAACTAGCTAAATCAGCTCGAAATACTTTGCCAGTATAAGTCTTTTTCCCCCCTTTACTAGTATTTAGCTTAAAGTGTAACTGAGTCTTGCTTGTGACTCTGAGTCTATAGACTTTTACCATTACTTGTATTTTTATATAACAGAAGAAATTGCGGGAAGTGCAATGCAGTGCTTTTTTCTAAAGATATGGTAGCTGTCTATTTCTAGTGCGATACTTCTCAAAAAAGCTTAATTGCTCTTTAGTGATATATTCAGCAATTCCTAAATACCCATCAAACTATGTGATTGAACAGGAAATGGATATAGTCTGACCTGCTTGAATAATTCAGGCTTTCATTTAGGAGGACCACATGCAATCAATCAGCAGCACAGGGGGAGGGAAGTCATTTTTCATTACTTGTGCACATTGTGCACAGGTATGTCTACAAAAACAGATTAAAATTTCTTTCCATTGTTATCACAAACAGGCTGCTGTTATGCAACTGGAGGTTATTGGGTGAGGTATTTTGCTTCCTGGTCAGCAAGCATAGGAACTATGTGGAAAAGTGCATTTCCCTCCCCTCTGGCTTCATTGGGATGCAAGTGGGGTAAGGTCTTCATTGGATGTGAAGGCCTTTGTTTGTGTCTGGTTTTAAGTAGGGCCCATTTGTCCCACTGTCTCAACAGACACACGGGAGTTTATTAGCTGGAGGTTGACCTAGTTGACTCGTCTAGCCTGCGCTTGTCTATGAGACCATTTGAGAGTGTAAAGAGAAAAGTGGGGGTTGAGAACAGAAAAAAAATGGGAGGAACTGGGGTACGCCTGCACCTCCTCCCCTGCTGAGTGATGGGACAGCTGAGGGCAACTGCGTAGCAGCTAAACAAACCCACATTTTCTCACTGCTCTCACTGCAGAAATAGAACAGCAGCATCCATCCAGGCATTTGCAACAACTGATGCTGGAGGGCAAAATGCTGTTGTAATACTGCTCATATTACATGCAACAGATTATTAATTTGTATGAAAATATGAATAGGATTATTAATATAAAAAACTGCATTTGATTACTTTAAAAATCCTTGGACTTAATACTGTAACTCAATGCTGTTAAATTTGTATCTTTTTTTTCCTTCTATCTTTAACAGGAAGTGAGACTTTTCTCATTTCTTGCAAGACAAATTTATAGTAAATAGTAAACATTAACCCCGTGTTTTAAAAACCCTTTCTGCTCTTTCTCTGTGTTACTAAAGTATAGTAGCTTGGTTAAAACCTACAATACTACACTACCAGATGGGCCGATGGCACGATATGGCAGCCTCGCTTCTGTCAGTCTGCCCCAGGGCAGCTGTGGCTACAACCGTAGCTGCCTCCACCAGTGTGTGAATGCGAGAGTGAATGAATAGTGGCATTGTAAAGCGCTTTGGGTGCCTTGAAAAAGCGCTATATAAATCCAATCCATTATTATTATTATTATTATTATTATTATTATTATTATTATTATTATTATTATTATTATTATTATTATTACAGTTACCTATTGCTCACATGTTTGCTGACATGTTACCTAGACTGATTTTACAAAGCCTACACTGATAGTCACATCGTCCATATTTTCTTGTAGCCAGCAGGAAGTTAACACTTTCACCTGACGCATGAAAAACTGTACTGAGACTTATGTAGTAACCGGAAGAATTCCATGTCAAGTTTTTGTGGTATGAGTTAACCATATGTGTAGTTTCTCAGGAGGTGCACGTCAGGTTACGTAGAAGGTTGTGGCATAGGGTTAAAATGGGGTTCCATTTATGGCGCAAGTTATGATGCAGATGCAGAAGTATAATTCGCAGTAAGATCCTTAGTTTGATGGTGCATTCCTAAGATGAATTTGTGGGTTCACGGGCAGAATTCGAATGTGGAACTATCCCTCAGTTTCCCATTTGGAGAGTCAGAGCAGCCCCAAGAACCCTGAGCTAACAATACAAGATGGTATTGGATGTCAACATCAGTAAAACTGTAAAACCTTTGAACTGTACTGCCACTGTTGTTTATTTGTGGACTACATAAGTCATACACAAACCACCGACAAGGCTCTGTTCATGAATGTGCTGCAGCTGTGTTTTTAAGCCAAAAATATAAGTATTATACTGAATTGCTAATACACCTGAATGGCTCTACCGTGCTAAGAATCAAAAGAAATCCTGTTTTTCTTTTCATTAGATTTCCAAGGTATGTGGAACGCAGCATAAGACTGGGATAAGACAGAAAGCTAGCCTCAAGGGAAAACAAGCTTGTGTACCCATTGTGGTAGGATACTAGGAAGCTAATTGGAGAGTTGTGTCAGGAAGCCCATCCAAGTAACATTCATGCTAAATCAATTATGTGGATCCATCCTCTGTGGGAAACAAAGGGGCAGTTTTTATTTTTATTATGTTTTTATGCTTTTCTGCCCCCTAGTGGCCCAATTTTGTAAAATGCAGCTTTAAGTAGAAATATTAATATTACAATTTTAAAACATAGACCTGGTTTAAAAAAAAAGCGAAAACATTTAAAGCAAAACTTTAGTAGTTGTATTAGTGCTTAAGATTAAAAATTGAAAAGCTATTCACATACCAGTTGTTATCGGACTTCAATAAAAACATCCTAAATTTTAAATTATAGTCATCTGAAAACTGAATTGACTTTAGAATACACAAAACATCAAAATAAACATGTGTATAAAAGTACTAAAATCAAGGCCTTTGTTATAGAAGTACAACACTGATTAAGGTGGAGACGTAACTAATCATTTACTTGTATGTCTGCCTAAAACATAACCCCCCCCCCCCAAACATAGCTATAACTCTACCAAAGGCTATTTATCACACAGATTATGGAGATGTTTATGCGAGAATGGTGACTTCACTTGCTTCGAATGTGACATGTAAACACTTTTCAGACATCAAATAACTGCATGATATTTCACTTGTGATGAATAATAAGTGTAGGGCTTCTCGAAATAGAAATAGAACCTTTACTGTTGAGTAAATTAGCCTACTTGCGTCACTTTCCAAGACTGGAAGGACTTGCAAATATCTAAAGCTAAAAGCATACAAGGGATCTAATCTGCAGTGCCTGTTAATTGCCATTGCAGTGCCCTCATTTCCTTGTAGCCATCAGGAAGTGATTTGTTTACATCCTAGAAACGCTTACAGCTCTTATCACCTTTTAACTGTGTTATACTACCTTTTTCTCGCTTCTGCTCTTTTAGTAATGACTGAATTTAGTCCTAAGGTTCCATAAAGTTCATCATATCTCAGGGTGTTTTAGAAAAAGATATGCTGTCAGCTCTTACATGTGAATGTCTTAATATGCTTCATGCCAAATTTAAAGTAGCCTTATCAGCAGCAGCACCCATCAAAACGAGACAGAAGGAATCAAACAGGAATAGATATTTTGTCACCATTCCCAGACTGGGATTTAAAGCAGCAGATCAGAATGGGAATACAGACCCAACCCTTAAAATGTCACATGCCACAATATGTCACGTGTAATTCTCCAGGCAGTATTGCTAAGGTTAGGGGAAAAAACAGCTATGCAAGTGGTAATAATAGGTGTTGATGGAACGTGCACTTTTAGGTTTTGCTTCCCAGAACTGCTTCTGCTCGTGTGCTTGAGTGTGAGAGAGTGTGCAGGGCCAGTAGTTAAACACTTCCTGAAGAACTAGGATGCACCTGCTCTGCCTGAACAGTTCTTTTCCAACACGTCACAACTGTTCCCTGTAGTCCGAGTCCATTGTATAAAATGCTGCTGAACTTGCAGAACACTACACAGAGGTCACATGCTCTTATGATTTGTTGCAATGTTTACTTTCTGATCTTGCGCAAATCTAAGTTCTTCAGTATAGAGTCCAACTAATGTGGCTGAATTTATATTTATATATGAGTCAGGGTTTATCTAATAAATCATACATTGTATAAACGATGGCTGTGTCCCAATTCAAGGGCTGCATCCTTCGGAGGACCCAGCCTTCGTGGTCTACGTGGGCCGGGTCCACTAAAGACCAAGAAGGCTGGAAGTGTGAATATGTGATATCTTGATAAAACCGAGCAGATATTTGAAATTGACACACCTACATTCTCGCCTCAAAATATGTTGAAAGTTTATTTTGTGACCCAGAAAGAGTAATATTTCAAACTCTTTAGCTGCACTAATTTGCTATTGCTGTGTTTAAAAGTATTTTTATATTATTATACAAATATTATGAATAATAATTTAATTAATAAAGTATTGAAAAGAGTAGTAAGAGTCAAAGTAGAACTAAGTAGCTGCTGCCATTGTTGGAAACTGGAATTGGCTGGGCCACGCTATGAATTCTGGGATAGGTTGGGCCATGAAGAATACACCGAACCTACAAATTCGGGGAAAAGAAGGACGCATTTGTCAGCCACATTTGGAGCAGCCTTTGAATTGAGACAGCCTTTGTCATCTGGCTGTGATGTAATCGGCCTTTAAATGTGGCCTTCGAAGGATGCAGCAACTGAATTGGGACATAGTGAATTTGGAGCCTTTAACCTGCATTTTTGCCAAAGGCCATTAGAGGGCAACTCATGTGGTTGTAAGTGATCTTGATATATGGTCTCAACAAACATGATTAAAGTCAGGGTTACAAGTTCCTAATTTTCTCAGTCAGATTCCACTCACGCTCATCATGTTTGGATTCAAAACAGCAAGATGGCTTAGGCCAAAAATGCTCTGTTCAAGGCTTCATAATAGCAGTTTTCTAACCAATGAGTGACATCATGGCGGTGACATCTATACATTATATGCATCATATGGACTGATTCAATGCATTTTGCTCACTGTTGGAACACCAAGTACCTAAAGATAATTCCATTCATTCATCCATCCACCCACCAAGTCCTGCTGCTGGTTCTCCCAGACTATGGTGTTCGCAGGTCATCTGTGACATGTAATCTGTCCAGTGTGTCTTGGCTTTAGAGTGTCCTACAGTTGTACATGCCTAAAATACCTTGCATATTCATGTGCTTGCTATTTTTTGTGAAAGTGAGGCAAAATGACAAGTCATTGCTCCCACTGCAACAGATAGAAGATGTCGCCTTTCTTGCAACCTGCTTTCCTCTGAATATTTTTCCAACAGGTGGAAAAAATGTTGGCTATTACAGCAGACCAAGTGAAACAAAGAAAAGCTGTGTTAACTCCAGGTTTTCCCAAACACGTATAATTGTGATAGACATGCACAGTTTCTACATGGTTTCATACGGCAAATGTCCATATATCGATGGTGCAAAACATAAATACTGCAGCGATAATAGTGCTGTAAAACATATATGTAATCAATGATTTTTTTTTCGTTGAGCATGTTGCTCTCTTTCCTCCTGATTTAACTTCCTCTTTTTTGCGTCATCCACTTTTCCTTCCATTCAAATTTTCCCAAAGTCAACATGCATAACAGACACTGAAACCAACAGCTGGTAGAAAGACAAACTTCCCCTGAAACCCCCACGCTGAAGTCCCCTACTTATTTGACAAACAAATAAAAAGCTTTTAAAATCTAGATGGCCTCCAATCGTCACACATAAAAATATTATTATCTCAATAAACAACTTTGTAGATGTAGATGCTTGAGTTAATCAGGATAGCAGTTTAGGGGAATCACTAAAATGCTCTGATTGGTCCTTATGCTGAACAAGGAGTCATCTGTCTTTTCTAAAGGTGAACACTGGCTACTTTTGAAGTCTCTGCTTTCAGTCCTTGCTGTCTCTCTGAGCTCAGGGGCCCCGCTTCAGCATATCAACCCCTGCCCAAAAACAAAGCCACTTTGTGTGTGCGTGTGTGTGGTTTTCCTCAATGCCGCAAAGATAGATTGCTAATGAGGCTCTAGTCTTTAGACTCAGATCTGGCTTTGGGACTCTTGTATCAGATTTCAGCTCCCATTTATAAAAAGGGGGGTACCATTAGTTTACTTTTGTTTCTGAAGATCAAGCAGAGCACAAAGGAATTTTTAAACTTTTGTGTGTGTGTCTTTTTGTGCTTCTTTGGAATAGATTGAAGAAGACAGAATGCATTAGTGTTGACTTAGGTATTGTTTAAATCAGTTGCTTGTTGCACATCACATCAGAAACTTCAGTGAAACAGAAGGGATGTGCAACTACTGTGATAAAGAAACTAAAATAAAACCCTTGCTGGAGTGACCTGTTCTTTAGGTTTGTGACAAAGAACAAAGCACGAGAATTTAATCTGGGATTAAATGTGTCTATGAATGCAGTCAGGTTTGTATGAATGTGATCTGTCTTGTTGGCTTTTTTGACAGAAAAGTAAAACAGTAAATAATAAAGAAGCTAAACTCAATACGGTGAATACATGAAATCAAAACAATACCACTTGTTTTACCCCTAGCAACTATTTTGATTGTGTAGTATATTGATTTAAAGATTTTTACCCACCTGTCACTGGGTTCAGACAGGTGTTTTGCAACGTTTTTTTCAACATCTGTAACTCTCTTAATCCTGAACAATTTGCTCATTTCCAACAGTTCCTGAAAGCAGTGACTCTGTGCTTTTCTGTGATGTTAGGGTCATTATGATACGGTGTCCCAGCAGCCTGCGAATGAGTGAGTGTGATGAAAATTTACAGAAAACAGACATTTGGGCTCTTTTGTTTGGGCTCTCAGCCATACACCATATGGTCGTCTGCTGATCCAGTGAGCTACAGCGGCACCTACATTTGGGCTCTTTTTGCCATGTTTTTTAGTTTTTGCTATGTGCTGTGTTGTTTTCTATGTAATTTACGTATCTCCCCTTCCTGGGATTAGCATAATGACCCTAACATCACTGGAAAAAAAAAGCACAAAGTTGACGCTTTTGGAAACCGCTGGAATTTTGCGATTGCGCCAACGGTTTATGAGTTACGGTAATTTGACCTAAAACCAATGCGTCGGTTTTAATGGGCTAATCTAAAGTCTCAGTAAATACTTCCTTACTTACTTTATCACCTAAATCACATCTTAATGTCCAAAATGAACATAATTCAAAGTGTACTTTATACAGCAAGCGTATCTTGCAAATTACAAGTTTATATGAGTGTGCAGTTTTCTTCAGTTTCAGTCAGATCCAGCACTCAATCACAAGCTTTTTGTTAATTGAAACATGACTTGAATAAAAAAGAAAAGAAATGTAAGAAAATTTTTAAATAATTAGTATATGAATATGTGCGGTTTACTCTGCCCATAAAACAAAAACACGTCAATGTTTAACAATGGCAGATATTCAGCTCCAGGTCATATTCTTGAACATTGCTTCCAGTATCCTTCTACATTGGACCACTCCCTAGAACCGCATCTGTTTTGTCATTGACCTCAAGCTTGCATGGAAGTAATCACCATTTTTCTGTGTCAAGGGCAATTCTCGTCATGTCATGGAAAAAATCTCTAACTAACTCGCCCAGCAGGTAGGACATGGTGCTATCATGGTGTGATATCTGTGGAAATGTTTAAATCTAGTAACAATTATTCAGTAACATGAGAACAGGTGACTAGGCGGGGATCTTTAACCAACCAATCATCATCACAAAAGGTTTCATTAGATGGATCCACAGAGCCATTGCTTTTGAATGTAAATCAACTCATTACAGCAGCTTGTGTCAAATGGAGGTGATGACGGATTCTTTGTTGTCACTTAACTCGTAGCCCTGTGCATACTGCTAAGGATTAAGCTGCATGTTGACTGTCACATTTCTAAGAAGATTGCGTTCATTTACAAGAAAGATTGTTCAGCTAAGTCACAGACTAACTTCATGTCATCCCACAGCAAAAAGCTCCAATCTGGCAGGTTATTTAAAATCAAACATCTGAACACATGAAAAAAATGCGACAATATTTGTAGTGTATTCTTGCACAGGTATTCCAAAAATGTACCTTTTTTTTTCTGGTGGAAACACAAATTAAACAGAGATGTTACTAACAATTATCTGCAAAAAAATCAGACATGAATAAATGGGAGTTAGGAGTGCTCAGACAAAAGACCACTGTGGGAGTGAAAGTAGTAAGAGGCTTAACATTGACAGTACACGCTATGTACAGTGAATTTACTGCCACTGGAGATGGCGCAGAAAAAGAAAAGGGAGGTGAAGATTGTAGGGGTTGCAAACAGTCCTATATTTTATCCTGATAAGAAATAGGTGATGATAAAAAATGTTTGCAGAGGAATCTCTCACTTGTACAGCTACCAAAGGTATTTGTTTTTACAGGACAAGGCTACTTTTTATTTAAGAATGATATGTATATGTAAAATTTTGAAGTTATGGCATTTCTTTCCATACAAGAATAACAAAAACAGTTTATCTGTAACTGTAAAAATATTTCGATTGATAGCTTTGTAAGCATTGTCTAAGGTTAGATTTGTTGAAGATTTTTGCACGAGAGAAATAAGTCCTCCACAATGACAGATTCAAGTGATAGAATTATTAAGTATTTGTTTGTATATGTAAAATGATTATAAATTATGAAGATCCATATGAAACAGTTTGGTTTTTAAACATATTTGAAAAAGTCTACATTTAAGTCCAACTTTGTTTGTGCTGGTGTTCGTATAAATCTGTGGGTACAGTTTCACAGAGTGAAATGTTTGTCTAAATATGTAAAAAAAAAAAAAAAAAAAAGCAAGAAAAAACAAAAAGAGAAAATTTAGTTATGCCGACACATACAGATGTGATCTGATGCAGTTTGCTAACGTTAGTTTATATCTTTGCACCAGCACTAGCACTCCATTCCACATTACAAAAAATGCATGTCACTTTCACACAGTGTCTGCTTTTCAGGCTTGGAAACTTTGACTTTATATACAGTTCATTATTGATGGTCTCATATTTTTGTGATCCACATTTCTTGATTGCTTTGTGTTTCCTGACCATCTGCCTTCCCAGGTCACTATCATCTGTGAGTTTCAGTCCCAGTTTCACTTCGCTCCCTGCTTTATTTTGAAGGTTAGTTTCTCATGTGGGTTTGCTTTTACTTCCCTCCTTTCTGTTAGATTTACATATTGAAAGAAGTGGATACAATTTACACCTACTGACTTCTTTCTATTGCATCAGTTGCATGCTTAAACTTTGCATAAATATGTACAGGATTTTATACCCATACTCATCAGAAACATACTTCTTTCTATTGCCGGATTTTTGATCTGAAAACTCGACAGATGTTTTCAACTAATTTGTTTTTTACTCTTTTTAAATTTACATTATGCTGCTAGGTTCAATATGTCATTGGTTTAAAATGATCTAGTAATAGATTTACAAATACAATTAAGCACAGTCTTGGTTTGGAAAAGTCTTGTTACTGTGGCTACCATATGTGCTGTGGGAGTCTGACTTTAATTTATTTTGATTTATGGCTTTGGGGGCAAGAAGGGTAACCCGCTACACTCCTGCACCCTCTCCCTCCTCCCTACACCGTAGGAGTTGGAAATCTGGTTCTCATAGAAAACCGGCAATCTGGCTTTTTCATTCCACATGACGCCTCTGCCACAACAGCAGGGGACATCCAAATGCTGACTTTTTTTCTTTCTTTTTTTTTTTAGCTATTTTTTTAAGATAAAGACCTAATCTAGGTCTACAGGTGTTGACACCTTTCAGTTGCCAAGACAAAGAGCAGTCTTTCCACCCTCAGAGGTAAGACTGGTGTCCCCAGGCATCCCTGAGACTGGTGTAGATAACAGGGCCTCTCTGTGCATTAACAACCATGAAACTCAGACTCTGCAGAAACCTCAGCAATCCCGTCTTATCTGTTTCTTTGCCACGGCTGTGGGGCAGATGGTTCACATGTGCACCACCCTTCAAAATATCTCTGATCAATGTAACCAGGCATAAAACTTTAGATTCATAAAGCCAGAGGCTCCTGTGGTGAAGGGCCAGCTCTAATTGCCATGGAAATCGGGGCAGATTGAAAAACTCTGGCCAGCGAGTTGGAAGTGTTAATCATTGAGGAACATCAATATAACCGCTCCTCCCTTCCTTGTCCCTACTAAAAAAGGGTCCAGTTCATTATTCAGCTTCTCCTTTCTTTGCAGTTAATGAACTCCTTGCAGAGACTCCTCATGTTGTGGCTGTTTAAATACCTCCATCGGTGCTAATGCCAATATCAGGGGAGTCGTGCTGTTTATACAAACTGGAGGTCGGCAGCAGCCAGCTTCATTACAGGGGAGTGAAGAAAAACAACAAACCAGCTGAGACATCAGTGCCTCTTATTTACTGGTGGAATGAAATGATGTCTGTTAGGTTTCACTGCAGATTTCATTAAAGTCCAATGTGATTCCAATAAGAACAATTAGATTTTGAGAAATTGTGAGTGGCTCATTGAGACCTTCTATATTTAGTCTCAAAAGACATTAAAGAAAAGGTCAAGAAACATATGAATCAATGGCACAGGCTAAAATCCTTCAACTGGTTTGTGAAGTCCTTAATTTTAAACTGACATTTTATGAAGTGACTAAATTAAATCAGAATGTGCTAAATAAGTACAGGTTGGAGAAAGGACCCATGCAGAACATGCAGATCAGATTCCACACATACAGGCCCAAGTCAAACCCAGTACCATCTTTCTTGTGTGAGGCAACGTTGCTGATCACTGCACCACTCTCCTGTTGGACAATCAGAAGAAAGTGAATGGATGGATTGTTAAATCTTCTGGGTTTTGGGACTATTGGATTTCTGCCCAAGTCCTAATAAGAAGTTTCCAATTTGCAATCCTCTGTTTTGGTTTGTGATTTCATTGTTGTGTTATTTTGAAGAGTTTCACTGAGTTCATGAAATTGTGGTTACCTGTTTATGTGACAAGCAGTGTTTGGGAATTCATGGTGTTTATGCATCTTCATTTTCTGTATTTAAGTTTGTTATTCGCTTGATTTTAGTTTGTTCTGTGTTTCTTTTCCTAATCACTCATTGCACTGTCTCAAACTAGTTTTCTTTCTTTTTCTTATTGTTTTTACGTCTTTGGCTTCCAGTATTCTTTTGTCTTGGTATTTGTTGATGTCAGTTTATTGTCTCTGTGTTTAGTGTTTCTCTTGTTTATTCTGTATTTTACTTTGAGGTCTTCTTCAACACATTTCCATTTTCCTAATCAGCACTGTGTGAAAATAGCCCTCTATCATTACTCTTTATCCCAGTGTATGTTATCATCTCTGTATCTATTCCCTGTGTGCACCCCTCAGTCTCATGTTTTGGATTTTTATTTGTTCACCTTTTGGGCTTTGATATTTTGGCCTTTCTGTTAATAGCCAGTAATAAAGTCTCACCTTTTGTATTTCAGTTGGCCTCTTTAGACCCAAAGTAAATTCAGACATGGGAGTCTTACACTGAACATATCACAACACATTCCTTTCTTAAGGTAATTTTGTATGTCCTCTCAACATAGTTTCAACATTCTGTACAACACTGTTTTCTCCACATTGTGAAGCTATAATCTTAACCTTACCAACACTGACAAGATGAGGAAAAATTGCAGAGCACTGGCTCAGGCGGTATATCTTGAATATACCAGATCTCATCCAGGCTGGAGAAACTGATCAGGAAGGCTAGCTCTGTGGTCGGCATGAAGCTGGACACTCTGGTGACAGTGGCAGAGAAAAGGACATTAAAGAAACTGATGGACATTATGGACAATGCCAGGCATCCTCTGCACACGGCCATTAACAACCAGAAGAGTCTGTTCAGTGACAGGTTGCTTCTCCCAAAGACAAGAACTAACAGACTTAAAAACTCCTTTGTCCCACACGCCATCAGACTGTTTAACTCCTCTCTGGAGGGGAGAGGGAGGGGAAACAGGAGGACAAAGGAGGGGGGAACAACTAAGCTGTAGTGCCTCTTCACCTCACTGTGCAATACCTTTTGTGCAATACTTTTGTAAATAGTCAACAGTGCAATAGACCTCAATACTTGAAATGTGCAATTCACTTGTATTTTTATTTTTTATTCCTATTTATTCTATTTATCCCCTTCGTATATTTTATTTATATTGTCTCTGTATTTATATATGTGTGTGTGTGTGTGTGTGTGTGTGTGTGTGTGTGTGTGTGTGTGTGTGTGTGTATATATATATATATATATATATATATATATATATATATAATATTCTGTAACTCTGTAACTTCTGTCGGTGCTGTGCTTTTTTGGAAATCGAATTTCCCAGAGGAACCCACCCGAGGGATTAATAAAGTTCTATCTTATCTTATCTTATCTTATCTACATATGGTCAGAAAGTACAACAAAATGTAGCCTTCCAGTTTATTTACAGTTAGTTAGCTAGCAAATCAAGCAGTAAAGTTACGAAAATTTCTGCATTATCTACCTTGTACATGCAGCATTTTGATGGAGACATATAGAAAAAAGCCTTTCACAAGTTTCTAGAATATGGTAAATAGACTGGTTATTATATGGCACTTTTCTACTCTAAGCACTTTACAGAACTTCTCTCATTCACCAATTCACACAAGCACTTTTTTATGCTTTTCCTGTTTAAGTGCTTTCTTTCTAACATTCACATGCATTCATACTCCAACGGATGCATCAAAGAGCAACTTGGGGTTAGGGAATTGGAGATTGGAGCACCACCAGCCTTCTGATTAGTAGGTGACCTGGTCTACCTCCTGAGCTACAGCTACCCCAGTATTTACTCCAGTAGACATAAAAAACATTTACAGAAATACCTTTGTGGTACAATAGACATGCTTAGAATTACATTTACACACTAAAGTCTTGACGGATTTATGCATAGCTGATACAACTCAGTACCCAAGTGATGCACTGTATTCCTCTCCCATGCTCAATGTGTGCACTCACCTGATAAAGCAGAGATGCAATTAAAATATCTGCAGAGAGAAGTTATACATATGACCTCTGTGTGAACCAAAAGTCCGCTTGCTTTGGTTTAGGAGTTCCTTTTCATGGCAGACATCATTGGGAAGCGTTAAGATGAATCACTCACAGTAACTGATTTGAATTTCAATTAGGATAAAGAGGGCAGACTGTCTAGACATAACAACAGTTGTCTGTCTATATTCAAAGGTAAAAGGTTTCTAATAAATGAATTAACCTGCAGCAGATGCATTAAAAATATTAGGAGGCAGAAAAAGTAAGTGAGCATTTTAACTAAATCTAAATCTTGCACTTTAGTTTATTAAGCTTTGTTTGTTATTTTAATATAGTGTTGATTTCCCAGATTTGCTTTCAGATTATAACCTTGTTGTAAGATATAGGTTTATGTTACCCCTAACCACCTGGGTTTAATTTAGGTGATACAAATGTTTCCTAAATTGTACTGTTTTATTCTTTTTCCTAAAGTTATCCAATTTGTAGGGACAGCAGTTATGCATTTCGTTATTTTTTGTCATATACAAAGTGTAATATATGATATTCACAAGAATCATGGCAAAAGTTGAAAATTCTTAGATCAGTGTAGGTGCAAGCAGTTAACCTTTGATTTGGAAAGGGCAACAAATCAGAACCACTGTCTTAAAGTAAGGGGAATTAGGTAATCAAGGATTGTTTTGAACTGTGAATCATGCAAAGCTACTAGTAGAGAGCATAACAGGTTCCTGTCAAATGCTGCAAAACTCATAAATAGTAATAGATATTATATTGCAAACTCTGGGGCCTTTCATCTGCGGAACGATGAAATGCTACCAAACAAATCCGAACACAGTGTTCTCCACAGATTTCCCTATCAGTCAGTGTGCAAACATAAAGCACTGGGGACCACAGCCTAAACCCACCCTAATCCCTTATGCCCAAACAAGACCAAAGACAGATTTCACAGGCTTGTGCCTCACAATAGCCAGTCTGGAGGGGACACAGCTCTTTGTGGACCAGATTTGTGTGTGGACATGGGTGTTGAGTGAGTGCAACTGGGTATCACAGAGTTCAAGGTCAAAATGAAAGAGAGAATGAAAAAGTAATTTTCCCCTCATCTAACGCACTCACCCACACACATACAGATTTCCCCTGTTCCCATTCCAGCTGTCGACAGCCATCCTCTTTCAGATGAAGACTGAGAAGTGAAAGAGCAATCATCACCTTGACAAAGAGGCTTTCACACAAACTGAACCGAGGAATGTCATCACATGAAGACTGTCAACAACCCACGGCAGAAAAACACTCCTGAAACACACCAGTAATGCCTACAACAATTAGTTATGCATGTAGTTCTACTATAGTGTGTTTTATTTGCATCACAAATGTCCGGCAACAGATTTTGTTTATACCAGGTTGTGTTTAATTACATATATGTACCCTGAATATAAATCCCAGTAATCCATATTTGTAGGTTTAAGAAAAAGACAAAAAAAAATTAAAGTTTGATTTTATACCTGATGATGGTGCTTGAAAGGTTGCATTTACTGAGTGTAGATTACACTACTCTGTAAGCAGGAATCTGTTTTTTTTCCACAGTACAAATGTCTAACAGGTGTGCGCACTGCATAACACTTAGTTTGATAGAGCAGTACTTAGCTTTTATAAGTTGGGCACTATCAGTAAAAGTCTTCAGAACGGAGGCTAAATTTTCCAGTTTAAAAACCTTAAAGAAAGTGAATGATTCTCTTACACACTCAGCTAAAGCAAGGTTTAAAGATGGGATTCAAGTCCAATGGCCTGTTAACATCCTGTTTGGAAAGATTTGACACAACTGTTTCTGTTCACCAGTTTTAAAGCACACATTATTTTTATATATTCCTAAAAAAAAATAAAATCCTACAATTTGTCCTTTTCTCTGGACTGAATGTGAAATCCATGACGCAAAGACTGTTTTTGGTTTTTTTTGCTGTAATCCCAGCATTTATATAGGTTGTAAAGTAGTGAATTCAGCACAACATTTCTGTCAGTTTGACCTCTGTTCACTTTGGCACAGCTTACCCTCTATGTATCGTAAGAATTAATGAAACCAGTTTTTCGTCTCTGCACCAAAGAAAACAGGAGTACACTTCTGTAGCTCCTCAAACCGTGTCTTCCTCCTCCTCCTCCTCCCCACTTTCCCCTTGCAGGTGGCCCCGTTCGCTACTTTGAGCGAGGCTGCAGGGCTGCAGGAGGAATTCACATGTAAATAGGCCACTAGCTCTCAATAGACTGGGGGGAAGAAAAATGAAACCCGTCATGATAACCTTGCATAATAAGCAGGCTACAAGTACGCATGTACTGCAATCTCCTTTTTAAGTACACAACAGGGTAAATCTCAAAACTCAGCAGAATGAGAGAACCCTCTGGAGGCTGATTTATGGGAAAGTGCAGTGGTGCAGTTTGACACAAACATTACTGTCACAGGCATGCAGCACAAGTATGTGTATTAACTTGTTCCTGCTTTATCTGCAAGCGGTTTCTTTCAGTGCACCAAATGTGTCCACATCCTTATCTCCAAAAAAGCTTTCTTTGTGAAACAGTCTATATTTAAACGCTTGCATTGGAAGGTAAGGAGTATTAACTGTGCAGTCCCAAGTTCAAGGTCAAAAAAGATATTTGCGAAATGTGAGCACATGTGCTCACATTTAAGTTCACTTTCAGTTCATACCTAATTTGACCTTATTTCTGCAATTTCATGTCTCAACATTTTGCAGCAAGGCCAATTTAAAACAGCATATTGTAAGCATAAATAACCACTTGCATACAACATCTGAAAAGCCAAGTACATGTTTATAGTGTTTCTCTGGATAAGACTCGTGGGGATGCAGTAGGTGGTGTGCATGGAAAATCATTCTTGAAACCATTAGGTTTAACTTTAGTCATGCTCTCACCCACCCACCCAGCAAACATTTGCGAAAAAACACACTGAAAATTTATTTTGAAAAGACAGTGACTTTGGAGAACATCTAAATGTTGTACATAGTTTTTGTTGCAAACTGAAATATAGAAAAAAAATCATCTTTTAAAGCTTTCAAACATTGCCTAAAAAGATCACCCTTTCTGTTAGTTGAACCGTTAAAGAATTGTTTTCCATTCATCTACAGTACTTATCTACCTAGGGTCTGAGTGCTTATGGGAAATATGTGGGAAATCCACACATTTTGGACACGTACATAAATCATAGTCAAATCAGGCATAGCTGCCCCCCCCTCTTTCTGTCATTGTTTGGTTAGAGTTAGGCACCAAAACTAGATGGTTAGGTTTGGATTAAATATAGCCTTTTGCATGGTTAACCACACAATGTAGGAGATACATACAGAGATATTTTGGTCATTCAGCATTTATGAATTGTCCCACCCAGTTAAAACTTGTTGAAAGTATGACTACTAGATACATACACAACTTTGGGATTAGGTTAAAAAGTGAAATGTTTAAAGCTTTTTTTTTCATGTCACTGAAAAGACCCTTTATGTCTAAAATGGTTTGAAAGTAAAGGCCGTCTCTTAATCCTTAACATCTCTTAAAATTCTACAGACTGCCAGCAGATTTAAAGACAGACCCTTTGGACTGTCAAGTAACATTGCTAACCACTTCACCACCCAAACACTCTAGCATATATACTGGTGGTCATTCATTTATGTGACTTTCTGGCCAAGTGTAACTCTGAAAGAAGCATTTTAATCAAAACAATCTAGTGAAAGATCAAAATCCTTGACCTATGGTGTGATTTTTTTTACTGTCACCTTTAACAAACAATAATTTACTTCATCTTAGGCATATCTTCTTCTCCATACTATAGCCTCATCCTTCAACAGACCTTATGGCTATTGGTTGTTGCAGTATTTACAATCACCTATGTAAAAATGATGAGGGAGGGAAATATCACAGGAACAAAGCTGACAGTATTAGAAAGGAGGTACAAACCTCTTACAGTTAAAGAGTCTGAGTTTCCACGACAACTTGCATTCCTACGTTGAGGGTGTTTCAAGGGCGTGACTGTGTTTAGCAACACTGAGCATATCATTAAAAGCAAACTTTGACACGAGAATTTACAGTGTGGAGAAATCCTCCTGAAACCAGCACCTCCTCCCACTTTGCTTCTGTCACTGGTTGTAGAAAAATCTGTTCTCACGTGGAAGAACATTTTGTACCATGTTCAGCTTCATGCCGCCCAAGCTGGAAAACAACTGCCAATCTCAATCATGCCTCAGGCAGTTGATATGGTTCCAGTATAAAAGCAAAAATTAGTGAGAGGTGTTGTATGGATGAGGTATTGCAGTTTGTGTGCTTTTTTTAAATACATTGTGAGTGTTTTTGTGTCAAACACACCATATGAGGTTAAATGCTTAATGGATCATACATGAAGAGAACATCTATTCACCGTAATTCACTTTTCATTGAGGACACAGCACTCTTACAAATAGAGGGTCCATTTCTGACCCTATAGGTATATCCTATCCAGTGAGCGGCAGTTCTGTGGGAAAATGCCTTGTTGATGCTAGAGGTCAGAGGAGAATGACCAAACTGCTTTGAATTTACAGGAAGGCAACAGTAACTCAAATAACCATTAATTACAACCAAGATATGCAGAAGAGCATCTCTGAATGCAGAAGACAATGTACCTTGAAGCATGTAAGTGCTGTTTCAATATAAATTAAGGGTACAAAGGGGTCAATTTGAAATTCTATTTATCTTTCAAAGTTGTTTTAACCCTTTCACGTATAGTTGTCACTACAGTGGACAGCCATTCAAAGGCTGTTTTCTTGTATTTGTTAGTGTTGATGGTATACTTGCACATAAACCACTACATTGGACACTGATGTGTCACTCCATACAGTTGTCCACCTAAATGGACATGTAAAAAAACTCTTTGAAAAGTACATGTGTGAAAAAATGAAGTTCAAATTTTTTTTTTCATGCCTAAAGATGAATACAAATACTTAAGAAAAATAATCCAGATTGAGGTTGTCATAATTCATGCGTGAAAGGGTTAATATCAAACAAGTGTGCAAAACTGATTAAAATAAACATCAGTGTTCAGCCTTGATTCAGTTAAATTTAAGTTGACAGTCCAATGTTGATTTAACATAGTTTCAATGACTGTTTGTTATCTGGGAGATAGGCTACAACAGCAGAAGACCACACAAGAACAGGAAACTGAGGCCACAGTTTGCACAGGCTAAATAACATTGGACAATAGAGGGCTGAAAAATATTTGCCTGGTCAGACGACATTCAAATGACAGGGTCAGAAAATAGTGTAAACAGCATAAAAGCATTGATCCATCCAGTCTTGTATCAACCCTTTTGACTGCTGGGGGTGGTATAATAATTTGGGCCATGTTTTTGTGGCACATTTTGAGCCTCTAAGGCAGGCCGTATTGTTTAAACAATACTTAACAGACACTGAGTGTTGCTGACCATTTCTATCGCTTTATGACCGCAATGTACCAATCTTCTGATGGCTGCTATCAGCAGGATAACAAGTCATATCACAAAGTTCAAATGATCTCAAACTGTTTTCACTTAATAAGTACTGCCTGTGTAGAATGCCATTCACAAGACTTTATACTGATAAAGATACAGTCAGATACTTTTTTGCTGAGTGTACAGGAATAAGAATGGATAAAGAACAGGACAGAGTGAGCCCATTGGAAATACACTAAAAGTATGTATAATTAACTATTGTTTCATCCAAAAAGTATTTAAAAAAATTATGCTTCTATAACCACCATATTTATCCTTACCAGAATCAACATGTGCTTATGGACATTTAAACTGTGTCCCAAAAACTAATACGCAACTTGGTGTAGAACCAGTAATTATTAGAATTCTCTGGTGAGTGCTTCAGTAGAAATGACCTGAGGAACATAACAAGACAAAACAAGATAGGACACATAAAATTGACTTGCGCACACACAGAAAGCTGACGTGGCTTGCTTGCAGAGAGAGGGAAGTGGAATCAGGAAAAGTGTGAAAATGTCTGTGCCCCTTTGAGTTTCCTTCCTTGGCAAACAAGAGGCACCTGGGCTTCTAAATACAAAAACATGCTTCATCATTTGACAAAAATGAGTCATTCTGGCAACCTGACAACAATGTAACCAAAACACTGTGTACCATTGTAGCATTTATTCCTCCTTGCTGTCTTCCCATTAGTTCCTGTTTCCCTCTGCCTTTAAATACTGAAAGCTACTGAAAGTATTCCTTCATTTACTTCCTGCTGTTGCCTTTCAGTCATACAAATGTGTAAAATCCCACACTAAGGACATAAGCTTATCCTTCTATATGTGACAGGCCCCCTGGGAAACAGCACCAAAATCCCACATTGAGGTTATAATTATGACATTTAATTGGAACAGATATTTATGTGGTGAGGAAACTTGGTGATTTAGTCAGAGCGGAGTGCAAACTACCAATCTGCATCACACAGCTATTTTAGAAAGCCAGCTGCTTCTACACTGGCCTGCTGGGCTTAAAGTCATTAATTGTTTCAAAGGAATGAGAGAACAAATGGCATTAATGCAGTGGACAAAATATCCTCGCCAACTCAGTCCAAAAATACTCAGTAATGCCCCTGGCTTCACAGTCTCCTTCCCCAGCCTGTTGTACTGGGTCAGGCCTCCAGACTGCCCTGACAACATTTTCAAGCTCTGAGGACAACATGTCTGAGCAGTAACGCATCAGTGCACTCTTTATCCCACTGCACTGAAGTACGCAAAAGCAAAAACACATTCAAACTTCTTTTTTTTCCACTAAAGAGATTTGGCTTGTGTTTTTGATGACAATTTGGGGCCAAGATGTTAATGCTATTTTACTGTCAGTTTTACAGAAGGTTTGACTTCTGTGTGTTCTTAGCTCATTAGAAAACACTGAAACTGACAATCTGTAGGGAAATACAGGCTATGATAAGACATGTCTGAGTTTCCCGGGACACAATCTTATAAATGGAACTTCAACCTTTGGGTGTGTTCCTGTTCCACACAATTAGTGTGCAGGCTGCGTAAAATGAAACCCAAAAAGAACGTGACAATTAGAGGTCAGGTTGGCTGAGCATGCATTTTGGAAACACTCCTTATCACATGCAAACACTAGACTTGTAACATCAGCTAGTCAGCAGCTCTTGAATGCTTTAATGCCTTGTTGGGAAATTTGTTTAACAAACTGCTAATAATCTTTTTCTGGAGACTCAAACCAGCTCCTTAAAGCTTAGTGTTGCTATTATTTGAATAAATGAGCCTTTATGTGGCTGCTGTTTAAATATTAACTGTTAAATAATAGCCACAATATCGCAGTCAATATTGCTCTACATGTTTTATTCAATAAAACATATTGCATAACCAGTCTAAAGACAATGAGGCCAATGTGGACCAACTACTGTTCAGTAGCATTTGCTGTACATGTTTCTGTAAAATCTGACATAACTTTTATCTTTTTAAAAACTCCATAGGAAGTGATAACCTAAAGTGCTTTGAAAAAAAGAGCGATATAAGACAGCAAGCACACGCATAATAATAATACAATAAAAACATAATACTTTTCTTTCACAAAGTCCAGTGTAAAAAAACCAAAACAAAATCAAAACAACAAAACAAGTCAGAACAACACATGAAATAGTAAAATAAATCATTGTTCAGCCATTCACCAAATAACCCTTCATCTAGGCCAAGTCTTTTCTTAAATTATTTTTGGTTATATTGTTTGGAACAGACATCCTTAAAACAACTTCTATCGCCCTTCCAGACCCCAAACCCTCAATACTTTGCAATCCATATAAATTCTTTATAACATATCCACACATATCTGAAACTTTCTCATCTTCATACTGCATTCCTTTATGTGCATTTCTTGATCAACAGCATAAACATATGACCATAAACATAGACCGGGAATCCTAAAGCTCAGTTTTGACTGATAAAACTCAGCATACTGAATTTAAACCTGAAGCCTAACAGGACAAATTCCTTTTTTTAGGTTTCCTTCATACGAAACAATAGGAACGTCTATCTCATGAAAAGTTTATCTCTTTTTTCTTTGCTGCCGAAGCATTTTTCTCCTTTTCAGTATCATCTCATGGAGTTTGTCCAGGCCATCCCTGAGTCCTTCTCCTATGATGGCACAGGCTGGCTGCAGATGCCAGGGTGTAGCAGGGCCCAGTTCTTTCAAAGCCAGCAGTTTCTCAATTTCAGCCAATCCTAGAGAGTGCCTCAAGTCCTGTTTGTTGGCGACCACGAGCAGGGGAACTCCCTGGTTCTCAGAGCTCTTGGCGATTTTATGGAGCTCTGTTTTGGCCTCTTCCATGCGCTCTGCATCCACAGAGTCCACCACGAATATGATGCCATCTGTGCATCTCGTGTATGACTTCCACAGGGGGCGCAGCTTCTCCTGACCACCCACATCCCAGAAGTGGAAAGTCACAGTCTTGTGGCCTCCCAGTGGCACTCTGACTTTCTCTGCATTGAAACCTTTGGTGGGAACAGTGTTTACAAACTCATTGAACTGCAGTCTATACAAGACAGTGGTCTTTCCAGCAGAGTCTAGTCCAAGGATGGCAATGTGGAAAGACTGGAAGAACGGGATGTTTGAGAGACAGCTAGGTTGTTCCGAAAATCCATTCCCCATCTTTTCTCATGGGGAAAGGCAGGTGAATTTGGAAGGATTGAGCCAACTGTCCAACAGATGTCCAAAGAACTGTTTAGATTCCAAAATGATGGCACCAAGTACCTGAAAGAACATGGATGGGACAAAGATTACATCTAATTTCCAAGGATTCTCAGGTTCAAAGACATTACTGCTCAGTCAGTAATATAACAATCTAGTCACTTAGTAATAAACAAGAGTCAAAAAGTCAACAAACTGAATGGTGTAAGTTACATAACAAATTCTATTTATTGGTTAATTTAAGTCACCTATTACTGATCATATCAAACCAAGTCAGCCTGTTTCAGCAGAACTCCTACACGTACTGAACTAGGCGGGGCGGGGGACAAAGATAGGATTTTATTATAGTAAATTCACTTGGGGTCAACATATGGTGAACTTTGGTTCACGAGTTTGGAGGTACAAAAAATAAATACATTTAAAGCTAAAAAATTAAAATCAAGCAAAAAATCCAACACATCTTTAAACTGGAAAGCACCAAAGTCAGAAGAAGAATACTTTTCCCAAGTTAGACCACTAAGTGAAAAAGAAAAGAAAAAACAAACAAATAAACAAACAAACAAAAACAAACACAATGGCTCAAATGTCCTTAATGGGATAGTTTTCCTGTTCAGGAGGCAAATACTACATAAAAAACCCCACACAAACTGTCTAACCTTAGCTGAGCTTAACTTAAAGCTTATAATTACTTTTTTAGCCAGCAGGTTAAGCACTGGTATACCCGTTTCCAGTTTCAGAATACTGGACAATGCTGAACATAGTGACTTCTAGCAAACAAAACTGGAAAATATTTTGTCAAGGCTAAAACAAAGATAAAAGCTAACGCACTACACTTGTGTATTTGTCAGTTGGACTGACTCCAGCTGATGTCAATGCTGCTCAATGCTTACTGAATGTGCAAAGGTCAGCTAGTGCTTTCAGTTCAGCTGCCCCCAAGTGGCCAAAAAAAACCCCCCAACAAATGACAAATGGAAACAAAAAAAAAACAACAAGCAAAATGCAAACTTTGAATATGAGAATATAAAAGACTATATCATTTGCTTTACATAGTGAGAATGCTACCAAACCTATTAGTATTCAAGCTATCAATAAAAACATTCACAATCAGCATTAAAAAGACTATACTTCATTATTTCTTTTTATTATGGTGACACTGAAACTGTGACCATGCTTAGTCATGGTCTACCAATTTATTTTAACATTAAATACTTTCTTACATAATAAATATGCAAATCCACTTTTTATTTCACCCTCAATATCCATAAGTGCCTACTCACTGAATGACAATGTGGCTTTTAAGATGTATAGATATATGTTTATAATTATTATTACGTTCACTTGCGGTGTATCAGAGTCAAAGCATTATTATGTAAAGTGAATTAAAGATGATAACTTTCAATTACTACATTGCATACTGGCTGAAGTCCCTCATAATGGAGCTCAAAGGGGTACTTAAGTTCAAATTACTGCAACTCATGTTTCATTACACGGTATTTATGTATTATACTCGATCCCTAATTGCATTTTAATACTTCCATTTATCACGATATGATTCTCCACTAATTTTGCAGTGGTAAGGTCTTTAAATCGAAGGAAAAGAAAATACGTTTTTATTTCTAGTAAAAAAAAATGTGTTACATACCCTTCATATGACGATAAGATAATACAGCTAATCTCTCTGGACAGAAACGCGGTCGTCTTCTGCATCTACAGCGTCTGAAATTCAGCTCACGGTATATTTTCCTCTCTTATTTCCGCAAAGACAGCAGCAAAGCCTTCGCCAGAAACTGACACACCATGTCCGTCTGTCCTCAGTGTCCCGTATGGATCTACCACTGATGACACTGCCGCTGTGTGTGCGCACAGCCTGGAACAACGCCCATACTGACACTGCGGGACCGCGCAATTGGCCCGTGCCCTCATTCCTCTGTCAGCCGATTGGCTAAAACAGCTGTCAATCACATTTCTGCCCGGGAACGCAGATCACCTGTTGCTCTGACTGCCCGTCGCACCATTTTACTCAGGACGTCAGTATTCTTTGATTCTTGATCCGCAGTAAGACGTATTAATTATGCGTCAAGTCAAATTTTCTATTAAAAAAACCGCCGGGGAGGTTATATTTAAAAATAATATACAGAACATGCATACGGCTGGTTATTACATTTAGAAATCTATTCTGTCAAGCAAATGCAGTTCACAAAGAGCTCAAAATACGTTTCTAAGCTCTGTCAAGTCTACAACCCTAAACATTTATCATAATAATTATTGTTAGCGGTATTTTAGCCTTTATAAACAATTAACATGGTTAATTGTTAGTAACCATTGTAAATAAAATTTGAGTTACCTTTGATTCAGCTAATGCAGGCAGTGTACTTTCCCTTTTTGACCGCGCCAGATCTCTGTGTGTGTGCGTGTGTGTGTGCGCGTGTGTGTGTGCGCGCGCAGAAACTGCACCGCCCCCTTCGGCCGCGTGTTTTTGTTTGAAATGATTGGTCAGAGGGCAGGAAAAGCGCCTCTCTCAGTGCAGGCCATCGCAGAAAGGATAACAAACAGTATTTGGCCCTTAGCCACTGCCTTGCATAAGCAGTCTGTGCTGGACTATTTTAGCGCCTTTGATTTGTTTATTTTCACACAAACCCACAAAGACAGAATAATAGAATACACAGCCTAACACCGGACACAGAATCCGGTAGCACCATATGGTATGTATCCATATAAATAGCTACAATATGCAGCACACCTTCCCAAAAATGGCACAAAATTCAAGCACAACTGCTGGAAGAGGGAAGTATTGATGGAGGATTTTCTTTCAATGAATTGTATTTATAAAAGGCAGCAAATGTGCTGTCATAGTATATTATATAGTATATTATTATATTATTATATAGTACTTTAGTCCTGTTACTGAACACTCAAAGCACTTTCACACCACAAGCCACATTTGCTCATTCATGCAGAGAATCATGCAGTCATTTATTATATTCCTTTCACCAACATTGGGTGCAAGAATCTTGCCAAAGGACACTTTTGCATGTGGACTGCAGGATTTAGGGATCAAACTACTGACCTTGGATTTACTAGGCAATTTACCCAGCCAGTTTAGAGCCATTTTTCTGAGTTGATCTTAATCACGTGCATGCTGAATAGCAAAAATTAATTCAGGGACTAACCTTTTTTCTTCAATTCAAAATTAGATAGTTTGGACATGTGTAAGGGAGGGATAGTGGATGTATCAGACAAAGAAATGGGAAACACAGAGCTTCCAGGCAGGATAAAAAGAAGAGGATCTCAGATGATGTTTAGGGATGCTGTGTAGGAAGACATGCAGGGCCTTAGTGTGACAGAAGAAGATGCTAGGGACTGAGTGAGATGGAGGCAGATTATTTACCTCTATGAAGTTTTTTTTTTCCAAAATGAAATGAGCAATATTTACAATTTTAAGTGTCAAAATAATCTCTTTCATAAGCAGGCATAAATACTTAGGAATAGTATTATTATTTAGTGTTCACAAAAATATGTCAAGAAAGGAGCTGAATTTTTAATGTTTTTAGATTTTATTGCAAGCATTTTTTTTTCATTTTTTATTGTAACTTCTCAATGCAAGGTGGTGAAAGCTTACAGTGCAAAGAAACCTTACTAGAAACAAAAAAGCTACATGCAAGAAATACAACATAAAAGTTAAACTAGGTTAAAGCAACTAGCAAGAAAGAAGGAAAAAGAGGGTGCTTTCTAAAATTATGTTAAAGTAATTTTGAATAATTCCCCTAAACATTCTATAAGGTAGGCCCTAAAAACATTACCAAAAATATTGAAATGCTTATTGATGGATTTTATACATGGTAAATTTTTGTTCCACTTTTATTATTCCATTGTTTGCTTTTTAACCACAGTGCTCAGAAACATAATGCCAAATTTAATGCAACAGAAGAACAATGTTCAGGATGCACGCTGTACACTGCAAGTTTAGAGTAAACTTCACTTGTTGTGAAATTTTATGTTATTGGTAACTTTAACTGGCTATATTTGAATTTAAGTATATTTGCTAGCCAGCTTACACTACCTGGCTAACATGAGTTGATTTTTCAGAAAAGTAAACACAAGAGAGAATTTCTTTCTATTTTCATTCTATAATCTACACCAGAAACCAATCATCATACATCTTACTTTATCAGCTTAAATCTACCAAATTGTTAATGTAGAGCACAATTTGCAGTGATTTTATTTAACTGGAGAAAATATTTAACATGGAAAGCATCAATAGATAAAATGTCTTCATGGCTGCACATCTATGAACCATAAAACAATACATGTAAGACCATCTATCTGGTCAACCAACTGTAACTATATCTATCTTTAGTTAATAAACTATAGAGAGCTTTCTGAACTTTTCAAGTGGTTATTCTAATTAAATGTTAACATCCACTATTTGTAATACAGAGTTTGCAAATTTAAAGTTACAGAATGTTCTTTCTTTGCATCTTACAAAAATAATTTTACTTTTATTGGGGTTTACACACAGTCTCCAGTCAACACTATCTTTCTACTAAATAAGCCTTCTGAAATTCTTTTTGTTATTTTTTTCATTCTGACAATTCTACAGTATCATCTGTGTACAGAAGCACAAAGTCTTACACCTCAACATTGTCATCACTCATTTCTCAGCCAGAAATGATAGCCCGTTATCTCTACTACTAGTATAAGCAAAATCATTTAGAAATTTTTACAGAGCAGAGTTGATAAATTTTCACCCTGTCAAACCCCGATCTTGCAGTCACAACAACACTGATTTCAGGCCATCACACACAACTTGGTATTTTGGTTTAAATTATACACAACTGTAAAAATTCCCCAATTTATGTCTGCAATGTTTAACTTTCTCTATAACAGACACTTTCAACTCATTCCGCAGCTTTTTCATAATCAAATAATCAAAAAATTGTATAATTGTTTCCTATAGTTCAAATATAATTCACATTATGAGAAAAAACTATATGATCAGTTGAGGAACCTGCACTAAAACCAGCTTGCTCGTCTTCCAGAAAACCCTCTGCAGTTAAATAAGTAGTCATTAATTACTGAAGTAACACCTTTACCCTTTATTACCCTATAGTCCAATTTATTGGTGTTGAAGACAGGAATTATATCAACTTAATAATTTGGTAACCAATGAAATAAACTCTTCAGGACAAGCAATATTCCTTATTCCCCATTATTTTTGAATTTTTCTTTCTCCTTACTAATTTATCCAAAATACATTGATATAATTCCATATTCATTAGTACCGCTATCATTACGTTTTCTTTCCAGTACCCAGATCTTTCCCAAATTTGCCATTAACTATATGTAAATCAAGTTTTTGGCAAAATTCAATAAGCATTTTACCATTGTTATCGTAATAAAGTTACCTAATGATTTCAACTTGCATTTGGAATTATTTGAACTCCATTCAAATAAGGAAAATCCTAACCTAATAATTATAGTAGTATCCAACTCCAACATCATCTATGAAGCCTGCCCTTGCATTTAAGTCCCAAGTAAAATACAGTTATCACAGTAGAGTGACCGTTCAAGGGGAATGTCCACAGCACCTACTATAAACTCCAAACCTATTACTTGAACATCAATCAACATCCATAGAACATTACATGAACTTTTAACAGCTTTGCACTATTTTGATATCGCGACTTTGAACATCATTGCTAATTCATGTTCCCCTCAAAGAGTACATTCTTCATTACAATAAATACAGGGAGTGCAGAATTACTAGGCAAGTTGTATTTTTGAGGAATAATTTTATTATTGAACAAAGACCATGTTCTCAATGAACCCAAAAAACACATTAATATCAAAGCTGAATGTTTTTGGAAGTAGTTTGTTTTTAGTTTTAGCTATTTTAGGGGGATATCTGTGTGTGCAGGTGACTATTACTGTGCATAATTATTAGGCAACTTAAAAAACAAATATATACCCATTTCAATTATTTATTTTTACCAGTGAAACCAATATAACATCTCCACATTCACAAATATACATTTCTGACATTCAAAAACAAAACAAAAACAAATCAGCGACCAACATAGCCACCTTTCTTTGCAAGGACACTCAAAAGCCTGCCATCCATGGATTCTGTCAGTGTTTTGATCTGTTCACCATCAACATTGCGTGCAGCAGCAACCACAGCCTCCCAGACACTGTTCAGAGAGGTGTACTGTTTTCCCTCCTTGTAAATCTCACATTGGATGATGGACCACAGGTTCTCAATGGGGTTCAGATCAGGTGAACAAGGAGGCCATGTCATTAGTTTTTCTTCTTTTATACCCTTTCTTGCCAGCCACGCTGTGGAGTACTTGGACGCGTGTGATGGAGCATTGTCCTGCATGAAAATCATGTTTTTCTTGAAGGATGCAGACTTCTTCCTGTACCACTGCTTGAAGAAGGTGTCTTCCAGAAACTGGCAGTAGGACTGGGAGTTGAGCTTGACTCCATCCTCAACCCGAAAAGGCCCCACAAGCTCATCTTTGATGGTACCAGCCCAAACCAGTACTCCACCTCCACCTTGCTGGCGTCTGAGTCAGACTGGAGCTCTCTGCCCTTTACCAATCCAGCCACGGGCCCATCCATCTGGCCCATCAAGACTCACTCTCATTTCATCAGTCCATAAAACCTTAGAAAAATCAGTCTTGAGATGTTTCTTGGCCCAGTCTTGACGTTTCAGCTTGTGTGTCTTGTTCAGTGGTGGTCGTCTTTCAGCCTTTCTCACCTTGGCCATGTCTCTGAGTATTGCACACCTTGTGCTTTTGGGCACTCCAGTGATGGTGCAGCTCTGAAATATGGCCAAACTGGTGGCAAGTGGCATCTTGGCAGCTGCACGCTTGACTTTTCTCAGTTCATGGGCAGTTATTTTGCGCCTTGGTTTTTCCACACGCTTCTTGCGACCCTGTTGACTATTTTGAATGAAACGCTTGATTGTTCGATGATCACGCTTCAGACGCTTTGCAATTTTGAGACTGCTGCATCCCTCTGCAAGATATCTCACTATTTTTGACTTTTCTGAGCCTGTCAAGTCCTTCTTTTGACCCATTTTGCCAAAGGAAAGGACGTTGCCGAATAATTATGCACACCTGATATAGGGTGTTGAGGTCATTAGACCACACCCCTTCTCATTACAGAGATGCACATCACCTAATATGCTTAATTGGTAGTAGGCTTTCGAGCCTATACAGCTTGGAGTAAGACAACATGCATGAAGAGGATGATGTGGACAAAATACTCATTTGCCTGTATTAGTTTTAATTTTACTTAAACAAAATCAAACTTTTCAGTATATTCTTGCAAAATGCTACAACTCAGCTTCTTAGAAACTTCAGATATTTAAACCTAAGAATTTAAATGATCTTATTTGGTAAGACTGAACATCATGACTACTGATGTACTGTAGCCTCTTCAGTCCACAGTCTTGCTCTTGATACTCCATCATGCTTGCGGTCTACTTGTGGCCTGCAAGTCATATTTTAGACAGTCCAACCCCCTCTCACCACTGTGAGTCACTTGTTGAATATACTGTCTCTGACTGTTTGTCAATCACTATATCAAGTATGATTAAAGTAATATGGAGTAAAGTTAGATTCTCACGCTTTCTTTTCCTCAGTGCTCTCTTGGATGTTAAGTCCACTTTTGGATGGAGATGAGCCAGGGCATCTCAATCTTTAACAATTTGGATAACAAAAAAGATCCTGGGCATGTTGAGTGAGCTTCATAGTTGTTGTATAGGGCCTTGGCCATTTTACCCTGACCTGACATTTTCTGAACACACTCTAGTTGTGTGGGAAATTCAAAGTAGATCAGCATTTTCTGAAATGCCTAGACCAGCCTGCAGTTGCTGCCACGTGAGTAGCTTTTCTTTTTTTTTCTTTTTTTGCGAAGAGAAGCTAAATAGATGTACCTAATAAAGTGGCTAAGTATTTATTTATCATTCCTTGTTTTCTGAGTGTTATTTATCATATGCACTTGTGAATTACAATTGACATTGTGCAGATCCATTTTTCCCTCCTTGCACTGCATAATGGGACAAATGAGAGAACATTTTAGGGATTTATCATTACACTCAAAGTCCTGTAACTAGGTAGAGACAGTGCGGTCAGGAACCCCGGGACCATGACATGTAACTGAAGTTGCAGTGTGTTTACTTTCTTTAAAAAAATATCTGTATAAATACTTTCAGTACAGCAATGCCTTTTTTTTTCCAGATGTTTGGTTCTGTAACATTGTTTGGTACTTGAAAGAATATCAAAAGCTTAAACACCTTTGCTCTTGTGGTTTATTGAATGATATCCTTTTCATTTTATATTTAGTCTGAGTTATGCAAAGTCACAGATGACGCATTAGATGCACATGTGCAGCTATTTCAGATATGCTTGGCGTCACATGTTTATAATTCCTCATATAGCGAATGAACAGCTGCCTCTGTACCAGTGGGCATCATGAGATCACAGTACATGCATGCCTTCTGTTAAAAACTAGAAGATGTGTGGATCTTTTTAGACTGTTTACTTGAAGTTATGTTTAGTTTGAGGGTGGGGTTTTACTTGGATGGGTCTTAAAATCTGGAAATGGGTTATATTGTAAAGGGCAAGGAAGTCACTCTGACACAGACTTTAAAAAGTTGGCTTTGCAGGACATGGAAGGATGGAAGGACCACTGGTGGTGGTCAGAGGGCCCAGTGGCGCCAGTGTCCGGCAGCCTCGCCTCAGTCAGTGCGCCCCAGGGTGGCTGTGGCTACAATGTAGCTTGCCATCACCAGTGTGTGAATGGGTGGATGACTGGATATGTAAAGCGCTTTGGGGTCCTTAGGGACTAGTAAAAGCGCTATATAAATACAGGCCATTTACCATTTACCATGTATCCAGCCTGACTAGTATCATCAGATCAAGTGATGGTATAATGGTGTGGGAGATATTTTCTTCAGTTGGACAAGTAATGCTTTACCCAGTCAAAGATCAAACTTGACTGTTTGCTTATGATTAGAGTTAAAGGAAATGATGATTTAGAAATGTACATTACGCAATTAAATTGGCTTAAAATATGAAAAATGTTTACAAAGTTTAAATAAGTGCTTGTTTTGTGTGGCACACAAGTCTGGATTACAAATTATTTACAAATATTTTTCCTCACAAATAAGAGTGTTTTTTTAAGTCCCTGTATTAATTTAAATATTAAATATAAAATTATATATTTTGTATGCCAGTTCAGTTCAGGAAAGATGAATGCAGCACTTAAACAGTGTCGTCAAGAATTATGGGATTTAACTGTTTAAATTGACATGTTTAAACACGCTGATTTTTAAAAAGAAATGCAGCCCAACTACAAACTCCTTAACATGTTGGCATAAATGCAAACTGGAAGGCGCATTTCAAAGATGTGGTTGTGGTAGTGCCAAAAAACAAATGAATGAATCAGTTATTCTGAATAGTTGGGTATGGGAAATTTGGATGTTGGCCCCAGTGCCTTTTGTGTATCCCATGTAGTACTTTAAGTTTCGACTAACTCAAAAGGATAGTCTGAGATGTTTATGATCTAGTGCTGCCATCTGCTGGTACTTGGTGGAATCAGGATGATGCTTTGTAGTGCAGCGTATTTATCAAGGTCTGGTCTGGGGGAGGAAAAAAGAGCTGTCCTCAAGAAACTAACCGGGCGCACATCAATATCTACTCTGTAAGTTGGTAATGATATGCTTAAATACCCATATGACTGAGTTGGTATTATATAGGAATGTCAGTGAGCCAAATGCCCCATGCCACTTGCACTGACTTCATGGAGTATTATAGGTTGCCTTGTAATGCTTTGGCTTCCATGATGCAGTAATTTCCCCAGTTCATTTATATATATTTAACTTTATAAGCAGCTAGTTCAGGGGTTATGAATTTGTAGCTCTTTTGAGTCTCTGGATATATGCAAAAGTTATATTACCGGTAAGTATCATTCCTGCAAGTGACTCTTTAAATTCTTCAGTTGTCTCCTGTTTTTACTGAATTGCAAACCGTTCAAAATCAACTTTTTGTTTCATTGGTCCACAGCAAGATTAAAGTGCATAAACAAAGAGGCATTTAGTTATTACTAGCTATAAATAAAATGTTTAACAGTGTATTATATATTGAAAAAAATCTTTTGGGTTGTCCCTGAATATGCTAGTAGAGCCCGTTGCATTAGAATTATTTCTAAATGGAGTGTACAAATTGTGGCAAAAGTAAAGAAAGGTGTGTGTAGGTTCTCAGTTATCCAGGTCATAGTGGTCTAAGGAGGTTGGAAAAAAGACAGCAACTGGAGTTCTGTAAGTTAAAGAAGTTCTAACCTAATCCTAAACAGTTGATGCAAAACTTTGCATTAAAACACATAAAACTAAAGCTGAAAGTCATCACTCACACTGATTGATTACACCATGGTTCTATTCAGAGGCTAACAGAAAAACTATTTCCAAGAAATTTATAGACCTTACTGTGTCTTAACAGTTTTTGTAATGTAAATTATTTAAATTGTAATCTCCTCAGCATCAGGACTAAAGCTATGTTGTAATGGAGTTATTTGATATTACAATCTTGAATAGTTGACGTTGAGTTCAAGACTTCCCTGGGAAGTTTTGGTCAAAACTAAACAGGTTCTGTATTACAGAGAGCTTAAGTACAGTACTTCGTTGTTTTGTTTCTTTTAGGCTGGATGTGTTACGCTACTGCATCACTGCAGCTGCAGCACCAATCCGATTGTGGATCTCCCACTCCCTTCTCCCATCACTCATGAACAAGACCCCCCAAGGTACTTGAACTCTTCCACTTGGGAGAGAAACTTGTCCTTGACCCGGAGTGGGCACTCCACCCTTTTCAGGCTGAGGACCATGGCCTCAGATTTGGAGGTGCTAATTCTCTTTCCCACTGCTTCACACTCGGCTGCAAACCGTTCCAGTGCAAGCTGGAGGCCATCACCTGATGAAGTCAACAGAAGCCAACAGACTAACCTAGCCCGATAGGACTCCTTCTTCAGCCTGGTGGCTCCCTTCACCTCTGGTGTCTGCCATTTGGTTCGGGGGATGCCACCACGACAGGCACCAACCACCTTGCGGCCACAGCTCAGTGCAGCGGCTTCTCAGTGGAGGTGCAGAACATGGTCCATTCAGACTCAATGTCCCCAGTCTCCCTCGGAATGCTGTTGAAGCTCTGCTGGAGGTATGTATTGAAGATCTTGCAGACTGGGGCCTCTGCCAGGCATTCCCAGCACACCCTCACTATACGTTTTGCTTCAGCCACTACCAAAAAGTGAAAAAAAAAAACCCCACAATATTGGCATTAAAGTTGATTAGTGACCAAACTGTTGAACTGTATGTGGTGCAATATCCTGGTGTTAATTCAAAATATGTTCCACATTATAATGAAACTTTTTAAGCTTGTGAGTTGCAATGTGAGCTGCATTTATTGTCATGTACATGGATTTAACCCCTTTTTGGTTTGGTGTTTTTTTAGGTTTTGTTTTTCTTTCATTGACTTAATCAATCTGACTTTGAACATGAATTTATTTTTGGTCTTTGTAGTTATTGCCCTACTGGGTGAAAACCTTCTTCTTCTTTAAAAAAAATTTTTTTAAGATTTTATCTATACACTATGATCATGACATCCTGGTAAAAGTTGTGGAAAAACAAACTGAGGGTTTAAACCAAAGTAATTTTCTAATATGCATTTGAAGAAATGTTGAGAGAGGAGAGAGGATAAAAAGCCGATGCAGTGTTTAAAAAAAAAAAAGTTATTACAAGTTTTTGGACTTGTAAAAGCTGAAGTTGTAAAAAATAAATAAATAAATGTAACAAAGAAAATTCTGATAACTCGAGTTCCTGTTTAATTTTTACTGTGGCCTGTTTTTTTTTTAATGATAATAAAAGTAATTTTCAAAATTCCTAAGCACATTGTGTGAGGAACTTTTATTCAATTGTTTAATTATTTTGTAGTACAAATAACCATGGGTGAGATCTAGGATGCTCATGATTATCTGGGCAACGTGTATATAGAATTGTAAGTACAATCATGCAATACTGTTTTACTTCCTGCTGTGACAAAACAAATTTCCCACGTGTGGGACTAATAAAGGTTATCTTATCTTATCTTATCTTTACTGTTTGACACTTGGACAGCAGGTAAGTAAACATTGTTTATTTTAATTTGTTTTACACTTTAAGTCGCTTCAGTTGTCTGACATATGGTTAAGAATCCCAAGCATCAAATCTCCTCACTTAAGAATGAATAGTTGATTTACTTTTTTTTTTTTTAAATGTTTTTAAAGACTCAAATCATGGAAGAATTATTCCATTGAGCATGTGATTTCACAATCCACTCTCTTACTCATCACATCTGGTTAGAAAAAACACCAACATGACAAAAATGCTAATTTCTATGATTCATAATGGAACGTCACAAAACCCTGGAGCATGTCATAATGGTTATAATCCATCTTTTATAGTGTCTACATTCCAAATACAGGGTGCCAGCAAAAATGGGGCTAAAGAATTTTTCTGTGACTTCTCTGAGCAGTTTTCTGATTTACCGTTAGTTATTTAACAGAAGCACTATATTGCTTCTTTATTCCTTTTTTCTTTTCTTTTTTTCTTTTTTTTAACTGTACAGGAGCCAGGGTACGGAGGAGATTTATTGACAATGGTCTACAGCTGATACAATGTGCTGTAAAAAAAAGAAAGAAAGAAAGAAAGAAAGAAAGAAAGAAAGAAAGAAAGAAAGAAAGAAAGAAAGAAAGAAAGAAAGAAAGAAAGAAAGAAAGAAAGAAAGAAAAGCATGCAAAATTGCACAAACAAAAATTCACGAAACAGCAAGGCTGCGAAAGATGAACCGTGTTATAGCGAGGGACCACTGTACTTCCTTTTTTTTTTTTCTGTTTTTGATTACTTTATTATTCTTTAGAAATGTCAAAACACAGTTGGATTAGCATATAAGTAAAGACTGTGACAAATATTGCTACAGAATGGATAAATTATGCAAACCTTAAGCAACCACTGTCTAACAAAATGAATCTGTGATGACTTTTTGTGGTCTGGACTTCTTCTTTGACTGGGTGCGTGGAGTTTAAATTAAGTGGATGAGAAAAACATAGACACTTCATAATCTAGGAAAAGTTGTTTCAAATGCCATCATAGCTCAGGAACCTGCCTGACTCTCACTCCTTTAGCTCCTCCCCTTGATGAAACTGCATCCATCAGTTTTTGGGTCCAATGGTCAAGTTTAGCCATGAAGGTAGATTCAAAGCTTACAGTGGTTATTCTCTTGAACTCTTCTTTTATCTGTAGACAACACATACAGAAAAATTGCTGTAAGAAACGTTAACCCTTATTACAAACAAATGTCAGGCTTCACAATTTAAACTTGCTTAAAACTGCAGACAGATAATCCACCACAGTTATAATTTAATATATTTTTAAAAATATTAAATAATGTTTATCTATGCGCAAATTGCTTACGTAAAGTCTTAATGTCCTGGCATTCACATAGTGTATGCCAGGATGCTACTGCCAAAATCATATCAACAATATTTCACAAAACTTGATGTGTTAAAAAAGTAATAATGATACATACAGCTCTTAAGATCAAGAACAATACGTAGCTGTTTCGCAACAGTAACCAAAATCATTTACAATGTAATATCATGTAGCAGGTATCCTTCTCACAGAAATATTCACAGTTTGAAGGCTTCTAACTTTTAAACACACAAACAACAAAAAAGAGTCTGTGACTGAAATTAGATATAATTAAAAAGCAACGTTTTAATCGTGCTTTGCTCTCATAAGTATTATCCACTTCTATGCTAAAGTTCAGAATGACTATATACAATGTTAAATATTAGCATTACTTACATGTGGTATGGTACATTTGTAACATGAGCGTAACATCATAAGCAAATCCACTACTGCTCATAACATTGCTTTAGTAGAACTGTTATTTGTAAAACAAATGTTTTTTTGTTTTTCTTCTTTATTCCTGCTAATCTGCATATTTTACATTTTATTGTGCTCACTTCTTGAATACAACCAAACTGTTTTCTGTCCCCTTCCCATTGATTTTACCGTAGTGAACCAGTAAGAGACCACTTCAGCATCACTGAGCTACAACAACTAAAGCAGCTGGAGCTGGGGTGCTTTCACAGAGACTGTCAAGGCCAAGCATGACCAAGTCAATCTTTGCAGAGGCCAATCAGGGAGCTGTCTTAGAACAGCTTCAGGATCAACAATATGATGCAGCAAAGTTACGTTTTTTGAGTATGTGACTGTGTTTGGGGGGAGTAAGGACACAGGACTAAAACAATACTGGGATGTAAACATTTCAATATTTAGAAATATTGTGAGGGGGTAAAATGATTTTTATAACAGGTCAGTTATTTTAAGAATGCCTTTGTTCACAAAAAGGGAATGAGAACAAAGGAAACAAGAAGCTGCTTCCTTGTTTTTGAAGTAAAACATTAGACGTGATTATAATGATGTAATAGAATATCATGGTGTGAATTCGGTGTGCTTATTTTTTAAACATTTGCTCCAGTCGTGTTATGACAATTTTGGGGGGTTGTGCATTTTCATCAAGAGTTGTAAATTTAACAAAATAACAATTGTTTTTAATATTTGGATGAAAAGCCTTGAAACCTCATTGAAAGCATGAGCTACCCTTTATCATTTTGTCTGTGAAGGTCCAGTTTTGCAGCATTTGGCTGAATCTGAGCAGAGAGTACAACCCTGTGGACAATTCGTCCTGTTTCTTATATGAGCAGTCACATCATCACTAAACTAGTAACCTGGTTTCACTTTCAACCATGCATGCTCATGCTATAACATGTCACATAACTCATATCGTATTTGATCATCTGTTTTATTTTCCATTTCAGAAAATAAAGAGCAATTCTCGTGCATCCAGGGAAACACTTTGACTTTTCCAGAAGCTTAAATGAATGCAAATTACTGTCATCTGTTAAACAGCAGGAGTGTGGTCAAAACAGTGACCACAAAATGACAACCTCACCTTTGGAAAATATTTTTCTTATTTCTGCAACGAAAGCTGTAGCACCTGTCCGTTTCTTTTAAACAGTTACAGAAAATAAAAAGGACAGTCCTATATCAGATCTCTTTGTCCAACACAAATGCTCTGTGTAAAAATAATATCACAAATACTAACTAAAAATGAGTTTGGTTGAGCAAATTACACTGGGGAGAAAAGTGCAACTGTAGTTAAAAAACTAATAATACATCGATATTAATAAAGATGTAGCTTGTAGAACTTCAGGTTGTATTGAAAAGAGTTCAGATTATTAACAACTTGTTATTTCTGCAAAACCCAATCAAATCCTCCCCAGACCTAATAAATAAATCATTTAAATTTGCTGGATGCACTCTTTGAGTCCACAGAGAGCTGGAGATTTTCCTCAGTTTCAGCTGTTTCAGTTGGGTTACACTACTGTCAAAAAAATTCAAGGAAATATGTATACACAGATACAGTGTTTTATAATTAGATTTTTTTTTGTCTTATTCACCACTTTTTTTGCTGTTCTCTCACCTCTTTATTCACTTTCTAGCTTGGTCGACCACCACTGCTCACTTTGTACATTTTCTGTGAGCATTAGTGATAAACTGCATGTAAACAAAACAGGCATTTATAGAGGGTTTTTAAGGTAATCAATAGCCATTTTTGGAGTTTTATTTCTCAAAATTAGGCCTCATTATTATTCAAACAAGCCCTTGAGTAACTTTCACCATATGGGTCGCTTCAACCAGGTGAGCTATAGCAGCTACTTTGTACTAAGTGTTATTTTTTGATTATTTGTTCACGTACTTCTACACTTGCTTGATAATGCAAAATTCCTTTCAATATGTTTTTCATGTTTTACATGAAAAAACTTTTTTTTTTTAAACTAAACATGACATTTTGTGCTTTTCCCTCAGTGAAAAACTTTTTTTTTATCTCTTCTTCACAAAAACATTCTAAACTCAAATGTTTCTGTAATTTAGAATGTGTTTAACCAAAACAGTTAAAGGCTTTTTGGGGGGGACTTTAGAAAGTGGGTGCTGCTCTGGCAACAAAGCAACAAACACGTGTTTGCCCATCATCTCTAAACTGGTGCAAAGAAGAGAAACCTCATCAGCTAGTTGCATGTAGAGAGGAATTGCCTCTGCAATCTGCACCTATAACTTCAGATTTCTCATCCATTCATTTATTTCATGCAGCTGTTGTGCACTCTGCATTACCCCGGGGCCTCCAAACATTTGCCTACGCCTGCAGCCTCTGCTGCCAACAACTATTACTTTCCAACCTTCAGCCTTATGTGAATGTGGGTTTGAAGCAGGAAATTGCTGAAATCAAGCATCCATGCCCTGGGCCCTGTTTCAGGAAGCCGGTTTAGAAAACTCAGAGTGAAAAACGATACGCAGGGTTGAGTAACCCCGAACTGTCCAACTCGGAATATTCGGTTTCAGAAAGGCTGATAACAATTAGTTCAGTCAACGCGGAGTTGCTTTAACCCCAAGTGAAGCGCGCGGACGAGGATACATAAAGCCCTGATAAGCGGAGCACAGATTAAGCGAGTCACCATGGAGACGGAGGGAAAGAAGGCGCGGTCAATGTATCTTACAGCGCTTGAGGCCGAAATTCTGATGGCAGCATATGCCGATAACACGCAAATTCCGCGGAAAAAAGTAACACAGCCACAGCTGCAAAAGAAAGAGAGCATGCATGGCAAAACATAGCCGACAGAGTCAATGCGTGAGTGTTAATATAAACATTGATCGAGGGATTTCCACCCATTTAACACGTTATTTTATCATATGTTATTTTATTTGTTATTTTATACATTTTATTTTGTGATGTGATGTGAGCGCAGGTGCAACCCAACAGGCCCCAAACGTTCCTGGCAGCAAGTAAAAATGAAATATAAAAATATAGTCCAAACAGGTAAGGTGTAATTGTATTATGAGCCATAGTGCTTGGTCTGTTTGTCCCATGTAAATCAATTGCAGTTAGAGGCTACATTAATTTTCTTTCTGTAAGCACTTATTGAAATTATCTGAGCACATTACAAGTACATATTTGCTTACTCTGTATGCTCAAAGGTGACCCGTTATAGCCAACAGAAAAAAAGCGGAGGCCCGAAAAACAGGTGGGGGTCCTCCACCACCACCACTCACAGAGGCTGAGCAGTTGGCCCTCAGCCAAAACAGTGGGCGCCCTGTGGCCGAAGGCATCTCTGCGGGGACATCCTCTGAGTCAATAACCCCGCAAGACACAAGTGCCTACATAGGGGGTAAATTCAAAATAATACATGATGTGCATACATCCTTTCTTCACAGTCACCTTCGCAGTGCTGCTCATTCATTTGATAAACTCTTTACCATAATGGATTATTTTGTAGTGAAGTTATTTTCCTACTGATTTTGCCTTCCCTCAGTCTTGGTTGTCTTTGAGAGCATAATGACAATGAAGTGTAAGGTGATTGGTATGTTTGTTAATTGCCATTTGGTCCCTTGTAAGTTATAAGTGACCTGTATAAACCTCATATTCTATCAGTTGATGGTGGTGGTGTACTGCATCTGGTGCAGCCTCCTGTTGAGCCAGACCAACATGCAGTTGTGAGTAATACTCCACAGATTATATGAGTTTACAGTAGAACAGCAATGTTGTTTATTTCTTTACTACAGGAAAATAATGAAGAAACATTGACAGCTGTTACAGAGGAGGAAGCAACAGAGACACTTTATGAGGTTTACATCTTTTAATACTTTGTGTACAGGAAACACAGGCGACCAATAAAGCCAGTTGAACAAAAAATCAGTTTATTCTTCTTTCAACATGTTGAGGTGATGGGTCAAAAGAAATGATTGTGACATATGGTGTCTCTGACTGCGCTTCCATCTTGTATGTCCGTGGGAGGGTCAGGATGTTCATGGTTTGGATCACTGCTGATGTTTGGTTCAGAAGGACAGTGTTCTCCTCTAATTGTGGCAATGTTGTGAAGAATCACACATGCCACAATAATGTCACATGCCCTTTCTGGGGTGACCCTGAGTCTTTGCAGGCACTGGAACCGGGCCTTAAGCATTCCGATAGTCATTTCAATTGGATACCCCCTATCACCAAGCAAGTAGCCAGTGAACTCTCCTAAGACAGAAGGGTACACTTCAGTTCAAATGTCCCTAAAGCAATTGGTCTTTATATATTTTAAAGTATTCTCAACTCACCATGTCCAAATTTTGTGCTCAGTGTACATTCACGGAATATTTGTGAGTCATGGACAGAGCCTGGCCACTTGGCTTCCACATTTGTGATAATGTTGGCAGCATCACATATGATCTTCACAGTGCAGAGAACACAAATTAGCATCCATTACTATAATGAAATAATTTGTTAGTTTGAAATGCTACAGGGAACTATGTACCTGTACATTAATGCTGTGGAAAGACTTCCTGTTCACATAGTCTCCTTCATTTACTGAAGGAGCAATGATTGGAATGTGAGTGCCATCTGTACAGCCAATCACGCCTGGGAACCCTGAAAATAAATGTAAAATTTAAGTAGTAGTCCAAGTATCACCACATCATAAATTAAGTTTTGTTCATCCTGATACCTGCAATTTTGTGGCATCCCTCTTTGATAAATCTTGTGGGTCTGTGACCGGGGAACACCACAGACGAGTGCAGGAGACGTTTCAGTGCAACTGTAACATTCCTGACTGCCCGACAGACGGTAGCCTTGGAAACGTGCTCAGCGTCACCAATATTATACAGAAAGCTCCCGTTTGCAAAAAACTGAAGTGCAATACAAATAATATGTACAGAACTGAGAGGATGTCCGCGATGTGTCACATGCGTAATATTAGGCCTGAGGATGTTATTCAAATAACTTATAGATTGTGCTGAGAAACGGTAACGTTCACACAGGAAATCATCAGGAAATGATAAAATGTCCAAACGCGCTCTAATCACTCTCTCCCGGCGGAGAGCTCTGCGGAGAATTTGGGCTTCACGATCTACTGGCTCTTCAAGGAAGGGGCACGCCATGTCTGACACTTCCTACTGTCAGGTTTCCGACAAAGGGGCGGAGACAGTCAGGGTTAGTTGAAGTAAACCTGCTAGGGGGCAGGTTAGCTTCACGGAGTGTGTCGTCATAGTGACTCACTCAGGCTTCAGCTGAACTCGCTTTGTGAAACCGAAAACCCAGAGTTTTTGTTAACTCAGGGTATACTTACTCAGTTTTTCCACTAAACCGGCTTCCTGAAACAGGGCCCTGGAGAGCAATTTGAACAGTTTTGAGCTTCTCTGATATGAATTATAAAATGCTAAAAATCTGCAGCCACTAAAATATTTATGATTGGACACTGGAAAAATAACCTATTAGAAAACAGCAAAATCTCGCGGGATGTTCAGCTTAAGGCAGACTTGCGTGAAAAATATTGATTTTAGCCACATCACAAATAACTCAGAGCCTCTTATTGAATTACATTCTATAAGGTTCAGAAATAAAGTCTTTGAAAATAAATCTAAATAGATTGTTGTTGTTCAGATCAATATATTAGCCAGATAATTGTGATCATGATCATTCACATTATTTTACTTAGTTTAGGTTATTCTGTTAGTGTGACACTCTGTTGTTTATGTAAGAAGTCTCTTTGTGTGTCTGTTTCCACTTGTTTTCTTGTGACACTAATGAGAGTGGAGCTGTTGAAGGTGTTAAAGGTTGTTAACGATTGTTTTCAACTTTCACAGTTGTTTTCATCTGTGTCCATTCACTGGTGCATATGGTCTCCACCTTATTGCTTATCTCTGTCTGTTGTCCTTGTGTATGTTTACCCATGTTTTTATTTTTGTTTGTTTTTATTTTTGTTGTTATCAACTCTTTTGTTGATTTTTTTTTCAAGTTACTTTTGTCATTAATCACTTTATTTGCATTGCCTAGGAATTCTTACAACACACAAGAGTCTTTAGAAATACTAATTGAAAAGCAAATCCAAGGGTTGAATTTTCTGGTATTTATGGCCTGTGTTACAGTGGGGTGGGGGGTCGTTCCTGGAACTGTTGGGATGAATAGGTCATGTCAGCTGTTGCTGGTTATCCTTGGACAGACTTTATTGTCTGTACAAAGATTGGCAGATTAAAGTTGGTTTTCTCACATGCACTTCTGTCCTTTAATTTGTAGAACAGTGTGTAGCTTTTTGCAGTCCTCGAGAGCTACACACCTGAATCAAATGCTACCTCGTTATCAAGCCTTTGCCAAACTTGATGGCACGCTGAAGATGTATTCCCATCATCTGATTCAGCTGTGTTGGAGTAGGGATGCGTCTAAAAGCTGCAGGACAGTAGCTCTCGGGGAATCTAGTTGGACACCCCCGCTCTAGCTGCTACAAAAGGATTTGGAAGAAATTTATCATCTAAAGATTAGATCAGTTCTTACTATAATTGGAGTGTTTTTGTAAGGGATCATGGATACAGTTAAAGTGCATAAACAAATAACCTACTGCAGAATAGTCACATGTTTATGTGGCTCCATGCAGATTTTAGACTGCTGAAAAAATAAATTGTGCTAAAAACATATTTTTATTTTTTTTTTATGTTAAAGTTTGCTGGTATCTGAGTTAGCAGATATACAGTGATGGACTGCAGATAAGATCTGTGTAACTATTACAAAACCTTTGGTGCTGTAGAACATTCAGTTAATACAAGCTTGAAATAAACTCTTTTAATTGAAACATTGAAAATATTCTTTACTTTGATTTCTACCCATATGGAAAAGATACATATAAATCTTATACAGCTTGTATCTGTCTATAAGAGTGAAAACAGATATAAGATCCCTTGAAAATTATATAATGAAACTTGTATGTTTTGGATACTTGCTAAAACAATATATGAAAGTAATGAGAAAGTGGCCACTTTCATGAGTAATCACATATAAGTTTTTACTATTTCTTTTCCATATGGGTATTTAGCTAAGAAAAAGGGACAAAATGTGTGGCTCAGTGTGACTGGTGTTGTTTGCTAAGTGTGCTAGTTTAGACGTTTTACACAGGAATTCTGTACGAACATATACAACAGCAATATGTCATGGTGGGTTTTCAGTTACATATGAGAAAGAAAAAGAACATGAAACAGTGAGTGGGGTGTGGAGACATGTAAGTGATGTGATCAAGCAGTCTGGAACACAACAATGGAGTGATGAGCTTCAGCCTCAAGCACGTTTGATTGACCTATCGAGAGTTGTTGAGGTGTAAAAGGAGTCGTTGACACACCCCACTTGACTGATGATGTCAACAGCAGACAAATAGGAGGATATACAGGGATTATTTTATTGACAAAGTCATATGTTAATTAAGTACCAGCAAGCTTTTAAAGGGTCACAGACCAGGGATGGTCACTCTGCTTTGGCCCAGTGTGTGTGCAGGCTGGAAGAGCTTCTTCATCTGCTTCTTACTTTTCAGAAACTCCTGCAAGGTAAGGATTATTCTCTGCCACAAACTATAATTTGCTGTGTAGTTCAAGTTTACCTGTTGTAGCATCTCTGCTGGTTAGATGTACTGCAATGCTGTTTTCGTCAAGTTAAGCATTTAAAGTATGGATAGATCTTTACTGACCTGTTTTAAGTAATTTTGGGAGTGAAAGTGGTTTTTCTGTTAAAACACATCTCAGATTATCCTTCATTTGTTTCTTTTTGGCTGGCTGTAGGGAATTAACGTGTGCATGAAATGCTTTGTGAAAATAATCTAGGATTGTAATAATGACTTTTTATATCCACGTTTCATGAAGCCAGACTGAGTCAGAGATTAATTTATTTGTTTGGAGATGAATACAAGGAGGCCTTGTTTTCAGTGACTCACAGGCACAAGCAAATTTCACCTCAACAAGCTTCTTTAAATTCACATGGCAACCCACAAGGACGTTGGGATAGTTATTTCATATTACAGTCTTGATGGAGGTGTGAGGCTTGCCTGAATAGTTTGGGGCAAAAATAAACACCTTTTACATAAAAAAAGAGCTTAAGTGAGGTCTTGGTCATTTTTTGTTTACTCTGGATTGTAAATTGTTGTTGTTCCCTTTCCAGGTGCTCCTACATTTCAGCGAATCAGTGTGATTACTCAGGGACAAAGGACTATTAATTGTAGGTCTGCGGCCTCTGCATTGGTTGAATTTGTGTAAGGAATTGAGGTGCAATGGCTCAAACAGTCAACATGAAGGTCCAGGAGCTACCATATCTGCCACCTGAAGTTTGGGTTTTGGTGTTCGGCTACTTGAACACTGAGGAAAAGCACACAGCCCGCCTCTGCTGCAGACACTTCAGAGATCTCATCGACCACCCGTCCCTGTGGAAGGATTATACAGCAGGACTCTCCAACTTTCCCCGCTACACATCTGGATTCTGGGACACCGTGCAGTGCCGTGGGGTCAGCCGTGCCACAGTGCGACATTTACGACCCAAAGATTGGAAAATCCTCAGCAAGTCCCTCCCATCGCTCAACACCATTGTCTGTGTGAGGGAACGGCGATATTACAAGATGAAATACTTAGACAACCTGTGTGAATTCCCCAACCTGACGAGTCTTGGGGTACGAAACGCCACCTGGGTTGGGCCGTTACTGGTGCAGTGTCAGAGTCAGCAACTAGCCGAGCGGTTGACTCACCTCAGCGTCTGCGACATTCAGATGTCCTGCGACGACACTGTGGCGTTCATTAACAGCGTGTCACGCTTGGTTAACCTGGAGTACTTGCTGTTCCACCAGCAGGAAAGTGAAAGGCTTGAGAGGATGAGGCCAGTGCCCTCTTGCATCTTCCACAACCTGCTGCTAAGACTGAAGAAACTCAAACACTTATCCTGGGGAATGAAAGGGGAGCCACCAGTGCCACTGCCCAACAGCTACTTCTACCCATTGGACCCAGAAAACCCAGGTAAGCCAGTCTCCTGATTATATTTTACACTTGCAAGCATCAGAACCAATACAGTCACTTTTTACACCTTTGACAAGAGCTTTTCATCAAGAAAATACAATATTTTCTTGACATTATGCCTTAATATTGGAACAAAACCCATCATATTGAAGTCAGTTGAGCTGCACACATGCTGCATTATTATATATATTTCACCTCTGTAATATTCTTGATGTTTATAATTGAGCGATTTGTATATATTAGTGCTATTTCTTGTAATATATTGTATTATTTAATTGGTTTAGTCTATTACTGTTACTATCTTAGACCAACTGTAACCCACATAATTTCCTTAGGAATTATTATTCTGATTACATTCATAAATACATATTATTCTGATTAGTATTGTGATCACACAGCCTGTTGTGCAGTATTGTGTGACTATGCTAAACTTAACTGACAGAGACTAAATGTTTAGCTAACCACCTCTTTTATCCTGTAGGAGAGTACGGCGGCCCAGAACTGATCTCTTTGGAGTTGGTCAGTTACACAGAAATCATCCTGTCGGAGGACGCGCTGAGGGGTCTGACTTCACTCAAGTCGCTTGCTGTCCACTACAGGTACCCCTGGGATGGTCTCCAGTGCAACCTCTATTCCTGGCTCAGTCATCTGCAACAGCTGGAATCACTCTCAATCATTGGTGAGTCAAAACATGCATTTAATCTTTGTAATGTGTGTAAGTGTGTGTAGTAAGCAAAAATCTGTTGTCTTGCATGCATCCTTTTTTTTTTGTTTGTTTTTTAAGTGAAGCTGTGTGAAGCTCCAGGCCAAAACTGTTTTCTGTAACTTCTGTCCTGTCGTTTCTTTCCTTATAGGAGGGACTTTTCTTCCCTCTTATACGGAAGACCTTCCATCCCAGGTGACCAGTCTGACACTGCGAACATCTATATGCATGTGCCAGATGAGCTCCATTGCATCTCAACTCAAGCAAGTTGAGCATCTGGACATAGATCAGAACCGCTATGCTGATAGTCTCTGCAAACAGCTTCCTACACTGTTTCCTCAACTCAAGACTCTCAGGATACGGTATGCCCAGCAGATTTTTATTTATATTACTATTACAAAGTAAAAGTTCCATTTGATGGTTTATGTGTGACCTGCAGCATCAAATCATCTCACTTGAAAAAAGTGTCGTCATTTACATTTTGCTGCAAATGAAGCTTTTCTCTGTCTTGATTTCTTAATGAATGGGTGAATGACTGAATGTAGTGTAAAGCGCTTTGGGGTCCTATGGACTAGAAAAGCGCTATACAAATGCAGGCCATTTACCATTTACTATTTAAGTACAACTGAAACACTACAGAAAATCGTCTCAACAAGTTCCCATTATGGGTCTATCGTTGCCAACACGCAACTAGAGCTGACGTTTTTTCCTGTCTTGTCTTCTGTAGCTTCCACCGTGAGGAACCAACAAGAGACCTGCTGTTCCTCAACAAGCTGCGACACCTGGAGCGACTGGAGCTGATCAAGAGACAGACATACATTCTTATAAGTGACGAAAACAAAACTTGGCCGAGTCCATCTGTGGAGGGACTGATCAAGGAGCTGCAGGAGATCTCCAGGAACAGGTTCAGCATCGTGACCACAATGCCCGAAAGGGACGTTTTGCAAGAATGCGACTGCATTTGGGAAAGAGTGGAAACACGATTCTAATCCTGAGGAGTGCAAAGTGAACAATACAAACAAAAATTATATTATACAGTTTTCCTCCAGTGCCTCATGCGACTAACTGACTGGACTTTCATGTAGATGCAGCAGGTCCTCAGTTCTGTAACTGTCAGTAACCCAAGAACTCGCAATGCGTGCGACACTACCTTTAAAATAAATGAAGGTCAGAGCAAGAAGCTGCTGCTTTGTTGCTGCAGAGAACTTTACACATAGTTAAAATGATGTGATGAAATATTCTACTGGTTTTTTTAAAAGGTTTGGTTCAACCATGTTACGATGAGAAATTCTCTGGTTCTGTGAGTGTTTATGATGTTTTTTTTTCGATCAAATAAAAACTACTTTTCATGAAGAACTGCATTATTGTTTTTCTGTGAATTTAGTTATTATTTCATTCAACAGCTTTCAAATCAAAATACAGACCTCCAAGTGATTGTATAGAAAGCCTCCCTCCTCAGAAGGACATTATCAGTGTCACGCTCATGTCTAGCTGTGGAAATTTAGTTCACTTCACTTTTTTCAGCAAAAAAGACAGTAATAAAAAGAAACCCAATCACAACGACCCTGTCATGGTCCGGGTGAGTGCTGGTTTTTCCATTGTACCAGTGTTTCCACCTTGTCTACTTGGATTGGCAACACCTGTGTCTATGGGGATTTAAGACCAGGGGCCTGTTCTTCGTACCTCGCTAAGTAAGTTAGCTGGATTAGATTGTTGACGATTTCGCGTGATCCCGGATCGTTCGGTTCCCCGAAGCTCATACGGGACTTGCTGTCATAGCAACAGAGCCGTAAGCGTAAACCTGCTCGGGAGCAGGTTTACTTTATGTAAACAGGATTAGATCGCGGCCACGCAGGTATGTCCGCTTCATTTATACGAAAGCAACAGCGATATTCCACCACTGTTTCACCATAAATAAATAACATCAATGTAACTAAAGATAATGCAGCACTTGATCCTTTTATTGATGTCACACAGATACATACAGGTCATTTCCTAAAAAAGGGAAATGAACTATTAACATTCTATTACATGTATGTGATTATTACAGATGTAATTCATATTTCAGAGTAGTAATTGTAAATTACTTCGTGTACTCAAGATGAGAGACCACGGCTATAAAAGCGAAGGTGGATTTGGGAAGCCTGTCGCAGCCATGTCCTGTCCGTATACGTGAGCCACCCATTGCGGAAGGTGCAAGATTGATAAGGAGAGTCCTCAGAATTCAGCGTATATTGCGGGATAGACAGGATCCTTTAGCTCAGCGCGACAGTGTGCTCATTGAGAGATATCGATATTCCCGTGAGGGTATTATTTACTTAACCAACTTGTTGACGAGGGGGTGCAGGACCACCACCTGTCTTTTTTTCCTCTGCCCTTTTCTTGGTTGCTGTTATGAACAAACTAACAGAGTATTACAGGCCAGTATTACCTTGCCAAGAGACGAAAATCAATCTAAGAGATAAATATTACCATTCTGTAGAATACTCCTGTATTCCACTTTTACTTGTTCCCATGTTCTTGTGGGTCCTGTTGTGGCTCTAATGTGAAAGGGGATATAATATAACATATTATAATATAATATAATGCCATATGATATTGGACAATATAGTGTCATATGATAGATCTACCCTACCGCCTACTGGTGTTGGCCAGAGGGGCCGATGGCGCGATATGGCAGCCTGGCTACAACCGTAGCTGCCTCCACCAGTGTGTGAATGTGGGAGTGAATGAATAGTGGTATCGTAAAGCGCTTTGGGTGCCTTGGAAAGCGCTATATGAACCCAATCCATTATTATTAGTATTATTATTAAATTACCTACGAGTTTGATTTGTCAGCAACTTTCTGCCAGCCCTCTCTCCTTGCTTCTGCAGCCTTTGCAGTGTTCTCTTGCGTTTTAATTAAACTCTGAAACTCCTGAAATCCCTCACTCATGAGTTCTTGCTCTGCTGCCGGAAAATACCGAGCACGCCCCTTCGACATTTTCGCCGACCAATCAGCGGGTTGCCGATCAATGTTTCTACTATCGATGCGTAGCCCCTTTTACGACACCCAGTGATGTCACATTACTGCGTCCAGCTGTACTAATCGTCAACAGCAGGCGTGTTCGGGGAACCGGATTAGCGAGCTCACGGTTAGCGCGATGGTTTGGTCTTGTGTCATTTGATCTTGGATGTAGTAAGCGACGTACGAAGAACAGGCCCCAGAGCTCACAGTCTTCAAAAGCTGCAAAGCTGGAAGGAGGCAGTGGTAGTAAACCAGGGAAGGATGATACAAACTCAGGAAATTACAGGCCTATAACTTTAACATCAAATATCTGTAAAGTAATGGAGCAAATGATTAATGAAAGATTAATGTAAAAATAAATCAAAATGAGGTTGTTGTTTTTTTTCTTTTTAAAGGGAAGACAAATACAAGTGAGGACTGGAAAGGCTTACTCTGAGAGGTTTCCAGTCGAAAACGATACACCTCAAGGGAGCGTAGTGTTATGTTCTTAGTTATTTTAATGATAAATGATGTTTTTAATGATATAGAGGGTGGGATAGGGCTTTTGCTTTTTGCTGATGATGGAGCAATATGGAAGAGAGGGAAAATGTAGAGTATATTGTAAAGAAACTGCAGGGAGCAATTGGAAACGTTGAAGAGTTGTGATATAAGTCTGGTTTTAAATTCTCAGTTGATAAGGACAAGACAATGTTTTTTTTTTTTTTGTTTTTTTTTTGTTTTTTACAAGGAAAAGAGTTGGTGAGGATGTCAAGCTTAAGTTATATGGTCAAGAATTAGTGAGTAAATGTAAGTTTGAAGCTGTGGTTTGATGAAAGGGTAACATGGGGTGTACACATTCAGAAAGTGTTGGATAAATGTAAAAAAAGATTTAAAAATAATAAGGTGTTTAGTTGGGAGGGACTGGGGAGCAGATAGGAAGTCTTTGAGGGCCATATACACTGGGTTGGTTAATTTGAACTGGATCAGTTAGACATCGGTCAAAGAGTGCCATTACCAGCAATACCTCTATGTATAATTCCTAAATTCACATTATTGGACAAGAAGAATAAGGATAGGGCATTTATTTTAAACTCTCATACAGTACAGGCTTACATTGATATGTTCAAATATATACAGATGCATCAAAGAATGCAGCCAGTCAAACTGGTGTAGCAGTTGTGATCCCGGAGTTTGTGGTTGAAATGGGGAAAAGGATCAATGATGGACTTTCAGTATACAGGGAGTGCAGAATTATTAATTAATTATTAGGCAACGTCCTTTCCTTTGGCAAAATGGGTCAAAAGAAGGAATTGACAGGCTCAGAAAAGTCAAAAATAGTGAGATATCTTGCAGAGGGATGCAGCAGTCTCAAAATTGCAAAGCTTCTGAAGCGTGATCATCGAACAATCAAGCGTTTCATTCAAAATAGTCAACAGAGTCGCAAGAAGCGTGTGGAAAAACCAAGGCGCAAAATAACTGCCCATGAACTGAGAAAAGTCAAGCGTGCAGCTGCCAAGATGCCACTTGCCACCAGTTTGGCCATATTTCAGAGCTGCACCATCACTGGAGTGCCCAAAAGCACAAGGTGTGCAATACTCAGAGACATGGCCAAGGTAAGAAAGGCTGAAAGACGACCACCACTGAACAAGACACACAAGCTGAAACGTCAAGACTGGGCCAAGAAACATCTCAAGACTGATTTTTCTAAGGTTTTATGGACTGATGAAATGAGAGTGAGTCTTGATGGGCCAGATGGATGGGCCCGTGGCTGGATTGGTAAAGGGCAGAGAGCTCCAGTCCGACTCAGACGCCAGCAAGGTGGAGGTGGAGTACTGGTTTGGGCTGGTATCATCAAAGATGAGCTTGTGGGGCCTTTTCGGGTTGAGGATGGAGTCGAGCTCAACTCCCAGTCCTACTGCCAGTTTCTGGAAGACACCTTCTTCAAGCAGTGGTACAGGAAGAAGTCTGCATCCTTCAAGAAAAACATGATTTTCATGCAGGACAATGCTCCATCACACGCGTCCAAGTACTCCACAGCGTGGCTGGCAAGAAAGGGTATAAAAGAAGAAAAACTAATGACATGGCCACCTTGTTCACCTGATCTGAACCCCATTGAGAACCTGTGGTCCATCATCAAATGTGAGATTTACAAGGAGGGAAAACAGTACACCTCTCTGAACAGTGTCTGGGAGGCTGTGGTTGCTGCTGCACGCAATGTTGATGGTGAACAGATCAAAACACTGACAGGATCCATGGATGGCAGGCTTTTGAGTGTCCTTGCAAAGAAAGGTGGCTATATTGGTCGCTGATTTGTTTTTGTTTTGTTTTTGAATGTCAGAAATGTATATTTGTGAATGTGGAGATGTTATATTGGTTTCACTGGTAAAAATAAATAATTGAAATGGGTATATATTTGTTTTTTGTTAAGTTGCCTAATAATTATGCACAGTAATAGTCACCTGCACACACAGATATCCCCCTAAAATAGCTAAAACTAAAAACTACTTCCAAAAACATTCAGCTTTGATATTAATGTGTTTTTTGGGTTCATTGAGAACATGGTTGTTGTTCAATAATAAAATTATTCCTCAAAAATACAACTTACCTAATAATTCTGCACTCCCTATACACTGCAGAAATGCACACAATACTATTAGCTGTTCAGTGGGTAGAAGACATGAGGCCATTAAAAGCAGTCATTTGTTCAGACTCAAGATCGTCATTGGTCAGTCCTCATCATGGACAGCTCTAAGACTCCCTCATAGGACCCCCCACTTCCCTTTTGTGACTTTGAGCTCGAGCCCTAGCTCATGTGGTGACTCTTGGTGCTTAACCTTTTTCGTTAGTATTGCTAGTAGAAACTCATAGTATTGTTTCTTAATTTATTGTGTCTCCTTAGAAATGTTCACAGCATTTTCGTCAGCACTGCTAATAATAGCTCATAGTATAGTTTTATAGTGTCCTTCCTACAGTCATGTTCATAGTGTTTTCCTTTAGTGCTACTGATAGCATCTCACAGCACAGCCTCATAGATTATAGAGGACTTCTAGTGATTTGGTGGTTCATGAAAAGTTATGTGCTACCTTGAAAATTTGTATTGTCCTCTGAGCCGGTTATTAGGTCAGGGTCAAATTTATTTATATAGCACATTTCCAGACAGACGGAAGTCGGAAAAGCCATTTAATCCTTTAAAGGATTAAATAGAGTCAGAGGCACGAATGGTAGCAGGAAGACTAGGGATGGGTACCGGTATCCGGTGCCATGATGGCACATAAACGGTAGTAACCAGACCGAAAAGCAGCGCACATTTCGGTGCTTTATTTCCGTGCTTTTTTTTTCCTGAGCTGTGATACACTTTAGATTCTAGCCAATCATTTTACGTTTCCGAGGATAGTAGGCGGGTCCAGGTACGTACGTTCTTTTAGAGCAGAGCTACAGATTAAAAATGCCCAAGGCGAAGCGGTCAAAAGTATGGCTGTACTTCACAGCAAAATATACAAACTCAGCAGCCTGCAACAAGTGCTTTAAGCTGATACTGTGATACTGTCAAAGGAGGTAACACCTCAAATCCGATGAAACACCTGCCGACGCATAGCGTTTTTTTTAAAAGCCGAGAAATGCGCCGTATTTGATAGCTTGCTGCGAGACCTCACACCGTGCACATCTACTATGGGTGTGGTGCCTGTTATCGGACCCGGAGTTAGCAACATCCCCCAAAAACCCGAAGAGTAGAATCCTGGCCCCTAGCCCTGCCAGTGTAGCAGAAATGATGACAGATGATGATGGCAGCAGCAGCAGCAGCCGTTCTTCTCTGAGTGAGTAGCTAAATGTTGTTTGTGTGTAATTTACGTTGAGTAGGCTAACCACGTTATTGCATTAATGCATGTAAGGTGAACTAGCAAACATCATCATAGTTACATGCGGCTGTCTTCTTGTTTGATGGCAGATACTCCCTTCACCCTGGCCAAAAAGGCTAAAATGACCAAAGAAAAAGTGGAAAACAGTTAAACATGAGAGGTTTTTGGACAAAATTTGTGTTTTTCCATTGTTTAAGCACTGCTTCCATCCAAGAGTGATACCATATATGCCCCATAGCTGCAGAAAAGGCTAACATTGTTATCTTTTTACAAAAAACCAGCTGAATATGAGGTTTTTGGACTAATTTTGTGTTCTCCATTCTTTAAGCACCGGTTTGAGCACCGTTTAAGCACCGGCACCGTTTCAAAAGTACCGGTTTGGCACCGGTATCGGATAAAACCTAGACGATACCCATCCCTAAGGAAGACTATTCCAGAGGTTTGATGCTACAGAGGCAAAAGCACGATCACCCCTAGTTAGGGCTGGGCAATATGGCCTAAAATTCATATCGCGATATAATTTGAAGCACGTGCGGTAACGATATATATTGCGATATATTCTTTTCTTCTGTATAACATATTTTCCACACTATAAGGCACACTTAAAATCCTTTAATTTTCTCAAAAATCGAGAGTGTGCCTTATGTATGAATTCTGGTTGTGCTTACTGGCACTTCCGAGCCTTTTCCTATCGAACGCCAGATCCATCACCCACAAACTTGACGAATTGGAGCTACAGATAGCCAACACAAGCTTTGCACGTAACTGCAGCATTATTCTTATTACGGAGACGTGGCTTCACCCGCTGATTCCCGACGCTGCAGTCGAGTTAGCAGGCCGCACGCTACACCGGCATGACAGAAACAGCAACTCAGGTAAAAGCAGAGGAGGGGGGCTATGTGTTTACGTGCATAACGAGTGGTGTTGTAACAGCAGGATCATTCACAAACACTGTTCTCCTGATTTGGAGGTTCTGGCAGTCTCGTGCAGACCTTTTTACATCCCGAGGGAGTTTACAGTAGTTATTGTGATAGCTGTTTATATACCGCCGGATGCTAACGTTAGCACGGCTCTCAGCCTCTTGCTCAACACCATAAACAAACAACAGCTTGCCCACCCCGATGGGGTTTTTATTGTCGCCGGCGACTTTAACAAAGCGTGCCTAAAGACTGTGCTTCCTAAATTTGTCCAGTTCGTGGACTTTGCTACGAGAGGAGAACACACTTTGGACCATGTCTATTCAAACATCAGGCATGCTTTCAGAGCGACACCCCTCCCCCACCTGGCTGGATCTGACCACCTCTGCATGTCCCTCACCCCCACCTACACCCCCCTGCTGAGAAAAACAAAGCCCCAGACAAAGACAATAAAAACCTGGCCTGAAGGAGCCCTTTCTCAACTGCAGGACTGCTTCTCAACAACTGTATGGGATTTATTCTCCAGCCACAACCTCCAGGAGTACACGGACACTGTACTCTCGTACATCAGGAACTGTGTTGACAATGTCACCGTCAACAAAAGGGTCAGGGTGTTTCCAAATCAAAAACCCTGGATGAATAGCGAAGTGCAATCCCTCCTAAAAAGCCGCAACACTTCCTTCAAGTCAGGGGACAGGGCTGCGTATAGGGCGGCCAGGGCAGACCTGAGTAGAGGCATCAGGAAAGCTAAGGCTGCCTATAGGAGGAGGATTGAAGATCACTTTGCTGACAACGACCCCAGAAAAATGTGGCAGGGGATCAATCACATTACCAACTACAGAAGCAATAACCAGGCAACATCTAGGACTGATGCCTCACTGGCTGAGGATCTAAACCGTTTCTTCGCCCGCTTTGAGACGACCAAGCCCTCAGCTGCCACACCACTTCCACCCGCCCCCAGCACTGGCACACTAACACTTAGGGAGCACCAAGTGAGGTGTGTTCTAAGGTCAGTGAATCCCAGGAAGGCGGCAGGTCCTGATGGAATACATGGAAAGGTTCTCAGAGCATGTGCTGACGAACTGACTGGAGTCTTCACTAAAATCTTCAACCTTTCCTTGTCATCAAACACCGTCCCGCCCTGCCTCAAAACCTCCACCATCATCCCCATCGCCAAGAAGACAGCTGTGGCCAGCCCAAATGACTACAGGCCTGTTGCACTTACGCCTGTAGTGATGAAGTGCTTTGAGAGACTGGTCTGTGAGCACATCAGGGCCGGTCTGCCTCCCACTCTGGACCCCCACCAATTTGCCTACAGGACAAATCGTTCCACCGAGGACGCTATCACCATAGCGCTCCACACTGCGCTGAGTCACCTGGAGCACCGAGGAAGCTATGTGAGAATGCTCTTTCTGGACTTCAGCTCAGCATTCAATCATATCATCCCGGAGACCCTGGTCCAGAAATTGTCTCACCTGGGACTCTCCACCCCCATCTGCCTCTGGATCAAGGACTTCCTGACAAATAGACCACAGTCTGTCAGACTCGGCCCCCACCGGTCCAGCACCATCACACTCAGCACCGGGTCTCCACAAGGATGTGTTTTGAGTCCCCTCCTGTTTACGCTCTACACATCCGACTGCTCCCCTACCCATCTCTCAAACACCATCATAAAGTTCGCGGATGACACCACAGTGGTTGGACTCATCTCAAGGGGGGATGAGTCGGACTACAGAGATGAGGTCAACAGACTGACTGAGTGGTGTTCAGTTAACAACCTCCAACTGAACACCACGAAAACTAAAGAACTTATCTTGGACTTCAGGAAGGGCAGAGCAGACCCGGCCCCACTTTACATTCACGGGAGCTGTGTGGAGAGGGTACACTCCATGAGGTTTCTGGGCGTGCAGATATCTGATGACCTCTCCTGGACTGCAAATACTACAGCGGTGGTTAAAAAGGCCCAGCAGCGTCTCCACTTTCTGAGAGTGCTCAGGAGGAACAACCTGGAGGAGAGGCTGCTGGTGACATTTTACAGAGCCACCATAGAGAGCATCATAACGTACGGCATAACAACATGGTATGCAGGGTGCTCAGGTGCAGACAGGAAAGTACTGCAGAGGGTCATCAACACAGCCCAGAAGATCACTGGCTGCTCTCTGCCCAGCCTGGAGGTCACTGCAAACTCTCGGTACCTCAGCAGAGCTGGCAATATCATCAAGGACCACTCTCACCCCAGCAACCAACTGTTTGAACTATTACCGTCAGGCCGACGGTACAGGTCACATAAAACCAGGACAAACAGATTCAGGGATAGCTTCTTTCCCAGAGCTATCACCGTAGTAAATAAGCACAAAAACAATTGAACCTATTCCATACCTATTCCATACCGTCACTGTCATTATATTATGCTGCTATTCATACTGTCATTATATTAATGCTGCTATCCTGTATATATTGTACATACTATTGTTTGAGTACTTACGATTGTTGTTTTTTTTTTGTAATTTTTATATTTTACATTTATATTTATTATTGAAACTTGCACCAAGGGAGTGGCACTCCAATTTCGTTGTACTCTGTACAATGACAATAAAGGCTATTCTATTTCTATTTCTACCAGGTGCAGAGGCGGAGCCAGACATTTGAAACACCCGGGGCTTAGCCCTAAAGGGTAGTATGCATGTGGGATTTTTTTTTTTTTTTTTTTTTTTGGGGGGGGGGGGTTAGAAATGACTGAAAGATTAATAGGCTCTGTTTTGAGTTTTGTTCAAAAAAGAATGACTTCATATAGGGAAAAATACATATCACATATGCAGGACACCTTAAACTAGTTTTTTAATTAAGCAGCAAGACAGAACAAAGTCAGGGCTGCATCAAGACACGAGGACTAAACCCCAATTCAACCAGACCCAGAACTGATCCGGAATTAAAACAGGACTACAACAGTTCAAAATCAGGACTACTGAGGACTTAACCAAGACAGAACCACAATCAGAACTAGATGATAGTAGCACTAAAAATCATCATAGACCTGCACTACACTTATTTTTTTAATTCTACCAAAGTCCACTATTTAGATTGAGAAAAGTTTATATAATTATTTAGCCTTGTTGTGCAAACAAGCCTGCATAACTTAATAAATGTAGAATTTGAAAAATATTAAACCTAAAAAGAAACACTAGGTACGAGATACACGAGTACCTATGATACGGTGATACTTTTGGTAAACAACCATTTGACTAACATGTGTGTCTCACCTGCTCTTGTTCTGTCTCTGTTTTGTCCTCATTCTCCATCTCCCTCTCTGTTCCTCTCTCTCCCTCTTTTTGCTGACAATCATCAAATATACAGTTGAAACCAGATATTTACACACTCTTCAGATCAAAACACACTTTTTTAATTGTAACATCAAATCAGACTAAATGTTTATTTTTTTTTAGATTGATAAATATATTATTTATCAATTGATAAATATAATTGATAAATATATTATTTATCAATAACATATTTGTTAACTTTAAGAGTAAAGAGAGAAACTATCTGTATTTCTTAATTGTAAATGGCACCAAATTGTATTCATAATTGAATATGGAGCTCCACAATTCTTTTTCTGGTGTTTTGGTTGATATCTCTTAATTTTCCCATTTCAAAGAAACAGGCTCTGTGTTTTGCCTTATATGCATCCACAGGTGTGCCACCAATTTACTCACATGGACTCTACTAACCTATCAGAAGCTTCTTCAGCTCAGAATGGAATCGTCTGGAGTTTTTCTTATTAATTAAGAATAAACTTAGTGTATATGTACTCCTAAATTTGATGAAAGTCATAAAAATAGAAGCTCTGTCTCTCTTTATTCTGACATTTAACAAATTCAAAAGATATTTCAATATTTATTTATCCAAAACAAGTTTACTCTAAATTGATGTTGTACAGTAAAAAAAATGTTTTTGTGTTTTCCATAAAGTGTATGTAAATATCTGGTTTCAACTGTGAATATACTGCTGTGTATTGAAGTTCCTCTTGTTTTGCATAGAAATATACTGAACAACATACAAAGCATAATATATAAAATACTACCAGAGCTTTTTTTCTTTGAAAGAAGCCCCTTATGTCCAGTCTTGTATATCAGTGCATTACTGAAACCGATTTATTTAGCCGTGGAGGGTAACAACTGAAAATATGAAATAAACACACATGTAAGCTAAGACTCTCTAAAGAAACAGCATTGTTGTTGTTCGGCTTTTCATTTCGCCATTTGTTGATTCACTTGAAGAGCAAGTAATGTAATATTGGTCAAGTGATCAGTTTGATATCAATCTTTCGTGATACACCGTCATATTTACATTATTTGTACGGTACGAATGATTTGCTTTGGTACCTGGTCAAACTTAAGCTCTCCTTAGTATGGCTGGCTCCGTTTCTCCAACAGCGCACTCACAGGCAGCAGCTGCCCCCGCCCTCTCGCTCAGTCGCTTAGTGCCTGAGCTCGGATCATACCAATATCAGGGGGGATTCACGCACAGTCGTAAATTCCCACAGTGTGCACTATGTGCTTCGAATATTGTGTGTACTTTTAGTTTTATACAGTTGTCAGCCAGACATCTAACTATGAAAAAATTACACTCCAAAAGACCCCGGGCTTCTGACAAAACATCCGGGGCTTAAGCCCAGTAAGCCCCCCCCACGCTCCGCCCCTGACCAGGTGTAACAATTAAGTTTAACATCCAGGCATCCATGAAAACAGAAGTTGTTAAATTTAACAGAGTTAGAAGTTAACAGGAAGTTAGCTCGCTAGTTTCCACCTAAACATGACATACCATGTTCTGACTGAGAGATTTTTGAAACTAATTAAAACGTACAGCTCTGCTACCACTTCCAAAATAATGAAGACAGAAAACTAAACAGCAGTGGCATTTGCAGGGTTACTGAAGTTGGACTACCTGGTATATAATGTTGTGCTACATGATTGCTAGCGACACAGCTATGTTAGCATAACATTAGCACAGTGAAGCTGGAGGATGAACGCCAGCTTTTTTCCACTCGATAAAAGTTAACGTGAGGGATTCTGGTGGTCAGGGACAAATGCAATCACATAGCAGGATGCTATACACGGGCCAAACTTCAGTCAGGAGAACAACTGAGCTCATTCATCCACAATACAAGGTTAGTTATTAATATACTGCAACATAGAGCAGCTGCGAGAGAATTCAACATTAATGAATCAATGTTACGGAAGTGGAGGAAGCGCAGTTTTTGGCTTTCCCCATATTTCAAAAGTGCTTCATCTCTTTGCTATGACTGTCGCCCGGCATAATTTGCAGATGATGATTGTTGTAGCCACTGCGATGCTTTCGACCAAAACAGGCGCAGCTTGATGACATCATCAACATGCGCTATCGCTATAGAGCGGTATAGTCAAAATCTCTATTGTTGGCCAAATTTATATCGTTTCTATCGTATATCGTTTATATCGCCCACCCCTACCCCTAGTCTTCAGATGGTGCCTGCGCTGGGCCAGAAGTAACTGACCAGATGATCATAAAGAACGGCTGGAAGTATAGACACTTTGACCTTGGAAATTTGGCGCAACTGGAAAAGGCCAGATTTAACCATTGAGGAAACCTGTTTATCCAGCTTAAATGAACTATCCAGGCAAACACCTAGATTACTTACAGTATCTGTAAGAAAGCAAGCAAAGGGACCAAATCGTGCAGCTAGCTGGTCTCATGGAGTGTGACTTTCAAACACCATAAGCTCAGCTTTCTTCTCATTTAAAATGAGAGAATTTCAAGCAGTCAGGCTCAATGAAGCTGGCAGGTCATCAGACAATTGGAAACAGATTTGAATGTCGTCAGGATAATTGGACGTTATTGGACTCATCTCGGACGGGGATGAGTCTGCCTACAGGAGGGAGGTTGAACGTCTGGTGTCCTGGTGCAGCCACAACAACCTGGTGCTGAATGCCCAGAAGACAGTGGAGATTATTGTGGACTTCAGGAAGCACACAGCCCCACTCCCCCCCCATCATCCTGACTGACACCCCCATCACCTCTGTGGACTCATTCCGCTTCCTGGGTACCACCATCACCCAGGACCTGAAGTGGGAGCCCACCATCACCTCCGTCATCAAGAAAGCCCAGCAGAGAATGTACTTCCTGAGGCAGCTGAAGAAATTCAACCTGCCAACACGGACGATGATGCAATTCTACACTGCAATCATCGAGTCCATCCTCACCTCCTCCATCACCGTGTGGTACGCTGGAGCCACTATCAGGGACAAACAGAGACTGCAGCGTGTTGTGCGCTCTGCTGAGAAGGTGATTGGCTGCAGACTCCCATCTCTGCAGGACCTGTACACCTCCAGGACACTGGGGCGTGCAGCTCGGATCTCAGCTGACCTTTCTCACCCTGGACACAGTCTGTTTGACCTGCTCCCCCCAGGCAGGAGGCTCCGGTCCATTCGCACCAGAACCTCTCGCCATAAGAACAGTTTCTTCCCCTCTGCTGTTGGACACATGAACAATAACCGTATGACTGTTCCCACCACTAACACATGACCCTACGCTGTGTTCACTGCATCATTCCATGTTTGGCACTGATCACCACCTGCACTCATGTATATATCTATCTACTTAGCACTTTTAATTCTTATTCTTATTTATTTATTTATTTTTTCATGTCTATTTAAGCGTAATTTATGACAGTATGTTTGCACTGAAGCACCGCAGCAATTTCCTAATGTTGTAAACCTGCTCAACATTTGGCAATAAAACCCTTTCTGATTCTGATTCTAACAGTGGTAGGAGATCTGATATTTGTCAAAGATAGAACCCAGGGGTAGCATGTACAAGGCAAACATTAGCAGGCCCAGCACAGACCTCTGTGGTACTCCACAGTAAACTGGGGCAGCGGCGGACGAGTAGCAGCCCATCATGACAGAGAAAGTCCTACCCGAAAGGTAGGATTTAAACCAATTAAGGGCAGAATCCTTGATGCCTATAACATGTTCCAGTCTCTCTGTATGGACATATTGCAAATCAATTTCTCATCGGGGAAAATAAAAGTTACCGTACCATTGACAACATATATTTAGGATTTATATTTGTTGCTGTTAAACTTATTTTGTGTAATGTTGAAATCTCCCAATTCTTTGAATCTTTAGGCTGAAGGAAGGACAATACTCGGTGTATTTATGCTCAATCAACAATCATTTATTTCCATACAATTCAACACTTAAGAGCATAAGGACCATCATGATGGGGAGACATGCCTGAAGAGGGTCACAGCAAGTCTCAAAATGGTGACGGGTTGCTCAGCTTTTTATAGTCTCTAGTGGCCCCCATCTAGTCGTAAAAGCCAAAACATCACATTCTTTCTCTGTTACAGCGCCTAAGTTATGACCTCGGCAGTTGTTTCTCTGCTTTCTGTAAGGTGGGGGTATGGAATGTGGTCTGTCTATCTCCCCTGTCTTAGACACAGAGTCTCCTGCTTACAAGCTTCTCTTCATGATTCAACAATTAAGCATGTAATACATTCACAGCAGATCAAGGATACAGAGTGATGCACACTTATCTAATAAACTAATATGTGAATATGTTCTGTTAACTCAAAAGTATAACGAGAACTAAACTACATACAGCTCACACACTCTATATTAAAGGGTATAATATGATCTACAGCAGTATCATACTTCAACTACTTTGATTACATATATAAGGTAACATATAATAACAGAATAATCTAATAGTAATTAGTAATTTAATAAGTACATTCATGCTTATAGTTGAACTAAAATTATTTTATTGCATTCGTGTTGGCTTGGTTAACTAAAACTGAATCCCTGTGCCTTAAAGGCTCGGTTTACGGTTAAAATCCCAGCATCAGGAATTTATGCAAATGAGTGCATGTGGTGCAGGTGGGGGGAGAGTTTTACTACGGTTTTCCTACCGTAGTAAGTTTACCGTAGGATAAGTTAAACCTGATCACTCCAGTAAGAAGATTTGCAAGCTGTGGAATAAATGGCTTAAAATATGGAAAATGTTTACAATTTTTAAATAAGTGCTTGTTTTGTGTAGCACACAAGTCTGGATTATAAATGATGTATCAATATTTTTCCTCATAAATAAGAGGTTTAAAAAATCCCTTTATTACTTTATAACTTAGCACTTAGTTCCTCCTACGCCGAGCGGCGCATCGGGCAGCTAGTGTTCTCCATCGATGTCGGTCAGCAGTGACTGCTTCAGCTTCGTCCCAGGCAATGTCGACAGTTCTCAGATCGTCCATAAATGTTCGACGCCATGTGGTCTTTGGTCGGCCTTGCTTTCGCTTGCCAGTGCGTGGACGCCATGTCATGGCAATCTTAGCTGGGCGATGAGGGGGTAGGCGTAAAATATGTCCCGCAAAGCGAAAGCGCCTTTCTGCAACAACATCGGCTAATGGGCGGGTGCCTGCTCTTCGTAGGACCTCCTCATTTGTTATTCGGTCCCGGTAGGAAATTCTCAGGATTCGCCGCAAGCCACGTTGTTGAAGCACGTTCAGGTGTTGAATAATTGCACTTGTTGAGCGCTAGGTTTCACTAGCGTAAAGTGCAGTACTTTATAAATATTACTTTATTTATTTTTATATGCCAGTTCAATTCATTGCCATAACATAAGTGCTCATTCTTTCAGAAAAGAAAAATTGGGCCAGAAGAACCTCAGACCTGCAGCTGAAGCTCAAACGGTTAACATGAAAGCTCTACCACATCTCCCACCTGAAGTTTTGATGTTGGTGTTGAGTTACCTGAACACAAAAGAAAAACATTTAGTCTGCCTCTGCTTCAACGACCTCAAAAACTCATCGACCAACCATCCCTATGGAAGGACTACACAGTGGTGTTCTTCAGACGGCCAACACCTCCTCCCAGCCCCCCTGCCCCGATGGCCAGCAGAGAACAGGGGTGTGTGAAGACCCCCAAACCTCCCTCCTCTCGCTCATGTGTAGTGTTGCTGCGTGTTGTTCTAAGGTGCATTTAAAACACAGGGGAACATGGTGCTGCTGCCAGAGAGCAGCAGGTGTTAGCATGGCCCCTCCCGAGAACCCTCAATGTCATTTGGCGTTTCTAACCTCAATCAATTTTGTTTGCACGTCACCATTCTTCCAGTCAAAGTATGATTGGAAATATTTTCCCCGTTCCATGGTTACTTGAGTCTGAGAAATGCTTTTATTGTTATTATTATTATCATTATATTTATTTTTAGCAACACACTAGTGTAATCCATGGATCTGTAGCTATTGTGATGCTTCATAGTATGAAATGTCAGTGCACCTTCTGCTGCAGAACAACAGCATCCTCGTTTTTCCCAGGTGTAACAAAGAACTCAGTCAACTTACTAGATGAATTTTTGCCTTGCACAACCTTTTATGTTTTTCTGTGTCCATGTAAGCAACAAGATCTCCGGCACCTTTGTTAGACACGCAAACGTTATGTGCCAGCTGTGCACACAGTGCACTACGCCTCCCATTTATTCCGACCGGGATGGTACGAGGGAAATTTCTTTTGCAGTTTGTCTGAAAAGATGCACTTGCGCTTTGGCATCGTTTCAGTGCGCCGTTCCGCGCTCTGTCCCGTGTGTGAACGCGGAACAACCACTTTGGGGATGACGTTGCACATATGGGTCCTCTGTAGGCCTGTAGGAAAACCCGGACATTTTCATCCATCTCGAAAATCCCCCCGGACAGAACGTGAAAAGTGGACATGTCCAGCGAAAAGAGGACGGTTGGTCACCCTAGACTAGGAGTTTATTTCAGTGCCCAAGATGACTACTTCAGTGTACTAAAATGTAACACGAGGAAATGGCAGAAAATCCTCTTGAGGTCAAGTGCACTGGTATATTGTGTGGATCTCTGTAATGGTTTATATTGACATCAGCAAATAAGACATTTTAGGCGCTCTTAACCTGTTATCACATTAATGTTGCTCTGACGGAATATTTATGGGGCATAGATATGCCCCCTCCTATGCAAACTTATACATGAGTCAGTGGGAACATGAGGCCCTTGCAAAATGCCCTCAGAAACTAATATTCTACTTTTTTTGGATGACATCATAGGGGCTTGGTCTCACGGTGAGGAAAAGTTTTCTGAATTTATTGACATCCTAAATAACCATCACTCCTCTATCAAGGTCAAATATGAGTTGCATCCTGCACAGGTGAACTTTCTGGACACAGTGTTTTTGGAACAACTGGATCCAAATTTGAAAAAGGTTTCTACTAAGGTTTATTTTAAACCCACAGATTCTCATGCCCTTTTACATAGAAGTAGTTATCATCCAAAACTCACTTTTAAAGGTATCATAAAATCGCAAATTATTAGATTCTACAGAATCTCCTCAAAGGATTCAGACCTTCAGGATTCAATCGGTACATTATTTCGGAGTCTGAGAAACAGGGGTTATTCCAGAAGGTTTCTTGGAGCAATTAAAAGCAGTACTCTTGCAGGGCTTAACTCTAACACGACGAATGCAGGTGGAGCCTTAGATGATTCAGGGGAAAACTTGACTCAGAATCAGGCCCAATTGGGGGAACCGAGCAGATTCATGCCATTGGTAACTACTTATTCATGCCCCTATTTACCGTTACACCATCAATTTAAAACAAACTTTAATTACAGGGTAATTTCAGCTCATAGGAGAAACAAGAACCTAAGGGACATGCTTGTTAGAGCTAAATTACCGGAACAGATAGGGAGAATAGGATCAGTGAAATCTGACCATTGGGCCTTCAAACCAAGACAGTTTATGTACAATCCTCATGGACAGACAGGGGCACCCATTCTGCAGAGAACGACCTTGAACATGAAAAACATCATTTACTGTATCTCGTGTGAAAAATGCCATCGTCTCTATGTGGCTCCATGCAGATTTTGGGCTGCTGAAAATAACTTGTGCTAAAAACAGATTTTTAAAGTTTAAAGTTTGCAGGCCTCTGAGTTAGCAGATATACAGTGATGGACTGCAGATAAGATCTGTGTAACTCTGATGAGATTACAAACCCTTTGGTGCTGTAGAATATTCAGTTATTACAAGCTTGAAATAAACTCTTTTAAATGAAACTTTTAGTGTTAACTTTTTAGGGTATGAGTCTTCCTCTGCCACTTTTCAGTCTGGGGTCCCGCAGGGCTCAATTTTAGGGCCTCTGCTTTTTTCATTATATTTACAGCCCCTGGGAACCATCCTCAGAAGGCATGGAATATCCTTCCACTGCTATGCTGACGACTGTCAGATCTATCTGCCTCTGAAGCAGAACGATGCCTTCTCTATTAAGCCACTTTTAGCATGTCTAGAAGACATTAAATCTTGGATGTCCCTAAACTTTCTAAGATGCAATTCCAGCAAAACTGAGGTCATTCTGTTTGGTCCTAGTGGACCTTGTGAACCCTCCGCTATTGATTTGGGACCCCTGGCAGAGTATTTTAAATCTGTTGTTACAAACCTGGGTTTTAAGATGGACAGTGATTTTAAATTAGATAGTCAAATTAGGGGTACTGTCAAGTCCAGTTTTTATCATCTAAGGCGCTTGGCAAAGATAAGACCTATTTTATCTCAGCCGCATCTTGAAACGGTAATCCATGCTTTTATTTCATGTCGTTTAGATTACTGTAATGCACTATATTGTGGAGTTAGTCAGCATCTTCTCTCTCGTCTGCAGCTGGTCCAAAATTCAGCTGCACGACTTTTAACCAGAACTCGTAAAAGAGAGCACATAACTCCCGTCCTGGCTTCACTCCATTGGCTGCCTGTATATCTTAGAGTTCACTTTAAAATTCTCATGTTTGTGTTTAAATGTTTAAATGGTCTTGCCCCAACTTACCTCTCTGAGCTTCTGCATCCTTACTCACCCCCCAGGTCTCTCAGGTCAGCTGACAAGCTGCTCCTGGAGGTACCCAGGTCCAAGAGGAAGCTCAGAGGGGACAGGGCCTTCTCTATTGCTGCTCCTAATCTGTGGAACAATCTTTCCCAGCACATTAGAGAGGCCCCTTCACTGTCCACTTTTAAAACACGTCTTAAAACTCATTTTTACTCTTTGGCTTATGACACAGTCTGACCCTGATTTTATTGTTTTAATCTAATGTGCTGATTTTATTGTTTTAAATGTGTTTATATATATATTACTTATCTTATATTATTATTACTATTTTTCTCATTTTTTTTAACATGCTCAATGTATCATGTTTGGCATGTCAAGTGTACAGCACTTTGTGTTCAGCTCGTGGCTGATCTGAAAGCGCTATATAAATAAATTGCTTGCTTGCTTGCTTGAAACATTGAAAATATTCTTTACTTTGATTTCTATTTAGCTAAGAAAAATTGACAAAAATGGCTGGCTCAGTGTGACTGGTGTTGTTTACTAAGTCTGTTTAGTCGTTTTACACAGGAATTCTTCATGAACACAGTGGACATATTGCAGCAAAAGCAATATGTCATGGTGGACTTTCAGATGCAGCCAACAGTTACGTATAAGAAAGAGAAAGGACATGAAACAGTGAGTGGGGTGTGGAGACATGTAAGTGATGTGATCAAGCAGTCTGGAACACAACAATGGAGTGATGAGCTTCAGCTTCAACTTCATCGACAGTTGTTGACACACCCCACTTGACTGATGATGTCAACAGCAGACAAATAAGAGGATATACAGGGATTATTTTATTGACAAAGTCATATGTTAATTAAGTACCAGCAAGCTTTTAAAGGGTCACAGACCAGGGATGGTCACTTTGCTTTGGCCCTGTGTGTGTGCAGGCTGGAAGAGCTTCTTCATCTGCTTCTTACTGGATTTGAACTTTTCAGAAACTCCTGCAAGGTAAGGATTATTCTCTGCCACAAACTATAATTTGCTGTGTAGTTCAAGTTTACCTGTTGTAGCATCTCTGCTGGTTAGATGTACTGCAATGCTGTTTTCGTCAAGTTAAGCATTTAAAGTATGGATAGATCTTTACTGACCTGTTTTAAGTAATTTTGGGAGTGAAAGTGGTTTTTCTGTTAAAACACATCTCAGATTATCCTTCATTTGTTTCTTTTTGGCTGGCTGTAGGGAATTAATGTGTGCATGAAATGCTTTGTGAAAATAATCTAGGATTGTAATAATAATATGACTTTTTATATCCACGTTTCATGAAGCCAGACTGAGTCAGAGATTAATTTATTTGTTTGGAGATGAATACAAGGAGGCCTTGTTTTCAGTGACTCACAGGCACAAGCAAATTTCACCTCAACAAGCTTCTTTAAATTCACATGGCAACCCACAAGGACGTTGGGATAGTTATTTCATATTACAGTCTTGATGGAGGTGTGAGGCTTGCCTGAATAGTTTGGGGCAAAAATAAACACCTTTTACATAAAAAAAGAGCTTAAGTGAGGTCTTGGTCATTTTTTGTTTACTCTGGATTGTAAATTGTTGTTGTTCCCTTTCCAGGTGCTCCTACATTTCAGCGAATCAGTGTGATTACTCAGGGACAAAGGACTATTAATTGTAGGTCTGCGGCCTCTGCATTGGTTGAATTTGTGTAAGGAATTGAAGTGCAATGGCTCAAACAGTCAACATGAAGGTCCAGGAGCTACCATATCTGCCACCTGAAGTTTGGGTTTTGGTGTTCGGCTACTTGAACACTGAGGAAAAGCACACAGCCCGCCTCTGCTGCAGACACTTCAGAGATCTCATCGACCACCCGTCCCTGTGGAAGGATTATACAGCAGGACTCTCCAACTTTCCCCGCTACACATCTGGATTCTGGGACACCGTGCAGTGCCGTGGGGTCAGCCGTGCCACAGTGCGACATTTAGGATCCAAAGATTGGAAAATCCTCAGCAAGTCCCTCCCATCACTCAACACCATTGTCTGTGTGAGGGAACGGCGATATTACAAGATGAAATACTTAGACAACCTGTGTGAATTCCCCAACCTGACGAGTCTTGGGGTACGAAACGCCACCTGGGTTGAGCCGTTACTGGTGCAGTGTCAGAGTCAGCAACTAGTCGAGCGGTTGACTCACCTCAGCGTCTGCAACATTCAGATGTCCTGCGACGACAGTGTGGCGTTCATCAATTGCGTGTCACGCTTGGTTAACCTGGAGTACTTGCTGTTCCACCAGCAGGAAAGTGAAAGGCTTGAGAGGATGATGCCAGTGCCCTCTTGCATCTTCCACAACCTGCTGCTAAGCCTGAAGAAACTCAAACACTTATCCTGGGGAATGAAAGGGGAGCCACCAGTGCCACTGCCCAACAACTACTTCTACCCACTGGACCCAGAAAACCCAGGTAAGCCAGTCTCCTGATTATATTTTACACTTGCAAGCATCAGAACCAATACAGTCACTTTTTACACCTTTGACAAGAGCTTTTCATCAAGAAAATACAATATTTTCTTGACATTATGCCTTAATATTGGAACAAAACCCATCATATTGAAGTCAGTTGAGCTGCACACATGCTGAATTATTATATATATTTCACCTCTGTAATATTCTTGATGTTTATAATTGAGCGATTTGTATATATTAGTGCTATTTCTTAAATTTTGGAAACTGTACTGTACTTGTAATATATTGTATTATTTAATTAGTTTAGTCTATTACTGTTACTATCTTGGACCAACTGTAACCCACATAATTTCCTTAGGAATTATTATTCTGATTACATTCATAAATACATATTATTCTGATTAGTATTGTGAGCACACAGCCTGTTGTGCAGTATTGTGTGACTATGCTAAACTTAACTGACAGAGACTAAATGTTTAGCTAACCACTTCTTTTATCCTGTAGGAGAGTACGGCGGCCCAGAACTGATCTCTTTGGAGTTAGTCAATTACACAGAAATCATCCTGTCGGAGGACGCGCTGTGGGGTCTGACTTCACTCAAGTCGCTTGCTGTCCACTACAGGTACCCCTGGGATGGTCTGCAGTGCAACCTCTATTCCTGGCTCAGTTATCTGCAACAGCTGGAATCACTCTCAATCATTGGTGAGTCAAAACATGCATTTAATCTTTGTAATGTGTGTAAGTGTGTGTAGTAAGCAAAAATCTGTTGTCTTGCATGCATCCTTTTGTTTGTTTGTTTTTTAAGTGAAGCTGTGTGAAGCTCCAGGCCAAAACTGTTTTCTGTAACTTCTGTCCTGTCGTTTCTTTCCTTATAGGAGGGACTTTTCTTTCCTCTTATACGGAAGACCTTCCACGCCAGATGACCAGTCTGACACTGCGAACATCCACATGCATGTGCCAGATGAGCTCCATTGCATCTCAACTCCAGCGAGTTGAACATCTGGACATAGATCAGAACCGCTATGATGATTGTCTCTGCAAACAGCTTCCTACACTGTTTCCTCAACTCAAGACTCTCAGGATACGGTATGCCCAGCAGATTTTTATTTATATTACTATTACAAAGTAAAAGTTCCATTTCAAATTCAAATTTTATTTGTCACACACACACACACAACCATACACAGTATGACATGGGGGTGAAATGCTTGTAGCTGTACAATGCCTGACCATTAAATGACAGAAAAAAGTTTTACAGTATTTACAATTTACAGGTTACTACAAAATTTACAAATTAACTTAGAAATTTACAGTAAAAAATGTGCAAATAGCAGAGGAGATTATAAAGATTATAAATTATAGGAAATGTGTGGTGGTGCGTGTTGTGATGTGTGTGAGAGTCCAGTCTTATAGCGATGTGTGTGGGAGAGTCCAGTCCTACACCTGGTTCAGGGCCCGAATAGCCTGGGGGAAGAAGCTCCTCCTCATTCTCTCTGTTTTGGCCTTAAGGGAGCGGAAGCGCTTCCCAGACCTCAACAGTGAGAAGAGTCCATTGTTGGGATGGGAGAGGTCCATCATAATCTTCCTAGCTTTGGTCTTGCACCGCTTGGTGTAGATGGACAGCAGGTCAGGGAGCTCTGATTGAATGATGCGTTCGGCTGAGCGCACCACTCTTTGCAGATCTCGTCTGTCCTGCTTGGTGCTGTTCCCAAACCAGGTGCAGATGTTTGCCGTCAGGACGCTCTCGATGGTGCAGGAGTAAAAGTTCTTGAGCACCCTCAGTGGCAGATGGAAGTCTTTAAGTCTTTTGAGGAAGAAGAGACGCTGACGGGCTTTCTTAACCAGGGTGTTGACATAAACCATTTGATGGTTTATGTGTGACCTGCAGCATCAAATCATCTCACTTGAGAAACTGACATAATTTACATTTTGCTGCAAATGAAGCTTTTCTCTGTCTTGATTTCTTAAGTACAACTGAAACACTACAGAAAATCGTCTCAACAATTTCCCATTATGGACCTATCGTTGCCAACACGCAACTAGAGCTGACGTTTTTTTCCCTGTCTTGTCTTCTGTAGCTTCCACCGTGAGGAACCAACAAGAGACCTATTGTTCCTCAACAAGCTGCGACACCTGGAGCGACTGGAGCTGATCAAGAGACAGACATACATTCTTATAAGTGACGAAAACAAAACTTGGCCGAGTCCATCTGTGGAGGGACTGATCAAGGAGCTGCAGGAGATCTCCAGGAACAGGTTCAGCATCATGACCACAATGCCCGAAAGGGACGTTTTGCAAGAATGCGACTGCATTTGGGAAAGAGTGGAAACACGATTCTAATCCTGAGGAGTGCAAAGTGAACAATACAAACAAAAATTATATTATTATACAGTTTTCCTCCAGTGCCTCATGTGACTAACTGACTGGACTTTCATGTAGATGCAGCAGGTCCTCAGTTCTGTAACTGTCAGTAACCCAAGGACTCACAATGCGTGCAACACTACCTGTCACTACCAAATAAATGAAGGTCAGAGCAAGAAGCTGCTGCTTTGTTGCTGCAGAGAACTTTACACATAGTTAAAATGATGTGATGAAATATTCTACTGGTTTTTTTTAAAAGGTTTGGTTCAACCATGTTACGATGAGAAATTCTCTGGTTCTGTGAGTGTTTATGATGTTTTTTTTCGATCAAATAAAAACTACTTTTCATGAAGAACTGTATTATTGTTTTTCTGTGAATTTAGTTATTATTTCATTCAACAGCTTTCAAATCAAAATACAGACCTCCAAGTGATTGTATAGAAAGCCTCCCTCCTCAGAAGGACATTATCAGTGCCACGCTCATGGCTAGCTGTGGAAATTCAGTTCACTTCACTTTTTTCAGCAAAAAAGACAGTAATAAAAAGAAACCCAATCACAACGACCCTGTCATGGTCCGGGTGAGTGCTGGTTTTTCCATTGTACCAGTGTTTCCACCTTGTCTACTTGGATTGGCAACACCTGTATCTATGGGGATTTAAGACCAGGGCCCTATTTCAGGAAGCCGGTTTAGTGCAAAGTCTGACTAAGTATACCCTGAGTTAACGAAAACTCTGGTTTTTCGGTTTCACAAAGCGAGTTCAGCTGAAGCCTGAGTGAGTCACTATGACGACACACTCCGTGAAGCTAACCTGCCCCCTAGCAGGTTTACTACAACTAACCCTGACTGACCCCGCCTCTTTGTCGGAAACCTGACAGTAGGAAGTGTCAGACATGGCGTGTCCCTTCCTTGAAGAGCCAGTAGATCTTGAAGCCCAAATACTCCGCAGAGCTCTCCGCCGGGAGAGAGTGATCAGAGCGCGTATGGACATTTTATCATTACCTGATGATTTCCTGTGCGAACGTTACCGTTTCTCAGCACAATCAATAAGTTATTTGGATAATATCCTCAGGCCATATATTGCGCATGTGACACATCGCTCAGTCCATTACATATTCTTTGTACCGCACTCCGTTTCTTTGCAAACGGGAGCTTTCTGTACAATATTGGTGACGCTGAGCACGTTTCCAAGGCTACCGTCTGTCGGGCAGTCAGGAATGTTACAGTAGCACTGAAACGTCTCCTGCACTCGTTTGTGGTGTTCCCCGGTCACAGACCCACAAGATTCATCAAAGAGGGATTCCACAAAATTGCAGGTATCAGGATGAACAAAACTCAATGCATGATGTGGTGATACGTGAACTACCACTCAAATGGTACATAAATTTCCAGGGTTCCCAGGCGTGATTGGCTGTATAGATGGCACCCACATTCCAATCATTGCACCCTCAGCAAATGAAGGAGACTATGTGAACAGGAAGTCCTTCCACAGCATCAATGTACAGGTACATAATTCCCTGTAGCATTTCACACCAACAAGTGATGGCATCATGGTAATGGATGCTAATATGTGTTCTCTGCACTGGGTAGATCATATGTGATGCTGCCAACATCATCACAAATGTGGAAGCCAAGTGGCCAGGCTCTGTACATGACTCACGAATCTTCCGGGAATGTACACTGAGCACCAAATTTGGACATGGTGGGTCGAAGTAACTGTGAAATATACAGAGACCAATTGCCACAGGGACGTTTGCACTGACATGTATTCTTCTGTCCTAGGAGAGTTTACTGGCCACCTGCTTGGTGATAGGGGGTACCCATGTCTACCCTATTTGCTCACCCCTTACCCTGCCCCTGAACCGGGCCCACAGCAGCGTTATAATCTGGCCCATTGCAGGACACGGGCCAGAGTTGAAATGACCATCGGAATGCTCAAGGCCCGGTTCCAGTGCCTTCGTAGACTCAGGGTCACCCCAGAAAGGGCATGTGACATCATTGTGGCATGTGTGATCCTACACAACATTGCCACGATTAGAGGTGAACACTGTCCAGCTGAACCAGACATCAGCAGTGATCCACACGATGAACATCCTGACCCACCCACGAACGTACAGGATGGAAGAGCAGTCAGAGACACCATATGCCACAACCATTTCCTGTGACCCGTCACCCCAACATGTTACATGACAAATACACAGATACTGTGGTCAACTGGCTTTATTGGTCACCCTGTATGTCCTGTACACAAAGTATAAATGCGTATATTAGTATGTTGTACAAACACTGACATGATTCGTCCATCTATGATCACTCCACCCACCCTTAACTGTTGTTCCAGCAGTACAATCTCCAGCTTCGACTTTTGGATCTGCAGCTGGAGGTGCACCATTTCCATGTCGCACTTCTGTATCTTCCTGGCCAGATATGTCTTATACAGCTGCTTTACAGGGAGCTATTGCAACAAAGGACATAGCATTGGCATCCATAGTACATGCCTACTTAGGTTGGTTGTAAATCAGTGCTGGACAACCCACTGTGGTAAGGTTTGTTGTAGGAGTGGCTGGACCCTCTTCCTCTTCATTTCCAGCATCACTCTGCCAGGGACATAGTAAGTCCATGGTGTCATCATAGTACCACATTGTAGTCAGTTGTTATATTTTCCACTGTACGCTGTATACCTCATAGTGTGGCTCTGTTGCGGCCTCCTCTGTAGCAGCTGTCACTGTTTCGTCATCATATGCCTGTGGTGGAGACATTTAACAACATTGCTGTTCTACTGTTGACACATGTAGTCTGTGGAGTATTACGAGTACTCACGACTGCATGTCGGTCTGGCTCAACAGGGGGCTGCACCAGATGCAGTACACCATCACCATCAACTGGAAGTATATGGGGTTCATACAGGTCACTCATGACTTATGTGGGCGCAAATGGCAATTACCAGACATACCAATCACCATACACCTCATTGTCAGTATGCTCTCAGAGACAACCGACACTGAGGGAAGGCAAAATCAGTAGGTGTCAGGGTGGAAACGCTTTTATGGGCTTTATGTTGCATTAAGGTTCATATGTTACTCTTATTGGGAAAAGTACGAAATGTACTACTCGCTCTGTCTCTGGGAACAGGGAGCTCACCCTGTGAGAGGTTAACACACACACACACATGTATGCAAAATTAAAGGACACTGCTATGCTCTTCATAAAGACGTACCACTGCAGCTCGGTGTGTGTGAGTCTCTCCCTGGGCCCTCACCCGTGCAGCACGTTAACAGTTTCCAAGTGTCTCAGTGTTGTTTATTCACCTGACTGTTTGATAACTGTCATTCTCTGACAGTAGGACAATAACTTCACTACGACATAGTTCATTTTGGTCAAGGTGACTGTGCAGAATGGATGTATGCACGCCATGTATTGTTTTGGATTTACCCCTTATGTAGGCACTTGTGTCTTGTGGGGTTATTGCCACAGAGGATGTCCCCGCAGAGATGCCTTCAGCCACAGGGCGCCCACTGTTTTGGCTGAGGGCCAACTGCTCAGCCTCTGTGAGTGGTGGTGGTGGAGGACCCCCACCTGTTTGTCGGGCCTCCGCTTTTTTTCTGTTGGCTGTGACGGCACACATTTGGGCATACAGAGTAGGCAAATGTGTACTTGTGATGTGCTCAGATAATTTCAATATGTGCTTACAGGAGGTATATTACTGTAGCCTCTAACTGCAATTGATTTACATTGGACACACAGACCAAGCACTATGGCTCATAATACAATTGCACCTTACCTGTTTGGACTATGTTTTTATACTTCATTTTTACTTGCTGCCAGGAACGTTTGGGGCCTGTTGGGTTGCACCTGCGCTCACATCACATCACAACATAAAATGTATGACATAGGCAATGAAATGACATATACTGAGATGACGTGTTAAATGGGTGGTGATCCCTAGATCAATGTTTAGATTAACACTCACGCATTGACTCTGTTGGTTATGTTTTGCCATGCATGCTCCCTTTCCTTTGCAGCTGCGGCTGTGTTACTTTTTTTCTGCATGATGTGCATGCTGTCGGCATATGCTGCCATCAGAATTTCCGCCTCAAGCGCTGTGAAATACGTCGACCGCGCCTTCTTTCCCTCCGTCTCCATGGTGACTCGCTTAATCTGTGCTCCACTAATCGGGGCTTTATGTATCCTCGTGCGCGCGCTTGACTTGGGGTTGTAGCAACTCCGCGTTGATTGAACTAATAGCTAGGTTTCATTTGACGTAGACGTGACGTCGACGTAAAGCGCGAAATTTGACTGGCGGTCGGAAGTGAAAAAGATAAGCGCAAAATCACAGACAGACAGTACGCAAAATGCCTATGTCCTGTTGTGTTTACGGATGCTCCAGTAGGTCGACCAGAGAAACTGATAAACGGTATTTTAGGGTACCAAAAATAGCCCAACGAAGAGGAGAAAAATGGAAAATTCTAACCGAAAAACGTAGGAAAAAATGGATTTTAAATTTACGTTTACAGTCGGGAGGAGCAGAGTCTGCCAATGCCCGTATCTGCAGCGACCACTTCGTCAGAGGTAATGTTATGTTTGCAAACGAACTTATTAGCATTAGGTTGTCGTTAAATTCTCGTTTACTTAGTGCTTTTAAGTTAGTAGTCTAATATTGACTTGATTGGGACTATAGGCTGCCCAAGTGCTTTGGATGACGAAGAGTCGGAGGACTGGGCTCCGACGGTCAATCTCGGCTACGAACGAAAACCCAGATCGGAATCAGTTCTCAAACGAGAGAAAAGAATGAAGCTTAAGGCAGAACAGCATCGATGTGCAGAGGCGATTTTGGATATGCAACAGACGGCTGAGAGCCCGGATTTGAGCCTAGTGACAGTGGAGAACCCCGAACTGCAGCTTCCAGCTGAGAATCCACAACCAGAAGACTTCAGTGTGAATGAGACATTCACTTATCCAGGTAAGATATTGTGCTGAGATGTAAAACAAACAAGAATCATGTCAAAGAGAAAAAGATGCCATTATCTGTAATGATTATGGTCCAAGTTACATATTACATGTTTGTGATTTTTTAATCACAGAGTAAATCCATACCATTTTATTCAGAAAAAAAGAAAAAGTGGCACTTATTACCGTCAGGCACACACCACAGGTTTTTGTACACTGCTATGGTTCTTATATTGCCAGATTCCAGACAGTCTCCTTTCACAGATAAGTAAAGATATCCGTAATGTAAGGTTTCTGTGGTGAGAAACATATAAATATATTTTTTGTTTAGACGCAACATGTTTTTTTGTTGATTAAAAAAAATAATTACATTAAATTAACATAGTGAATTAAACACATTACACCAGATTCTAATAGCCCACTAAAAAACTCCTACAGTGAAAATGAGTAAAAATTGAGGTTGCCTCTATTATGCTGATTATGCTCCCCCACTGTTATATTGCAGGCTGTGCGGATGCTGGATGCCAGACAGAGCTGACGATGGATGACATCGAGAAGATGGAGGATGTTTTGAGACAGAACACAGCAGAGCTGGTTGATCTTCGGAGCAAGGCTCTGGACACACAGTTCAGCCAGGAGGCTTTTGAAAAAAATGAAGACAAGACAAAGTTCTACACAGGGCTCCCCAACTTCTTAGTTTTAATTCAGATTTTTGAACTGTGCGAGCCCTATATCACCTCGGGACCTATGTCTTTGTTGTCCAAATTTGAACAATTCATACTAGTTTTGCTGAGGCTGAGACTAAATCTGCCCCTGAAAGATTTAGCTTTCAGGTTCAATATTTCTCTGTCCACTGCTTCTAGAGTTTGGCATAAAGTAATTGACATACTTCATAAAAGGTTAGAGTTCCTAATTGAGTGGCCAGAGCGACATGTTCTTCAAGCTACGATGCCACTGAGTTTCAGACAGGCATTTGGATGTAAAGTGGCTGTGATTGTTGATTGCTTTGAAGTCTTTATTGAGAGACCATCTAATCTTCTTGCACAAGCTCAAACTTGGTCCAACTACAAGCACCATCACACTGTAAAATTTTTGATTGGTGTTGCCCCCCAAGGCTACGTCACTTACATATCTTCTGCCTGGGGAGGGAGAGTTAGCGATAAGCAGATCACAATAGAGAGTGGCCTCCTAAAGAACTTGTTACCTGGAGATATTGTCCTTGCAGATCGTGGGTTCAATATTGGCGATAATGTGGGGTTTTACTGTGCTTCACTACAGACACCGGCATTCACTAAAGGGAGAAAACAGCTGTCAGCCTATGAAGTGGCAGAGACAAGGAAAATAGCCAATTTGCGTATCCATGTTGAGCGAGTCATAGATTTAGTCAGGAGGAAATATCAAATTCTGCAGAGCAGGGCTATGCCAATAGAGAACATGTCCACAAAGCCAGGTGAGACACATGCATTGATCGACAAGATTGGGGTAATTTGTTGTGCCTTATCAAATCTCTCCGAGTCTGTTGTCCCACTGGAGTAAGGGGGGTGGGTGGTAATCAATCAGTTAAAAAAAATTAAATGTCTTGTCACTGTCACGGCTCACAGAAGGGGGTGGAGAGGAAGAGTAGTGTCCAGTATCTGCTGCTTGGCTCTGGTGATAAGTAGAACAGGGTAGAGTAATAGTAGTACCTAAGTCCTGACTCCTGATTAGTCTGTAAATGTTTTCAAATGAAATATTTTTCTCCAACTGTCATATTGTGCTGGCAGTTTGTACAGTATTATACTGTGAGATGGATTGCAATCTATTTTGTTTATTTGTTTAAAAGTCTAATCTTGTAAATAAACCACCAATGTATTATTATGCTGCCTCAATAGCATTTAATCATTGTGTAGTGTTACACAACACTTAAATGACACAATTAAATGTACAATAAAATTAAATGACAATTTGTGCTCTAATGCTACGTCAGAGCAAATACAATAGCCAGAACTCATAATGACTACCATCAGGTCATAACAATATTCAAAATGTCATTATGTTGTCGTCCTTTTATCACATTACACATGTATGTTTGTAACTTGCTGTCCCAGTATTTCTGGGAGTATACTGTTTCTAAAAAAACACTCAACTTTAGGAATCGCATCATCCCAAAACTCAAGGTCAGGCAAAATCCTTTCAACAAATATGTCATTGCGGTTCCACACAACAAAGTCACAGTACTCTGCATTTGCAATGTGAAGCTGTGCCTGAATTTGGTAATAGTAGTCATGAGTTGGGTCCAGTGTGACATTATCCCCGTCACTGATGAGGCAGAAGCCCTTCTCCCCAGCACGCATGCGCAGGTTGACCGCATCTTTCTGAGAGTGTGGGCACTAAAATCACAGTGATGAGAACAACAATCAAGATTTATCTGATGAAACAGTGAAGAAGCAAAGATGATGGGTGTGGTCTGTGTTATCATAATCTCTCATTGCCCAAAACAAATGTCTATTTGACACAGACAATAAAGCCTCATCTTATCTTAATTGAACAATAGATTAGAAATTAGAAAAGGTATTTCCTGCATTTTTACTCAGTTCACTGATTCTTATGGAAAGATGTCACACCTATGGCCTTGACTACAACAGAGTCAATACCTTAAGCTCGCAGATGCCAGTTCCATGACAGTCACAAGTGACTATCCCATCAGGGGAGGACCCCATGTATGGCCACTTGGGGTTCAGCCAGAGACCGCTGTCCATACATGAGAAGCCTGCATGCTCCTGGCTCATAAGCTTCTCATATGCTCCTCTGGCTTGTGCTTCATGTTTGCATCCATAACTATAAACAGTACACATGCCAAACATGAAAAGGAAATTATTACTTAGTATTGGATGTGTAAAACAGTAAAGTGATGTATTATACAATATGCCATTACCCTAAACTATACTTAGTTCTTACCCTGTATAACCCTAGCCGTATAAGCCTATAACTAACCTCCATCTTCATAACACTTTTTTAGTTACAGTTATGGACAGTTTCATACCCCAAATCTTAACTCTGCCTTACCCTACATCAAACCCTAAATACCTTGTAGCAGCTGTGGTGAACCTATATGCCTCTGGATAGCATATGGCCTTGATCAAGCTCTTTGATGGTTGCTGGGGGTTGGTCTTAAGAACTTGAGCTGCAGTGTCTCTGGTGTTCTGTACTCAGGCACAGTTTTAGGAAGCATGCTAGACTGGGGGACAAATTCTTTGTGGTAAGGTTCCCTAGACATCAGTGCTGCACTCCTTGGACAGTTTTTGCTTAAACTCTCAAAAAACCTACAGTATGTCTCTGAATCTCTCTGCACTCTTGGGCATGGAAGTGATTTCCCAACCTTTTGTGTACTTGTGCAGCCATCAGTGGAACACTCAAGCTTTCGTTTTTTTGACTTTGCTGAAGAGAAGTCAATCAGAGTTACTGGTGTGGAGCAGGGAAATTAGATGACCAATTAGATGACATGAGGTTGTCTGAGCGAGGACACAATGTATTGCGACCTCTGGTGTTCCAGAGGTCGAGAGAGGGAGTGTGGAGCAGGGAAATTATTTTACTGCTATTGTTAAATAATCATCATTATTACCATTGCATTAATAATATAATCTGCAGTATGATCATTGCTTTAACAATGTAACAGATAGCTTTAAGATGGCCTTAAGATGTTTATGATGATGTTAATTTTGTATTTCAGATGCAGTTATAACTATTGTGTACACAATGCATATCTGTGCTTATTTGAGTTGATGTTCAGGTTCTTTAAAGGTCTTAAGCTTCACTGACGTGACTGTTCAGGTGATACATGCTGAGGGAAAACTAGAACATAGAAGGAATTGCAATACATGCTTACAAAACACTTATATATCAGGTCATTTCATATTAAGGTTTTAGTAGAGGTTCTTGGTTAAAACATTTATTTAGTAGAAGACATACACATAGTCTCAGTGAGCCTCTGGTCTAGTGAAAGGTCAGAAGTGCAACAGGTGAAGAGGTGACACAGAGAGCATGTGAGGTCGTGACACACACACATGAGTTAGATTTATTTAGAGGAGAGAGAGATTAGTCATGTCTCGGTAAAAGAGGAACCGTCCTTGTCTTCTCGGCAAGAAAGAGGAACTGAAAGGTTGACCGGAGGAATCGGCCATGAAAATAGAAGATGATCTTCTGGGTTAAAAGTCATTGTGGTGTTGATCTGATCTATGTATAAAATGTATCTGTGACGCATGAAGGGGCGTCAGTAAATCAAACCCTGATGCTATAAAATATCTGTTTATGCTTTGATTAAGTCGAAGATCAATTGCTGTCTGCGTACAGAGTTGTCTTCCCACACGTGTGTATTCATTAAAAATCATTGTTTGACCAAGAGCTTCTGGACCATGGGTGGTTTGTACTCTCCTTCCTCAATTTTGAACCTTAACATTGGGCAAGCAGGAATCTGGAAAAATTAAGCCAAAGAAGATCATTAAAATTTAAAAAGCTCTTTTCCAAAACGCTATATATTCGTTTTCAAAAATATTCGAAATTGAACAGTGATGGCAGTGGAGTGAGTATGTGTGTTTTAGGCTGGGTATAGTGGTTGGTTGGCAGTGAAGTGTGTGTGTGTGTGTGTGTTGGGTTGGGTGGGGATGGAGGTGCCATGTGCTGGGTATAAAAGGAGTGGAAAGTAAGCAGTTCCATGTTGATGAAAATGTGGTGTGAGGAGTTGTGAGTATTGAGGAATGCATGAGAAATGTGAATATATAAAGTGCTGCAGTCAGGTGTGTGTGTGCGCAGAAAACAAGTGCTAGGGTGTTGAGGCATGCATGAGAAGGGTGTGATATACAGTATACGGTTCTGCAGTCATGGTTATGTTAGTCATGAAAAAGGAAATGGCTTTTAAATGCTGTTATAGCGTTTTGGAATAGAACTCTTCATTTATTAAAGTACTGCCTTTTGTCTGACCCCTCACCTGCAACCTGCCCGGCTTGATTAGATCTACCAGGAGCTTGAAGCCCCCGGCGGTATAGCCTACAGGGTCATTGAGGCACTCAAGCTTCCCCACCACGACAAGGTAGCAGTATAGGGGAAGATATTTTATCCTACTGTCACATGAAGTCCCAATATAACATTCTTTATCCTACATTTTGCTTTTTGGCTTACCTTTTTAACATGAGATGGCATCAGCCACTTGCACTGCTCTGATGTGCATGTCGCTCTCATTTTCACCCCAGCTTCAACTGCAAAAAGAACAGCTCCAACGTGCGAGCATGATTCTGATAGTCTGGAAATAGAGCACATAATCTTTTTAACATGAAATGCAATATTTACAGTACATTTTGATGATGCATAGCTTACTAATACTAATGTGCAATGGCACTTTATTTGAAGTAACATGTTTATTCATTAACTCTTTCTCAACAGCCTATAGAGAAATCATTATCTAGGTGATGACATGACTGAATAGTTCTACCCTCTATCTGAAAAATGCATCTGAGTGTCATGAGGGATCTAAGGCAATCACACAAATTCTTAGCTGATGGATTCTTAGCTAAAAGAAAACACTCTCTCCCCACTACTACTGAAGTACACCTGCAAAATGCTAGCAGTGCCCTATGCGTATATGTGTGTGTGTGTGTGTGTGTTCTCATTGCAATAACATCCTACTTAATTAGGCTACTAACCCTGCCATACAATTGCAATGAGCTGCAATCACTTCTCCATCCTCCTTTGCAATTACCCAAGTCTTCAGAGGTGTCTCGTTAGACCGCTGAGAATGGTTTACCTTGAAACAAACAACTGTCACTCTAACGAAGTCCTAAGGATGTGGCATGTTTGTTGACGTTAAAGCCACTACCGCTAACTGTTAGCGTGTTTAAGATAAAGCAATATAAGAACAAACACTCACCCTTGCAAACACCAAACTGTATCCATCACGGAGACGTTTTGTTCCAAGGTTGTGGACCCACCCGCTGACAAAAAAATTGTACGCCTCCAGACTCTTGAAAGCTTTCATTTGCTGCCTAGTGTAGTAAGAAGTCTGGAGGACCAAGTAGTTGGTGATATCCACAGCCTCGATAGTAGGCAAATCCTTTACTTCTGTGGTGTATTCGGACATTTTCAAAGAATACGGATCACGTCCGATATATTTTTTAACTATCTGTTTATATCTCTCCCGAGAAACGGGGTCTAAAGTTGCACAATAGCTGCTCTCCTGACTCTCCACAGTGTCCTCCATGTTTACTTCCGCCCTCCACTCAAAAATCGCGCTGCCTCCGCACGTCATCAGAACCACGTGACCGCAACCCAACTATTGTTATCAGCCTTTCTGAAACCGAATATTCCGAGTTGGACAGTTCGGGGTTACTCAACCGTGAGTATCGTTTTTCACTCGGGGTTTTCTAAACCGGCTTCCTGAAATAGGGCCCAGGGGTCTGTTTCAGAAAGCGGGTTTAGAAAACTCAGAGTTTTCGTTAACTCAGGGTATACTTACTCAGAGTTTGCACTAAACCGGCTTTCTGAAATAGGGCCCAGGCCTCAAGTGCCGGTGTCCTGCAGGTTTCAGATGTGTGTTGATCCAACACAGCTGATTTAAATGGCTAAATCACCACCTCAACATGTCCTGATGTCCTCCAGATGCCTGGTAATGAACTAATCATTTGATTCAGGTGTGTTGACCCAGGGTGATATCTAAAACCTGCAGGGCACCAGCACCTGAGGCCTGGAGTTGCCTACCCCCGTTCTAATGTCATATAAGCAAAACAGTCTTATATACCAATGATAAACCCTTCAATGTATATTAAGCTTTTTAAGCTTAGTGTTTGCTTTTTCTATTGTGTGTGTGTGTGTGTGTGTGTGTGTGTGTGTGTGTGTGTGTGTGTGTGTGTGCACGCATGCGCGCGCCAAGGTGGTTTGTAAGGACATTTTGCAAGAAGACATCAGCCGATGTCCTCAAATTCATGGAAAGAAAAATTGATTGGAGGGTGCTTATACTTATATAGTTGTCAAAAGCCTAAATTCTAAGTTTCAGTGAAAACAAAAAAAAGTCCTTACTATTCACAATTACTCAACTTTTGTGTATAATCTGTGTAGGATTAGGTACCCATTGTTATAGTTTTTGTTAAAAATTGTGTGTTTCACAACATGACCATAGATAAATCCTTACAACTCCTTAAAACACCACTTTCAGTGATACTAAGATGACTAAACTACTTGATCAAGCACTTAATAGATACTGTAGTTATGGTTTATTCACTCTTGACTGTTTGATGGTTAATTTTTAAACATTTATTTTATAATATTTTGCTCTTAGAATCCTTTATATTATAAACATTGTCGTGATTGTGTGTTTTTGTGTACTGTGTGATTATCTCCACTCTCTGGAGAGCATTCCTTTGTTAAAGAGGCAGTCTAAATTATTATAACTCATGGAACAATGCACCTGTGATTAATCTATTCATCAGTGAGGACTTCTTAAGAGTTGGCTTCCTCCTCTCTGGTACCAGAATGTCTTCTTAGACTGCAATATTTCACAACCGCATGTTTAGTTTCTCATAAGTGTAGAATAATAAGTATCTAGTATTACTTAGATGCTCTTTGCTTTAGCGTGTAGCTTGCAGCCTTCCTCTTCATGTGCTAGAAACATATTTGCCCCTCTATCCAGTGCTCCCTTGTGACCTTTCCCAATGCCTCCCATGCTATCCCATATGGAAAAGAAATAGAAAAAACTTATAAAAGACTTGCATCAGATGTGGCCTACTTCATATAGTGAATCATATAAGGCTTATATGATTTACCCATGAAAGTGGCCACTTTCATATATTGTTTTAGTAAGTATCCAAAACATACAAGTTTCATTTATATAATTTTTCAAGGGATCTTATATCTGTTTTCACTCTTGTATGCTTTTCATACAAGTTTCACACAAGACAGATACAAGCTGTATAAGATTTATATATATCTTTTCCATATGGGATGGCTTTTTGACACTGTTTTACTCACAGGAGATTACAGTCATGTGAAAGAGAAAATAGAAAGTGAGCCATTGGAGTCACTATCCATGGTGTAAGTACAAAGATCCATCTGTCATGGCCCTGGGTCTTTTGACCTAATGTTTTGGGTTTTGTGCGTTTTTGGCATTCTGTATTATGCTACGTCCACCTGTTATTCCAAAGGTTTATTCTATGGTCCCTGGGTTATTCTGTTTAGTTTTGTTTATTGGATTCTGTATAGCCGTGAGACCAGTTTTCCCGTGCTTCACTCGTGTACGTTAGTTTGAAGAGGAAAAAGAACTCCACGGGACTCCGATGTTAGAAGATGTAACAAAAAATTTATTCCACAGTTTGCTGATCTTACAGGAGTGGTCAGGTTTAACTTATCCTCAACAAAAAAAAACCTACTACGGTAGGAAAACCTCTTTTTCTCTCTCTCCCCCCACCCACACGCGCTCATTTGCATAAATCTGTGATGCCCGGATTTTAACTATAAACACAAGCCTTTAAGGCACATGTATTCACGGTACTACATAACCAAGCCAACACAGCAATAAAATAATTTTAGTTCCACCATAAACATGCATTTACTTGTTAAATTGTTATTTACACAAACAAGTTTAACAACAGCAAATATAAATACTAAAATATATGAACTATATTAACTCTGCTCCCACAGATTCCCTTCTTGGGTCTTGGCTCTTCCCCATGTCTGCTCTCTCCCTTGTGTTGCCTCGCTCCCTCTCATCCGTCTCTCCTCCACTCCCTTATCATGTTTCCTGTTTTATTGTGAAGGTCCTGTGTTTCCATGTTCATTCTGTTCAGTTTTGCTCCGCCTGTCTCGCTATGGTTATTCGTGTCAACTGTGTTCTAGTGATGGGTCGGTCGCGAACGAAATGGCTCTTAGAGCCGGTTCTTTGAAGTGAACGATGCGTTCTTATTGACAAAACAAAGGCAGAGTGTAGAGTCTACAAGAAAAGGATATCATATAGAGCCGGCTCCACAAACAGCATGCACAGGCACCTAAGAACTGTCCCCTCTTAACCCTTTAGAGCCGATCGGAGCGGGAACGCTCTGTTATGCGTAACTATTTTTAAATCCCAGTAGCACTGCAACCACGTAAGCTAGCGCAAAAATTTTTTTTGCATATGAAACCGGAGGAGTTGTACTTACATCTGATGCCATCAGCTTGTCCTAGGTCACGGTTTCCTTCCACATATAGCTTTGCAAAAACTGCATAAAAAGCGCTTGCAGGAACAAAAACATAATATTCCAGAAACACGCTTTACCGATCCGATCAGCTGTCCATAACACTTCCTACGTTGGAATAGACGTCAGCGCGAACTTTTGCATTTCCGCCATTACCTGGCCGAAACCGGAAGTGACGTCATTTTCGCGGAAATGTAGTCTTTTTTGCGATCAGGGCCTCAGGGCCTATACTGCTCTTTTTAAAAGTTATCTTTGACTTTATGACTTTGTGTCGTTTCTGGGATGCTTAGGACTCATATTGCACTGCTGGAAATAGTTTATTTTGATGCATATGCTGCTTTTTTGCAAATTTGCAGTATAATATTTATTTTCGTTTTTCCTGCAGTGTATAAAAATTGGTGTATTTCAAAAATAAAACTATGAAGACACTCAAAATAAATTTCCTGTGGTGGAAAAATATTTTGTGCAACTTTTTTGTATTTACAGTTTTGAGGGATAAGCCTCTTAAATTTCTCTAACTACAAATATATGTTAAAAAAATCAAAAACGATTTTCAATTTTTTTGTAGTTTATTGCACTTTTTTGCAATTTATGTAATTACTATGCACTTAATGAATACATATTATTAAAATCTGGGTTGTATTGATGTATAGCAACTTGAAATGCTCCCAAAAATGGCTCCACAGCATGTAAAAATATAATATAAGCTCTGGCGGACTTGGTTCTATGGTAGGTCTTAAAGGGTTAAGTGCAATGGGAAGATAAAACGCAGTCAGTTGAGTGTGATATGAATATTTCTAAATTCCAACCTTTACCTTAATTAAAGATCTGGGCGTTCTTTTCCCCCCCTTTTTTTCCCCATATTTTATTGTGCTGTGATTTGCAGTGTTTTGTGTTGTTTCACTTTAAATTTGTTTAAAAGGAAAAAGCTGAAAATTTAAAAGTTGAAATGTATGAAATGTGAACAGTTGGTTTTTGTATTTTATAATTTATGTATTACATTTTATGTGGAGTGAATAAATAAAACTATATTTACAGTGGCCCCTAGAGACAAAGCACGTACAAACTCCAAAACACAACGGAAGTGCTCCAGGATGCTAGGGGCCGTGTTGGCTTTTGTTACCTAGTGGCTACACAAGCCAGGAAGGACCAACAATCGGGTTGGGTGTGTGGTAGTAGGTAGTAACAGGTAAATTAATTTTTTATATATATATATATATATATATATATATATATATATATATATATATATATATATATATGTATATGTATATAAAATCCTCCTGAGACCCAGGAAAAAAAAGTATTTTGATTTTTTTTAATATAAATCAAGTATTGGTTTGGTAAAAAAAAAAAAAAAAAAAAAAAAAAAAAAAACACATTGCAAAAACAATTTTGTTTTTAACAGATTTTATTTAAATTTTACAACATGTGCACTCCAGTGCACGAGGGGAGTTCATTGATCACGAATGTGAAACTAACAAAATTCAAGAGCTGATTAAAAAAAATTAAATGCTGCACTGAAATCTTTGTAAGCAGGATTTTAAAACATATTTACATAAAAACATCACAAAACAGTAGATCATGGGTCAACTCAGAAGTCACTGACATTTCACTGGCTGTAGGCCATTCGTCTAGGAACAACTGATTGCACTGGTTTTTTGTTTTTTTTTAATTTCACAAACGTCCATTCATTTATGATATCTAAGAAAGCACTGTGATTTTTTGGATACACAGAGGAACATTTGGTACTTCACACATCTCACATATGTTTTACTGTTGCACCCAAGCATTCTGCACCTGAAAGGCCTTGGGCTGTTAACCATTTCAGGCAAGTGGAGTGCACCATATTTTCTTACACTCTCATCTGGTTGGGGCTTCCTTTTCTTGATTTCTGGAGAGAACTCTTCATCACTGGTATTATCCAGGTCTTGTTCCCATGTTTGTCCCTTGTTTATCAGTTCTTCGGCCAAGAGGAGCTTGAACTCCAGGTACTGTGTATTCTTTTCAGCTTGTTCCATGGCCTTGCTGTCTTGTCGATATTGAAGCCATGAGTTGGTGATGGCCAGATCAATGAAATGAAGTATGGTGCGAACAGTCCACTTCTTGGTCCGGCTAGATCTTCTGTAGAACCTGAGCATGCGATCACATAGGTCAACCCCTCCCATGTTGATATTATATTCTGCAACCACTGCAGGTCTTGGGACTTGGATTTGTCTCTGTTCTTTCTTTGACCATCTGGAACAGGTATCCTGGGGCTCAATTCCATGAGCAGTTGATGCCATGACAACAGGCTTGTTGTCCATCCACTTGGTGACTGCTATTTCATCAGGTCTCCGTACAATCATTTCTGACGAACCTCTTGGTTTTGAGCTCAGGATGTTGTCAGCAGTGAAGTGGCACTCTTTTGGGATTCGATTCTTTTGAATTGTTCCTGTACCTAGAAGGCCCCTTTCTTTAAGAGCATCCAGAAGACTGATGGTGGTAAAATACCGGTCAAAGTAGACTAGTGATCCTCTAGGAAGTGTCTCTGTTAAACGCAGGACTGCATTTCCACTTATCCCCATCTGTTGGACTTGAGTGAAGGTGTTCTTTCCCATGTAGGTTTCAAAATCAAGCACTAAACCACCTGGACTTGCAAGAACAAACACTTTTAACCCTGTTGGATTTGGCTTCCCAGGTACAAACTGACGAACTGGACAACGGCCAGTGAATGGAACGATCAGTTCATCAATACAGACCTTTGTTGGCCTGGGCAGATTGAGGCAACCTTGGAGGACCCTCTTTAGAACGGGTCTGACTTTCCACAGGGGATCCTTTTTCTTTTCGCTTTCTGGCACACTGAGATCGTCAACCACTTTCAGCGAGGACCTGATCTTGTAGAAACGATCACGTGTCATGGAATCAGCTATAATTGCGACTCTTGTTTTGGCAGCCCAGTACATTCTAATTCTCGGATATCCAAGGCATGCCATGTACACAGAGATTCCTAAAAAGGTATTGATCTCCTCTGGTGTTGTGTTTAAACTACACCCTGAATCCCGTACCATACGCTGGTTGGTGAAGAAGGACAAGTCCTGAATTAGTTTTTTATCAATGTACTGCTGGAAATACTGCTGTGGGCTCCAATCATTACGTGTCATTAGTGTGCCATCATCTCGAATTCTGCATTCTTCCAACACAGGCATGAACCTAAGATAAAGAAAAATTACTTAGCAAAACAAAAGTCAGAAAAATTATTTATACTCAAATATCCGATATAGTTCACTTAAAACACTTTTACACTATCTTTACAAGTTAAATTAATTTACTGTAAAGCATTTCTGTATGTTACTGGTACTTTTGTACTCAAAATCAAAAATTCCAGATTCTCCTACATGTTGGTTTTGGACCAGATAGGACGACGGCAGATTTCAGCTGGCCCTGTGTCTTTCTCCATTACATCTGGCCCTGCATCTTGGTCATCTTTGTCTGGTCCCTCATCTGCGTTCTCACCCTCTCCTGTCTGGCTCACATGACTCTCATCTTCTGAAAGATCTATGTCTGAATTTCCCTCAATGATTCTGTTAAGAATTCTCTCTGCCTCTGTCAAAGAGCTGTCTACTAGAAAAATGTGAAATAAATATAAGTACAAAGTCCCGACGTGCACTAGAGTACACATTAATAAATTAGTCATTTGCTCTGTGAAATTAAATAAGCTTAGTTCTGAAAACTTCCTCAAATTACTTACTAGATGTTTATTTTTGGAAATTTATAAAAATATGAGTTGCAAAAATACTTTAAATGTAAATATCATGCTTACCTTTCCTTCTTCCATAAAATGTGCTTGTAGGGATGCCAGCCATTTTGAAAAGGAGGGAAAAGGATAGTTGGCAAGGCCACACCCCCACACATGTGACATCATTTTAAAGGTACACTTGTCCGCTCTAAGAAACAACAGGACTTAGCAGAGTGGCATGTAGAGTATGAGAGATACAAGCCAAAACTAAATGTGTACTACAGTGCACAAAAATGAACTGCTGGGTCTCAGGAGGATATATATATATATATACACACACACACACACACACACACACACACACATACACAGCCCCGTCCACCAGGGCATGAAGCAGGTATGGAGGAGATCAAAACTCCAGACATCCAGAGGCCCTCAGAACATAAGAGACCAAGGAAGACCAACAGAGGGGCAGCCGCGCCACTATCCCAGAAAGAGCTGACGAGAGTCCCAGATGAGGGGTCACTCAGCAGCCGCGGAGCAGAAGCCAGGGGGAGTTGCAGTGATGTGCCCATGAGCATCGCCGGCAGCCAGCTGTGCCAGAGTGACCGAAGTGGCCCGAGCGAGCTCCAGGCTCCGATAAGCAGCCACCAAGGAGTGAGCCGGTGTGTACCTGGACGCCCAACCCCGGACACAAAGAACCGCACTGAGGGCGTCTGCCACTGGTAGGGGAAGTGGTGGGGGAGATAGGCCTCCATACCTTGGAGGACCTGGGATGTTCCCAGAGAGGTGGCGTCTGATACCCGACCTGACATATGGACACAGACAAACAGGCACACACATATACAAACATCCATTCCCACCCTCATGCTCTCATATGCAATTACTCAACACTCACCCAACGTGGAGACAGACATAGAGAGACACTGTACACACAATCACACTCCCCAAGCGTGCTCTAAGCCCCGGGTCTAGGTATCCTTGCCCCTGGAGGGGGAAACTGCACCCAGACCCAGGTGGTGTTACCCTTTTCCCTGGGGTGGGGAGAAACAGACCTCCCCGACTCCACAGCAGCAGGGAGGCCCCACATTCCAGATCCCAGTCGGACGGCCAACTTCTTCTTCTAGCCCCCCCGCTCTGCCCCTCTTGTTAAATCATCAATTAACAGTTTCTGTAAAGCTGAGTTCAGTTTCACTAGCCACACTCAGACCTGATTATTACAGACCTGCTGAATGAAGAAATCCCTTAAACAGAACCTGTCTGACAAAGTGAAGTAGGCTAAAAAATTTCAAAAAGCCAACGCATTACTTCACAATCTAAAGAAACAATATGAGAAACAAAGTCATTGACATCTGTCCATTTGGGAAAGGTTACAAAGACATTTCCATTGCTTTGGGACTGCAGAGAGTCATTATCCACAAATGGAGAAGACTTAAAACAGTGCTGAACCTTCCCAGGAGCAGCCTGCCTACCAAAATTACTCTGAGAGCGCACTGCAGACTCATCCAGGAGGTCACAAGAGATGCAGCCAGAACAGCATCTAAAGAACTGCAGGCCTCACTTGTCTCAGTTAAGATCAGAGTTCATGATTCAACAATAAGAAAAAGACTGGGCAAAAATGGCATCCATGGGAGAGGTCCAAGGAAAAAACTACTATTGACCAAAAAGCACACATTTGCCAAAAAACATCTTAATGATCCCGAAGACTTTTGGGAAAATATTCTGTTGACTGACAAGACAAAAGATGAACATTTTGGAAGGTTTGAATCCAGTTAATCCAGTTACATCTGGTATCAAACTAACACAACATTTCATAAAAAGAACATTATAGCAACAGTCACACATGGTGGTGGTATGTGATGATCTGGAACTGCTTTGCTTCACGACGCCTTGCTGTAATTGATGACTTCTGCTCTCTACCAGAAAATCCTGAAGGAGAATGGCCGGCAATCAGTTCATGAACTGAACATGAACTCATGAAGTTCAAGAGCACTTGGGTTATACAACAGGATAATGATCTGAAACACATCAGCAAGTCCACCTTTGACTGGTTAAAAACCCTCAAAATGAAACCAAAATAAAGGTTTTGGATGGGCAGGTGACACTACCATCATTCATTGCATTTCAGATGGAGACGAGTCTGCTTACAGAGCAGAGGTGAGAGCCCTGACATGGTGTCAGGAAAACAACCTACTGCTCAATATCTTCAAGACCAAAAAGCTCATCATGGACTACAGAAGACTGCAGAATGGAGGGCACACCCCTATTCACATTGAGGGGACAGAGGTGGAGAGAGTATGTTGCTTCAGGTTCCTCGGGATCAACATCAGTGATCTGAACTGGTCAACCGCGTGCATGTGACATTAGCTCTTCATTCCTTAGTGGCTGAGGAAGTTCAGCATGGACTCTAGAATACTCACCAACTTCTACCAATGAACTATCAAGAGTATTCTGTCTGGCTGTATCACAACCTGATATGGCAGTTGTAATGCTCTTGACTGCAAAGCTCTAAAGAGAGTGGTCAGATCAATCACAAGATATTGCCATGTCTTAACTGCAACCATCCAGGACCTCTACAGACAGCACTGTAGATCAACAGGTCCCCTCTGATCCCAGCTATACACTCTTCATGCTTCTGCCGTTGAATAGGCAGTACAGGAGCATTCAGACTCACATGAGCAGATTCAGTGTCAGTTTCTACCCGCAAGCCATCAGGCTACGAGTAAGTGCAGTTTTCCTCACTGTCCTCTACTTCAGATTCCTGCATGGCAGATAATGAAGATGCTGCAGACGCACCTAAATGTTCTTGGTTGAGCCTCCGGTTGGTTGTCACCAGCTACAGGTCAACAGCTGGCTTTGGGTCAAATGTCTCTGTGGTCTACCTTGACAGATGAATGTGCATCATGGTTGAGAGTTGAGCATTTGTCAGACGAGATCTGTGTGCAAATGTGCACAAGGGAGTCTGACTGGAGCAAGTTGCCGGACTTTTGGTACAACGCCATTGTACATAACCACGTTGGCAGCAACCCCGTCTGTGCACACAGTGACCAACTTTGTTGTCCAGTCATCCAGTCCTGTGTTCTCGAAAAGCCTCACAAGTCTGTCTGTTATGGCCTGCGCAGTTCGGTCAGCACCCAGTTCAATCAGTCCAAGAAAGTCCGATGTAAACTCTCTGTTGCTAGACACAGACACAATGTAAACAATTTCCTGCTTAGCTTTTGTGATGCCCTCAGATCCATCAAAAAGCATCCCCCAAAATTCGGCAGACTGTACTTTGGCTCGTAACTCCCCACTGGTGGTGTGAGCGATGCTCTGCATGATCTGTGTGCCCCCTTCATGTGAATTAGACGCACATCCGACATTTACTCCTAGCCGCTTCAATAATGGAGTATCCTCGGAATATGAAGACATAGGGCGTGCATGCTTAGCTTTATGGAAGGTGAGGAGAAAAATATTAAACAGAGCTTGCCGCTGTTCTTCATTTTTTTTTCTTGTCTTGCTGTCTGTTAAGTGGGCGACTGGACATTTCTTCACAGCTAGCTTGTTTATTAGCAATGACTTGTGCCACATTCACATGTTCCTTATGTCATGGCGAATGGGGTGTGGAGGAATTAAATGAGGATCCAAGCACAGGCACTTGTAGATGTGAAGGAGGTTTATTGAATAAATAAAGCACAAGGTGGAAATGGCAAAATGGAATCAAAACTAATCTATATTGGGACCAACTAAACTACTGAACAGCAAACATAAACACGAACATGAAGGAAGGTGAGCAGATGAACCTGAAGGCAGCTGGGCGGCAGACTGAACTGCGGAGATGATTGTGGTGGAGGTGTAACAGGTGGTGGAGTGGCTGACCGAACAGAGGGTTGTGACGGAAAAATAAGTTCAGAAACAACTGTTTCAGTGAGGTTTCCCTCTTTCCCTGAATGAACCAATGCAGGGGAAGAAACAGGCAACAGAGTGAACACAATTGCTAACACTTAGTGTGGGCTCAGAAGTGACAGTCTTTGAGGCGATGGTCATGGGTGATGCAGAAAATCCATCATTATTCTTAGTGGAAACATAAAAAAATAGCCCCAGAATAAACAATTACAGAGCCAGAAGAAACAGAAAATGTGTCCTTTTCACTCACCACAGCTGGCTGCTTTAACATCCTCAAATCTGGCTGTGGGGTGACGCGAACGTCGCTTCCTCCTTGGAGATGGCTCCGACGGGCCGGTTAACTCCACGTCCCGCAGTTCAGACCGCACATCCTCCTTTGAGGCAAGCGGTAGCGGCGGGGGGTGGAGAAGATGAAGTTCGTGGAGAATGAAATCCTGAACGAGCGGGTGCAGTGAGTCCAATAGTCAGGAGTGACTGGAAATGAGTTGCTGTAGCCTGGCTTCCACAGCGCTGAGAAATCCCTCTCCCTCATGCTCCAGCCATAGGTTGACCAACCGTGAAGCAGAGTCAATTATGACCTCCTGAAGCTCCTTGGGTGGGGCGAATGCTGCTGGATCCATAATGTGGCTGGTCTGTACTGTCATGGCGAATGGGATGAGACATGTGGAGGAATTAAATGATCCAAGCGCAGGCACTCGTAGATGTGAAGGAGGTTTATTGAAAAAAAATAAAGCACAAGGTGGAAATGGCAAAACGGAACCAAAACGAATCTATACTGTTAGCATGGTGATTGAGGACTCCCAACCATTTAGCATTGTGGAGGACAAAGGATTCAAAAGATTTGTTAAATCATTCAATCCTAGCTATGTTCTCCCCACTAAAAAGGTCATAAAAGCAGTGAAAATTTAGTTTTTACAGAATAAAATGTGAACAGGCAGGACTGTGTAGCTACCCTACACACTGCTTCACAGCCACGTCGTACTTTTAAACAAAATATTTTTTCTTACCTTTAGGCCCTGAAAGTCATGGTGGAGGCCAGGTACCAGAAGATGAAGGAGAAAGCTAAGGCTAGCATTGAGAAGGCAGCAGCTGTGAGTCTGACATCAGATATGTGGACCTCCATCAACACAGAGGCCTATCTTGCAGTCACCTGCCATTTTGTTGATGAGTCCAACACATTAAACACCGTTGTTTTAGGAGTGCAATATTTTCCTAATGCACACACTGCAGAAAATATTGCACAAGTGAAAGGCTCACTCATGACAGAATGGGCAATTACTGACAAAGTTACATGCCTAGTAACAGATGGGGCTGCCAATATCAGAATCAGAATACTTTATTGATCCCTGGGGGAAATTATTTTTTGTTACAGTGCTCCATTTTAAACCAACATTAAGACAAGACAGACAATACGCTAACTAAGAATAGTACAATATATACATATATATACATACATACATACATAAGTCACTTATAAATAAATATTTGGAAAAGAAACATGTGTAGTTGTAGCAGCAAACAGTGTGTTAAGTGGATGCATTGTACAGGGAGATGGCCACAGGCAGGAATGATTTCCTGTGTCGTTCAGTGGTGCTTTTCGGTAATCTCAGTCTCTCACTGAACGAGCTCCTGTGACTGACCAACATGTCATGGAGTGGGTGGGAGGTGTTATCCAACATTGTCTTTATCTTGGACAGCATCCGCCTCTCCGACACCACCTTGAGGGAGTCCAGCTCCATCCCCACAACATTGCTGGCCTTACGGATCAGTTTATTAAGTCTGTTGGCATCTGCGACCCTCAGCCTGCTCCCCCAGCATGCAACAGCATAGAGGATCGCACTGGCCACAACAGACTCATAGAAAATCCTCAGCATTTTCTGGCAGATGTTGAAGGACCTCAGTCGCCTCAAAAAATAGAGACGACTCTGGCCCTTCCTGTAAAGTGCTGTGGTGTTTTTAGCCCAGTCCAGTTTATTGTCAATGTGTACTCCAAGGTATTTATAGTCCTCCACAATGTCAACACTGACCCCCTGGATTGAAACAGGGGTCAAGTGTTTCCTGGTCTTCCTGAAGTCCACGATCAGTTCCTTGGTCTTTGCCACGTTGAGCTGCAGATGATTCTGCTCACACCACGTGACAAAGGAGTCGACCACAGCCCGGTACTCTGTCTCATCATCCCTGCTGATGCATCCAACCACCGCAGAGTCATCAGAAAACTTCTGAAGATGGCAGGTCTCTGTGCAGTGGCTGAAGTCTGTGGTGTAGAGGGTGAAGAGGAAGGGGGAGAGGACAGTCCCCTGTGGTGCCCCTGTGTTGCTAATCACCTTGTCAGACACACACTGTGGGAGACGTACATATTGTGGTCTTCCTGTCAGGTAATCAACAATCCAGGACACCAGAGAAGCATCCACAATATGGGGGCTTGTGCAAGGGAGCTACGACTCAAACATGCCATATGCATAGCTCACACCCTGAACTTAGTGGTGAAGAAGGCCCTTGACCAGACCCCTGAGCTCTCTGACATCTGAGCCAAGTCCAGGAAGATCGTGGGATATTTCAGGAGCAGTACCACTGCAAAGGTAAGTTCTTAAGTGGCTTAATTACAGTTTCTTTAATGCTACTCAAGTGTATAGTTCTGCTCCCTTGACAATCTAATGTATGCTTTTTTAATTGTATTTTGTAAGGAGAGGCTTTCAGTGGTGCAGGAACAACTAAGGAAGCCTCAACTCAAACTAATACAGGAGGTGGAAACCCGCTGGAACAGCACTTGTAATATGCTGCAAAGACTGTTCGAGCAAAGGGAGCCAGTGGGTGCTGCTTTGGCAAGTCTCACAACAGACATCCCACCTATTTCATCTGAGGAATTTGGTATAATTTCAGAGTGAATAGAATAATCCTTTAATTGTCCCACAAGGGGAGATTTGGGTATAACAGCAGCAAGAAAACACATATACAAACAAACAGTACACAAGACACAGAACATACACAATTTTTACATATTTACATGAAGGACAATGGTTACCAAAAACTGAGTACCATACTGTTGTTAAATTAAATAAAATTAAATACAGATAAGAGGCAACCCTGGTTATAGTGTGAATCGGTTGATAAAATAGTGCAAGATACAGCGCTGATGTAAACATCTATGTTTGTTGGGAGCAGTTCTGATTGTACAGTCTGACAGCTGCAGGGAGGTAGGACCTGCGGAAACGCGTGTCTGGTTGTCCTAGCACCATTTAACGATGCAACCACTGAGCTCTCTCAGGAAAAAAAAAAAAAAAAAAAAGAGTGTCTGGGTCAAAGGTCATACCTTTACTCACTATGCTTGTTCATTGCCTCAATGAACAAATGGAGAAATCACCATCCATTGGGTCTTCTCTGGCTCAGAAGCTGAGGATGCTATTGAGAGAGAAGCTGGATAAAATACAAACCATGAGCATTATGTTCCTTGCAACACTGCTGGACCCAAGGTTCAGAAAACTCAGCCCTGCAAGAGCTAGCGAAGCAGAAAAAAGACTGAAAGCCGAATGTTCTTCTGTAATGAGGGCCTCCACCACCTCCTCTTCCTCCGCACTACCACCACAGCCATCAACGTCACAAACTGTTGAGGCTGTTTCCCACGGTACTATTGTTATTGCATTTGAGTTGCATTTATATAAACTGATTGTTGGGTTTTCCTCTGTATCTATTATTGTACGATCTACTGTACAATATAAAGCGCCTTGAGGCTACTGCTGTTGTGATTTGGCGCTATATAAATAACAATTAATTGAAAATTGAATTGTTAGTATCACATAAAAACTCTCCTTATTGTTTAGGTAACAACCTGTGCCGTCGCCTGGATGAAAGTGTCAGGCAGACACAGACACAAAATGTAACAGCAGATGCGAATATTGAGGTCCAACGGTACATGATGGAGCCAAATATTGGAAGGCTGGAGGACCCCTTAAATACTGGGAGAGACAAAAATATGTCTATCCTCACTTATATAAGTTAGCACTGACATACCTGTGTACCCCTGCCTCATCTGTGCCCTGTGAGCAAATGTTTTCAAAAGCAGGGGAAATATTGTCCAAAAAAAAGAAATCGCCTACAACCTGCCACAGTGGATAAACTGTTGTTTTTAAATAAAAACCAATGATGTGTCCCCTAAACACTAATCACTGTCAATACCTCAACATTACAAAAGCACAACCACTGTCCATACCTCAACCACACCTCACAGTAAATGATCATTTCCATTTTAAGCATTTCCAAATAATCTCCACCTGGAGATTACACACAGGTGGGGAACACAGCTGGAAGTAATTGACGAGATGAGACAAGAGAAGCTAAACTGAATACACTCACATAAGACACGGACCTTCACAATAAAACAGGAAACAAGAAGCATCTACACAAAGACCCAGACTAGACACTATACTAAACCTACAGGAATCACGAGGGCACCAGAACGAAACCTACATTAAACATGAGACACAAAACCTAAAAACAAATCCCTTAACAAGAATAAACAGAAACATAGAATTCTACTAATAATCAACAAAGCACAAGAATCAGAATACAATCCAAAATGAAACCAAAACATAAGAACTCAAAATGCTGGGTCAAAATGACCCAGAACCGTGACACCTTACTTTTTTCATGTTTGTCAAATAAAGGATGGTTAAAATTCTTTGAGCCTTTAAAAAACACACCTGCTAGATGTGGATGGGTGTGGCAAATCTTGCACCACATTTCAGTGTGCTCATTGTTAGCTTCAAGCCACGGCACATCTTGGAGCCACTTTTCTCTGGCTCCAGTTGGTGTTTCTTAGCTAGTGGCGGCACACCAAAGAAGCTGCTTAATGTCTGTTGTTTTTTGGACATTTAGCTGGTGACAAGCAACAAATGTAAGGTTAAATGAGACAGTCAAGTACGCAAAGTGTCACTACGCATTCCTAATTTTTGTCACGCATGCATACCTGCGTACCAGTCATATGCACCCCTGTCTATAACACACAGCCAAACAACTACTCACTCAATAACCACTATCAAATTATCATATCTATTCAACCTAACATGTGCGAATGCTGTTTGTTGATTACAGTTCAGCGTTTAACACAATAGTGCCCTGCAGACTGTTCACAAAGCTGAGGGATCTGGGACTTAACAGCCGTCTGTGTGCATGGGTGTTGGACTTCCTCACTGGCAGAACTCAGGTGGTGAGGGTGGGCAGGTGCTTCTCCAACAGCATCACCATCAACACAGGAGCACCTCAGGGATGTGTCCTCTCGCCACTGCTCTACTCTCTCTACACTTCAGACTGTGTGGCCACCCATGGCTCCAACACCATTGTGAAGTTTGCTGACGACACAGTGGTGTTGGGTGCCATCTCCAACAACGATGAGGCGGCCTACATGGATGAAGTGAAGAATCTGGCATCGTGGTGCCAGGACAACCACCTCCAGCTGAACGTCAGCAAGACCAAGGAGCTGGTGGTGGACTTCAGAAGGGGTCAGCACAGAGACTACAAGCCCATTATCATCAATGGAGCTCCAGTGGAGAGGGTGCAGTCCTTCAAGTATCTTGGTGTCCACATCTCCTCAGACCTGACATGGGCTGCCCACATTCAGGTCCAGACCAAAAAGGCTAGGTAGCGCCTGTATCACCTACGACAACTGAGGAAGTTCAGGGTCTCTCCAAAGATCCTCAGGATTTTCTATACAGGCGCTGTGGAGAGCATCCTCACACAGAACATGACATCGTGGTTTGGGAACAGCTGTGTGAAGGACCAAAAAGCTCTCCAGAGAGTGATCCGTACAGCAGAACGCTGCTGCAGGATTGCTCTCCCCCCGCTTCAGGACACCTACACCAGGAGATGCCGGACTAGAGCAGCGCAGATACTGAAGGACCCGTCCCATCCTGGCAACAAACTGTTCCAACTTCTGCAATCTGGTAGAAGGTTCCGCATCTTCCGGGCAAGGACAGAGAGACTCAAGAGGAGCTTCTATCCCCAAGCCATCCGTGCTCTAAACACACACACCCGCCCTCTCACATCATCTATAATTGACTGAGTCAGGACTCTTCCAGACACTAAACCAAGGCACAATGTACATTTCAATTCCTTTAATTTTAAATATGTTTATATTGTCTGTCCTGTAAAATAGTCAGATGTCTATTCATATTAATGTACAGAATTCACCTGCTTGCTGCTACTACTGCACATTCACCCAATGTATATACTACATATATATATATATATATATAATGTTTTTCCTCTACACCCCCCCCCCCCAATTTTTTTGCACATGTCGAGGAGCGTGTCAGGCTACATTTCACTGTGTGTTATACTTGTATAACTATGCATGTGACAAATAAAGAAACTTGAAACTTGAAATGCTGGTTTAACATAAGGATCTAAAATATGTCACACTATGTTGTTGGTTGAATCTCAGATTTGTTTAACCTATGCAGATGTAAGTGTAAAACCATTGCTTCAGTGGTGGACCTTGGCTGGTGGTGTGTGAGGAAACATGTTTTGCCTTATAGTGTACCTTTTCTTCAAATAAATAACTAAATACTTTTTAAAAGAGGAATTTCCTATAAACAAACAAATGTAATAAAACTCAGTCCTTCGTCACTGTAAATGTTTCACTGAAATTCCATCAAAAAAAAGTCAGAACTCTCATCACCTGACCACTTTTTATCCAATGAGCTGTTTTTCACCCCTCCCCCCTCACTTCGTGACTTCGAGTTGAGGAGTAGCAACACTTTGCTGGTGTGGAGAAGCCAACAGGTAGCTTTAAACTTTCAAATTTTGCCAGCTTTGTAGCCCAGCAACCAGTCAGATTTAGTTTTCTTGAGGTTTTTCTTTGGTGTATATTCCTTGATTAAGTTTTGTATTTCAGTGTAATTCTCATGCTAAAGCTAGCCTTTTTTGATGACACGTGTATTTAATTAGTCAAGGTTAAATACCTAGTCTAACGCACACCTTTTTAGTTAAACTGTAACATTTGAAAATACTCAGATGTTATTATTTATTCATCCCACTGTCTCCAGATTTTAAGCAATGCTGAAATATAGGTGACACGTTATTAATGAGACATTTCAGATAAGATAAGCTAACATTTAACTCTCTGGAGTGCAGATTATATGGCCAATTTACGGTGTATCAGAAACATGCGTATATGGCGTATAGTCTTTTAAAATATGTTGATAGGCCAAGTAAAACCAGAGTTATGATACATAATTTAAGCTTTTTCCTGAAAACTGTTTTTACGTTTAGTGCAGGAAAATATAAAAACGGTATTTTCTATACATTATTGCCTCTCCTTTCCTATTATGGTGGATAAATGAACATGAGCCGATCAAACAATTAAATCAAAAGTAGTCAAAAACAGCCAATTATACCCTTGGCTCCAGAGGGTTAAGAACACCTGTACGAGATCAGTTTTCACTGTAAACTATTTTCCTGAAATATTACATAAATTGTACTTTTTTTTTCTTTTTCTGAGACAGTGAATTGCAATGCAGCCCCCGAGAGCAAAAAGTAAACCGAAAGATGAAGCAGTAAAATTTGCATCTTTGGGGCAGGACAAAGATGGATTTGAAGTGAAATGCATAAATTCAGTAAAAGGTGAGGTACTAGGATACTTGTTGAGGATTTTTGGCACAGTCATAAGTTTAACCATTGCAGTAGACCAATGTTGAAATTTTCTATTTTCTTTGTAAGGTTGAGGAGTGTTTACTAGGTGCAACTATAACAAAGGAGACGTTGTAACCCAGAAGGAATATGAAAACAGAACAAGATTGTACCATGACGCCTTAAAGGTTTTTCTTTTTGAATTCCGGTACAATGGAAAACAATTATGGTATGTAAATTAGAATAATTAATTTTTCAGCCTACTTTTTGCAAAAAGTTATGACGACCACATTAAGACAAACTGCTAGTTTGTTACAAATCCATATAATTAAAAATGTAATCAAATTGTTCAGCCTTTTTTATAAAGCTTGTGTAATTTTGTGTCTTACATTTTTTGTTGTTTCAGCATTGATGCAGCCAGAGGGGATGGCTCCTTGGGCAGACTGGTGAATGACGATCACGTGAGCCCAAACAGCAAAATGAGGACAATCACAGTAAATGGAGAGCCTCATCTATGTTTATTTGCCATAAAGGACATCAAGCTGGGGGAAGAAACAACATACAACTACAGTGACTCTGACTGGCCATGGAGAGTAAAGGTACATATTTATATTTACATTTATCGTAGTGTAGCTACGTAACTGTATTGTATAGTCTCAACGTATCTGTGTTGAATGGATGTTAATGTACTTTTGTGTTTGCTTGCACAAGGTTTCAGAGCACCCTGACTGTCCTCAAGCTGATGTGCCCATGGCATCGTCGTCCCTTAAAGATGATGAGCAGGTGACTAATTTTCTGCTGTTGTTATTATTGCAACAAGAACACAGCAGAGTTGTTTGGATGTTGAGTGAGGGTGTTAGACACAAGTCCTATAGTGTTGGTTAATGTAAGATACCTACATTATGAGGACTGTGTGTGTTTTGGATGTGTAAGTCTACTGAAAGATGATCTCTTCCACAAAATTTTCCTGATGTTTTCCTTTTTTTTCTTCTTTTTTTTCTGTAGAGGAGGCAAGGGGCGTGAGACTTTTATCTCTTTCTATCTTCTATCTTAAGACACATTACAGGGTTTTGTAATTGGAAACTGGGTTTTTTGTATGGTTGGTCTGGAAATTTTGTTTGATACTTTGTGGTGCTTGCATGGTCCTTGAGACATGGTGCTTGTAAAGTCCCTCTATAATCTGCACAAGGGACTGGAAATGTAAATGCAGTGTATGTGTTAGCATAGCATATTAATACATGTAGTGTTCTCTTTGTGTTTTTACAGATGACCTCGAGAAGCAACCCCAGAGCAGAACAATATTGAAATTGTTTTTTGGACTGTTGGGCGGATATATTATTGCCATAACTGGTCACCGAAAGGGAGTGATCATCAACATGACTACTGAGGAGGTTGAAATGGCAGAAAAAACTAAGCAGGGTGCCCGCATCATCCGTGTATGTACTAAAACTATATAAATCTAAGTATACATAGACATTTTTTTATTCAGTTGAATAAACATGTCTTTTCATGTATTAAGTTAAACAGCACAAAACTCAAAGATACCATGGGCAAGCAGCTGTCCCCCTGTACAAGAATGAGTATACCTGGTTGCAGCATTACAATCATATCAGAGAGTATGTTGAAGGCTGTTCAGAGGAACCGACTTTTTTCCACAGTTCTAGTGGAGGTGTTCTTCATAGACTACCGGTATTTTTCAAGGCAGCCTGGGAGATGATGAATCTGGGGATTGCCCCCCACCTTCAACATGCTACGTTCCTCCACTTACGTGAGAAAACCTTTCATTTTTATTTTTTGACACCCAATGAAGTAGGTTAAAGTGTCATGGGTTTTATTCATGTGGTTTCTTTTTAAAACATTATTCTTTCAGGCCAAGCGACAGTTGGGACGTAAATTTTACGACAGAGTGGCAACATTTATGTGCCATGATGCCATCACAGCCAAAAGATTTTATCAAGGTTATTTAAATAAGCTAAAGTGAAGTCATATATTTATCTATACACTTACATTTATTCATATTTAGTAATATTGCTTTGCACAGCTGAGGACCCTGCAGAGGACACACTCCAGAGCCGAGCACTGACCACCAATGCAATTGCAACATATGCAGCAAGGAAAAGGAAAAGGAGAGAGGACAGAGGATCTGTGCAGGACGAGGACAGTGAAGGATCTGAAAAGGAAGAGCAGCAGTCATCAGGAACAGAGGAGCTTTTAGACAGAACGCTCTTCCAGTGTAGCAGTAACAAGGTATGTGTGCCCTGATTCCCTTGGTAAGAGTTTTGATTGGTTGCACTTCTTTCATATATAATCATTTACTCCATCATGAACAAAACATATTTAATTTGTACCATAAACAGATGGTGAGCCCAGGTCAGGGTGAGGGTGCCGGTAGTGCCGGAGCCACAATAAACGAAACTAAACAGGATTTGTAAAAGGGGGTGGAGCATCTACAAAAAGTGACATACCAGTTGCGCAAGAGAAAAGTATGTAATGTATGTTCTTGTACTTGTTTTTAGTGTTTTCACTGATTACTAATCTTTTAGCTTTTTACTTTTACTTTTCTAAAATCAGATGGTGGTCTTTTACAAAAATGATAGGACAGATGTGGGGAAACTCACACAAGAAGACAATCCAGAAGAGGAGGAGGAGGATGAAGCGAGGGAATGGGTTCCTAAGGTGGGCAGGAAAAATCCAGCAGAGTTTCTTCTCCTGCAGTTAAAGATGTAAGTGTTTTGTTTCCAAACATCCATGAAAATGAGTAAAATATATATTTTTCTGCTCTAAAAGCAGTCTGTTAGCTCATCTGAAGATGATGGGACAGATGACTGGAAACCCACACAGGATGAATCTGAAGGCTATTCAGAAGAGGAGGAAGAACAAGAACGTAAAAGGATTCCTAAGGTAGCCATGAAAAACAAAACTGGGTGTCCTGTGCCACAAAGAGAGGTGAAATTCATCCTCAGTTTCGGTGCTTCCACAATCAATCCATCAAAAATGAGCCAAACATATTGTTGTCTTCTCTGAAAACAGATGGCGGCAGCATCTGAAGAGGATGGGACACATGATAGCAGACCCACACAGGATGAATCTAAAGATGAAGCAGAACATTTGGGACAAATGATTCACAAAGTGGCCATGGAAAAGGTAAAAATTGTCCTCTGTTTCAATGCATTCAACAAAATATGTCTTTGTATTCTTTGACGTCAGATGGTCAGCTCATATGAAATATGCAAGGAGTAAAGGTATTGAAGGTACATGAGTTTAAATACCTGGAGTCAAGCATCCAAAGCAACAAGCAGTGCAAAAGGCCAGGCAGGGGATGGCAGGGCTCAAGATGCTAAGATTTTGTTTGGGAGTGACCAGAATGGAGAAGATTAGAAATGAGTGCATCAGAGAAACAGCTCATGTTGTATGGTTTGGACACAAAGTTAGAGAGGCAAAGCTGACATGATTTGGACATATGTAGAATAGGCATAGTGAATATATTGTTCCATATGGAGCTGCCAGGCAGGAGGGAAAGAGCAAGCCCTTAGAGGGAGTTCAAGGATATAGTGATGGAGGATATAGATAGGGTTGGTATGAACGAGGAGGCGGCTATGGATAGGATAAGATGGAGGCAGATGATCCACTGTAGTGACCCCTAAAGGGAGGAACCAGAAGAAGAAGAACTCAGCTTATTCGAAGAGGATGGAACATGATGGGAAACCTTCACCAGATAAATTCAAAGACAATTCAGAAAAGATGTGTTTGAGGAAGAGGTGAGTTAGCTGCAGTCCATTTTTAGTGAGGTCATGAGGAGGAGTAGAAAGCTGCAGTAAATCTAATGATCGTGCTGGTGTATGTACAATACCAGCAGTGAGTTCTGAGGACTTGGACGGTCCAAAAACTATTTGCTAACAAATCAGCACAGGCACTTATAGTGGTGCACTATTACAAAATGATTTTACTCACAAATAGGGGGCTAAAGTTCATTCCTTGCAGTTTGATTTGTTTCTAAAACCATCAATACCAACATGAAACTGGTTTATAATTTTTTTCTTCTTCTTGCATTTCTGTGTGTTATATGTACAGGACAGGGAAACGGCGATGAGCTCATTACGATTACAACACCAAATTCCAGTTGTTACATAACAAATCTGAACATTACATCTAGATGAGCTAAAGTAACCTTGTTTTTCTTTGTTGATCATCATTTTTCAGATGCAGCAGGCCTATGTAAGCCAAGACACTGCAATGACTGTGAATAAGAGTTCAGAAAGAAGGGTGATTCACCAAACCAGATGCTTGAAGAGGCTCACTTTTCATCAGTCAACTCTCTTTGAAGACACGATACCAAGATCTGGTAACTGGAAACCAGCAGCTGTAGTAAAAATACACATTTCCTGATGTTTTCCAATGTTTTAAATGAACAGCTAAGCCACTTGATTTGAATTTAACTGAGACTGCAACTTAAAGTCAATGAGAAGTGGTTACACAGATGCTCTTTTACTCAAAAAGTATAGTCAGCCTATCAGAAAATATGCTTAAATCATGATGGGGAAACCCTGAAATGTTGGATCTTACTGTATGTATTCATGTCACATGGTCGCAGCAAATGAGTGAAGTTTCTGCATGGCATCAAAGAATTGAAAATGAATGGTATAAACTCAAGGAACTTTGTTTTTCAACAGAACTGCAAACATGATGTGGTGTATTCGTCAGAGAAGATGTTGAAAAAATGTGCCTTTTGTAATGCACATTTTCCTGCTTTCAAGTTGATTTGCGTGAAATGTAAAGGTGAGTATTCTTGTCCTTTTATTTTAGATGATTGTCAAGATATTACTCTATTAACAAGAGGAAGTTATTACCTGTAATATTTAATTTATTGTTTCTGCTGGCACATTATTTATTCACTTATCTTATGTTTTTTAAGTTACTGGCTCTGCTCTACACTACACACCAGCTTTCTTACATTTGTCTGTTTTAATTCTGTCATCTGCCAGTGTATAATAACTTGGGGTACGGTGTGTGAATTCTGCTTAACAGAATGTGAACACATTCATGAGCAAAACATTGTCAGGCTGGCAGCTTTCTAATTCTTATGGAAATATTCAACTCATTTCAATTTTAATCTGATTCTTGTGTCAAATATTAATGACACAAGTTATTCAGTAACCAGTGAAGACATACAAACAGGTTTTAGAAGTAAACTTTTAAGTTCTGCTTTCCTGACTACATCAAGCAGCATTCTGCTTTTAGTATTACCAGCTATTACAGGCCTTTTAATGGAGTAATACCAGTTTGCCAAACTACGGCAAAATAAAACTCCATCTAACCTTCAGTCATTGACTAAAAAAAATGCAACGTGGTCATTATTAGTGGACCATTAAAATCAATTTATGTAAAATAAATATTGTGACACCATTTGTTCCACTACTTTGATACTTTAGTACCAACTCGTCTCGAACATGTACAAGTTAATTACCAATTCTCAAAAACCATCCCTAAACAAATGTCTTTTGTATGATATGTAATTTTTGCTTTTGTTCTGGGAACCTAAAATCATTAAGCTGCATGGAAGTACTGGAATATCTTTTGTAATGTAAATACATAAACACGTTCTGTTTTTCATCTGTCTCGTGCAATCTTGTATCTGGCACAAGTCCTGTTACATCAAAAGCACAAGGTTTGGACTTGAACTGGTAGGTTATTGTAAGATTTTATATTGTTAAATTTTAGTACTTAAAATACATGATGTAGACTTATTTTTCATATTTTTTTTTTCAAGATTAGTGAAGAAACTAGTTCAAGTGAAGAGATGTCAGGGGAAGAATATATACCGCATTCTAGCAGTTACTCAGACAGTTCAGCTGAAATTACCCCCCTACGTTCAAAACCTTTAAATATGCTCATAGTCGAGGATTGCAGTGAACTTTCGCCAGAAATTCAAAAAATCAGAGACAGCACAGAAATTGTCTTGGTTGAAGGGTCAGTGTCTAAAGGTGCAGATACTACAGAGAAGCAGGTGAAAACTTGCTTGCAACTTGCAATCCAAAAAATTATTGTTTCATCTGTGACAAACCACAGTCAAAATTGGCCCGACACTTGAAGACCCATGAGAAGACGAATGCTGAAGTTGCTCAAATTTTAGCACTCCCAAAAAAACCCTCAAAATATCGTAAAAAGATGCTTGAAACAAATGAGGAATAAGGGTAACTTTAAACACAACACAGATGTTTTAACAAGTAGTAGTGGACTATTAAAACTAAAACGTACATCCAAGAAAAACTATGATGTGAAACAGTATGTGCACTAGTGATGTGCGGATTGATCCTGAAATATTGATTCCTCCGATACCAATCATTCACGTTCTAGAATCCATTCTCACATTGAAATATCGATATTTTAGTAATTTAGAGTAAATTTGTAGTTTATCATTAACAGGAACACAGTGGAAAGAAACTATAACATTGGATTGTCTACATTCAAAGGAACTACTTCCTCTTCCGCCTTTCATAGTCATGTGCGAAATACGGCTGTATAAATGTCTCGCAGCCCCTTGGCGTGCGCACTCACAACAATGGCTGAGCGTAATCGGAGTCATGTGCGGACTTATTTTACCTCCACAAACAGCTGAGACGTGGTTTGCGATACATGTGGCAAAAAAGTGCTCCAAGAGTGAGGTGTTGTGGCCATACGCTCACCGGACCTGGAGTACCTGATGATCAAGTGCCGGCCATTCTGGCTACCGACCGAATTTACAGCAGTGATTATTACGGCTGCTTACATTCCCCCACAAGCCGACACTGACCGAGCACTCATGGAACTGTACAGCGCGATCAGCAGTGAGGAAACCGCACACCCAGAGGCGACGTTTATCACAGCCGGAGAGTTTAACCCTTTAAAGCCAGTCGGAGCGGAGACGCTCCCTTTTGCGTAACTATTTTTAAATCCCGGTAGCTCTGCAACCACATAAGCTAGCGCAATAATTTTTTTTGCATATGAAACCGGAGGAGTTGTACTTACATCTTATGCCATCAGCTTGTCCTGGTCACAGTTTCCTTCCACATATAGCTTTGCAAAAACTGCATAAAAAGCACTTGCAGCAACAAAAACATAATATTCCAGAAACATGCTTTGCCGATCCGATCAGCTGTTTGTAACACTTCCTATGTCCATCAGCACGAACTATCGCATGTCCGCCATGTCCTGCCCGAAACCGGAAGTGACGTCATTTTGCGGAAATGTAGTTTTTTACCATCAGGGCCTCATGAGCCTATACTGGTGTTTTTAAAACTTATGTTTGACATTATGACTTTCTGTGTCGTTTCTGGGATGCTTAGGACTCATATTGCACTGCTGGAAATAGTTTATTTTGATGCACATGCTGTTTGTTTTTTTTTTAAATTTGCCTTATAATATTTATTTTCGTTTTTCCTGCAGTATATAAAAATTGGTGTATTTCAAAAATAAAACTATGAAGACACTCAGAATAAATTTCCTGTGGTGGGAAACTATTTTGTGCAACTTTTTTTATATTTACAGTTTTGAGGGATAAGCCTCTTAAATGTCTCTAACTAGAAATGTATGTTAAATAAACAAAAACGATTTTAATTTTTTTTGTAGTTTATTGCACTTTTTTGCAATTTATGTAATTACTGTGCACTTAATGCAGACATGTTATTAAAATTTGGGCTATAATGGTTGTATTGATGTATATCAACTTGAAATGCTCCCAAAAATGGCTCTACAACATGTAAAAATATAATATAAGCTCTGGCGGACTTGGTTCTATGGTAGGTCTTAAAGGGTTAATAAGGGAAGAAAGTTTCACCAAAACTCCACCAACACATCCATTTCAACACTCATGGAGACCGGCTACTTGACCACTGCTACACCTTGTTACGATTTGGGGTTGGCAGTGTATTGTTTTAGGCGTTTTGTTTTGGCGTGACTGTTATGTGTTTCCTGTTTTACTTTGAAAGTCTGTGTTATCTTAGTGTGTTCAGTTTACGTTTCCCTGTCTCGTCAGTTCTGAGTTGCCCCAGCTGTGTTTCCCTCTTGTTGTCCATTTCCTGATTGCCCCCTCTAGGTATTTAAACCCTGTGTTTCAGTGTGTCATGGTCGCGACCTTCCCCCCGTTGTAAATAGTTTGGTGTTTTGATGTAAATAAATATCATATTTTGCTTAAAAGAAAATAGTTGTCGATACTTTCGTTTGGGATTTTTTTTTTTTTTTTTTGTGGAAGCCCGTATTAGTCTTTTTTATGGGTTCGCCCTCCTTAAGAGCAGTGAGCTTGGGGGCCTTTTTCCCTTATTTTGTATTTTTCCTGTGTTGCACGGCGGTTGCCTAGGCCGGGGTGTAACAACCTCTTTCCGGGATGCGTACAAAACCCTCCCCCGCGCCATCCTGCTCCTGCCCGCCTACAGGCAGAAGCTGAAACAGGAAGCTCTAACCATGAGGGCGGTGCACTGTTGGACGGACCAATCTGAGTCTACGCTGCGGGACTGTTTTGATCACGCGGACTGGGAAATGTTTCACGTGGCTGCTAATGGCATTGATGAGTACACAGACTTACTCTGCGGATTCATCAGGAAATGCGTGGAAGATGTCGTCCCATCCAGAACAGTTAAATCCTTCCCAAATCAACTGGTGGCACGGAGCACCGCTTTTGCCTCCGCGAACACATCGGACTACAAACAAGCACATTTCCAACTCCGGAAGACGATCAAAGCAGCCAAACATGAGTACAGGGACAGGGTGGAGCAACAGTTTGACAATCCTCGGAGTATGTGGCAGGGACTAAACACAATCACAGACTTTAGAGGGAAAACCAGCACACCGCAGACCACGGCCTCTCTGTGTGAGGATCTAAACGTATTCTACACTGGATTCGACACGGCGAACACCATGAGACCGGACAGTGTGCGCACCGCGGATGACTTCAGTGCGCACACTGTGTCTGAGGAGGATGTGTGGAGGTGCTTCAGGAAGGTGAACGTGCGCAAAGCTACTGGTCCGGACGGGATTCCCGGCCGAGTCCTTAAGTCATGCGCGGCTCAGCTGGCTGGAGTGTTTACACACCTCTTCAACCTTTCTCTCTCTCTGTTTGTAGTCCCAGCCTGCTTCAAAATGGCCACCATCGTCCCTGTACCCAAATCCTCCACCATCTCCTCATTAAACGACTGGCGACCTGTAGCCTTGACCCCCATCGTAAGCAAATGCTTCGAGAAGCTTGTCAGGGACTTCATCTGCTCTGCACTACCCAACTCACTGGACCCTCTACAGTTCGCATACCGCCACAACAGGTCCACTGATGGTGCCATAGCCCTGACACTACATACTGCCCTGTCACACCTGCAACTCAACACCTCAAAGACTAAGGAACTGGTTGTGGACTTCGGGAGGTCCAGAGAAGGTCCACTGCCGGTTCAGATAGAGGGGGAGGAGGTGGAGGTGGTCAACAAGTACAAGTACCTCGGGCTGTGGGTGGACAATAAACTGGACTGGTCATGCAACACAGAGCACCTGTATAAAAAAGCCCAAAGCCGACTGTACTTCCTCAGGAGGCTGAGGTCTTTTAACATCTGCAGGAAGCTCCTGAGGATGTTTTACCAGTCAGTGGTTGCTGGAGTACTTTTCTATGCTGTGGTGTGCTGGGGGAGCAGCACAGCAAAGAAGGACTCATGCAGGCTAGAGAAACTGATCAGGAAGGCTAGCTCTGTGGTCGGCATGAAGCTGGACACTCTGGTGACAGTGGCAGAGAAAAGGACACTAAAAAAGCTGCTGGACATTATGAACAATGCTGGGCATCCTCTGCACACGGCCATTAACAACCAGAAGAGTCTGTTCAGTGACAGGTTGCTTCTGCCCAAGACAAGAACTAACAGACTTAAAAACTCCTTTGTCCCACACGCCATCAGACTGTTTAACTCCTCTCTGGAGGGGAGAGGGAGGGGAAACAGGAGGACAAAGGAGGGGGGAACAACTAAGCTGTAGTGCCTCTTCACCTCACTGTACAATACCTTGTGCAATACTTTTTTGTAAATAGTCAATGGTGCAATAGACCTCAATACTTGAAATGTGCAATTCACTTGTATTTCTATTTTTTATTCCCATTTATCCCCTTTGTATATTTTATTTATATTTGTCTCTGTATTTATGTGTGTGTGTGTGTGTGTGTGTGTGTGTGTGTGTGTGTATATATATATATATAATATTCTGTAACTGTAACTTCTGTCGGTGCTGTGCTTTTTGGAAATCGAATTTCCCAGAGGAACCCACCCGAGGGATTAATAAAGTTCTATCTTATCTTATCTTATCTTATATATTGTACATATATTTATTAGTCTCAGGTTTAGCCATTCTCATATTTTGCTTGTTTTACGTTATTTTATTTTTGCACAACTCTTTTGCTTGTGAAGCTCGTACACAAGAATTTCACTCACATGTACTGTACCAGTATACCTGCACATGTGATGTGACAATAAAAGTGATTTGATTTGAATTATTAGGGAGACATTCAAAAGGGCTGTTGGGGGGGGGGGGGTAAATACATTTTACAGGGTTTATTTATCAGATAAAATACGTTAAATGTCACCGTTATTATTGGCCGGCCTGGAAACAGCGGGGGTGTCCAAATTCAGAGGCTGCTTCCACCTGAGGACCCGGCCTTCACGGTCTAAAGAAAGCCGGGTAGTACGTCACGAGCTCCCTTGGTGGAGTGAACTGGAATTGGCTGGAAACTCGCAGAAACTGGAATTCTGCGATATGGTTTTTCAATTTTGTTGTCCAGGTGGAAAATCGGGAGAAATTCGGGAGAATGGTGGCTCCGGGAGATTTTCGGGAGGGGCACTAAAATTCAGGATTCTCCCAGAAAAATCGGGAGGGTTGGCATGTATGGTTGTGGCAATATCACTAACCTTGTCAAACACCTTAGAGTAAATCATATCACAGAATATGACGAGTGTATGTTGAGGCGAACTGAAGAGGAGGAGAGGGACAGGTGCTGCTAGGGTGAGACAGACATCTCTCACGGAGTCCTTTAGTGCTGCTGGCAGGCAAGGTGTTCAAATAGCGCACAGTTTTTTTTATTTCTATATGATGAACCCTACATTATTAAGTGATAAGAACAAGTAATCTGATGTCCTGTAATCATTATGATGCTATGATTTGAGATACAATGAATAAAATAACTTTTTGTACAAAGTATCGGTATCGGATCAGTATCGTCGATACCACCCTGAATATTACTTGGTATCGGATTGGAAAGAAAATCAGTGGCATCGCACATCACTAATGTGCACTGCATGTATTGTCAAGGAATGTACCTTCGGAGAGACCTCGTAAATGTCTCTCAAAACGATGGAGGCTGATGAAAAGGCAGGAAGAAAAAGTCTTGTCCTTGTCCATGATGGTGGACTCAACACTGTGTCAACAAATATCCCAAGGTGTATGGAAGCTTTTAACTGTGATGAAAGATGATGAAGTTTCTGCTGCTGTGCGAAGTGACTTTTACATTCTTCTCAAGGAAGATTCGATATACAACCTTGAGGATGGGATCAGACCTGCAAATTTTCATAAACTTATCCAAGCTGTCAAGGAGGTGGCTGGGTTTGATGAAGACAGGCTCTCCTATACAACTCCAAGTCTTGCTCTAAAGTTGGGTCACTCATTGCACAAGATATTTAATATCATACAGTGTAGGGCTCTGACAGCAGAAGACAATGAGCTGTAGTGATGGGATTTCCGGCTCTTTTTAGAGATCCGGCTCTTTCGGTTCGGCTCACTAAAAAGAGCCGGCTCTTTCGGCTCCGAACCGGCTCTTCAGGTTGTTTTGTTGCTTTAATTAATTTATTATTAACAATAATATAAAATTATGCACAAAAGGAATTACTAACGTAAAAACAAGTGGTTTTATTTATATATGTTTATATATAAATATATGCGGTGGCCCCTAGAGACAAAACACGTATAAACTCCAAAACACATTTCTAGCATGAACTGAACTTCCAAAGCAGAGCTACTAGATCACTTAAATCACACAATTGAAAGCATGTGTGTATTGTTTGTGTATTTATACACAGGCACTCATATATATATTCAAATAATTAAAAAAAAAGTTCATTTACCTGTTATTACCACACACCAAATCCGGTCGTTGGTACTTGCTGGCTTGTGTAGCCACAAGATAACAAAGGCTCAACACTGTGCCCAGCATCCTGGAGCACTTCTGTTGTCTTTTGTACGTGTTTTGAGTTTTTATGTGCTTCTGAGCTTTTATATGCTTCTGAGTTTTTACGTGCTTCGGAGTTTGTACGTGTTTTTACGTGTTTTGGAGTTTTTACGTGTTTTGGAGTTTGTACGTGTTTTTACGTATTTTGGAGTTTGTACATGCTTCAGAGTTCGTACGTGATTTGAAGTTTGTATGTGCTTTGTCTCTAGGGGCCACCGTAAATATACTTTTATTTATTCACTCCACATAAAATGTAATAAATAAATCATATAATACAAAAATCAACTATTCACATTTCAAGTTTTAACTATTTAAATTTTCAGCTTTTTCCTTTCACAAATTTAAAGTGAAAAGAACACAAAACACTGCAAACCACAACACAATTAAATATAAATTATAATATGAAAACTAAAAGAACATGCATATTCTCTGTCATATGGACCTGCATGAATAAACTTTCTCAATCCTTTATCATCTGCAACCGAAAATAGTTGTGGATGATTACTATACCTTTCTAATGTTGTTGTCCCTGCCTCTCTTTCTCTCTCTCTGGCTCTGTTCCTGTGCTACTGAGTGTAACTACCGCCCCTCCCCCCTCTGCCCAGCGTAAAGCACAAGGCTCGCTGCAGAGTAGTGATGGGATTTCCGGCTCTTTTTACAGATCCGGCTCTTTCGGTTCGGCTCACTAAAAAGAGCCGGCTCTTTCGGCTCCGAACCGGCTCTTCAGGTTGTTTTGTTGCTTTAATTAATTTATTATTAACAATAATATAAAATTATGCACAAAAGGAATTACTAACGTAAAAACAAGTGGTTTTATTTATATATGTTTATATATAAATATATGCGGTGGCCCCTAGAGACAAAACACGTACAAACTCCAAAACACATTTCTAGCATGAACTGAACTTCCAAAGCAGAGCTACTAGATCACTTAAATTACACAATTGAAAGCATGTGTGTATTGTTTGTGTATTTATACACAGGCACTCATATATATATTCAAATAATTTAAAAAAAAGTTCATTTACCTGTTATTACCACACACCAAATCCGGTCGTTGGTACTTGCTGGCTTGTGTAGCCACAAGATAACAAAGGCTCAACACTGTGCCCAGCATCCTGGAGCACTTCTGTTGTCTTTTGTACGTGTTTTGAGTTTTTATGTGCTTCTGAGCTTTTATATGCTTCTGAGTTTTTACGTGCTTCGGAGTTTGTACGTGTTTTTACGTGTTTTGGAGTTTTTACGTGTTTTGGAGTTTGTACGTGTTTTTACGTATTTTGGAGTTTGTACATGCTTCAGAGTTCGTACGTGATTTGAAGTTTGTATGTGCTTTGTCTCTAGGGGCCACCGTAAATATACTTTTATTTATTCACTCCACATAAAATGTAATAAATAAATCATATAATACAAAAATCAACTATTCACATTTCAAGTTTTAACTATTTAAATTTTCAGCTTTTTCCTTTCACAAATTTAAAGTGAAAAGAACACAAAACACTGCAAACCACAACACAATTAAATATAAATTATAATATGAAAACTAAAAGAACATGCATATTCTCTGTCATATGGACCTGCATGAATAAACTTTCTCAATCCTTTATCATCTGCAACCGAAAATAGTTGTGGATGATTACTATACCTTTCTAATGTTGTTGTCCCTGCCTCTCTTTCTCTCTCTCTGGCTCTGTTCCTGTGCTACTGAGTGTAACTACCGCCCCTCCCCCCTCTGCCCAGCGTAAAGCACAAGGCTCGCTGCAGAGTAGTGATGGGATTTCCGGCTCTTTTTACAGATCCGGCTCTTTCGGTTCGGCTCACTAAAAAGAGCCGGCTCTTTCGGCTCCGAACCGGCTCTTCAGGTTGTTTTGTTGCTTTAATTAATTTATTATTAACAATAATATAAAATTATGCACAAAAGGAATTACTAACGTAAAAACAAGTGGTTTTATTTATATATGTTTATATATAAATATATGCGGTGGCCCCTAGAGACAAAACACGTACAAACTCCAAAACACATTTCTAGCATGAACTGAACTTCCAAAGCAGAGCTACTAGATCACTTAAATTACACAATTGAAAGCATGTGTGTATTGTTTGTGTATTTATACACAGGCACTCATATATATTCAAATAATTAAAAAAAAAGTTCATTTACCTGTTACTACCACACACCAAATCCGGTCGTTGGTACTTGCTGGCTTGTGTAGCCACAAGATAACAAAGGCTCAACACTGCGCCCAGCATCCTGGAGCACTTCTGTTGTCTTTTGTACGTGTTTTGAGTTTTTATGTGCTTCTGAGTTTTTATATGCTTCTGAGTTTTTACGTGCTTCGGAGTTTGTACGTGTTTTTACGTGTTTTGGAGTTTTTACGTGTTTTGGAGTTTTTACGTGTTTTGGAGTTTGTACATGCTTCAGAGTTCGTACGTGATTTGAAGTTTGTATGTGCTTTGTCTCTAGGGGCCACCGTAAATATACTTTTATTTATTCACTCCACATAAAATGTAATAAATAAATCACATAATACAAAAATCAACTATTCACATTTCAAGTTTTAACTATTTAAATTTTCAGCTTTTTTCTTTTACAAATTTAAAGTGAAACAACACAAAACACTGCAAACCACAACACAATTAAATATAAATTATAATATGAAAACAAAAAGAACATGCATATTCTCTGTCATATGGGCCTGCATGAATAAACTTTCTGAATCCTTTATCATCTGCAACCGAAAATAGTTGTGGATGATTACTATACCTTTCTAATGTTGTTGTCCCTGCCTCTCTTTCTCTCTCTCTGGCTCTGTTCCTGTGCTACTGAGTGTAACTACCGCCCCTCCCCCCCTCTGCCCAGCATAAAGCACAAGGCTCGCTTGCAGAGTGCAGCGGAAAAAAAGTGCGAGAGAGAGGCTGAGAGAAAGGAAAAAAAAACAAAAAAAAAAACGTGACGGCTCGCGATAAGGAGCCGGCTCGCGTCGTTCACGTCAAAGAACCGGCTCTAAGAGCCATTTCGTTCGCGAACGACCCATCACTAGTGCAGAGTGAAACGGAAAAAAAGTGCGAGAGAGAGGCTGAGAGAAAGAAAAAAAAAAAACCCCACGTGACGGCTCGCGATAAGGAGCCGGCTCGCGTCGTTCACGTCAAAGAGTCGGCTCTAAGAGCCATTTCGTTCGCGAACGACCCATCACTAGTGTCAACAAATATCCCAAGGTGTATGGAAGCTTTTAACTGTGATGAAAGATGATGAAGTTTCTGCTGCTGTGCGAAGTGACTTTTACATTCTTCTCAAGGAAGATTCGATATACAACCTTGAGGATGGGATCAGACCTGCAAATTTTCATAAACTTATCCAAGCTGTCAAGGAGGTGGCTGGGTTTGATGAAGACAGGCTCTTCTATACAACTCCAAGTCTTGCTCTAAAGTTGGGTCACTCATTGCACAAGATATTTAACATCATACAGTGTAGGGCTCTGACAGCAGAAGACAATGAGCTGGAAAAGTCAACCCAGACTTTTAAAAAAAACTGTACGCATCAAAATGGTCTGAGCTTATCCTTCGCAGAGCTTTAACAACTCTGAGTGACAAGCACTTTAACAAGCCATCCACACTCCCTTTCACTGAGGATGTGCAGCGTCTTCACCAATAGCTTGAAAAGATGGCAAATTCAGCATCAGAGAAATTGAAAAATAATCCATCACCACAAGCCTATGGGGAACTTTGCAGAATAACTCTGTCAAAAATTATTTTATTCAATCGAAGAAGAGGAGGAGAGGTTTCAAAGATGCAGCTGGAAGCGTTTCTTCAAAGGGACACAGCTGCCCTACATAAGGATGTTGCAGTTGGCCTCTCTAAGTTTGAGCAACAACTGTGTGCACATTTCAATCGTGTTGAAATTAAGGGTAAAAGAGGCCGAAAGGTTGCTGTACTGTTATCACCAGACATGTTTGAAGCCCTAACGCAGCTCATAAGCAGAAGACTAGAGTGTGGAGTCCCGGAAGAAAACCCCTTCCTCTTTGCAAGACCCAACTGTTTGACTCCTTACAGAGGACAGGACTGTCTCAGGATTTATGCAAATGACTGTGGTGCACAAAGTCCTGAACTCCTTAGGTCAACACAGCTACGCAAACATGTTGCAACTTTGTCTGTGTCCAAATTCAGGGGAAGGATGCTTAAAATGCCATATTTGGATGCAATGAGGTCACAGCGACTTGGCGAAAGCTGTCCGAATTCAAAGAGCACTCAAAATGTGGCGACAAATGCGTCCTACCTCTCTGCGAATTTGAAGGTTAGTCGTGTCTGAAACCAGGGAAAGGATACGCCAATGCCACATTTGGAGGCAATGACGTCACAGCGACGTGACGAAGGCTGTCCGAATCCAAAGAGTGCTCAAAATGTGGCGACAAATGCGTCCTACTTTGCCCTGAATTCTAAGGATGGGTCCGATGTATCCTTCATTTCCTACTATATCCCAGGAGTCATTGCGGGCCACCTGCCGCATAAATTCCGAACCAATAGAAGGATTTTGGATCGGAACAATGGCGGGCGAACCAGGCGTGACAGTGGGAGAGGAATCCGCATTCAAATGTAAGTACTTGAAAATCTGGTGTTACAAAAGTGAAAACCCCATAGCGGTTCTGTTGGTAGTCTCTGGGCATATGCCTGTGTTTAGCTTATAATCCATAGAATCCCCGTGATAGATTACACGTGAACTAGTATGGTGGCCCCAGCAGTTTGTCATGCATTGCCACTCACATACAGCTACGTTATATCTTGCTAATTAATCGGTCTGTGATACGTTGCAGGGAACAAAGAGCAAACAACTCTCCTCATCAGATTGCGACCACCTCTTCACTGGGGTGAAGAATACTGCCACTGTTGCATGGAGGTACAAGAACAAATCAATTCACACCCATATATGAGTGTAGTTTCATGAACCCTCATGCTGCACAGAACCTGTGATGTCCATTCGGTATCACTCTGGCGTGCTGATGTGCAAACATTCGGATGTGGGGATCAACATAGTTGCAAAGGTTTCTGTCTGCTCTTATTTTTCAGGTGTGATCAGGACTATACTGGAGAAGATGGGCTTGCAGGGGACAGTCACCCCCTTGCAGGCAGGGAAAAAGTGGGATAACCTCAAGACAAAATACAAAGTATGTTCTTCTCAAGCAGATAAGTCACGAGGACACAAGTTAGTAAATGTACACCTGCTAAGAAGTGTTGTGGTGTTATCATGTGTTAACTGTCGTGTTTTTATTTCCCCTGCCTTTAGGACTGCAAGTATCCAGGGTCAGGCGAGGGTGTAAGTGGGAAGCCCACTGCTGCCACTTGGCCCTGGTATGCGCTCATGGACGAAGTAATAGGATAGAGGCCGTCCATCAGGCCCCCTTTCCTACTGTCCACTCTCCCTGAGGACACTCCAGGGCCAAGTTCAGCAGTGGGTGACCAGAACGTAGCAGAATCTGACACTGATGAGGGAGACAGTCAGCCACGGACAACAGCAAGGAAGAGGAAATGGGATCGGGATGACGAGCTGCTCAACCTCATCAGGGAGGACATGCAGCAACAAAGGGAGGCAGAGGAGAGAAGGGCGCAGGAGAGCAAGGAGCGAAGGGACAGACTTTTTTCAATCCTGGAACGTCTGATCCCAAAATGACTGCTGCGCCCCTCTAATTTTCTTTGACAGTTCTGTGACATTTGTGTGTTGAGATGATTTTCCAGGCACCAGACACCTTCTATTTCCTGCATTGCAGACACTTTCCTTTAAATCATTTGGTGACATTGTGCCCTTTGTGTTGGACGTTACAAGTCTTATTTTCGCAATAAATGGAATCAAACAGTAATAGTCACTGAATCCATTTAATCAACAGGTATTGACATGATGCCAAGTCATAATTACAAATAAAGAGAGTACATATCAGCAACAACAAAAACAACAACAACAAAAACAAATGTGCAATGCATAAGCAGCATTTGAAGACTACAATGTTTGCAGCTATGTACATGTGTCCACACGAGATTAACCTGAGTATCCTGTTCCCGGACCATTTCTGTCACAACTCCAATACATGCCAGGAAGTCCCTGGCAGTGTTGCTGGATCTGCTGAAGATAGATCAGACATGGATGGGGTGCTGCAACTGTGTCCTGCGGTTTGTCTCATCTAGTCGGCAAGTGGAGAATCACATAGGGTGGTCTGCAAAGAGAGCTTAAGGATGCATCCTCCCACTGTCCACTGCAACGTCCATCCACAGGTTTGCAGGGCTGGCTCTATCGACGGCTGCTGCACCACTAAGATGTCAGAGATATGCAAGCAGGAGTGCCATGAAGTGTACTTCATAAACACTGAAAGGTGGTGGATTGGCCAGATGCTGGGAGGTGTGTAAAAATAACTCAATTGCTTGCTAATGTTACTGAATCCAGAGATTCAGTAACATTAGCAAGTGGTGGAGGCCAGCAGATGTAACACGCTGGCAGGTGGATGACGGAAAGGCAGGAGGAGCAGAGACCCGAGGCGGTGAACTGAACTTCAGGTAAGAAGTTATGACCTGCAGTCTATCTGGGTCAGATATAAACCAAGTTTAGGTGGAGTTTATTTTCGTTATGCTGACTTTTTACAGTCAGTTACAATAACTTGTACTGTGTACTAGCTAGCATGACGGAGTTTCTTTTTTTTTTCTCTCTCTTTTTTTCTTCATTTCATTCTAATTCCATTCTTTTTATTGAAATTCCGTTGTTTTCATTCAAATGATTTTGTTTTCATTCTAATTCTACTCTTTTTATTCAAATTCTGTTGTTTTCGTTCAAATTCAGTTGTTTTCATTCAAATTCCGTTGTTTTGATTCAAATTCCGTTGTTTTCATTCTAATTCCATTGTTTTGATTCAAATTCTGTTCAGTTCATTCTAATTCCATTGTTTTCATTCAAACTCTGTTCTGTACATTCTAATTATGTTGTTTTCATTCTAATTCTGTTGTTTGTTTTAAACTTCCATTGTTTTCATTCAAATTCTGTTGCTTTCGTTCAACTTCCATTGTTTTCATTCATATTCTGTTCTGTTCATTCTAATTCCGTTGTTTTCATTCAAATTATTTTCATTTCATTCTTTTTTTCTTTCTTTTTTTTTTTTTGCCTGTCCTGTTTGGCTCTTTTGCCATCAGAATTGTTGTCTAAAGGCAAAGAAAAATGCCCAACGGATTTACTTTACCAAATTGACCATCCCAGCCTTGCCGTAATGGTCCATTTGATTTACCTTTTATTGTTTGTTTTATTTTCACTTACTGAATACAGGACAGACCTGACTCGGGGAAAGAAGGGGAGAAAGAAAGAGGGAAAGAGAAACAGCTGAGAAGAGGGACGGGGGAGAAGGGCAAAAGACAAAAACCAACAGAACGGGCAGAGAAAAACAAAAAAGAAAAAAAAATGCATATATCGATCACCTGGATCACCTGTTGAGAAAGAAAAAAGAAAACAAGCAGAAGAGAACAAGAGTAATAGAATAAACAACATCACAATGATATATGGGAATATGACAGTAAATACTAAATATTAAACATTATTGTGCAGCACATAAGATCAACAGCACACAGTGTGCTTTGAGGTAGGAGCCAAAAAGGGTGTAGTTTGTGGGTGTGATCACCCGTGTGTACACCTGTGAGCATGGACGTGCTTGTTTTTTTAAAAGGTTCCTTCATGTAATGATCTGCTAGAGGGTGGGGGGGGGGGGGGGCACAGCCCCGTCCTCCAGGGCATGAAGCAGGTATGGAGGAGATCAAAACTCCAGACATCCAGAGGCCCCCAGAACACAAGAGACCAAGGAAGACTAACAGAGGGGCAGCCGCGCCACTGTTCCAGAAAGAGCTGAGGAGAGTCCCAGATGAGGGCTCACCCAGCAGCCGCGGAGCAGAAGCCAGGGGGAGTTGCAGTGACGTGCCCATGGGCTCCGCCGGCAGCCAGCTGTGCCTGAGTGACCGAGCCCCAGGCCGAGAGGCCGGGGGCACCCCACCTCCGAATGACGGAGCATGACGGAGTTTCTATATTGCTGGGCGGGTGCTATGATATTATTGATGTTGAACTTGTTTTATCTTATTTTATTTGTAAGGTTAGTTATTAGAGTTTCCAACCATCCGGTAAAAAAGGGACTCATCTCGTATTCAGAGAAAATATTGCGCATTTTGTATTGAGGTGAAAAGGAACGCAGTTTGTCCCGGACTTCAGCTACAATGAAAAAGACAAAGTTGGAGTTATTCTGTCTTTGCTGCACAGCTGCCTCTTCTTCTCTCATTCTCTCCCCCTCCCTCCTGTTTCTACTTCAATCATGAAACTGAGCAATGATCAGCTGATCGGCTTTTCTCTCTTGTTTGTTTATCAGCGGAGAAAACTCAGAGTGAAAAACGATACTCAGGGTTGAGTAACCCCGAACTGTCCAACTCGGAATATTCGGTTTCAGAAAGGCTGATAACAATTAGTTCAATCAACGCGGAGTTGCTTTAACCCCAAATTAAGTGCGCGCACGAGGATACATAAAGGATACATGGAGACGGAGGGAAAAAAGGCGCGGTCAATGTATTTTACAGCGCTTGAGGCCGAAATTCTGATGGCAGCATATGCCGATAACATGCAAATTTTGCGGAAAAAAAGTAACACAGCCTCAGCTGCAAAAGAAAGGGAGCATGCATGGCAAAATATAGCCGACAGAGTCAATGCGTGAGTGTTAATTTAAACATTGATCTAGGGATTTCCACCCATTTAACACGTTATTTTATTATGTTTTGTATTTTATACATTTTATTTTGTGATGTGATGTGAGCGCAGGTGCAACCCAACAGGCCCCAAACGTTCCTGGCAGCAAGTAAAAATGAAATATAAAAATATAGTCCAAACAGGTAAGGTGTAATTGTATTATGAGCCATAGTGCTTGGTCTGTTTGTCCGATGTAAATCAATTGCAGTTAGAGGCTACATTAATTCCCCCTCTGTAAGCACTTATTGAAATTATCTGAGCACATTACAAGTACATATTTGCTTACTCTGTATGCTCAAATGTGACCCGTTATAGCCAACAGAAAAAAAAGCGGAGGCCCGAAAAACAGGTGGGGGTCCTCCACCACCACCACCACTCACAGAGGCTGAGCAGTTGGCTTCCACATTTGTGATAATGTTTTTGTATGCTTCATGATGTGTATAAATAAAGCCAGACTGCACCAAGGAGGTGTGTGAGTCTCTCCCTGAGTCTCTCACCTGTGCACGTTTAAAACTGCTCTAAGTGTCTGAGTGATATTTCATTGCATCTGAGTACTTGTTAAAATAGAATATCTTTAACACATAGTCTCCTTCATTTACTGAAGGAGCAATGATTGGAATGTGAGTGCCATCTATACAGACAATCACGCCTGGGAACCGTGAACATAAATGTAAAATTTAAGTAGTAGTTCAAATATCACCACATCATGAATTAAGTTTCGTTCATCCTGATACTTGCAATTTTGTGGCATCCCTCTTTGATGAATCTTGTGGGTCTATGACCGGGGAACACCACAAACGAGTACAGGAGACGTTTCAGTGCAACTGTAACATTCCTGACTGCCCGACAGATGGAAACAGCCTTGGAAACGTGCTCAGCGTCACCAATATTATACAGAAAGCTCCCGTTTGCAAAAAACCGAAGTGCAATACAAATAATATGTACAGAACTGAGAGAATGTCACATGAGCAGTATTAGGCCTGAGGAGGTTATTCAAATAAATTATAGATTGTGCTGAAAAACGGTAACGTTCACACAGGAAATCATCAGGAAATGATAAAATGTCCGAACGCGCTCTAATCACTCTCTCCCGGCGGAGAGCTCTGCAGAGAATTTGGGCTTCAACATCTACTGGCTCTTCAAGGAAGGGGCAGGCCATGTCTGACACTTCCTACAGTCAGGTTTCCGACAAAGAGGCGGAGAAGGTCAGGGTTAGTTGAAGTAAACCTGCTAGGGGGCAGGTTAGCTTCACGGAGTGTGTCGTCATAGTAACTCACTCAGAATTAATCTAAACTCGCTTTGTGAAACCGAAAACCCAGAGTTTTCGTTAACTCAGGGTATACTTACTCAGAGTTTGCACTAAACCGGCTTCCTGAAATAGGGCCCAGGAGATGTCCTTACTGAATCATCAGAGCTGAACAGGTGATGGAGAAACAGGTTTACCTTTTAGGTGACATGAATGAGTTGAAGGGAAGTTATAAACTGTTTCTGAGAGAGAAATAACACCAGGATCCTTTTCTAAGTAGCTGACAGCTGGTAACTGTGCAGGGGCAGATCTAGCAAAGTTTTGCCAGGGGGGCAGGTAGGGCATTAACAGGGAGAGGGGAACACAAAGATATACTTTTCTTTCTTATTCTCATGTCTCGCTTTTAACAAATAGTTATCTGAATCTTACAGCAAACGTTTTCATCTGATGTAAAATGTATAGAAATCCATTACTGTACATAGTAATTTTTTTTAGGGTCCCATCATATTTTCTTCAGAAGTAGCTAAGTACTGTATATGATGCCAGTATTTTCCCACATTTTCTAGATACTGTACCAGTACTGTGTGTAAAATGCCATCAAAAAGTCAATTAAGTTGTATTCTTTCTCACCTGTCTTTCTGTCTCCTTTCACTTTTTAAAGGTTGCCATGTTAGAAAAAATATTTTGCCCTGCCATACTGTTTATTGATGTGGCAAATGAATGGTTTATGAAAATATATCTAAATCTGTTATCAGTAATGATCACGTCTCACCTCTAGTCTTCTCTGTCTTAATTTCAGGTTTTCACCCTGTGTTGTAGATAGTTCAGGAGGTTAACTCGACCAAGCAGTCTACTTTCGGGTACTGTTTAGTACTGTTTAGGATGGTGTAGGTTTAAGTTTATTAGATTGATACATATATACCAACAAGACAGTGTACATCACTGTGACAACAGCGTTTGTTTTCATTCAAAGGCTTTATGGTTTTTCCTATAGTACCTGGTGGGCTGGTCTCTAGTCTAAATGCCCGGGCCGATTTTTGGCCCAGTCCAGCCCTGAATACATCTAACTTAGAACATGAATTTATTTTAGGTCTTTGTAGTTATTGGCCTACTTGGTGAAAACCCTGCACAATACTTTATTATTATTATTATTTAATTTGAAGATTTATCTGACCTATTCACCATGGTCATGAAGTCCTGTTAACTTGTGGAAAAACAAACTGAGCATTTAAACCGAACTGATTTTCTAATATATATTGGAAGAAAATTGGAGAGGGATAAATATGCCCCAGCACTGATAAGTGAAATTTCAATAGCAAGTTGTTGTTAATGAAAAGGAGAGAGAGAGAGAGCGAGAAAGGATAAAAAGCCGTTCAGGGTGCTGGATAGTTTCTGACCTCCAGGCATTTTTATGACAAGCCTGATAAAGATATTAATTGCTCTGACAATGTATGTGCAACATTTTCTTTAGATTGGTTCATTTGGTCTTTATCTCACCGTTCTTGACTTGCCCACCCTAACGTAACGTAATATAATGATTGGACACTGGGAAAATAACCTGTTAGAAAACAGCGGAATCTTGCAGGATGTTAAACTTAAAGCAGACTTGCATGTAAAACATTGATTTTAGCCACATCACAAAAAACTCAAAGCCTGTTATTGCATTACATTCTGTTAGGTTCAGAAATTAAATCTAAAAAAAAAAACTGTTAGTGTGACACTCTGTTGTTTATGTAAGAAGTCTCTTTGTGTGTCTGTTTCCTTTGTTTCCCTCTTTTATGGTTTTTCTGCTCCACCCTCATTAGTGTGACAACTACAGGTGACACTAATGAGGGTCGAGCTGTTGAAGGTGTTAAAGGTTGTTAACGATTGTTTTCACCTTTCACGGTTGTTTTCATGTGTCCAATCACTGGTGCATATGGTCTCCACCTTATCATTTATCACTCTGTTCTCCTTGTGCATGTTTACCCATGTTTTTATTTTTATCAACTCTTTGCATTTTGTATATTTTTTCAAGTTACTTTCGTCACTAAATACTTTATTTGCATTGCTTAGGAATTCTTACAATACACAAGAATGAAAGTTTTTAGGAGTCTTTAGAAAAACTAATTGGAAAGGAAATCGAAGAGTTGCATTTTCTGGTATTTATGTGTCCATTGCAGAGAGTAAGTCCACATAATGACCAGCTTTTCTCTCCTGGCTTGTCTCACAGCTGATTCACATTCTAAAAATCAGCAGTGTCTACTCTCATGTTGATGTACAGTAACACAGTGATATGAGGACAGCTTACCTCACTGTTACGCTTCTTGGCCAGCTTCACTTCTTCAGCTTAAAATAGATCCGACGGAGCTCAGCTGCACTCAAACAAAATGAATAAAAATGACCAAACTAGAGTTAAAGTGTTGATTTTTGATTATGCTGATGCAAACTGCTCATCACTTCTTTGATAAAACAACAAAAAAACAAAGTTTTTACAAACATTACATATTCACTTTTAAAAAGTTGATATGACTTATCATCAATGATTGATTCAACATTATGCACGAGTTTATTCTTTGTGTTTCAAAGTCTTTGGGCATCTTCATGTGACAAATCTATTTTGGTGCATTGAGCCAGTAGAGATTTGAATTAAGCTAAATTTATGCTGTAAGATTTTTTCATATAGAATATATTTTTTGTTGCCCCCAAAAACATTTTAACAAACTGACTGTGATTAAGATTTTAATAATAAAAGATAATATTACAATTATTTTAACCATTTTGTTTCATTTAAACTAAAATTTGTTTTCAGGTATTTTTTCAGGTAACTGATTAATTTTCTAGTAGACCGATCATTCACGCTTAAGAGGATAGAATTGCCCATAAATACTGATTCTGAGCCACAAGTGATTTTTATTAAATAACACTTAAATACATTTGATTTTTTTCTGACTCTGGTGCTGCTTCTTTAATAGTTTCCTTTAAGTGGCACCTATGTTTTCCCATAGTTTTTCCCACTCTCACATGCACTTCTGTCCTTTAATGTGTAGAACAGTGTGTAGCTTTTTTGCATGTCTGAAAACGGCTGACTGGTTTAGACCAGGCATGAACTTTAACCCCTCTTTTGAGGTCTTTAGCTACAGAGAGCTGTTGAGACTCGTTGACCCAGCCAGCCCTGAGACGAATACATGTAGATTGCAAACAGCAGATAAAGGTTATGCAGGTTTTGTTTAATTCACAGTTGTACGACGCCCTCTCGTCCCTGCTTTCTCTGTTTCTTTGTTATGCTAGTGCATCATTAAAAAGATGTTTGCAGTGGTTTTGGTGGGAGAAAGTGGTCGATACTTCTGTTAAAACCATCTCACATTCTCCCGTCATTTACTTTTTTCTAACTGGCTCTGCGGGGGAGAATCAGTTTTCAGTTAGATGTGTGTTATAATGTTAAACTGTTATTTTGTTATTATCTTATTTGTAATACTTTTGTATGGTTTCATGGGGGAAATTAATTAGAGAGCATTAAGCTTGTTATCGTATTTCTATTTAGAACTTTTATTCACTGTTGAATGAAAATCCTCCAGACCTGTACAAAATGATCACAGAGTCCCCTCAGCTGAAATTTACTGACATACTCTACATAAAATATTTGGCACAAATTTTATGCATGTATTAACTGTGATAGGAAACGTGAAGATCTTTATTGCCATTCTTCAGTCTGTAGAAACGATCCTCTAGCTCTGTAGTAGGTTATTTGTTTATGCACTTTAACTGTATCAAAAACAGTCAAATCAAAGTAAGAACTGATCTAATCTTTAGATGATGATGATAAATTTCTTCCAAATCCATTTGTAGCAGCTAGAGCGGGGATGTTCAACTAGATTCCCCGAGAGCTACTGTCCTGCAGCTTTTAGACGCATCCCTACTCCAACACAGCTGAATCAGATGTGCTTCAGCGTGCCATCAAGTTTGGCAAAGGCTTGATAACAAGCTAGCATTTGATTCAGGTGTGTAGCTCTCGAGGACTGGAGTTGAACACCCCCGCTCTAGCTGCTCCAAAAGGATTTGGAAGAAATTAATCATCATCTAAAGATTAGATCAGTTCTTACTTTAATTGGACTGTTTTTGTAAGTGATCATGGATAAAGTTAAAGTGCATAAAAAAAATAACCTACTACAGAGTAGTCACATGTGGCTCCATGCAGATTTTGGGCTGCTGAAAATAACATGCTAAAAACAGATTTTTGCTGGCCTCTGAGTTAGCTGATATACAGTGATGGACTGCAGATAAGATCTGTGTAACTCTGATGTGATTACAAAACCTTTGGTGCTGTAGAACATTCAGTTATTACAAGCTTGAAATAAACTCTTTTAAATGAAACATTGAAAATATTCTTTACTTTGATTTACATTTAGCTAAGAAAAAGGGACAAAAATGGGTGGCGCAGTGTGACTGGTGTTGTTTTCTAAGTGTGCTAGTTTAGACGTTTTACACAGGAATTCTGCATGAACACATGCAACAGCAATATGTCATGGTGAGCTTTCAGATGCATATGAGAAAGAGAAGGGACATGAAATTAGTGGGTGTAAGTGATGTGATCAAGCAGTCTGGGACACAACAATGGAGTGATGAGCTTCAGCCTCAAGTAAATGGTAAATGGCCTGCATTTGTATAGCGCTTTTCTAGTCCTTAAGGACCCCAAAGCGCTTTACACTACATTCAGTCATTCACCCATTCACACACACATTCACACACTGGCGATAGCAAGCTACATTGTAGCCACAGCTGTCCTGACGCGCACTGACAGAGGCGAGGCTGCTGGACACAGGCGCCACCGGGCCCTCTGACCACCACCAGTGGTCTGTATCAAAAACATGGGGTTAGTATCTTGCCCAAGGATATTTGGCATGCAGCCAGGAGGCAGCCTGGGATCGAACAACCGACCTTCTGATTAGTGGCTGACCTGCTCTGCCACCTGAGCTCAAGCACCTTTGATTGACCTATCGAGAGTTTTTGAGGTGTAAAAGGAGTCGTTGACACACCCCACTTGACTGATGTCAACAGCAGACAAATAGGAGGATATACAGGGATTATTTTATTGACAAAGTCATATGTTAATTAAGTACCAGCAAGCTTTTTAAGGGTCACAGACCAGGGATGGTCACTCTGCTTTGGCCCAGTGTGTGTGCAGGCTGGAAGAGCTTCTTCATCACTTTTCAGAAACTCCTGCAAGGTAAGGATTATTCTCTGCCACAAACTATAATTTGCTGTGTAGTTCAAGTTTACCTGTTGTAGCATCTCTGCTGGTTAGATGTACTGCAATGCTGTTTTCGTCAAGTTAAGCATTTAAAGTATGGATAGTAGTGATGGGTCGTTCGCGAACGAAATGGCTCTTAGAGCCGGCTCTTTGACGTGAACGACGCGAGCCGGCTCCTTATCGCGAGCCGGCTCCTTATCGCGAGCCGTCACGTGGTTTTTTTTGTTTTTTTTTCTCTCAGCCTCTCTCTCTCGCACTTTTTTTCCGCTTCACTCTGCACGCGAGCCTTGTGCTTTACGCTGGGCAGAGGGGGGAGGGGCGGTAGTTACACTCAGTAGCACAGGAACAGAGCCAGAGAGAGAGAAAGAGAGGCAGGGACAACAACATTAGAAAGGTATAGTAATCATCCACAACTATTTTCGGTTGCAGATGATAAAGGATTGAGAAAGTTTATTCATGCAGGTCCATATGACAGAGAATATGCATGTTCTTTTAGTTTTCATATTATAATTTATATTTAATTGTGTTGTGGTTTGCAGTGTTTTGTGTTCTTTTCACTTTAAATTTGTGAAAGGAAAAAGCTGAAAATTTAAATAGTTAAAACTTGAAATGTGAATAGTTGATTTTTGTATTATATGATTTATTTATTACATTTTATGTGGAGTGAATAAATAAAAGTATATTTACGGTGGCCCCTAGAGACAAAGCACATACAAACTTCAAATCACGTACGAACTCTGAAGCATGTACAAACTCCAAAATACGTAAAAACACGTACAAACTCCAAAACACGTAAAAACTCCAAAACACGTAAAAACACGTACAAACTCCGAAGCACGTAAAAACTCAGAAGCATATAAAAGCTCAGAAGCACATAAAAACTCAAAACACGTACAAAAGACAACAGAAGTGCTCCAGGATGCTGGGCACAGTGTTGAGCCTTTGTTATCTTGTGGCTACACAAGCCAGCAAGTACCAACGACCGGATTTGGTGTGTGGTAATAACAGGTAAATGAACTTTTTTTTAAATTATTTGAATATATATATGAGTGCCTGTGTATAAATACACAAACAATACACACATGCTTTCAATTGTGTGATTTAAGTGATCTAGTAGCTCTGCTTTGGAAGTTCAGTTCATGCTAGAAATGTGTTTTGGAGTTTATACGTGTTTTGTCTCTAGGGGCCACCGCATATATTTATATATAAACATATATAAATAAAACCACTTGTTTTTACGTTAGTAATTCCTTTTGTGCATAATTTTATATTATTGTTAATAATAAATTAATTAAAGCAACAAAACAACCTGAAGAGCCGGTTCGGAGCCGAAAGAGCCGGCTCTTTTTAGTGAGCCGAACCGAAAGAGCCGGATCTCTAAAAAGAGCCGGAAATCCCATCACTAATGGATAGATCTTTATTAACCTGTTTTAAGTAATTTTGGGAGTGAAAGTGGTTTTTCTGTTAAAACACATCTCAGATTATCCTTCATTTGTTTCTTTTTGGCTGGCTGTAGGGAATTAACGTGTGCATGAAATGCTTTGTGAAAATAATCTAGGATTGTAATAATAATATGACTTTTTATATCCACGTTTCATGAAGCCAGACTGAGTCAGAGATTAATTTATTTGTTTGGAGATGAATACAAGGAGGCCTTGTTTTCAGTGACTCACAGGCACAAGCAAATTTCACCTCAACAAGCTTCTTTAAATTCACATGGCAACCCACAAGGACGTTGGGATAGTTATTTCATATTACAGTCTTGATGGAGGTGTGAGGCTTGCCTGAATAGTTTGGGGCAAAAATAAACACCTTTTACATAAAAAAAGAGCTTAAGTGAGGTCTTGGTCATTTTTTGTTTAGCCTGAGTTGTAAACTGTTGTTGTTCCCTTTCCAGGTGCTCCTACATTTCAGCGAATCAGTGTGATTACTCAGGGACAAAGGACTATTAATTGTAGGTCTGCGGCCTCTGCATTGGTTGAATTTGTGTAAGGAATTGAGGTGCAATGGCTCAAACAGTCAACATGAAGGTCCAGGAGCTACCATATCTGCCACCTGAAGTTTGGGTTTTGGTGTTCGGCTACTTGAACACTGAGGAAAAGCACACAGCCCGCCTCTGCTGCAGACACTTCAGAGATCTCATCGACCACCCGTCCCTGTGGAAGGATTATACAGCAGGACTCTCCAACTTTCCCCGCTACACATCTGGATTCTGGGACACCGTGCAGTGCCGTGGGGTCAGCCGTGCCACAGTGCGACATTTACGACCCAAAGATTGGAAAATCCTCAGCAAGTCCCTCCCATCGCTCAACACCATTGTCTGTGTGAGGGAACGGCGATATTACAAGATGAAATACTTAGACAACCTGTGTGAATTCCCCAACCTGACGAGTCTTGGGGTACGAAACGCCACCTGGGTTGGGCCGTTCGTGGTGCAGTGTCAGAGTCAGCAACTAGTCGAGCGGTTGACTCACCTCAGCGTCTGCAACATTCAGATGTCCTGCGACGACACTGTGGCGTTCATCAATAGCGTGTCACACTTGGTCAACCTGGAGTACTTGCTGTTCCACCAGCAGGAAAGTGAAGGGCTTGAGAGGATGAGGCCAGTGCCCTCCTGCATCTTCCACAACCTGCTGCTAAGCCTGAAGAAACTCAAACACTTATCCTGGGGAATGAAAGGGGAGCCACCAGTGCCACTGCCCAACAACTACTTCTACCCATTGGACCCAGAAAACCCAGGTAAGCCAGTCTCCTGATTATATTTTACACTTGCAAGCATCAGAACCAATACAGTCACTTTTTACACCTTTGACAAGAGCTTTTCATCAAGAAAATACAATATTTTCTTGACATTATGCCTTAATATTGGAACAAAACCCATCATATTGAAGTCAGTTGAGCTGCACACATGCTGCATTATTATATATATTTCACCTCTGTAATATTCTTGATGTTTATAATTGAGCGATTTGTATATATTAGTGCTATTTCTTGTAATATATTGTATTATTTAATTGGTTTAGTCTATTACTGTTACTATCTTGGACCAACTGTCTAAGCCACATAATTTCCTTAGGAATTATTATTCTGATTACATTCATAAATACATATTATTCTGATTAGTATTGTGAGCACACAGCCTGTTGTGCAGTATTGTGTGACTATGCTAAACTTAACTGACAGAGACTAAATGTTTAACTAACCACCTCTTTTATCCTGTAGGAGAGTACGGCGGCCCAGAACTGATCTCTTTGGAGTTAGTCAATTACACAGAAATCATCCTGTCGGAGGATGCGCTGAGGGGTCTGACTTCACTCAAGTCGCTTGCTGTCCACTACAGGTACCCCTGGGATGGTCTCCAGTGCAACCTCTATTCCTGGCTCAGTCATCTGCAACAGCTGGAATCACTCTCAATCATTGGTGAGTCAAAACATGCATTTAATCTTTGTATTGTGTGTGTAAGTGTGTGTAGTAAGCAAAAATCTGTTGTCTTGCATGCATCCTTTTGTTTGTTTGTTTGTTTTTTTAAGTGAAGCTGTGTGAAGCTCCAGGCCAAAACTGTTTTCTGTAACTTCTGTCCTGTCGTTTCTTTCCTTATAGGAGGGAATTTTCTTGCCTCTTATACGGAAGACCTTCCATCCCAGGTGACCAGTCTGACACTGCGAACATCCATATGCGCATGCCAGATGAGCTCCATTGCATCTCAACTCCAGCGACTTGAGCATCTGGACATAGATAAGAACCGCTTTGCTGACAGTCTCTGCAAACGGCTTCCTACACTGTTTCCTCAACTCAAGACTCTTAGGATACGGTATGCCCAGCAGATTTTTATTTATATTACTATTACAAAGTAAAAGTTCCATTTGATGGTTTATGTGTGACCTGCAGCATCAAATCATCTCACTTGAAAAAAGTGTCGTCATTTACATTTTGCTGCAAATGAAGCTTTTCTCTGTCTTGATTTCTTAAGTACAACTGAAACACTACAGAAAATCGTCTCAACAATTTCCCATTATGGGTCTATCGTTGCCAACACGCAACTAGAGCTGACGTTTTTTCCTGTCTTGTCTTCTGTAGCTTCCACCGTGAGGAACCAACAAGAGACCTGCTGTTCCTCAACAAGCTGCGACACCTGGAGCGACTGGAGCTGATCAAGAGACAGACATACATTCTTATAAGTGACGAAAACAAAACTTGGCCCAGTCCATCTGTGGAGGGACTGATCAAGGAGCTGCAGGAGATCTCCAGGAACAGGTTCAGCATCATGACCACAATGCCCGAAAGGGACGTTTTGCAAGAATGCGACTGCATTTGGGAAAGAGTGGAAACACGATTCTAACCCTGAGCAGTGCAAAGTGAACTATACAAACAAAAATTATATTATTATACAGTTTTCCTCCAGTGCCTCATGTGACTTTCATGTAGATGCAGCAGGTCCTCAGTTCTGTAACTGTCAGTAACCCAAGGACTCACAATGCATGCAACACCACCTTTAAAATAAATGAAGGTCAGAGCAAGAAGTTTTGTTGCTGCAGAGAACTTTACACATAGTTAAAATGATGTGATGAAATAATCTACTGTTTTGTTTTGTTTTTTAAAGGTTTGGTTCAACAATATTACGATGAGAAATTCTCTGGTTCTTTATGATTGTTTGAGTGTTTATGTTTGGTTTTTTTCGATCAAATAAACTAGTTTTCATAAAGAACTGTATTATTGTTTTTCTGTGAATTTAGTTTATTATTTCATTTAACAGCTTTCAAATCAAATACAGACCTTCAACTGATTGTATAGAAAGCCTCCCTTCTAAGAAGGATATTATCAGTGTCACGCTCATGTCTAGCTGTGGAAATTCAGTTCAGTTCAAAAAAATTTTTTTTCAGCAAAAAAAAGACAGTAATACAGAGAAACCCAATCACAACAACCCTGTCATGTTCCAGGTGAGTGCTGTTTTTTTCCATTGTACCAGTGTTTCCACCTTGGGAAGAAGGCGTGTTGTCTACTCGGATTGGCAACACCTGTGTGTAATCAATGTCTACAGGGATTTAAGACCAGAGCTCACTTGAACACTTCAGAAGGTGGAAAGAGGCAGTGGCGGGCAACAGCGGAAGGTTGATACAAACCAAGGAAATTACAGACCTATAGCTTTAACATCGAGTATCTGTAAAATGATGGAGCAAATGATAAATCAAAGTGGGTTCAGAAGAGGGAGAAATTCAAGGGATCCGGTGTTGTGTTTGGAACACAAAGTCAGGAAAGCACAAATAAAGAGGGTCGTGGCAGTTTTTTTTTTTTTTTTTTTTTTTTTTGATATAGAAAAAGCCTATGACATGATGTGGAGAGAAGGCCTACTAATTAAAATCAGTTAATTGAGTGTGATGGGGTCAGGCAGAGATAAAGAGTATGTTCTCCCTGTCACAGTTTGATTTAGTTCTCTTTCGTTAAAGTTTTTATTGCACGGTCCTAGGGGCCGCTGGATCATCCAGATTTCTTCTTTGAGACTCCTGTTCAACTTCTCTGCTCCTCTTCTCCTTCCCTCGATGGTCCTCTTTGGAATATACTGTAGTCGATCCCTTATGACTGACTGGTTCTTGTATTAAATGATTGTGAAAATATTCAGCTTCTGAGCTAACGGGAAGAGTGGTAGATATAATAAAATATAAATTCTAATAAATTAACTAAAAACACTATATTAAAACAAGAAAGGCAGACAGATTCCTGCATTAAATTGTGGAGGGGATTTAGCCTCCACAAGACACTGAGTGCTTTTGTGCTTTTGTTTAGTAATCAACATAACCACACAATTCTTTGTTAGTTTTTATAAAACACAATTTGTTTACAATCTCTAAAGTGTACATGCAATATCAGTGCCAGAGGAAACTGTCTAGTCCATCTGATATCAATATTTCTTATTTTTATTAGAGAGAGGGAGAGAGAGACTCTGTACCCACTTCTGGTGGTGAAAAAAATTGTTTTCCTTGGTCTCTGGACTTAGGTTCAGAGAGCGGTGGCACCTTTGCCTTAATAAGAAAATCACCCAGGTTCCTGTTCCTCCTAAAGGCTGCGATTATTCTGTGGTCAGTCAAGATTTGGTTTCTTTGAAGAAGATTTTGAAAATGGGTCCTAATCGTTCCAACCAATTTGCACGACGCAGGGGAATATGTCACCCATACTGGGAGCATGGGGGGGGACACATCAATTGGTTTGGTTTGGTTATTAGAAATGATTTAAGGCACTTTCTTAAGAAAGAGCGACTATACCCTCTAGTGGCGAGTGCCGCAAATAGGATTCTGGTGGCCTGTTTAAAATCACATTGCTGCGTGCAGATTCTGTGAAAACGGAGTAATTGTGATTTAATAAGCCCAGCAAATGTATGTTTTGGGTGAAAACTGGTTTTAAACAGTAGGGCATGTGTATCCGTGGGTTTAAAGAACACTTTTACATCCAATCTGTGGTCAGTTAGAAAATTTGGGCCCTTGAATGTTGTCGTGTCCAGAAAATCAATCTTGGTTTTATGAAATGTGGATTTAAGCTTTATTGAGGCATTATGGCCATTTAGGGTATTCAGGAACCCTTCAAAATCTTGCTCAGAGTGATGCCATATTCCCCAAATGTCGTCCAGGAACCTGTAATAATATAGTGGCTTTTTAACACACTTGCTTAAGGCTTCAGACTCCCATTCAGCCATGAAAATATTGGCGTAAGCTGGAGCGAATTTTTTACCCATGGCTGTACCCTTTACCTGTAAATAGAAATCCCCGTTGAATTCGAAATCATTTCTTGTAAGGTTGATTTCTAACAATTGTATTAATTCTTTGTCCGGTCTCTTTTTTTTGTCCAGATATTTTTGGAAAATTCGTCTGAGTTAATTCCTTCCTGGATGTCAATGTTTGTGTACAGACTGTCAATATCAATAGAAAACAAGAAGGCTTCATCAGGGATTTCTATTTGTAACTTATTCAAAGACGGAGGATAAATGTCATTTGATACATTCTTAAGATGATGGATCGCTTTAATGAGTCTGTGAATTATACGGACCTTGGCAGAAAAATCTGGGTCGTCTGATTGTATTCTATCTTCAGGCGGCCCAGCTCGCTCCGAACGAGTGGGTTTTAAATAGCGATTATCTTGGGTTGGTCTCTGCTGAAAGTTCCCTCCCCGGTGTCGGGTCACAAAGTGATTCACAGCCGGCCGTTCCCTTCTCGAATTTCGGTCCCGTGTTTGGAAAGGGCGATAATCATTGTTTTGTCCCCGTCCTCTAACAACTGACGCGTAGGTCCTCGGGCTGTTGCGGCTGGGGTAGCTGGTGTGTCGGGCCGTCCTTTGTCTACTCATATCGGCCGACCAGTAGCGATCCTCATTCCGGCCTCTTCTCCGGCGAAACACGGTCCAGTTGTCCTCTGTCTCCCATGTGGACATGATTGGAACAATGCCTCTAAACTTTGTTTAGCTGCGTTGCTGCTAAAATTCAAAACAAGCAGCGTCAAGCCGTTCTCTTCTAATGGATGAGACAAACTGCGACTGAGTAGATAACTGAGTGCTTTATTTTAGCGTAACTCAAAATTACAAAAGTCAAATATACTTGCAAGCCAAAACGCGACGTTTCGGTTACAATGAACCTTCTTCAGGCTGGCTTGCAAAAAAAAATAAAGTCCGGTACAGCAATCATGATGTCCGTACGTGATCCGTACAAATGAACAAGATACATGGTTAGACACCATGTATCTATGTGCCAAATGGCACAACAACTTTTCTGGAGGTGTTCTAACCCTACCTTCTAGTTTCGCCCTCACCAAAATGTCCCCAAGACTGGGATTCTTCCTGGGAGCTCTAATTACCCGCGCCTGACTGGGTACCTCCCAGCCCGGTTGCATTACTCTAAAATGCTCTTGTATGCCACTTAAAAACGGTGTAATCCCGATGGAAGGTACAGACAAAAGGGAGGAGTAACTTCTCTTCCACCATATCCTCTGCCCCTAATTCTGTAGGAGGTCGGGTCTCAGTCTCAAACAGCCGCTGCCCTGTCCCCACGTTCGATCGACTCATACCTTTAGTTTGGGAAAGGCGAGTGGGAGAAGGGAGGAGAGAAGCTAATGTCTCCCTGCGTACTCTCCTTAAAAAGGAGCGCAAGTAACCCCGCCTCCTCAGGCTCCTAAATAGTACTGTTATCACCTCATGCAAGTCTGTTTCTTTTCAATAAATCTGGTGAAATCTGAGGATTTGGGATTTTAATTATGCCACGAAATGTATGAGGCGGGTGGTAACTGGTACGATGCATGAGTACGTGCGTATCCGTGGGTTTGAAATACACCTTCGTTCTCATTCTTTTCTGACCATTCACTGTTTCAAAAAAAACACTGTCTAGGAAATTAATTTGTGAATGATTTGTCTCATGTTTGAATGATTGTGTGTATTCAAGACCTGCACAAACACTTTAAAACTCTCCTCTCCATGGGCCCACGCGCCTATAATATCATCCAAAACCCGGAGATAGAATATGGGTTGCAGTGCGCATTTGGCCAACGCTTCCCTCTCCCACTCGCTCATATAAATAGTAGCATATGACGGTGCATATCTCTGCCCCATGGCCGTGCCCTCAACCTGTAAGTAATAATTATTGTCAAATTGAAAATCGTTATTGGTAAGACAGAGTTTCAGCAGTTGGAGAATCTCCGTATCTGGGCGCTTAGCGTCCGGGTATCTCAGAAAGATGTTTTTTTACTGCCGCTAGACCCATCTGTGTATTGATATTAGTATGTAAACTATCAATGTCTATAGTGAATAGAAAGGCTTGTTCAGGCACGACCATGGGACGTATCGTCTGCAAAAAGTGATAAGTGTCCTTAAGATAACTGGGGTGCCAGTTGGAGAGAGGTCCCAAAAAGAGGTCTGTGTATTGCGATATGTTGTAGGTGGAGCTACTGCAGTCAGAAACAATCGGTCTCCCAGGTGGAATCTCATAAGGGACCATCCAAGTGTCTGGTTGTTTATGTATTTTTGGTAACAAATAAAACTGCCTAGGCCTTTGATCATCGCACGTCCGACCCTACGGCTCGTAGAACTGAGCATACCTAAAGTCAATGTCCAGCAAGAGACTCTTTATTGGCTCAAGCTTTTGCTCCAGATTTTGCAGCTTGATCAGCTCCTGACACTAGCGGTACTATTATCACCGCTGTTATGTTCATTCAGGTCCAGGTTACAGTTAAATTAGGATGGAGGGGATCAGAGCGGGCAAGCGAGACTCTACTCCTCTTTTTCCCGTTGTTCTATCGTCATTTCCCCCACCTCCTAATAAATTATATATATATATATATATATATATATATATATATATATATATATATATATATATATATATATATATATATATATATATATATAAATTATTATATTTTTTTTTTTTTTTTTTTTTTAAATTCGGAGCTGGTTAGCTGCAGGCCGGTAAAGCTCGCTAGGTGGACGCCGGGAGCGCGGAGGGGCTGAATGAGGCGTCGTCAATATAGGAGGCGCCGGTGACCGGGCGAAATCCACCCCTGCCCCTGAGTGTGCCAAAAAGGAAGCAGAGGGAGATGCAGGTAACTCCTCAATCCCTGTATTCAAATCTACAGCCACATTAGAGCAAACCATCTTATTGGGATGAATCAGACCCTCCCTCCCCACTGTCGTCCTCCCTCCCTCCCTCCTTAGCCTTCAACTTCGCCTTAAAACTAAACTCCCCACCCTCCCCAAGCGAGGTGCGGGCATTCCCCTCCCCATATTTCTTTACTTCTTGTATCTACTCCATTAGCGTTCTCCATTCGCCTACAGAAAGCGTGTGGGTTTTGTTTGTTTGTTTGTTTTGTTTTTTTAGCAAAATTCAATTTTATGGGTGCCTGAGTCGGCAACGCTGGAAATTGCTCCTCATCATTTAAATCTATTCCTAGTGCTTCAACCGCTATCCCCTCTCCTCCCTCTCCATTTTCTGCCTGTGGATGCCCGCCCTCCAACTGTTTCCCACGCTCGTCGTCTCTCAAAACCAAAAGTGATTCCACAATTGTAAAAGTGGAGGCCTTCAACCGGGCCCCATATCTCTTCCCTGCCCACCCTTTTGCAATATCGAGTGACACCTTGTTCATTTTCACATATTTCAAAGACTGTATCACAACTTCATAATTTGCATACAGAATGTTCATGTTGTTCTTCGTCCAGGAGTCTGTGTTATCCGCTAGTTGCGCTTTAACCTTATCATTCGGTGCTGCTGGTTTAATAAAATCAGAAAGTCTGGTGGCCTGCTTTACCATGGCCCGTGGGTAAATGCCCGTTTCCAATGCTTCCTTTACCACATTTTTATGATGTACAGCTTGAATTAGGTTGAAGGTGTCTTTTGCGCACTGTCTGGTGTTAATATCGGGTGCATGGTTTATTCTAGCAGGTGGCACATCGGCTCTCCGACTCCTAAACCGTTTCACCACAGGCTTGTCTGGCCTCACCAGTACTTCAATTTGTCCCGTCCCTCCCAGCCCCACCTTGCGCGTTCCCGGACCAGTCTGCACTGGGCTTTCCCTCTGACCCAATTCATTATAGGATCTAACTAAATTACCGGTGAGCTCACCTGTGATGTCCTGCGCGTGCCAGCCCGATCCCAACCTGTCGGGTGGGTTCTCCCGTCCTCGCAGCTTTCTCCGGCGTTGTGGGAACAAAGAGTCATGTTCCACCTCCTGTCATTGCTCCTCTGCCGATGCTGCATAGCATGCTGCCATCCCGGGCGGTGGTTCTCCTGTTCCTTTCACACAGAGTCTGTTTGTAACGAGGCTCAGCAAAAACAATTAATCCACATATGTCACAATGAGGATATACACAGAAATATTTTAAATGGAGTTCCAAATGCTGTTTCTCGGGTATACCTGAGTTTTGGATCAGAGAGAGCGCTATGTCCTGTCTGAGCCTGGTAACCCCCTCCTCGTCAACAGGGTAGAGTATATTGGTCCCCGAAAGTATTTGTTCTGCAAGCTGAACATTGTCTACTCATTAGAATCTGTCCATTCAGGTACAATACACCATGAGCACTTTACTTACCTTGCATACAAAGACGCCACAGGATGTTAGGTCCTGCTGTTATGGATGGGCAACAGTTGAGCACATCCATTTGCCGATGGCTGGACATTTTTTCCTAACAAGAGCTCTGGAAAGAGGAGAAAAAAAAAAAAAAAGGTACTGAATGTTATTCAGTGCAGCAGCCTTATATAATTCACATGTACAAGTTAGAAAAATGACTGCTGTGGTTAACATTAGCCTTTTTTGCTTACCTTGTTATATCCCTGCACTTATCCATTTGTGCTTGTGTTGCCCCAAATGGGTCAACAAACGCAACCCGCATCTGTTAGATACATTATCTTGAAAAACAAATGGAGATCATGTTAAACCTAGTAATTTCACTTCAAATTCTCATGGTTGTGTGATGTCTTACAATGAGTGTCCAGTGTCTGTTGTCACAGACTGCTCCAGCTGCCACGTCATAATTCAGCAGATCTAGCTACAAAGTGAAGTGGAAATTTGGAATTCAATCATGAATAGTCTTAAATGAGGATGTTTAAATGTCAAAGCCAACTCACCTTTCTGAAACAGTTTGTGGACCCCTGCCAAACTGATGTCATGAAATAGGAGTCCATAATCAATGCAGCGTGTTGTCGCCCCACCAGTGTCAAATAGGCATTTATGATCTAGGAGCACAAACGGTACATTGTCATTTCCTTCCAATGAGGCGACCACTCATGTGGAAAACATTTACATACCTCACTTTCCAACTCTTTCCCAGGGGCCAAATCGGCAATGTTTTCCGAAAATAGCTTGTAAGGCCCAATTTTGGACCACAGCACCTTTCCCCTCGCATGGAGGAGGTGACACCGGTGGTGCCGATGGCCCCTCGCAGGGAGGCGGTGACACTGGTGGTGCCGATGGGCCCTCGCAGGAAGCAGACAAGTTCTTCAGTTTTGCTGGGACCCTCTCCTCAGGCTGGAAGTAGTGTGTCAGTTGGTCGATGTTGACCTTCAGAGTCCTCTTGCCCTTCTCTGACACCAAGTCAGCACTTTTGCCGTCCAGCATCACAATCTTCAAGGGTCCCAGCATATCAGCATCCAGTTTGCCACCTTTTCTCTGTTCTTGCCTCACATTTTTGCAAAAAACCAGGTCTCTCACCTGAAAGCCATCTTCCTCTCCCCTTTTTGTCTTTCCCCTGCGGATTTTGTCTTGGGTGGTTTTAACATTTTTGGTTACTTCAGCGTATACCACCTCCTGGGATTGTAGGCCCTCACACACGTCTTCATTTGAAATGATTTTAGTGACCATGTCTTCTGTGATCTGCCAAAATAGAATGACTGAGTAACTGGATTAGGATTGAGACATTTTCTTTCTTGTAAATTACATCATTTTACCCTGTATTCCTTTGGGATCTCCGATGGATACCTTGCCTCTCTGCCGAACATGAGGAAATATGGGCTGTATTTTGTCGTCAGCTGCTTTTTTGTCCTCAGTCCAAACATGGTGGACTGCAGAAATTTGTCCCAGTTCTTGGGCTTGTCACTCACCAGTTTGAGGGATCTGAAAGGTGAATGCATAAGAACAATATACTTAATAGCCAGCGTTGTGACATAGTTACAGCACAAAACATAAATGACAGTATTGTACCTCTGGATTGTGCCATTTAATCTCTCCACCATTGGTTTGGGGATGGTATGGTGAGCAGAGGCTTCTTTGGATGCCCAGGGTTTTACACAAGCCATAGTTGACCTTGAAAAGGGGATCACATTAGTCATCCAAGCTTACATTACATATTTGCTTGAGCTATTAATACCTTACCTTGTTGCAGAACTCTGAGCCCTGGTTAGCAGTCTTTTAGGTGCACCAAATTTGTAGAAAAAATCCAGAATACAACTGGTGACCTCATCTGCAGTTTTGTTTTTCAGTGGGTAGGCCTCTGCCCATTTGGTGAAATAGTCAACCATTACACAAATGTACTGATTACCACCATCCGTTAAGGTCAGTTTACCCACAAGACCCATTCTAACGAGCTCAAAGGGCTCTGTGACCTGTGAGGGGGGGAAGAACATGTTACATTTGATGTATTTGGACAGTATCAAATATTCTGTCTGTGTTACTGTACCTTGATTGGAATGTATCCTTTCTCTTCCTTAATATTGGCCCGCTTACACTGGCATTGTGGGCACTGAGCAACCTATTGACAAATGAAGTAACGTTACATGCTAATAATCAGCAAAATGCCTTAGAGCTGTAGGTGATATGGGTTAGTCAGGAGCAACAAAGTACAAACAAAAGACAAAAACAAACAACAGAAAAACAAACAAGGGGGGGGGGGGGAGTTTTGGGGTTGTCAAAATGAGTTTGAGGCTCATTCAGACAAAATGTGCTCACCCATTTTTTTTTTTTTTAATGTTCCCCTCCATGCCAGGCCAGTAATAGCGTGCCATGATAGCACTGTGGGTCTTCTCCCATCCACAGTGTCCGCCAAAGTGGCTGGAATGAAATTCCTCAAAAATGTCATTTGCCTCTTTGGCAGAGCAGACCACTTTTGCCAGGTTCTCAGTTTTGTTCTTCTTCTGCCTGCATACATAATACAGGTCTCCAGCTACATTAAGCATGTAAGGCAAGACAAGAACAAACAGAAAAAAAAGAAATGGTCACATTACAGCACAATACTACACTCTGATGGTTTACATGACATTATCCATTGTACTCACCATTTATCCTGAAGGTCTCAGCTCTTCTCTTGATTGTATATCTTTCCCTGCTGGTTGATCCTTCAGGATAGCGATTGTGGAGTTTGAACTCCAGAAGCTCCCTCACAATTTTGGGATCCATTTCCCTCACCTACACCTGTCCACCTATCTACCCACTCCACTGTACCACAAACACAGACTCAAAGACACACCACACAAACCTACTAGCACACCTCAGTCACTCACTTTCAGAAGTCTACTCTCCCACAAGATCTTCTCAACCACACTGGCTATAGTTGCCTTCTAATCACTGTCTAACTGCTGTAAATTCACTAACTGCTATCGCCTCACAAAACCCGCAAATGTTGGTTGTACTCACTATGCTTATATAGACTGCATATAACTACCAATTCTCTCCAGCTGTGCTGCTTAATTACCTATATTGGCTACCAGTGTTCCTAGCAAACACCACATGATTGCACAATTGAAAGATACAAAATCACAGTAAAGAAATAGGCAGACTACTCTGACAAGGTGTGTTGTGAGCACACTAATGACATATTTCTGTAATCTATGTGTGAAGTACATATTTTTGTTGTGTAAGAACATAAACAAAAGGAGTTGTGATGTCTAAAACTTCATGTATATGATGAGATGTAAATGGATACACAATTGTGTTTCATGTGGTTGCATGGTTTATGGGACAGAAAAGACAACATTGACAATCACAAATGTATTGTGATACCGATACCGGTGCCAAATCGGTACTTTTGAAACGGTGCCAGTGCTCAAACCGGTGCTTAAAGAATGAAGAACACAAAATTGGTCCAAAAATCTCTCATGTTCAGCTGTTTTTTTTTTTTGTAAAAAGATAACAATGTTAGCCTTTTCTGCAGCTATGGGGCATATATGGTATCACTCTTGGCTGGAAGCAGTGCTTAAACAATGGAAAAAACACAAACTCTGTCCAAAACCTCTCATGTTTAACTGTTTTCCACTTTTTCTTTGGTCATTTTAGCCTTTTTGGCCAGGGTGAAGGGAGTATCTGCCATCAAACAAGAGGACAGCCGCATGTAGCTATGATAATGTTTGCTAGTTCACCTTACATGCATTAATTTAATAACGTGGTTAGCCTACTCAACATAAATTACACACGAACAACATTAAGCTACTCACGCAGAGAAGAACGGCTGCTGCTGCCATCATCATCTGTCATCATTTCTGCTACACTGGCAGGGCTAGGGGCCAGGACTCTCCTCTTCGTGTTTTGGGGGATGTTGCTAACTCCGGGTCCGATAACAGGCACCACACCCGCAGTAGATGTGCTCGGTGTGAAGTCTCGCAGCAAGCTATCAAATACGGTGCATTTCTCGGCTTTTTAAAAAAAACCCGCTATGCGTCGCCAGGTGTTTCATCGGATTCGAGGTGTTACCTCCTTTGACAGTATCACAGTATCAGCTTAAAGCACTTGTTGCAGGCTGCTGAGTTTGCATATTTTGCTGTGAAGTACAGCCAGACTTTTGACCGCTCCGCCTTGGACATTTTTAATCTGAAGCTCTGCTCTAAAAGAACGTACGTACCTGGACCCGCCTACTATCCTCGGAAACGTAAAATGATTGGCTAGAAGTGTATCACAGCTCAGGAAAAAAAAGCACCGAAATGTGCGCTGCTTTTCGGTCTGGTTACTACCGTTTATGTCAGAACACACCGGTACCCATCCCTAGTCACAAGTTAATCTAGTAGTAGGCTATGGTACTTGGCCACAGGTGGCAGCAGTGGACTGACCTGCATTGGAGACTGGTCCAGCTGCTATGTGGTAGTCAGTAGATGGGTTCCAAATTGAGGATTATATCCAAGTTTTGGAGACTGTTTATTACTGATCACTGTGTAACTGCTGTACATTCAGCGTAACTGCCATCTCCTTATGGATTGTTATTAGATTGACCACACCTATACAGACTGTATATAACAAGCAACTCTAAAATGTTCATTTGCAGAGAAAAGACACACGCAGACTATGCTAACGACATGTGAAATTACAACACTGGTGAAATATTAGTGTGTCATATATTTGTTCACGACATTTTTCTTATGGGCAAAAGTATTGATATCATGATGAACAAGGGTGGTGATTCTTATGACTTTGTGTACATAATTTGGCATTTTGTACAAATGTAGGCTGATATTACATACATGATATCATTTCATTCATTTCAAAGGTTTATTTGCATGATGCACAGACAGACACAATTGAAAGGTGCAAATGTATTGTGCATGAAACGAATTCAAACGTGGTGCAGATTTGTGTCACAAGTTGATCTGGCTGTAGGTTGTGGCACTTGGCCAGAGGTGGCGCTGGTTGATTTAAGTACATGTTAGTGCACAAAGTAAACTGCACGCTGTAGTTGTGCAGCAAAAACGCTGAAACCGGAGAAATAAAACGTGCGAGGGGGGATGATAACGATGACAAGAGTCTCCCGATCATTGAGTATATCACCAGGTAAACTCGCGACATTTTTAAACATTTTGTTGTTCAACAGCATCAAGACTGACGGAGTGTGTTTGAGATAACCTTACAAGTGTCACAGAGACTGGTTTGTCGGTAGCAGCTCCTGAAACGCAAGTCTGCCACACATCTGTTCGACCAACGCCAGTAGATCTAAACGCCAGTAGATCTGGAACACCGGCCGCACAGGAAAAAACGGTCCAGAGCAATCCAGAGAATTGCGAGAGAATTTGTAAGTTTGTCTGATGTTGACTTACTAATTTTGGTCCTGAAGCCAGTCATTTCATCAAGTTTGGGCTCCCGACACTTTTTGTTGGTACTCGAACTGCTAACGCTAACAGCTCCCACAGTTTCTGCGCTCACTGCAACATGTTTTACATTTAGATGGTACTGTAAGGTTCAAGTGCTTCAGTGGTATGTAAACTCCTTTTTGCACAATTTGCACAAAACAATGCTTTTATCAAGGCTTCCGTTGGGTAGTCTTTTGAAATAAAATTTGCCTCCGATTAGTCCTAGCAACGTGCTTTCTTCTGATTCTTTGTAAAGTGAAAGGTGTTCATCAGTGCAATCGGTAAACCAGGAAATCGTGCATTGACAAACGTTCCCCTTTACTTTGAATGCAAAGTGAGACAGGGCTCTAGAGTGTGACCAATTTGGTCGCAAATGTGACCAAATTTTTCAGTGGTACGACTAAAAAAAAAAAATTTGGTTGCACCTGTGCGACCAAATGTTCGGGTAGCAAAAAAAAAAAAAAAAAAAATCTGCAACCTTCCCTGTGGTCAACAACAGACACGCATTTTGCCCCTATCGTGGACTAAACCAATCAGAGATAGTCAGGGGCGGGACCTCTCTGATTGGCCGTGGTCCAGTTGAAAGTGCAGGTGGAAGTGGGAGGTGAGTAGCTTGAATAAAGCGATATCAATTCATTAAATCCTGAATCAACTTTTAAATATAACTGTTTTGCCAGAAACGCCAGATTCTCAGATTAAAGCTCACAAAACCATTTCAACAACAACCAAACAGCAAATGAGAGCAGGTACACGGATTCCACACAAACACGTAAACACAGAGCGGACCGACGCATCAGAATCAACTTTCTTTCTCGGCTTTCTCACCCGACGGCCCGTAGACGGACATGCTGTCGGAGCTTAGGGATTCTGATGCGTCCAGTACGCGTTGTGTTTACATCTTTTTGCGCTGATTCTGAGCTGCAGGTTTTCTCTCTCCAACCAAAATTCACCGAGCCAGCAGCAAAAGAAGCAGCAAACTGCGCTTCACATTTGATCAATGTCGTTATGAATTTTGCTGTTTTGCTTCCACAACTATTAAAATCACACTTCATGCACAGCTAGCTCTCTCTCTATCTCTCTCTGTACTTCAAGAACAGTTTCCCGTCTCCAATCTCTGTTTTCTGTATTATTCATTCGCTTATTACCCACCAGTCTACTGTTGTTTACAGCGCTGTCGGCTGCTGTCTTTTTCTTTTCTTTTTCTTTTTTTCACTTAAATGACCTCGGACAAGAAAGCCTATTTTTTCTGTTGTTCAATACTGAAGAAATTCAAACTTTATATGCAGAACATTGTAGAATATTTTTAAGGTTATCTGCTATAAAAAGCCAGACCAGGAAAATCTTCATGTTTTTCTGTTTTATTCTCAGTTACTTTCACACAAAGGCATCTGCTGTGATGTTCACAATTCTGATGAAGTCACTGATAAATGATGAGAATTATAATATTTCTGACTGTCTGAGGCTAAGTTGAATCGAATCCGGACTTTGAAAACCGGAATCGAATGGATTATAGAAATCAGTGATGATACCCAGCCCTAGTGAGCAGCCTAGGCATGACAGAAGTGGATGTAGCTGTAATAGGAAAAGAACTATTGCTAACTTTTCTGTTAAGGCCTGATCCTTCAGAAATTCATAGCCAGTGCTCTGACACGGTGTCATCAATCTTTGAATGCTGAAAAAGCACAGTGTATCCAGAAAAACACATTATATTATATAAATTATTATAAAATTTGTGTGCGCCTAACTTTTATGCCGGTACGCCTAACTTTAAAAAGTTAGGCGTACCGGTACGCCCATGGCAAAAAGTTAGTCTAGAGCAATGTGAGACACGTATTTTTTTTTAAATTTGGTTGTTTTTTTTTTCAAATCATTAATCGCAATTAACGCGATAACTTCTGTGAAATTAAGTATTTACGAATTTTTATTTTTTACGTATTTTTATCAAATCATTATTTTCATGCATATATGTATAACTGGTGCTTTAATGTTATTCTTGGTCAAGCCACAATTTGTCTAGATCAGGTGTCTGAAACTCACGCCCTGGGGGCCACTTGCGGCCCACCTCACCCCTACTTGCGGCTCATATATTGACGTGAAGAAATAAAATGCAATATGGCCCTTGAAGTTACTTTTCTTGTTGGGGAGGATTTGTTTGTTGTTGAGTGCAATGTTAAAATAAGTTCTTTAAAAAGCAAAAAATGATTTAATATGAAGGCATTATGAGCAGAGCAACAGCAAACATGTTGAGGGATTGGCTGTCTTAGGCTACGTTCACACTGCAGGCAAAAGCGCATCAAATACGATTTTTTTTTTTTTTTTTTTTGACCCTATGCGACCCATATCCGATCATGCTATGACAGTGTGAACGGCACAAATCCGATATTTTCAAATCTGATCTGGGTCACTTTTGTATGTGGTACTGAATCCAATACATACCCGATGTTTTAGAAAGCGACTGCTGTGTGAATAATCAAGTCGCATTAAATCCGTCTTTTACGTCACTGACACAAGACAGACGCCAATTATCAGCACCCGATAAGACATCCGAACGCTTCCTGGCCATCCAGTGAAACTGTTGGGAAGACAACGTTGGAGAAACATGACGTTTTATTTATACTGTGTAATCTGCAGATTCTGACAGAAATCTGCAACTATCCTTTGAAGCACCGCTCCTCTAAAACAGCAATAAGGATAATTATTAGGTTACATTATTATGTAAATAACAAAATAACTTAAAGCAAAAATTGGGAAACGTAAAGTCCGAAGTCTTTATATTAAGGGCCATCAGTCAAACAATATTGTTTTCTCTGGGTCTAAACAGCACGTTGTGTGTGACGTCTTCTTTTGCGCATGCGGGCCGCTTTGAGGGTTCACACTAGAGCGCGTTTGCTGTCGCATTTTATTTGTAGTGTGAACAAGCAGAAAAAAAGATTTGATCAAAAAATCGGAATTGAGCATTAAGACCTGCAGTGTGAACGTAGCCTTAGTCCAGTGAGAGAAGTATTTATAATGAAAACAATTTTCACTAGCAGTCAAAAACTACTGTGTACACTTATGTCTGCATTTTTATTTTGTTAAATACGAACCATTAAAAGTGAGAAAAAAAATTTGTGTTCACATTCACAGTTTTGTTATACTTGTTATATAGCTGGCACTGTCATCTAATGTGAGAGCCACGTAATTTTGAGATCCCTGATCTACCGTATATTCTGCACTATAAGGGACACTTAACCCTTGTGCTCCCCTTCGGGGCAGCCCCGGACCCCTGGGGTCCCAGAGTACCCCACCCTCAGTAGAGACAGGTGAATGAGGAGGCTGAAGAGCCGCATGCGGCTCCGGAGCTGCAGGTTGCCGACCCCTGGCGTAGATGTACATGAAGAAATTACTCAAAAATAAATTATCAGCATTTATTAAATAATCATGCTCCATAAATAAAAGAAAACAATGTTTTTGTGCATAACAAAAAGCACAATTGTGCAGTCAAAATGTAAACTAAAAGACGCTGAGCATAATAACAAAGAGACAGATTTCACAGCTGCTCTATTCCCAAGTGCGTCATCTACTGCGTGACTGACAGCCTTGAGTTTGAAATCCTCTTTGTAACCATGTCTCTGAACAGGTGCCATTTATGGCCCTTATACACACACAATATGGTAATATTACATTGAAGCACAGTATGTATCGCTCCAGACTACGGTAGCCGTAATGCTCCGACAGTCCATCAAGCGGTGCAGCCCTGTAGCCTACCAAAGTTGTACTAAAACATTTTTTGACAGATTGCTGAGCGCCGTGTACCACATAAAATCGGTTCGCGGTCAGTAAGCACAACCAGAATTCATACAAAAGGCGCACTGTCAATTTTTGAGAAAATCAAAGGATTTTAGACCGTGCAGCCCCTGTGGGCTGCATGTTGTTAGCGCGGTTAGCTCGTTAGCGCGGTTAGCTCGCTAACGTGTTGCCGCCGTGCAGCCCCACGCACGGGGCGATCCGCGGTAACTCGCTAACGGAGATTTGCCGCGTTCATCTTGTCATTGCCTGCAGGTGAAGCTATGGGGGAGGAGGAGTTGTGTTCAGTGAAGGAGAGCCAAGGCCGAGTAACGTTGCGTAGAGACAAAAGTGGACGAAAGAGAGGCAAACCTGCGGCTCCACAAGTATAATTATAACGTAACATATACTATATCGATATAAACGATATTGTATCTTATATCTCGTATGAAAATATATCGATATTTAAAAAAAAACCTCGATATATCGCCCAGCCCTATGAAGACATTTTATGTAAAAATGTATTGATAAAAAAACAAAATTCTTAGTACAAAGACTACGCCTACAAAATTATGAACATGGTAATAAATCCGGTCAATTTCTAGCAAACCAGCTAAAAATAAATAAAGAAAAAACAACTATATGTGCTGTTCAAGATTCATCTGGGAACACAATATATGATCCGATACAAATAAACAACATTTTCAGGGATTTCTATAAAACGTTGTATTCACCACAAATAAACCCATCTAAAAAAGAAATTGATCAGTTTTTGGACAACATAACTCTTCCAAAATTATTGGACACTCAAGCAATGGCACTGGATTCACCAGTGACACCAGGTGAACTCCAGGAAGCTCTGATAAGTATGCCCAATAATAAGGCTCCAGGTCCAGACGGCTTTCCTGCAGAATTCTACAAAGAATTCTGGTCGATTCTAGCACCAGTTTTCTACAGAACGTTGTTGGAAATTAAAGAAAAGGGCAGACTTCCATCAAATATGAATTCTGCAAACATTAATCTCCTGCTAAAACCAGGCAAAGACCCTGTATATCCCTCAAGCTATCGTCCAATATCCCTTATAAATGTAGACCTTAAAATAATCTGCAAAGCTCTCTCAAAGAGACTGGAGAAAATAACCCCCCTCTTAATTCATCCTGACCAAACTGGTTTCATAAAAGGTAGGCACTCATCAACAAATACATGGAGATTACTTAATTTGATAGACTACTCATACAGTAAAAACCTAGAAACTACAATATTCTCTTTAGACGCAGAAAAAGCATTCGACAGAGTTAACTGGAAATTTCTATTTGCAACTTTACACAAATTTGGTTTTGGATCCTCTTTCATAAACTGGTTAAAAATATTATATAATTCCCCAACAGCTTGTGTTAGAACAAATGACCAGACATCCTCCAGCTTCTGTCTCTTGAGGGGCACCAGGCAGGGATGCCCACTCTCCCCTTCACTGTTTGCAATTTTTATTGAACCACTAGCAGCAGCAATTAGACAGAATTCAGTAATTAAGGGCATAAAATGCAAGAACGTGGAACATAAAATCAGCCTTTATGCGGATGATGTGTTACTCTTTCTCCAAAATTCACAAACCAATATCTCTGGGGTGATTGAATTGATAAACTCTTTTGCAAGAATATCAGATTACTCAATTAACTGGTCAAAATCTACAGTTCTACCGATTAATTGCTCCCTCCATAATTCCTCTTCTACACCACTGCAATCGGGAAATATAAAATATTTAGGTATTAATGTTTCTCCCAAGCTTGCAGATCTAACTAAATTAAACCATATCCCACTTTTAAAGAAGGTAGAAGATGATCTGGCTAGATGGAAATATCTACCCATATCACTCATGGGAAGGGTTGCCGCTATAAAAATGATGGTCTTACCAAAAATAAATTATTTATTCTCAATGATCCCAACTAAACCACCACAAGATTGGTTCAGATCTCTAGATTCATGTATGTCCAAATTCCTTTGGAAAAATAAACCCCCACGTATAAGCTTAAAAACACTACAAAAGACCAAGGATAAAGGAGGACTAGAACTGCCTAACTTTCAGCACTACTTCTTAGCCAACAGGCCTCAGTTTATCTCAGGATGGCTAAAACATACCCTCTTAGATGAACCTTGGCTAGATGTAGAACAAGCACTTTGCAATAATCTAGAGATCTCAGACCTACCATTTATCAGCTCAAACATCCAACGACATGAATGCTTTAAAAGCATCAACATCAGCGCTTCTCTGACAGCATGGTGGGAGTTTCTAAAATTGACAGAGTCTTCATTAATCCCATGCAAACGTACACCTATCTGGAACAACCCTGACATATTACAAAACAATAATATGATAAACTTTTCAGATTGGAGTGGTAAAGGAATCAAATATTTAGAACATATACTAGAAGGAACAATTTATTTCATTTGACAGACTAGTTACACAATATGGGATCAACAAGAAAAGATTTTTAGAATATCAACAAATTAAATCCATAGTAAAAAAGAAATTTAAACCGGGTCAAGTTGAACTACAAACACCACCAAGTGTGGTTCAATTTCTTACTCTTAAAACCCCCAAATTACTATCCAAAATATACAGAATGCTTTCTAAAACAGATGAATCAATATCACTTCCTATTGCAAAATGGGAAGCGGATTTATCAGTTAACTTAGACCTAAACTTCTGGTCTCAGATTTGCTTAAAAACCTTTCATCTAATTAGAAATCCCAGTCTTCAATTAATTCAATACAAAATATTACATAGAGTGCACTATACAGGTCATCGGATGTTCAAGATGGGCTTTACGTCTACCAACAACTGCTCACACTGCCAAACCAATTCACCGGACAATTATATCCACGCTCTTTGGTTCTGTCCACCAGTTCAGAAGTTTTGGCGCGAGATATGTGAAGACTTATCGAAGTGTCTGAAATGTAACATTCCAACTTCCCCCTTAGTGTGTTTGTTGGGCAGCTTAGATAATGTCACTTCAGAAAAGAATATCGCCCATATGGTCTTCACTGCCCTATGCATAGCCAAGAAAACAGTCATGAACTGGAAAAATAAAAATAATCTTAATTCTAACCAATATAGAAATTATCTATTAGATTACATTAGTCTTGATACAGCCTCTGCCACCACATCAGATCAATTGCTCTGGACTGCTTTGATCAGCTCCATCACCTAGTGGGGGTGGGGGGTCATAGTTTGGTCCCGCCTTCACTGTTGTGATTGGTGTGGGGGTAGGGACAGGCTTAGGGCGTCGGGGGGTTCCCCGGAGACATTTTCCTTTGGGGGCTCAACCCGGGGTAGCGGTCATGTCCGGTTAGGGGCTCTGTTGGCTCTCAGGTGACTGTTTCCTCGCGGCTGCGTGCAGCGGGACTAGGGGAGGGTCTGTGCTGACGGACGTGGGTTACTGACCTGGTAGCCTAGCTGCCCCTGGGTGGGTCCGGGATGGGCGTGAGGTTCTGGGGGCGCTCCGTCTCTGGGCTGGGCCCGGGCCGGGCCTCGGGGGCTTGGGTCCTGGTTGATGTGTTGCCGGGGTTGTGGGCGGGTGGGTGCATGGGGGCCCAGCCCTGGAGCAGGGTGCCGCCGGTGCATCGAGCCACCTGGGGGGCTCTTCAACTGGTGGGGAAGATTGTCACATCTTGCAGGAGCTTTCCTCTCCTCAGGGGCTCTCTCTACAGGAGGGGGAGATACAGGAGAGGTGGAGGAAGATCTCAGCCTGGGTGTTTATTGTCTTATGTAGTCTGGAAGAAGAGTGGATGGTGGGGTGGGTGCAGTTTTCTCTGTGGTGGGGTTGGGTGGACTGTCCTGGGCTCTGTGGGGCCGGGAGGCGCTGCTGCGCTGGGCCCCGGTCTGGATGGACCTGGGCCCCCTTTCCCTGGTGGGTCGCGGAGTGTGGGGGTGCCTACTGGGGTCAGCGGGGGAGCTGGCCCCAGGGAGGGGTCACTTGCCCCTCCCTTCCATCTCCAGCTGCCTCCCTCTTCCCGCTCCACCACAACCACCCACACATGCAGGGCCTTGGAGTAGGGGTATGTCACCAGGGTGCAGAGGAGGCCACCCCCCCCCCCGTCCCCTTCTGGCTGCCTCTGCCTCAATTTTATCCCACAACTTAGACATTCACATTACTCACACTCTCATTACACATACATATAGGATCTTGGGGGTGGGCACGATACACGGAATCCAAAGTACCATCAGGGTGTACCCCCCACCCCTGGCGTCATTGCCCACCTCTCAATGTTAAATACACGTAGACATTGAGGGCCAGCAGGAGGGACCATGCGCTTACCTGCTGCTCTCTGGCAGGTAGCTCCATGCCCTCCTGGGTTTTAAATGCACCTTAGAACACACATGCATCAACACTACAATGAGCGGGTGGAGGGAGGTTTGGAGTCTTCTCTCACCCCCATTCTCTGCGACCTGCTGGAGCGGGGGGGCTAGGAGGAGGAGTTGGCCGTCCGACTGCGGTCTGGAGTGTGGGGCCTCCCTGCTGCTGCGGAGTCGGGGCGGTCTGCCTCCCCCCCACCGCAGGGAAAAAGGGTAACACCACCTGGGTCTGGGTGCAGTTCCCCCCCTCCAGGGGCAAGGGTACCTAGACCCGGGGCTTAGAGTACGCTTGGGGAGTGTGATCGTGTGTACAGCGTCTCTTTATGTCTGTCTCCACGTTGGTTGAGTGTGGAGTAAGTGTATATGAGAGCATGAGGGTGGGAATGGATGTTTGTATATGTGTGTGCCTGTATTTCTGTGTCTATATGTCAGGTTGGGTGTCAGGCGCCACCTCTCTGGGGACATCTTAGGCCCTCCAAGGTATGGAGGCCTATCTCCCCCTACCACCACTTCCCCTGCCAGTGGCGGACTCCCTCAGACATCGGTGCGTTGGTGGTTCTTTGTGTCCGGGGATGGGCCGGCTCACTCCTTGGCGGCCGCTTATCGGGGCCTGGAGCCTGGGGCTTGCTCGGGCCACTTCGGAGGTGGGGTGCCCCCAGCCTCTCGGCCTGGGGCTCGGTCACTCAGGCACGGCTGGCTGCCGGCGGAGCTCACGGGCGCGTCACTGCAACTCCCCCTGGCTTCTGCTCCGCGGCTGCTGAGTGAGCCCTCATCTGGGACTCTCCTCAGCTCTTTCTGGGACAGTGGCGCGGCTGCCCCTCTGTTGGTCTTCCTTGGTCTCTTGTGTTCTGGGGGCCTCTGGATGTCTGGAGTTTTGATCTCCTCCATACCTGCTTCATGCCCTGGAGGACGGGGCTGTGGCCCCCCCACACCCTCTAGCAGATCATTACATGAAGGTACCTTTTAAAAAACAAACGCGTCCATGCTCACAGGTTTACACACGGGTGATCACACCCACAAACTACACCCTTTTTGGCTCCTACCTCAAAGCACACTGTGTTCTGTTGATCTTATGTGCTGCACAATAATGTTTAATATTTAGTATTTACTGTCATATTCCCATATATCATTGTGATGTTGCTTATTCTATTACTCTTGTTCTCTTCTGCTTGTTTTCTTTTTTCTTTCTCAGCAGGTGACCCAGGTGATTGATATATGCATTTTTTTTTCTTTTCTTCTTTTTTTTCTTTTTCTGCTCATTCTGTTGGTTTTTGGTTTTTGCCCTTCTCCCCCGTCCCTCTTCTCAGCTGTTTCTCTTTCTTTCTCCCCTTCTTTCCCCCAGTCAAGTCTGTCCCATATTCAGTAAGTGAAAATAAAATAAACCATAAAAGGTGAATCAAATGGGGAAAAAAAAAAAAAGACATTTTATGTAATGCTAGAATCATGAACTCATATGATGTAGAGATGATTTGAAAAAGGCAGCTGTACTCACATAGACCCATTGTTCCACTCAGGGTGAGGAACTGTGTTGGACTGTGTCTTAAACAGAAGTGTGAGCATCAGCTGTTATTTCCTGGATAATGAAACTGAATGGGCGTCACTGGGTCTGTGAAGTAAATAAACGTCCTTTTATTTACGTTAGGTTTTTGGGTGTTTTACCCCTTTTTGTGATTTTTAAGTTTCCCCCTTTGGCTCGTTTAGTGAGGTCAGTTTGTTTGAGGTATCAGTATTGGTTGCTGTTAACTTTGAGTAGAGTTCTGTTATTTTGACCTCTTTTATGGGCCCAAGATTTTGATTTTTTTGTATAATTTAACCAACTATGTTGTTGGGTTAAATAAAAAACTTTTTTTGGGACTGCACTGCGGTGGCCCTGAGAGGCTAAACGGACTGCAACTTAAGAAAACACCAGCAATAAGAAAAGCCCTACAAAAGCACACAAAACACAACGGAAATAGGAAAAATGACAACAGAAATAGGAGAAACAAAGCAGAAATAGGAAAAAACATTTCCAAAAGCACAAGGGAAGTGTTTCTGGGGAGACAATAATCCGACGGACCAGTTGCAGGAACCAAAATATGCTAAGAATTGCGCTGGTAGACACTTAAAAGAAGTGGAGGATCTATCAGTTTTGGAAAGAAACAGAGGAGAGGTAAGTGTGTTAGCCTAACTATTAGCCTAAAAATCCGTCATCATATGAATGATGATAAAACACGCCTACCATCATCATCATTAAAATACTGAAACCATCATAACATTTTGACTTTGTAGTAACAAAAACATTTAATAAAGACACCTGCTTACCGGTTCCACTTGCATTTTAGCTACAACCAGCTGATTTCAGGCACCAGGGGAGGAAAATGGTAGTGCAGTATACAGCCTGGATATTGAAATTACTTTTTTGTATTGCACAAAAGGACAAGAGAGATTTCTTTCATTTGCAACCACAGCATTTTTTTTTTATCATGTAGAGAAAACTGAGACATACTGTTGAAATTGCACTTCTTTTTCAAATATTGAGATAGCTCAGAAATGAAATGTGCAGTTATACTACTTTACACGGGAGATTTTCACTGGTGGCATGTATGTAGCCCTCGATGTAAAAATCAGTTTAACATCTGTGGCTTAAACAGTGTAAAGACAGTGTATGGGATGTAAATCATGAAACATCTGTGTACATCTTGTTGGATTCAGATGTGTAAATCCACAAAAAGCAGTAAACCTCAGGCCAAGATCAGCTGATCACAGACTGTATACAGGTTTCAGTTCAAGAAGACAGATTATTGTAAGTAGCCTCTTAACAGCTTAGTATTGACATATGTTTCTCTCTCTAAATTACATTGGAAATACAGTAAAGGCTCACAGTCAGTGTGACAGGAAACAGAGGCACAGAGTTTTAGAAACCTGTGCAATGTGAAAGCCCTTTTTTCTGACAGTTGGAGCTACCCTATGAGCAAGCACTTGGGGATGGTGGGATGGGAAAAAAAACCTTTTTAAGAAACCTTTGGCAGAATGAGGCTCAAGGACGAGCAACGGGTTAGGGATGACAGAAAAGACAAAATAAGAAACAAATCAAGAGCATATGAGGACAGGACAAAACACATGATGGGAGGAAGAGGACCAACGTTACTGACACGCAGTAGTGATATATTAACACACAGAGTAAAAGACAGAAGTGCTCAGTGTATGATGGGAAGTTAATCAGCAGTTGTGGCCTATAACAGCATAACTAAAGGATGGGACAGGGTCAGCTGATCCAGCTGTAGTTTTAAGATTGATCAAAACGGAAAGTTATGAGTTTAATGTTAAAAGACGAGAGCGTTTCTGGTTAAACAGGACAGGGACAGGAAAGCTGAAGGCTCAGCCTCCCATTAGACTCATTAGACCTCACCAGAGTGAACAACTTTCTCTGCAGCAACACAACTCACAACTTTTATTCACACCTTGTCCTGATACTTCTATTTCATCTGCTATAAACAATAACCATACACTATTATTGCAATCTGGACTACAGCTCAAAAGTTTGTAGAGAATTAGAAGTGTCTTATTTCTGACAACAGTAAAAATCTTTTTGATGTTTTACTAAATTATTCAGAAGCGTAAAGAAATATAAATAATTAATGGTAACATTTATCATAAATCACAAATGAGATTTAGTGGAATATCTACCAAGTGTTGTTGAGACAACGTTGGTCTCTCCGATTCTTTTTGTCTTGGTAGAGATCACGCAGAGATGTTTCCAAATTTCACACAATCATTTTATTACCCATTTTCCTTACAGATGCATCTGGAGATTAGCACACTGCATCCTGTGCAGTCCTACTCTAAAGGCTGATCTGAAGACTTTCACACAACAGTTAAAGTTATAGTCTCTGGTCTTCAATTTCTACAGTAAACCCCCCACATTGGAAAAACACTGGTAAAGTGGCCAGGGGTGCTGACACCCTGACCCCCATCTCCTTTTAAATCAAATCAAATCACTTTTATTGTCACATCACATGTGGAGGTTCACTGGTACAATACATGCGAGTGAAATTCTTGTGTGCGAGCTTCACAAGGAACAGAGGTGTGCAAAAATACAATACCATAAGAACAAGCAAAATATAAGAATGGCTAAATCTGAGAGTTATATGAATAAATATATGTACAATATAAGAGTGTATGCATTACTGAATGTGTATACTAAATGTGTTTTTCTACGTGTGTGTGTGTGTGTGTGTGTGTGTGTGTGTGTGTGTATACATATTTTACAAATTAAATAGAGTAAACAATAAAATATATAAAATATACAGAGGTTGGTAGTTGGACATGTGCAAAACAAGTGGCATTTATATACAGTGTGGAGTGCATAATGTTGAAGTTCCAGTAGTGAAGCTGAGGTGTCTATGAAGTGTTCAGCAGTCTGATGGCCTGGTGGAAAAGGCTGTCTCTCAGTCTGCTGGTACGGGACCGGATGCTGCAGAACCTCCTTCCTAGTGGAAGTAGTCTGAACAGTTTATGGCTGGGGTGACTGGAGTCTTTGATGATCCTCCCCACTTTCCTCAGGCACCGCTTCCTGTAGATGTCCTGGAGGGAGGGAAGCTCACCTCCAATTATCCGTTCAGAGCACCGCACTACTCTCTGGAGAGCTTTGCGGTTGCAAGCAGTGCTGTTGCCATACATCCAGTGAGGATGCTCTCAATGGCACAGCAATAGAAGGTTCTGAGGATGCGGGGGCTCATGCCAAATCTTTTCAGTCTCCTGACAAAGAAGAGGCGCTGCTGGGCCTTCTTCACTGTTTTGTTTGTGTGTACTGACCACGTAAGATCCTCAGCCAGATGTACACCAAGGAACCGGAAGCTACTCACTCTCTCCACAGCAGCGCCATTGATGGTGATGGAGATCTGTACTTCTCTGCACCTCCGGAAGTCCACTATCAACTCCTTTGGCTTTGCGACGTTGAGGGTGAGATGGTTGTCTTGACACCAGTGGGTCAGGGTGCTGACCTCCTCCCTGTAAGCCGTCTCATCATTTTTGGTGATAAGACCCACCACTGTAGTGTCATCCGCAAAGGGTCCAGTGAGTCGGGTAGTGCAGAGCAAACGAAGTCCCTGATCAACTTCTCGAAGCATTTGCTCACGATGGGGGTCAGGGCTACAGGTCGCCAGTCGTTCAATGAGGAGATGGTGGCGGATTTGCACAGGTCTGCACAGAAACAGAGAGTGAGCAAAAGCAAGAACTGATGGAAAATGTGACAAGACTGTGGCATGATCCGTTACCTTGGTAATGCAATGATCTGGTTGTTTAGAAGCCAGCATGAAGACCTCGTGAGGAACAGGCGAGTAATCAGCTGATTGTTCACAAGTGACTGAGCGACAGGAAGGTGGAGGAGCATCCCCTAAAAAAGACAAGCACACAGACAACAACACAGGCATACACCGAAAGAGGAGAGAGAGAAAGAAGCAGGCCAGCAAAAGAGGGCAAGGGAACCATGACATCTACAGAAGCCCATTTTCATTTGGTACATCGTGTTACCAGATGTCAGTTTGTAATGTTAGATCTCAACTTGTCAGTCAAGAAACCTTTTTCCAAAGATATCAGCACAAACCGAAATCATTGTGCGGATTAAAAACAGTAAATTGTCGAAGTTTGTGATGGATGATGTTTGTAATCTGATTAAATCAGATGTGTTCCTGGTTTAGAACCATGTGATCTGTCAACATAGGAGTGATTGTTACTAGAAATGGGCCCATGTATAACTGTGTAGACATTTCCTAATACATCATGGGTGATTTAACATGAATGATTCATTAAACACACATCTGTGAAAACATTTCTGATAACCTTTTTGTTATATTATGTTAAAGTAAATGTAAATTATTAATAAAAGGAGTGTTTGAATTTGACCACAAAATTTTGAGCAGTAGTGTGTGTTGTATGCATGTGTCTGTCTGTATCGGATCAGGATTATGTCATCAGTGTCAACAAAACGCTCATTTTTTTTAGCTGTCTCTATCACCAAAATTGAGTTGGAGTGTTTTAACTCTGACAGCGAACTCTCCCTAACAAGTCCACTTTATTGCGTGCTCATTGACTTAAATTAAAGAAAAAATAAATGTGTCTGGATCATCCCAGGTTTTGTTTTTAACCTCATTAAACCAAGTTTACATTTTCCTCTAAAGGGGCTACAACACCCAGCTGCACAAAACCTTCACTTTTTTAACACTTTCACTCTTTGAATATTTTTCATTTCTTACCATCAGAATTCTCCAAAAGATTTTTAAAAGAAGATTATTTTCTTTCATGCATCACCAACTGAACCTTTTATGTAAACGTCTCAAGTTCCAACCTAACCTCATTTAATTTTGCTTAGCAAAGTACTTGTAACTCTAATAATTAGTAAGAGTATATTTCTTATCATCTATTGGTCATCTGACCTGATAAACTTCAATTAAAATTATAACACAGGAGTGATTGTCTCTAAAAATGGGCTCCTGCACACTTGCATATCATTGTGATGTTGTTTATTCTATTACTCTTGTTCTCTTCTGCTTGCTTTCTTTTTTCTTTCTCAGCAGGTGATCCAGGTGATTGATATATGCATTTTTTTTTCTCTGCCCGTTCTGTTGGTTTTTGTCTTTTGCCCTTCTCCCCCGTCCCTCTTCTCAGCTGTTTCTCTTTCCCTCTTTCTTTCTCCCCTTCTTTCCCCCAGTCAAGTCTGTCCCGTATTCAGTAAGTGAAAATAAAATAAACAATAAAAGGTGAATCAAATGGACCATTACGGCAAGGCTGGGATGGTCAGTTTGGTAAAGTAAATCCGTTGGGCATCTTTCTTTGCCTTTAGACAACAATTCTGATGGCAAAAGAGCCAAACGGGACAGGCCAAAAAAAAAAAAAAACTTCAATTAACATTATAACACAGGAGTGATTGTCTCTAAAAATGGGCTCCTGCACACTTGCAGACATTTTTCCATCACAACTTATGGATGATGAATGATTTGATTAAAGCTGTGAAAACATTACTGATAAACTTCATGTGATATTACATTAAAGCCAATTTTCTCTTAAAATCAGGGACTTTTGAGCAGTAGTGTGTACTGTATGTTTGTATGTAACTATCTGACCTGGATTTTATCACCAGTTTCAAATAAGAATTTTCTTCAAAGTCTGTCTTTAAATACAAATGAAGTTCAACTTTAGCAAGGCTGATGGTAAACTGGCCCTAACAAGTCCACTTTATTGCGTGCTCATTGACTTTCTCCTATCAGAGCTGTTTAACCCTTGTGCTCCCCTTCGGGGCAGCCCCAGACCCCGGGGGTCCCAGAGTACCCCTGGGTCGCATTTCACAGGCCGCGCATCAGGGTTGGCTCCCGCGCCCCGTACACCCACGTTTCCCTCCCTGAATGCCACTCCCGTTTCAAAGTTTCAGGCAGGCTCTATCACGTTCGTCCATGGGAGGCCGCTGTTAAGCCTTCCCACAGAACATAATCTGTGTAACGATTACATGATTTGGGTTTGTTTTTAGATAACAGCCCCCTGAGACTTAATAAAATTAACTACTTTACAGAACTAAAATCAAGAAGCTCTACTGACAGTGTAGGAAGCTGATTTTGGAGGCCAGGGCAGTGGAGGGAGAAAGAGTTGGGCATCCCATTTTGGCTCTGCAGGTTTATAAGTATCCATCTGTGTCTTGGTGTCTCGAAAACTAAAATCTGTCTTAGACCTGATCTTCACTAGAAGAGAAATAATATTAATCAACAGAAAATAGGCTTTTGATGTTGTCACAAATCAATTTGTTTCACTAAATGTTGCTGCCTAAATAGAAAAGTAAGATAAAGCTGCAAATCAAACTCAAGAAAACTACTCACAAGTGTCCAAATGCTTAAATTTTAACTTCAAGTTGCCAGGATCTCTCTCATGTGCAGTTATCATATTTGGAAGCTCCTCATCAAGCTGAAATCAGCGATTTAAAGCAAAAATTCCATTTTTGGAGGGACTGATCAAGGAGCTGCAGGAGATCTCCAAGAACAGGTTCAGCATCATGACTACGCAGGGACATTTTTCAAGAATGTGACTGCATTTGGGAAAGAGAGGAAACACAATTCTAATCCTGAGCAGTGAAAAGTGAACAATACAGTAAAATGATGTTATTACAGTTTTTTTTTCTCTCCAGTGCCTCAGTGATATGGACTTTCATGTAGATGCAGCAGGTACTCAGTTCAGTAGTGGTTACCATGAGGAACCATAGCAGCTTTAAACATCTGTATCACCCCAAGGACTCACAATGGGTGCAACACTATCTTTAAAATAAATGAAGGTCAAAGAAAGAAGCTGCTGCTTTGTTGCTGCAGAGAAATTTTACACATGGATAAAACGATGTGATGCTGAAATATTCCAGTATTATTTTTGAATGCATTGCTACAAGCATGTTACAATGAGAAATTCTCTGGTTGTGTGAGCATTTATAAATTTTTATTTTGTTTTTTGATCAAATAAAAACTAGTTTCATAAAGAACTGCATTATTGTTTTTCACTTTATTTCAGTTTAAATTTAGTTTATAATTTCATGTAACAATTTGCAAATCAAAATACAGACCTTAAAGTCGCTGTATAGAAAGCTTCACTCAGGCTCAGTAAGACATTATCAGTGTGACGCTCACGTCTAACTGTGGAAAAATGTTCAAATTATTTCAGTTCAATTTTTTGCGGCAAATCACAACAAAAGTCGCCTCAGACAGGTGACGTTTGTTGTGAGGCTAATTACATCAGACAGTAATACAGAGGAACCCAAACAATCACAAGGATGCCCATGAGCAAGCACTTAACTTGGCAACAGGGGGAAGGAAAAACTCCCTCTTTACATGAAGAAACCTCTGGCAGAACTAGGCTCTGGAAGGGGTAGCCATCTGCCGTGACTGGTTGGGGTGAGGGCAGGGGGATAACATGTGGAAGAGAGCCAGAGATAAGCAATAAGGCAGAGTGGTGTGTAAACACACAGTGAGTGAAAAAGGGTGAGAGAAGGTTAAAGACTCAGTGCATCATGGGAAGCCCCCAGCAGCCGAAGTCTATTGCAGCATGACCGAGGGAGGATTTAGAGAAAGAAGCAAATGTGTTGAAACCTGTGAAGCCTAAACCATGAAATCATTGCAAGAAAATTCAAACTTTTTGAAACTGGTTTGTTTATTCAAATGTTTATTAAACCTTCTGATAAGTAAATAGGAAAACATAACATTTGCTACATCTGGCTTTTGTGTGTAGTTAATTGCTTAAAAATGTATTGTAAAAAGTAAAATCACACTGATGATGTAGAAGTCTCAAAACCTCAGAGCTACAGGGCTAAAGGACGACAGAGAGTCACGGTTTATTTTTCCAGGTTCTCCCAAGTTTCTCTTCCACACGGTCGAGGAAAGCACTGTACGCTTCTCTTCTTTGTTTGTGTCTCTGTGAATGAAGAGAAGAAGCAATAATAAAGATGGAACTTTACACCCTCTAAACTGTTGCAAGAAATAAAATCTTTCATACATTTGATCAACTTTGACACAGCGTTTTTGTGAATGTAACACAAGAAATAAAAATAGTTTAATCAAGAGAAAGATTCAACATGAAATTATAAATTCCCCCAACATGTTAAAAATTACGTATTTTTATCAAATCATTATTTTAATGCATCTATGTGTTTTAATGTTATTGTTAGTCAAGCCACCATTTGTCTAGATCAGGTGTCTCAAACTCACGGCCCAGGGGCCACTTGCAGCCCACCTCACCCCTACTTGCAGCCCGTACATTGATATGAAGAAATATAATATGATTTGGCCCTTGAAGTTACTTTTCTTGTTGAGGAGGATTTGTTTGTTTTTGAGTTCAATGTTAAAATAAGTTCTTTAAAAAGCAAAAAATAATTTAATATGAAGGCAATATGAGCAGAGAGCACAAACATGTTGAGGGATTGGCTGTCTTAGTTCAGTGAGAGAAGTATTTAGAAAGAAAACAAGTTTTACTAGAAGTCAAAAACTACTGTGTACACTTATGTCTGCATTTTTATTTTGTTAAATAAGAACAAAATTAAACCAGATGTGGTCCCACGTGTCTGGCCAGCAAGAGAGGACCAATTTGTTTGTTTGGTAGTTCAATGAAAGGCTTCAGTTAGTTAAAAGTGAGGGAAAAATTGCATTCACGTTTGCAGTTTTGGCTTGTTATACAATATTTGAAATAAAAAGAAACAAAACACTACATTTTAGTAAATATTTGTGGGTGTTTTCTTGTTTGTTTGTGCTGCTTGAACACTAAAGTGACCTTCACATGAGATGACAGTGCCCACAGATCATTTAAGTTTGAGACCCCTGATCGAGTTTAAACTTCTCCTGCAGAGGGCTGTAATCTAAAGAAAAATTGTATTTTCATACTTTGTTGCACTCACATGGCCTTTAAGCCTTCCCACAGAACATAATCTGTGTAACGATTACATGATTTGGGTTTGTTTTTAGATAACAGCCCCCTGAGACTTAATAAAATTAACTACTTTACAGAACTAAAATCAAGAAACTCTACTGACAGTGTAGGAAGCTGATTTTGGAGGCCAGGGCAGTGGAGGGAGAAACAGTTGGGCATCCCATTTTGGTTCTGCAGGTTTATAGGTATCCATCCGTGTCTTGGTGTCTCGTAAACTAAAATCTGTCTCAGACCTGATCTTCACTAGAAGAGAAATAATATTAATCAAGAGAAAAGAGGCTTTTGATGTTGTCACAAATCAATTTGTTTCACTAAATGTTGCTGCCTAAATAGAAAAGCAAGATAACGCTGCAAATCAAGCTCATAGAAAAAAACTCACAAGTGTCCAAATGCTTTAATTTTAACTTCAAGTTGCCAGGATCTCTCTCATGTGCAGTTATCATGTCTGGAAGCTCCTCATCAAGCTGAAATCAGTGATTTAAAGCAAGTCCAGTGATCATGTTAATGTTTTGTCTGCATCTTCCTCCTGTGTTTAAACCAGATATTGTGCTCTAAAACACACTGTATTGTCTGCAGTTTGCATGTGTCTGTGTTTCAAAAAGGTACTAAATCCATGGACTGTTTGGGGACACTTACTGGTCTGAAGTCATGAGGTTTGTGGTTCTTGTACGTCCCAGAATGATACTTTCCAATCTTGACAAACATCAGTTCAGTCTCCAGAGCATCAGGAGGCCTGTGTGAAGTGATGAACTTTGGAGGTTCTTTTCTCTTTGGACACGAGGACAGAGAATTTGGTAGAAACGTCTGATATCTCCTCTTCATTTCTTTGGGCTGAGGTGCAACTATCTTTATATTTTTCTTTCTTTCCCTTATTTCTGAAGTAGACAGACTGCTGTACAGTTTCACTGAGAAATCTGGTGGCCCGATGCTCTGCACATCACACTTCCTGTCTGTGTTTCTAAGCCTAAAATATTTGTTTCTTGCAAAGGAGAGATCTTGACACGCAGCAAATTGTGTTTGTCTTTCAAAAGAAACTGAGGACAATGGCTGTAACAACTTGGTTGGAATCATTTTTATTTGCTGATGTCCAAATAATAATGGAGGTGCTTACCCTGAATTTCAGGAAGATTTCTCATTGCAGACCTAAAATATGAATCCTCTGAGTTTGAATGTAATGTCCTTGTGCCGGTTGTGCAGATGTCCAGAACCCAGTTTTAGCCTAAGAAGAAGGAAACAGAAAGGCTAACTGCAGACACATAAAACAAGCTGCTTGGTAACCAGTGGCCTTAGCCTTCTTAACAAAAAGAACTGGGCTGAGCTCAGCAGGACATTCAACAAAACAGAAAACAGGAACTTGGCAACGCTGCAAACAATGTGGCCTCTGGATTACAGAGACCATGGCACCCTGCAGTCCATTTTATTTGTTTTCTATAATGCAGTAAACCTTCAGTTTTACATTGTCAAATACAGTATTTTAAAGTCAAATTCAACTTTGTCAATTTTGTAGAGGACATAAAGGTGCATGAAAACCAAGAGTACTTGATTGCAGATTATTATTATTTATTATTACTTTAAGCTCACTTCAACTAACCAGGAATTAAAAATCACATTATTTTACAATTTGAAACTGTTACTATATAAAGAGTTTAAAGCACAGATATTCTTATATTTCTCAAAAAGTCCTACCACAAATAATGGTGTGTGATATCTGAGTGACCGCTAGATGGCAGCAGATATTGTCATCCTGCAGCCGAGAAGCAGAGAACAGCTGAAGTTCACAGGTATGACATGCTTTCTCATTCTTCTATTAGGAGCAAACTCTTCATCCCTATCTTTCATTTCCTGTCCTGAAGTACTAAAGTTCATCCTCAGAGAAACTCAGAGATGTGAACACAAACCAATGTGGTATAAACCGTTCAGATGGCTTAGAGCACATACAGAGTTAGAGGAAAGCCAGGATGTGACAAACAGTGATGCATCTTCCAGATTCAAGGTGCAGTCAGTCTGTTAGAGAATACTGCTTGAAAGTTTACAGCTGCTACACAGCAGATTTTTATTGACTGAATCACACAGTGGAAAGGAAGCCCACTCTTTTTCCTTCATGCCAGACGTTCAGTTTATTAGAACCATAACACCAGACTTCCCAAAGTGACCACATCTCAGTACATAAAAATAATATTAGATTAAATTATTGCTTTCATTTTTGTTGTTTTTTCTTTATTCAAAAGGTTTTGAATATAATTCTTATCAAAATGTCTGTTTCATTATTATTATTATTATTATTATTATTTTGATGTTTTTGTTGTTATTACGTTTCATGTTTAATCTTTCAATATTTATTTGACCAAGAAGTGAAAATAAGTGTAATTGAGGATCTTTTCTGAAGGAAAATGAAACGTGAGACTGGATGTGAAAAAGAAAAAAAAACATTCTATTAAACTCAAACTATACTTTAAAAAATAAACTTCTTGAAACAGTATTGTATATCTATAGATTTCACTAAGATAAAATAAAAATGTTTTAAAAAATAGTTAGATTTGGAGGGTAATCATCAGGGAAAGATTTAATGTGTTAGAAGAAGCAAACCAAGATGACAAAGTTAAAAGGACTATGATTATCAGCGAACTAATAAAAACTGAACTGAAAAAAGCAAATCCAGATCCATCCAAAAACATCTAAAACTAAAGCAAATGGGTTTTTTTTTTTTAAATTTTATTTTTTAAAAATAAATGGAAAATTTCATACTACTGTGTAATAATAGTGGTAAGAGATACCAAAAACAAAAATCTACTTTTGTGGCTCTAAAATATTTGAAAACTTACTCCAACATATATGTTTATAACTTTAGGCAAGGCAAGACAAGATGATCCAGATGACCTGAGGGATCTGGAAGGTTCATACTGGGTCAGGAGGTCACTGATGTATTTTGGTCCTAAACCATTCAGAGCTTTATAGACCAGCATCAGAACTTTAAAGTCTATCCTCTGACGGACAGGCAGCCAGTGTAAAGACCTCAGAGCTGGACTGATGTGGTCCACTTTTTTGGTCTTAGTGAGGACTCGAGCAGCAGAGTTCTGAATGAGCTGTAGTTGTCTGACTGATTTTTTAGGTAGACCTGTAAAGATGCTGTTACAGTAATCAAGTCTACTAAAGATGAATGCATGGACTAGTTTTTCCAGGTCCTGTTGAGACATCAGATCTTTTATCCTTGATATATTCTTGAGGTGATAGTAAGCTGATTTTGTTATTGTCTTAATGTGTTTTTCTAAGTTTTGTCACGGCCTGGGGGTTCAGCTGGTCGCTGATCAGCTCTCTCTCTCTCTCTCTCTCTCTCTCTCTCTCTCTCTCTCTCTCTCTCTCTCTCTCTCTCTCTCTCTCTCTCTCTCTCGCCAGGGCTGAACTCATTATGGGTTCACGCCCTTGGTCCACGCCCTCGGAGGAAGAAACACCTGTGCCTCATCAGTGTGGTATTTAAGACAGGAAGCAACGGCTGTTCTTCGCTGGATCGTTGTGAGAATCGCGTCAGTGAAAGTCGAGCGTCCCAGCAAGTATTTTCCCCTGCAGTGTGTGTTTAGCATCTAACAAGCGTTTCTTTGTGTACAGATTCCCTGGACTGTTTCCCTGGTGTGCGAGTGGATTCGTGTTTGGATTGTGTGGAGAGAGATGAGCATGTTCCCCTGGATTTTCCCCGGAGCCCTGCCCCCCTCACCTTTTGTACATAGCACTGTTGTTTAGCTGGAGAAAATTGTGGCACAACCAGTCATTAATTTCCTCAATGCATTTACCAAGAGCCTGTACAGGGCCTCGGTCTCCTGGTGACATTGTGATATATATCTGTGTGTCATCTGCTGTGATAGTTTATTTTGTTCTTCTTTATAATCTGTGCCAGTGGGAGCATGTAAATGTTAAACAGAAGGGGTCCCAAGATGGAACCTTGGGGAACTCCACATGTGATACTTGTCTGCTCAGATGTGAAGTTACCTATTGATACAAAGTATTTCCTGTTTTCTAAGTATGTTTTGAACCAGTTTAGTACAGTTCCTGAAAGACCTGCCCAGTTCTCCAGTCGTTTCAGTAATATGTTGTGGTCAACTGTATCAAATGCTGCACTGAGATCCAGTAAAACTAAGACTGACATTTTTCCACTGTCTGTGTTCAGACATGTCATTAAACACTTTGGTCAGAGCGGTTTCCATGCTGTGGTTCTGTCTAAAACCTGACTGGAAGGCATCATAGCAGTTATTCTGTTTTAAGAAGCAATTGAACTGTTGAGAAACTGCTTTTTCAATGATCTTACTTAAAAATGGGAGATTTGAGATCGGCCTGTAGTCAAGATTGTTCTTTTTCAGTATAGGTTTAATTACAGCAGTTTTTAGTGGTTCTGGAAACACACCTGACATTAAAGAAAAGTTGATCTGTAACAGGTTTGACTCCAAAGTCTTTGAGACCTTTTTGAAAAAACTTGTTGGCAGGACATCTAAACAGCAAGAGGAGGAGTTTAGTTGACCTAAGATGTCCTCCAGGTCTTTGCCGTTAATAGGGTGAAACTGTTTGATGGTGTTTAAACAGTTTAAACAGTTTTTCGGTGGACACAGTACATATCCTGGATCTGCTGTTGATGTACCAATTGCTTGTCTAATCTTTTGGATTTTTTCAGTGAAGAATTTGGCAAAGTCATTGCAGGCCATGGTCGAATGAAGTTCAGCTGCCACTGACACAGGGGGGTTTGTTAGCCTGTCAACTGTAGAAAATAAGACCCGAGCATTATGGCTGTTTTTAGTGATGATGTCAGAGAAGTAGGACCTTCTTGCACTCCTCAGTTGTAAATTATAATTGTGAAGTTTCTCTTTATAGATGTCATAGTGAACCTGGAGGTTTGTTTTTCTCCATCTGCGCTCAGCTTTCCTACACTCTCTTTTTTCATTTTTCACTAGTGTGGAGTTTCTCCATGGAGACTTTTTCCTTCCAGAGATAACCTTCACCTTAATGGGAGCAATAGTGTCCATGAGATTTAACATTTTAGCATTGAAGCTATTGACGAGCTCATTGACTGAACCTCAGGACAGGTCAGGTGTTAATGGGAAGACCTGGTTAAAGATCTCACTACTGTATTCAGTTATACACCGTTTTGTGATCACTGCTGTTGATATATTTGTGTGGGCTGAAATTTTACTTTCAAAGAAAACACAGTAATGATCACACAGGCCCACATCAGACACAGTAACCTTTGAAATGCTCAGGCCCTTGGAGATCAGTAGGTCAAGAGTGTGTCCTCTATTATGTGTGGCCTCTGTTATATGCTGAGTCAGCCCAAAGTTGCCCAGAGTGTTACTCAGGTCTTTAGTCCCTTTGTCCTGAGGGATGTCCACATGGATGTTAAAATCCCCCAAAATAATTATTGTTTAAACCCAAAACCTGAAAGATTTTTTTTCCCCATATTTCAAAATTAACTCATCATAACAATAAAATACCCATTTTATTTTATTTTCACAATAACAAAAAAGAAAAAATAACATCTGTTGTGTTTTAGAAGAGGCTGACAGTAAGTAGAAGCGATCCCGTCGTGTAAACACTGATCTGTATGCAGCACCACAGTTGTTGCAGCAGTCACTTTGTTTGTAGCTTGGACAGCTGACATCAGACCTCAAAGGCAACAGGAAACCCGAGCTGAGACCAAACAGCGCCTGTGAAGGAAACTGACCTCACTGAGCCTGTAAAATCAGGAGCTGCCACCTTCAAAGGCTCCGGTCGACCTGCAGGCCCTCAGTCCTGTTTCTGAACAGCCCGACCACTGAACCGAGTAACATTTCACCTGTCAGGTAATCAGGAGTTCCAAAGAAACACTTACAGGATCCGGTGGTCACACATGACACCCTTTATCTCCAAGTCACTCAGACAATATGGCTTCGTTGTTTTAACACCAAGAGAAGATGTAGCACAGATAAATTCAGAGAGAGAAGCCTGCAGATGACAGATGTGTAATTGCTTTTAAGGAAAATACTGATGTAACATGGAGTTTCTCATGTTCCCATCCCAACGTCTGACTGACCTTCAGGGCCTCCATCTGTTTTTATGCTTGTTCGAGCACTGCAGCTGAAGCAGGAGTTTAAGGTTACATTGCTACTTGTCCCATATGATCAGTCTCTCTTCCCTCCTTTTCTTGTTTGTGTTTATCTTTGTTCACATAGAATAATAGGGTGAGGAGTGTGTTAATGTGGAGGCAAATCAGTGAATAAAAAATGTCAAATTAAATACAATCAGTCAGAAAATTAGAAAAGGTTTGAATTTATGAATGATAATGTGGAGGTCGAAAGGAGCAAAATCCTGTATTTATGGCCATGTAATGTTTGTTTATCAGTTCAAAAGGTGGGCTCACACACAAAAAAATATATAAATATCTTGTTTTATAGATATTATTGATTGTTTATGTATGTTTAGCATTTTAGGCTCCTATATCAACTGGTCTTAACTTACAGCATGTTTGTCCATGATGGGATTTAGGATTCTGATTAGCTGGATCAGAGACTACACATATAGTTTGCATTGTTTTTTGGGTGGTGTTGATTGCTCCGCCTTGGTCGGGGAATGCGACGGGAGGCTGGATGTCGGGAGCTGAAGCAGGAATAGCTTGTGTCATCGTGACGCAGCTGCTCCAAGGTCGCATCTGTTCCTCACAAATCAGCTCCCTTTGTAGCATGAGCAATTACAGCAAATCTATTGTTATACAAGGCTTTGCAAATATTTATGAACCTCGTGGACAATCTGTGTATTGAATCTGCAGTGTGTTCTTTTTTCTTTAATGTGATCTTTTTTTGTTTTGTCTATAATATCTGACTCTTTGATTTCAGTTTTCTGCTTTTGTTTGTAAAATGTGTTTTTACAGGCACCACACAAAAAGTTACTATCATGTACACTGTTGTTTGAGAAGCTAACACTGTTAAACAGGAAATTTAAACTTTTTACCCAAATGTTTTGTTAATTATAGCTCTGTTTGGCTGTGACTGATTATTTTTTTACTGATTCTTAGATTAAGATTCAAATGCGCATTTCACGAAGGTGAATGTAAGCCTTTGACTTACACATCTTTTTTTCCCAGCATATTAATGCATTGTACCAACAGGGTGATTAATAGAACTCATATGCTCGGGCCTAAGTCAGCAGCCTCGCTCTCACCCTGGCTGTAAATCAGAGCACAGACTTACAAACTTACCTCTTCCTTTTTACTCTGTCTTATTTCACTAACTCCTGATGTTGTGCTGTTTATGACTAACTATATTTGTCTCATATTTGTTCATATGTTTTTCCCATCAGTGGTGAATCTTACAGTAATTATTTAGTTTACCTGCATAGTGTATATCACAGTTCTCAAAGGGACACTGCAGTGCAGCCATTTTTGCATTATTACTGATTGTAATGAGAGAAAATTGGACACAATTAGCTTGTATGATTAGGTTAAGCTATTAGGCAATTATGCCAATTTTCCTTTCAGTTTTTTCTTGCCTGGATGTAATTTGGCAGTTACACAATACAACATATCATGCAAGTATATATGTATGCTTGACACTGATACAGGTTTTCCCTACCTGATTGAGCTGAGGCAAATTTGCTTCAAAATCTGTAAAAAGAAAAAAAAGAGCCAAAGATCATAACTTTCATTGTAATTAAAAGCCAAAAAGCCAAAGTGAGAAAAACCCACTATCATTATAACAGTCACGAACAACCTCGGCTTCTGTATTGAGGTTTAATCGCTGGTTGTGTAAGACCAGGAAGGAAAGTAAGTGGGTTTTTACCTAATGGCTTTTCCAGGCTTTTACCAGGTTGATGGTCCAGGAGATTTATGAGGGAGGTCTTAAGTCCTCCAAACAGACGAGCGTCTCAACAAGACAGTCGGGCAGCTTCATGTTGCTCAGGGGGAAGAGAGGAGGAGGTGCGGTCCACAACCTGCTTAGCTGTTAGGTATCCACTGCTTCTGGTTGGCTCTGCAAGTTTACTTATAATTAATCACAGACCTTTGTCTTCCTGCTCTTAGTGAGACTTTACAGTTTATTTAATCTGGAAATAACCTTCCTGCTGATACTTGAATGTTAAAAATGTGAGACCATAGCAGTCCTGCAGATGTATAATAACTTAGTTTAACAGCTTAAACTGCTTTTAGAAAGGAAAGTAGGAACTGAAACAAACAGTTTTGTTTGATTAATAATTTGTCTAACTCTTCAAGCTGATATATCAATCATTTGGTGGGACTAATTTGTAAGATTGTAATCTTAACCTTTCTAAATTAGGGTGGATCAAGAACACATTTCTAGATGTCCTTCAACAGTTTTATAGAAGAAGGAATTGCAGCATCACTTCGTTTCTTGATGCTCTTAAATGTTAAAAAAACAAAACAACAACAACACAAATCCCCCTACATTTTCTTTTTCTTATATTATGTCTTCTTTGTATATTTTGTTTTGAGAGCCATCCATTTTTTTAACAACTAGAATTGAGCTATCACTTCCTCTTTTTCATATTTTCCCCTGAACAGATCAGTTTCAGGTCTTTTAACAGAGCAAACATCTTCTCAGCTCCTGCCGGCAAAACAATATCTGAGGCACACAGCTGCAGTAAAAGCATGAGAATGGAAACAAGCAGCTTGGAAAAAAGATGTTAATGTGATATCTGGTTTATACAAAATCCCACTATTTGGCGAGGATCAGTTCCCTGAAAAATTGAGCACAGAGGCCATCTGTTTTAGCAGTTTGGAGTTGTGACTAATGAAATACCACTGACTGGCCAGTAATAAACCTCTCGTGATTAGTCCTTTGGTCCTTTTCTTCCCATTTAGAAAGACAAGAAAAAAATGTGGTGAAGGCAGTTTTACAAGCTTGAGCTGACTGAGATTACTGATTGTTAACATGCATTTCCCTTCAAATAAAAATATGAAAGAAGCAAAAACAAGTTGAATTTCATTTGCTGTCTTTGTTAATTTTCCATCGTAAATTGTTGCAGAAAAAAAAGCAAAAGTTTCTGAACCACAAAACATCCTGGGGAAGGATTCCATCCCTGAATAACAGCAGTTAGACTGATGAAGGTTTACCTTTAACGCTTACCCAAGGAAATATATATATTGTTGGATTTTCCTAACATTTGTTAGTTAAAATAAGTTAATATCTAGTTAGTTAGTTGAAATAATTCAGACTTATGATGTTTTAAATTTAAAGGTAGGTAAAATTAGTATAAAAATTACTATTAGCTGAAATTCTCAGTGGTTAGTATAACTTGTTATACTTTGATAGCTTTTCTCTTGGAATTCATTAAGCTCAATGAGAAAACTGTATTGTTAGATTTTATTTGAACCGCCTTATTGTCTACAACCTTTCTTATTTCAGAATCACTTAGAAACATTGATGGGTTTTGCTCCTCTGCATTTATCCACTTGAGGGTGCCCAGGGTTTTTCCAGAACCTGGTGAACAGTGCCCTCCTGTTTTGTGCCTTGGTCATGGAATGATGTTCAAACCAGAGATAAATATTTTTGTGTTGTTTGTCTTTACAGTATTCACTGCTGTTCCCGAGCTGCACGTCATCAGCTCAATTATCGGAAATAATCAATTGTTTCGGATTTGAAGAAGAAAAAAAAACCGCACATGCTGTGGCTTACATTTTATGCTCATGTTTAATTTCTCAATATTTCCTGATGTTAGATGATACCTCTTGAGGGGAAATCATTAGAAGATTATATGACAATGCATCAGTTTTGGGTTGCAGCACGATTACGATTAATTTGGATCTTTCAGCATCTGAAACAACTCTTTTTCCACTCGTGCGGATATGTGCAGAGGTTTGGGTCGTCAGTAGGTTTGCTCCTCCTAACACACTGTAGCAGTGCAGCGTGCAGCAGTTTGAGGTCAGCCGCTGCAGTCCAGCATCTCCGGTCAGCTTCTTCTTCTTCCCTCAGCCTGAAGCACCTCCGGATTTCCTGCTGGTCCGTTCGTTTTTGGCCTGAAAGCCAATAGAGAGAGAGAGGGGTGGGGGGGAGAGAGAGGTCTTTTGGCACAACAACGGGGCCAATCGCGCTGAGCGCTCGCGCTGTTTGGTGGCAGAGTCGCGTGCTGGACACTGAGGGACGATGAGACCTGAAACTCTTCCCAAACTTCTTCTCTGTGTTGCATTTTCACTGCCCAACGCAGTGCACGTTCAAACAGGTAAGCTCACAGCTCTAAGGTAATCAGAGACACCGTCTTTGAGTATTTAAAGTATTTAAGTGTCATTTTGTCATTTCATATTGCCACATACAAATAACTTTTAAGACTATTCTCGGTTTAGGGGGATGCAGGAGGTTTTCAGGAGGGTTAATATAAAGACAGCTAGCTTTATTGTTGCTGCATGACTTCTTTAGCAGTGTCAAAAATAAGCTGACGCCTTTCCATCTATCATGAAGGTATCTAAGGCCACATAACCTCCAAATATCCCACATGACGTATTTTGCTCTCAGGCTTCCCCTCAAATAGGCAAACAGGATGTGGATTCTCTAAGTTCCTGTTCAGCTGACGAGGACTGTAGTGACCAGGTGTTGATTAGAAAGGATGCTTGCTTTGAAAGCTGCTGTCCTGGCTTTCGGCAGCTTGTCTGCCTGTCACTGCTGTGCAGGCTCTTTGAGGATATTACCTTTCACTTTGACCTCTCAGGTCAGGAAACTTTACGGTGCCAAAAACAAGCTAGCTCTTCATGGTTACAGCCCCCTCTCCTTTGTCTGTCTGGTCTATTTTGCCTCCCAGTAAAGATATGAAAGAAGCCAGAACACCAGTACATGCTGAATTTCAACTTGCTGTCTCTGTTTGTGTCTCACAACAGCAGTCTCTAAAAGTGCTTTAGATTGTAAGGTGATATGAATAATTACACAAATTGATTGAATTAAAATCCAGTGTGGTGAAGTCAAAATTACAAAAAAAATAATTGTCCAAAAACCTATAGACACAACTATATATATTTAAAAGGAAATGTCTTTATTATTTTTTGAAATGTTTTGCTTGGGAAAGAGCTAAATATTTACCATTGCCATTAGGTGTTTGCAGTAACATTCAAGTCTAATGGCAGCTGACATGTACCCCAGTGATTTTTGAACAGGCCTATAGAAGTACCCATCTTTGAAAGTAAAGAGGGGCCAGTCATCAGCTTAAAGTATGACCTATGAAGTATGAATTGGTTTTGGAGATTCTGCATTCACAGATGTTTACTGCAGCTGTCCTTGTGTGTGTTGAGGTCAGCAATCCACCAGTGCACCTTGGGAAAATATCTCTCCAAAACTGGACACTATGTCATTTAAACTAGCTACATTTGCAAAGTGGACTTTGCACATACATAATTGTAACCATGCATAACAGTTTATGATGAACTCTGTTTTGTGGGCATCTGGTCTAAACTTCACGAGACAGCAAAGCACTGGCTTCTCATCCTACATTGGCTCAAGATGTCCATAGAGTTTAGTGAGTGTGTTATCACCTTTCAGATTCACTTTGAAATGTTTCTGTTGAACACAGGCCAGCTGGAGAGTTGATGTCCACAATACAACATTTGGCCAGCAGAAAGCTTTCCGTATACAGTATTTGAATATTGCTACTGACAGTCTTGGTGAGAATCCAGTCCTTATGTTGTCTCTCTGGCTGTGCCTTCAGTGCTTCCTCCAGAGTGTGCGCCAGGAGGCCACTCGGTCCTCCAGAACCCCTACCGTAGCACCACCTTCAGCTCCAGCTGGCTGCAGCAGTCATCCCTGCAGGACTTCATCTGTGACCACTCCCTCACACCGGGCTGGTACCAGTTTCAGATTTTTGACAAGCCAGCGAGTATGCCCACCCAGTGTGTGGAGGTAAATGATGTTTTTGTAAAAGATTTTTCAAAGAGAGTGAGATCTGTTTACAAGTGTTGTGTTTCTTATAAATGAGCTTCCAAGGATGTTGATGCTGTGAGGAACTATTCTATTCTTTTTATCTGACTATAAATTATATTTCCTTCATCTACTACCTTCCCATGGAACTCCATTAATTTGATTTTGTTATTCAAACCATTTAGCTGACTCCTTACATTGTTCGAGTTACACATAGTCCAGTAGTGTCAACATACTATAAGATATGTTAAATGTACATTAGAGGAGGCCTATATGCTCATTTCAAAATCCATATTTTTATTCTTGCATTCTAATAAAGTAGCTTTGTGTGAGTCAAAGTTCAAAATAATCTTTGTTTATGCTTCACTGGGCTTTGGTGCATGCATGTTTATTACCTGCCTCGAAATATCCACTTTTAGTGACATCATAGAGATCCAAGTCAGGAAAACTATATAAAACTAAGCATTTCGAGCAGTTTGAAGGGTGAGCTTCAGGCTCCCAGGGATTACTTGCATGTACACTGGCCTAATTATTTGACATATCGTCATTATGAGCAACAGTCATTGTTTAGAAATTTATAGATATCATGTAAGGTCAATCATAAAAACTGCATATAACTCAAGTGCACAATCTTTTTTCACATTGTATAGAACTGAGGTAAATCAGCTTTATTAAAAGACTGCAGCTAAAACTCCAAAATCATTAGCTGCATTTGAAAATTTCCAATAAAAACTTCAAATATACCAATGAGAAGCTGTAAAAACACTCCAACTGTCCCCATATCCATCTACTGCAAGTAATTAACTGAACTTAGTTTAGGTTTGCTGAATCGTAACCTTTCTATTTCTCTATCAGCTTGTATAATTTGTTAAAACATTGATTTTTCTAACTTTGAGGCTTGAATTCAAGATGAGTCATTTTTTTTAACCAATGTAGGAATTTTCCACCAATTTTTAGAACAATTTCACAGGTATACTGCACAAATTCAGTCACTCATTGTGACCTCTATTAAAGGTCATAAAAAATAAAATAGAATTGCTTCCATTTCTTTGTTTTATATTCATGTGATAAACTTAAATGTATATGTATATAAATTATATGCTTGTTTAATTACAAATATAACCTGATAAGATGTGAAAGCCCTTGAGACCCTATCCATGTCCTCATGAGGGGAAACTCTGAGGTAGTCTGCCTGTCATGCGAGTTGTGTGTTTGTGTGTATACACATATTTATGAAGGAGAATGAAAGGAGAGTTGGAATATGTCTCATGTGTTGTGGTTGGCCTGCTGTGAGCCTGCAGGATCCATCTAAAGTGTCACCCTCTCAGCCTCCTGCTTTCCCGGGGCATCGCTGCTCTCCCTGGGTGATGGATAACTACAGGAGTGGACGGAGGAAGGAAGAGACGATTGCTGTGAACATGTGTTACATAACAAGGCAATGTCTTTTTGATGATGTTAGCAAATAAAGAGTTAGATGTGTCAAAGCCAAGAACCTTTTAAGGAGAACCAGGGTATAATCTGTAATGTTATCAGATATCTTCTTTTGGACATTTTCTAAATTATTCAGTTGCAAAGTTATTTAAACCATTTCACTCATTGATTGATTTCAATTTTGGTGTCTGTGGATGTTTCAAACTCAGGTTTTCAGGGCATGTGTGGCAGTACTGTGCTTACTTTCTGGCATTTGTTGTTTTTAGTAGAAAATTTCTATTTCTTTTTATTCCAAAATAGCTTTTACTGGTTTTCCTCCATTCTGGAGGATTAGTTTTGTGAAAGAATGACCATAATACATCCATACATACTGATTCCCCCTGCCCCCTCTGTTTCCAAACATCTAGGTAAACCACTGTGGGACTCAGGCCCCGGTATGGCTGTCTCTGGGTGAGGGTGAGTCCCTGCCGGGGCCACTGGAGGTCAGGCAGTTGACAGCCTGCGCTGCATGGCAGTTTTTCTCGAGCAGCAGCAAAGAGTGCTGCATGTTTCGCATCCCAGTCACTGTCCGAAACTGTGGAGACTTCTATGTTTACCTGCTCCAGCCCACACAGGGTTGCATGGGTTACTGTGCACAGGGTAAGTAACAGTAATTACTGTATGACTGTAATGTAAAGCATGATTCTTATGCCGATACACTGCTCAAAAAAATCAAGGAAAGACTGAATCATAGCAGCATAACAGTAATTCAGTTTAGTATTAGTGGCCGTATGATGCTTAAAGAACAGGGAACGGATGCTGGATGCTGCATAGCTGGAGGCTTTTTGTGTGAAGTTTGTTCTCCTTGTGCCTTCGTGGCTTCTCTTTCTCTTTCCACAGTCCACAGACATAATTTCTCAGTCTAAATTTGCTGTAGCTGTGAACGTGATGGGCCAGGGTGTACTGTCTCCCACCCAGTGTCAGACAGTGTCAGCTGGCATAGGCATCACTGTCCTTTGATTTCTACATTACGTGCTAATTTATAATGAAAAATGAAAAGGGGAAGAAATGAAATGCGGAAACATAATCGTTTTGAAGTCATGCTATTTTATAATTATCTGTTATAAATCTCCTGTCTCCCTAACAGAGATGTCAGACACTTTGCCCACATCATCGCTGCTCTGCGGTCCTGGTGAGGTGAACGTCGGTGGATCTTGTAAAAGTGAGAACCCCACTGTTGTGTTTTTATGGCTCTCACTTGTCTCCTCATGTTAGATTAAATACCAAAACACTTTGGAGGTCAGGGAGGTCATATGGTCAGGAACACACCTCTCCTCTTAATGACCTGAGCCTGTGTCCTGCTGTCCTCTGGTCCCGGTCTCCAGTAGTGACTCAGACTGTGAATTATGCCAAGCCAGGCTTCAGGAAGTAGAGGTGGAAATTAGGGAGAGAAATAATTACAGACTACTGAAAATGTTCATTAGTGTGCTTCAAAAACCAGTATAAAGCTCAGATTTCTGATAATTAAGAGAATTTAGAATTGCTAAATTAATTCATCTTCCTGTTTAATTATTTGCTGTTGTGGGATGTCTGCAATTGTTCTTGCCTTGAAGAACTCGCACCCAACAGGCATCCCGTGTAAATAATGGAGCACATAGAATACCAGTGCATACTTTTGTCTTTGTCTATTTAGCCTTGATTTCTTTAAATCAACCATCTTCTGATTGGCTGCCCTTCATAACAGCAGATTTAAAGAGTAAGTGGGTGTGTCTTCTATATCTGAGATGACACGTGGCGTATGTTCAAAAATATTTAAAATTAGAGAATGATGATAAAAAATGTGGATAGAAGTACCTCCACATTTTTCAGAGGACCTTAAAAGTGCCCATTAAGCTTCAATAACCTGCCTCATCTTTCTGCTCCTCCCCCAACAGCTAATCAGCCCCCGACTCTGTCAGTGCCAGTGATCGTCTCAGAGGTGACAGGTAACACCATCTACCTGAAGTGCAGCTTTGAGAGCAGGTCTAACAGCTCCCTGGGTTATGTGGTGGCCTGGTCCCGCCTCTCACCTGAGGGCCGGAAGGAGGAGCTCAAACAAGAGACCACAATCCAGACCTTCGCCTTTATCGAGCTCGACGGCTTCAACCTGCGATTAGGAGACAAGGTGTGCATGTGGGTGAACTAGTCCTTTAAAGAGCGTAGTGGGACTGCTGTTTAGCCACTCTGTGTTAGAGGGAGTTTTTTAAAACCAAATCTCAAAATGATTCAAAAATCTAACAAAGTATGCCTTCAGAAACTGTTCAGCAGGTTTTTGCTGGGTGGGCTTCTCTTACTTTTTGAGAATTTATGCAACCTTCCACTCGTCAGTCTTCTGCAAATAAGATCTGCTATATAAACAAAGATGAGGTTCCTGGATTTCTAAGGCAGCAGGGACTGAAGGAATTACCAATGCCTGTCAACATGTCGTTTTATTTTACTGTGAGCTGCTCATGTGTTTAACTGGGCCAAAAGCCTTCAACACAGTCTGGAGTTTTTCTCTGCTTTTATTTCCCATCTCTACTCTCCTTTGTTCAATTCATTTTTTCTTTATTACCATAACATTTGCTTAGTGTGGTGCTGTCAAGGCCTGTTGTATGAAGACTATGACATAATACCCTTAAAATAAGGAAAGACTGCCTGGAAATTGCAATATAGCACACTATATTAAATACTTCATCTTTAAAAATAAACAAAAATGGAAGTAATATATGTGCATCTCCCTCCCTCTGGCTCAGATTTACTGCTCCAGCTCCAGTTTCTTCTTGGACTCGCCCAGTGTCCGGGGTATTTCGGTGGAAAGTCAGGAGTTCTTTGCTGGGATCAGGGTAAATAATATTTATCTGACATTTATATTTGTGATCTCTCTTTCTAGTAATTTTTTTGTTGGTCATTAGTCTGCAGACATGTACAGGTTTAGACAGAAGTTACAGTGTTTTGAGCTTTCTGTCCTGTGAGGTAGTCTGACTCCAGCGTCAAGGAAGGTGTTAGGTGAGCAGACTCAGCAGACATTTTGGGTTCCCATAGATGAGCGATTTATTTACAGTGAAACTTAACAAAACTCCCCCAAATTAACTTAAGTAACAAAAGTCAAACACAGCAACACAACTCAGCTCTCCTCCCTTCTCTGAATCAAGCAGAGACTGACTATATATAAGGCTGTCAAGTTCTTTTCAATTAGTCTAGCCAATACCACTAGCTTGAGCTGAGGAATCTAAAACTCAACACAAATGACTGAGAATTAAATAAAGCTCCCCACTCTTCTGATTAACACATTTACACAACTAAATGGCCCGATATAAGAAGAAATATTCAGCAAATCCTTTTGTAGGGGAAGCATTCCTATGATAAAAGAAACCCCTCCTCTTTGTTTAACCTGCTGATGTCAGACATGACATCATCAGTACTTTAAAAATCAGAAAATGCTGGGCAGGCCTTTCCCCACACCTGACCTACATGAAGACTGAAAACAAAAAAAACAATGTAATTATGCACAAATGACTTAATTCTGCAACATAATAAAATACAATGCAACATGTAACTGAGTGTTTGCTTTAATTTCTGAATGTTTGGTTTGCTGGCAATGTAATGCTTACGCAAACAAACCCGGGATAGTCAGTGAGCAATGTTACTTTGACAATACCAAATCATAGCAAATAAATATATATAGTGAATAATGTGCATAATGTGCAAAAAGTCAATACTTCTGGGACAAGTGGAGAGTATTACAACTGCTCATCCACTTTGTCACATGTCCATGTAAATAAAGATTAAGAGACGTGTACACAGACATAAAACATATTAAAAAAGACAAGATTATGCTTTCATTTAGATTTTGGTTGTTATTTTGACTCAGATCACTTAAATATCAGCTTATCGTAACTGTCTTCTTCTAGATGAGTTGTGGATAAACACTCGGTATAAAAGACCAGACCACCCTCTCTTTCTAAAATCATGTTTTGTGCAGTTAAGACCAGAGGCGAGCAGTGTATCTGAGGATGGCAGATTGTATGAGATGGTGGTCGAGAGCACGGTTCCTCTTCCATGTCCAGAAGGGTCTCCAGCTTCTGCAGAGCAGTGCACTCTGTCCCTGCAGCTCAGCACAACAAGTGAAGGTGACCTGGTTGATCTGTAAAAATGACAGTGTGTACTGTTGCTTTCTAATAGCACAGGCTGTACTGTAGGCAGTTTACAGGGAACATTAATGCAGATTTTATGCTTAAAATGCATTTTTAAACAGCAGGTTATTAACTTGCAGTAATCTCTTAAATGATCCAATATGTGGATTTGATTATCAAATATAGCATATGATGCCATGTTAATTCAATGCTGTGCAGTGAGCCTAACATCAGGGTCAAATAAAAAAATATGATATATATAGTAATTTGATTACTTTTTTGCAATACTTAAAAGGTATTGTACCTGTATGATGTTGTATAACATTTAAATATAAATATTTTTTATAAAAATATCAAATTACCCACTGAAAAATATTATAGATATACAGATATACAGATATACAAATGCATTTCAGGTTGATGTCACATAAAACTTTTTTACAGCTGTGATCTAGTAAAGCGTTTGTTCTTGTGTTCAGAGATGCTAAATATGTTGTGCCTGTTGTTTGGGATCAGTGAAGGGCTGCTCCCTCCCTCAATCTATGTGCATAAGAATAATTAAGTCAGTGTTTGGAGAAACTTTAATTGTGGTTTAAGGCATATTTAATCAAATTTACTATGCTTCATTTATTTTAGCCCATAGGAAAGTCTCCACCACTTTTTTTTGTATAAATCTGTAGAAATAAATGAAAGGAGAAGGGGCTGATTACATGTTAATAAATCTTTGTAAATGTCTCTAACGGCAGGACCATTTAAATGCTGTGTTATTGCTATTTAGCTATAAAGAAATGTCTGTGCAGTACTTTTTTGGTGTTCTTTAATCCTTCAAATGAAGTGAAAATAACTCCTTGTATTGCAGAAGATGGTTTGCTGGGTGCAGATCTGTCCCTGTCTTCCTGTGTCGTGGATCTGTCTCAGGGTGCCTGTCGCGAGGGCATTTGTAGCCGGGCTGTGATCCACTTCAGTCCTGTAACAGACTTTGTTAAAGATGGCAACAGGACAACTGAGATCACTGTTAAACCCATCATCACACAAAACTTTCTTTGGAATGGATACTCACCAAAACCTGTCCAGGTGAACACGTCAAACTATTAAACTCACACTCCCTCACCTCATCATGTATAATTTCTTTTAAGAAAGAATGAAATTGATTTCTATATTTTAGATAACGGTTAAGGATGTTCCCTCAGCCTACTGCTACTCCTTCACTGATCCTCACATAATCACATTTGATGGCAGGTACTTTAATTCAGTTAATAAGGAAGCTTACTCTGTATTAAGTTTTAAATTGTCCATAATAAAAGATGAGCTTTCTTTCCTGTTTTTGCACCATACAGATACTATGACAACTCCCAAATAGGCACCTTTGTCCTGTATAAGAGCAGCTTTTGGCCTTTCGAGGTTCACGTCCGTCAGTGGGAGTGCGGCAGCGTTGTGCATGCCGCCTCGTGTGTGTGTGGATTCGTGGCGAGGGATGCGGGAAATGTTATTGCTTTTGACATGTGCAATGGGGAAATGGGTGAAACCAAGCCTCAACTGACTGTGAAGAACAGAGACTTGAGTAAGAGCGGCATTCGGATCACAGAGTCCTACCAAGGACGCAAAGTCACTGTGAGTGAAAATGAGTACACAAGCTAAATAATTTCACAATTTAAGCTACCTGGTAAACTTCTTGCCTTTCTTGGTTTTAAAGTTATATTTTCTTTTGTCAATATTTGACTTTTTGCAGATGACCTTTTCTTCTGGAGCATTTGTTCGTGCTGATGTATCTGACTGGGGAATGAGTCTGACACTGAGAGCCCCCATTTCCGACTGGAGGCACACTGAGGGTCTGTGTGGGACCTATGATGGGCAATCAGAAAATGACTTCCACTTAGCAGGGGGTGCCAAACTGGAGGATCTACATGCTTTTATCTCCGAATGGAGGTCAGGCATTCATGTTCTAATTGCTGTAAGCAATAACAGCTTATAAGCTACGTAGTGCTCTAGCTATGCAGGAAGAAGAAATCCTCAATCTATATATACAGCTCCATATATCAAATGCTTTTCTAGAAGTTTTTTTTTTCTTAAATAGGCCTGTCCACTCATTTTCAGCCCATTTTTCACACATTGAAAGGCAATGTTTGACCATGAATATTGCCAAAACTATTAAAGAGACCCACTGTGGGATTGTATTTAGTAGTATTGGTTTAGGTTAGAGAATGTATGTTTGGATTATTTCACTTGGACTTCACGTCCCAAAGGATTAAATAAACTTGAAAACACTGCAGCCAGCAGGGACCACAATACTGAAATTGCCACTATGAACAATTTATTACGACCATGCAGAAAAACAGTTAGTAACATTTGTTACCTCTTTACTGACATTGTTTCCTTCTCTCTCAGGTTACCCCCAGGCAATAGCCTGTTTGACACTGTGCCATCCCATATTAGTACACTGAACTCCCGCAGGCACTGTACCTGCCAGGAAGAGATGCCCCGCTTCTCATCTCCCAGAGCCCCGTCTCAGCCAACTAGCTCATCCGACCCCAGCTGCTCTAATCATGGCAACATGCATTTCCCCAGTGTCGTCCCAACTCTGGACGTCACAGCCGAGTACATCACCTCTGTGGAACTACTCAGTGAAAATGAAAGAGAGCCACTTCCCTCGAGAGCCTCAAGAGTTTCAACCTCAGCCTATCAACAACCCAGAGGCAGGCGCAGTGCCCAACGTTTCATTTCTAACTCCCCACATCAAAGTCTCAGCCAGTCGGATCTGGAAGGCGTTACCTACTTTTTCCCAGAAGACCACGAACCTGCAGTTCAGCCAGAATCTCCCCTAACGTGGCCCACACCCTCTGGCCTCACTGAGCAGCAGGCCCAGACCCAGTGCCGGCAGACTGTGGCAAACTCGAGCATAGTGATGGGTTGCAGGCACCTGCTGAAAGAATTATTTGTTAACCATGCCGTGACCATGTGTGTTACTGACCTACAGCTAAAGGACGAGCAGTCGTGGTTGAATGCGACTATACCGCTGCTAGAGAACGAGTGTGAGAGGAGGCTGCTGGAGGAGGGGGAGGGAGAAGAGAAGTACCAGGATGCTGTGGCCATCCTGAAGTGTCCAAATCTTTGCAACGGGAACGGCCAGTGCTCAAACTGGGGTTGTGTCTGCTTCCCAGGATTTAGCTCCTATGACTGCAGTGCGCTTTCTGGTAACATATATCCACATGAGACACTTACATATAGTAGACAGATCAGGGTCTTGTGATAATGCTGTACTCCCACAACACGATATTGTAAGGTATCCCTATGTTTATAGCATAGTTGTAATATAGTTATTAGTTACATACATTAATCTTCCATTGGATGTCCATGATGACAGACTTATGATCGTCAGACATGTGGTTTATGATTTGGACTGAACTCCCAAGGGTAACATTTCATGTTCATCTGCACTTTTTGTTAATGTTGTGAAGACCAGATCCCAGAGATCACTACGCTGCAGAAGGATGGTCTATGCGATGTCCGTCAGGGAAACTGCACCACCGTCAACATCCATGGTCAAGGCTTCAAGGACTCCTACGAGCTCAAGTGTGAGTTTGTTAAAGAAAAGGTAATTTTCCTGCTTCTCTTTTCCTTTTATTCCTTAGTTGATGTACATCTTGTTTTCTGTAGTACCACCTTACAAAATACCACAATATACTTTTTCTCTGTCTCTTCATTTAATTTATCCAGCGCCAAATCACAACAACAGTCACCTCAATGTGCTTTATATTGTAAGGTAGACCCTACAATAATACATACAGAGAAAAACAATCATATGACCCCCAACGAGCAAGCACACTTGCAACAGTGGGAAGGGAAAACTCCCTTTTAACAGGAAGAAACCTCCGGCAGAACTCAGGCTCAGGGAGGGGCGGCCATTTGCTGCGACCGGTTGGGGTGACAAAGGGAAGACAGGACAAAAGACATGCTGTGGAAGAGAGCTAGAGATTACAAGAAGTCAATCACAAATGCAAGCAGTAAAAACTCTTCTCTGAAAGAAGCCGCTTCTCTGAAAGCCTCTTTAGATTGCTTAACATTAGCAGAGGGCCACTAACTTCCAAAGTCCACTGAAACCATGAGATTGGTAGCTTTAGCATTGCTTTCTGATATTATTTTTCTTCTTCTTTCCTTTTGTTGATGGCTCTTACTGTTGGTTAGTTGTGGTTGGTTCCACACTAGAAATGGTTCTATATTTCCCTCCGTGATTGAATTAATCCTCCTCACTGTTGTTCAGAATTTTAGATTTGTCATGCTCCCATAAATCCCACCAACCTGTAACTGAGTGATTAGGTTTCCCTTTGACCAAAGACTAATCACAGAGATCTTTAACTGAATTAATAACATGAAGTCCAGAGATCCAGTTTGTTTCCCTGAGTCTAATCAGGAAGTGAGACACATTCATGTCCTTTGTATTAAACTGACATTAACAAGCTAACCATAGTGTGCATGGATGTAATCAATTTAATTTTACATACAGTAATAAGATGTATCAAGCTGTAAACACAACAATGGCACTGGAACAGTTGCTTGTTAACACATCCATATATGTAGTGCAAGTCCAATAATCCATCACCTCTTGGCATCTTACCATAAGTTTAAAAGATCTGATATTTGTCTTTAAATGTGCTGGTGAATATTGCCGGATCAATAAAAAGTGGCAAAGCTGCACATTTTGATGACTGTAAGAATGCGAATTACAGCCAGATGTTGCAGAATTCGGCTGACCTCTATCAGTAGATTTTTTTAATATATATTTATACCAAGTTAATGTTGTTTTCATCTTTTTATCCATACATCTGTTTTTTTTCTACATTACCATACTACCTTACACATCCTACCATGTTCTACCTTAATTCTTCTTCCCCTGTTTGTCTCATTTTTAGTTTGTGGATGGGGAGTGGGTTCTGGACGAGCCTCTGTTTGTGTTGGCCACCTTTCTGAATGACACAGCTTTGGAGTGCCAGCTCCCCCTGGAGGACAGCTGGGTTTCTGCAGGTGTGGACTTGGAAACGGTGACAAACAGACCACTGGCCCGCTGGCAAATTAAAGTAAGTCATGTTTCCAGGCATTTTATAAAGAGCACACTGTGAAATTATACATTTCATTAGGTCCTGTCTACACATTTCAAACTCATCTTCTGCCTCTCTTACAGCATTTGTTTATCATTTTCTCTCATGCTCCTGTCCGCTTCTCAAAACTAATGATAAATATGAAACTATATGCTTATTTTCTGACATATATAACAATCTAACAATGCATCAGTAGCAAATTTGCAGTAGGATGTTTAAATGGCATGGATGCAGTAATAGAAAGCGTGCACTGAGTGCAGCTGGAGGTTTTTCTCCAATTTCTGTTTGGCTTAGAAAGGAAAATGAACCCAGTGGAATAAAAAAAATTGAGTTACACAACTGACAAATATGTTTCCACAGTTACGTTTAGTGAAAATGTATTACAGAGTACTTTAGCATTTACACTACAATGAGATCACAGAAGACGTTATTCTTAGTCTAAACTGGAAATATTTATTTTTCCATTCAGACTACCAAAAGCCTTTTTTTCCAGGGAGCTCATCGTATCATTCAGACCGCTGTTTGTCTGCATTTCCACTGTAGTGAAGATCTACTAAGATTAGACCAATTAGTCCACTGACTCATCTGTTTGTACTCACTTTTCTGTTCTTTGTGTCAGGGTGACCGGTGCAAAGACAAATACACACCCACACACACATTCTCACAGTACTCGTAGGAGACACGGTGAAAGCCAGTTCTTTTGGCTGCAAAACGTGACAATGCAGTGCATACCTGCAGGAATGTACGGGTGCATTTGTTAGTGCTTTCAAATGTAATGGCTTTGATCGGAAACAACATTTTTTTTAGTGTCTTTATTTCTTAGATTCACCACTTTGTGTTTTCGCTGAGACATCTTCCTCTTTTTATACATTTTCCAGCTTGACCATCACCACAGACTCACTCTGTTTGTGTCTTGTTTGCTCTCTGTTTTTTTTTCTTAAATCTTTTTTCTGTTTGGTCCGCTCTTCTTCGTCTGGCTTCTGCTAGGTTTTTAAACTGGCACATGTTGGGATTGTCTTCTCTGAGTTTAAACAAACACTGTCAAGTCCAAACATGATATTTTTAGGATCACTCAGAAGTACCAAACTCAGGAGAGGCCAGCTTTATCCCCTGATAGAATTCCCAGATCTGTGGTTTTCCCATGGTGAGAACTATGGGAAAATTCAGAGGAAAATTGCCTTTTGACTAAATAACCCAGTGTTTGTGATGACCGTTCACCTTTTTCAGCCTGTTTAACGCCTTTTCCCAGTGAGTCTCAGTAATCAAGCTTCTGCTGATGACAGGTTTCCAATGACGGTTACAGCTACAGCAATGCAAAGATACTAACTCTTTACGATGGAGCCTGCCAGATGTGCAGCCTCAGGACTGAAGTTGTCTGTACCCTGAGGGTGAGATATCTCAAATTATTTTTATAATTTACTTTATAGTTGGACAAGGAGTGAAATAGGCTTCTTTATATGTTAACTGTGAAACTTCTAATTGAACAAATTCTTTCTAGCAAAGCTCAAGAACAGATCCAGGTGTAGCATGGCCTACAGAGTCTGCCTGGTATGCAAGAAATTGTGGACTATAGATGACGTGCACATGCTTGCGGCTTTTATGATGTGTACATAAAATAAACTATTAAGCAGCCGCTTATAGAATAAGCATTATTTAAACCACTGCAAGTATTTAAAGGTATTAACATGAACAATTAAAACTGCTCTACTTAATTTTTAAGCTCCCCCCGTTTTTCTTTCTTATTTTTAAACTGAACACTTTATAGGCTCAATAATTCAGCACTAAACAAAAACAGCCGGGAAACACATCAGCTAGTCTGCTGACGGAAACCTTTAGAGGCAACAGCTAACTTATAGGGCTTCTGTGTTGCCAGAATCAATATCAGCTTTAAGATAGCACATCACAGATTGAAGACTTCCTGCTCTGTGCAGCAGCCATTGTTTACAAATGCAATAATTTTTTAATTTAAAAGGTAACATTTCATCACTTGATAGGCAATAGCTTTGCAGTTGTATTTCATCAAATGCAGTCCCTGCTTTGCTCTCCACACAGGCTGTTTACCTGCATGGACACAAAGTTAGTGTACGCGTGATTGGCCAACAGACCTCAGATTCTGCACATGCATGTGAGGAAATCTGTTAATAGAGATTTAAGGAAACTTAATTATCACGTGTTGTTAGAGGCAGATCTTTTGTACACATGGGTTTCGTATTGCTAAAACCAAAGCCTTTTTTTTCAATATTAGTTAGTTACTCACATAATTTTACAGTTATTTACATAATTTTTAGTTATTTTAAATGTCTTTGAAGCAATTTTTCTATCTACATGATCAACATCTCAAAAAAACTTCACTAGTGTAATTTCATATCTATTTTAAAATGTGCAGAAATCCAAAAAACATTTTTTCTATACATTAGAAATTAGAAATTAGAATCCCTCTCTCCAACAAGCCAACGAACAGGTGCTCTAAACAGGTGCAAAAAAGGGAAAACCCACCAGCTGGTAACATGTAGGGAGGATTTTCTTCTGCAATCTGCACCTATAACTGCAGATTTCTCATCTATTCATTTATTTCCTGTGGCTGTTGTGCACTCTGTAGTACCCCGGGGCTCCCAAACATTTGCTTATGCCTGCAGCCGCTCCTGCCAACAACCATTACATTCAAACTTTCAGCCTTATGTGAATGTGGGTGTGAAGCAGAAAGATGCTGAAATCAAGCATCCAAGCCCCGGAGAGGAAATTTAACTGCTGCTGTGCTTTGATATTACTTATACAACTACAATACACTAATAAAACACTAATTTGAAACTTCAGCCAATAAAATATCTCTAATTAGATATTTGGAAAAATACCATTTAGAAAAGCAGACTTGAAGTCCAGACAATACCTTTGTTAACACAGTAACACAGACAATGAAGGACAGAAAGTTTGCTCATCTTTAAATGAAACAACAAATCGATATAAAAGACGAGTCCTTCTCCTGCTATGGTTTAGCAAAGGTATAAATAATTTTAAGGTGGGTACACAGTTATAGATCCTTTGGCAGCTTTCTCTATCCTTCAGAATTGTCAGAATTGAGTCATCATGGGTTGATGTCCAGGTCACAGGCAATAAGACAGAAGATATGAAAAGCCCTTTGTGTCTCTCTCTCCTTCTCTTGATTTTCCTGTTTTGTGATTTCTGCTCCACCCTCATTATGTTCACCTGTATCAGTTGTTTTTACCTGTGCTCAATCATGGCTGTGTATATATGGTCCTGTCTACTGTTACCAGCCTACGTGTTCTCTCTCATTTGACCTTGTTTTTTAATTTTTAATTTCCCATCCTTTTATTTCTGTTTTAATTTGGTGTTTGTTGTTTGTCTGATCCTGCATTTTGTTTTAGTCCCTTAAGCTTCCCTTTGTTGTTCAGGCTGTTTTGTCATTAATTCATTAATTATCTATTATTTCATTTTTAGAAATTCTAATAATAATGAAGAAGAGAATGAAGACAAGTCAGTGTGTTTTTGGAAATGTTGTAAAAGCTTAATTTTAACTGACATGGAATAGATGTGTTTTCCAGTGGGTACATCATCAAATACATGCTGTTCATGATCTGATAGTGATGTAAAACACCAAATATGCTGATTAGAAGCCACTGTTTCATTTACAAAAAGGCCTTTAATTAAGAGACCTTCAGTCTTTTGTGCGACTATGTAAAGTTACTCTTGTCACAGGCTTGGGCAGACACAATTAGGGCTTGACAAACAATTGCAAATAAGACAGGACGCAGAGATGGATAATGTCAGAAACACAGTACACTAAACAAAAAGAAAAAACTCTGAACCTAAATCTGACACCACGGGTGTTTTGGACATGCACACACATTCCTCACTACCAGTAGTTTTGGATAAGGGTCTTCTAAACAACATGTTGTGTGTTATGAAAGGCATTTTTAATGTAAATAATATATGTTTGTTGCTTTCCAGGCGAAAACCTGTAACATTGATGGCCTGTGTTACAATGAGGGGGAGTCCCTTCCCAGCAGCCCTTGCCTCGCATGCCGTCCAGACTCATCCAAACACACCTGGTCCATTGCAGAGAGTATCTGCTTTTCTTTCTTACTTTTTTTTCAATTTGTTCACATTCTATAAATTATCAGTGTCTACTCTGATGGTGAGGTACAGTAACACAGTGTTAGACTGAAACTCCTCATAAGAGCTGAGGTTGGATACTCTTCACTGAGTTTTGTAGCTGGTTGTCACTTGGGGCAGTTTTGATCCTTCATCAGCAGATTGGATCCACTGAAGTTGCTTCTGTCCCCCAGCACTGATACAAGGACAGCTTACCTCACTGTTACGCTTTGAGACCAACTTCACTTCTTCAGCTTAAAGTAGGTCAGACGCAGCTGAGCAGCTCAGCTCCACTCAAACAAACTGACAAAATAACCAAACAGGAGTCAATGTGTTGATTATTCATTACGCTGATTCCACCAATTCATCAATCATTTATCTGTGAACACAATGAAACAAGAACATAAAACAGATTTTTTAAAATCTTTTTTTAAAAGATTTTTTTAAATAGTTAATATGTTCTATCAACGGTAACTAGTTCATCATTATATATGAATTTTAACTTTATGTCTAAATCTAAATCTCGTTGTGCCCAAACACAAACACAGAGAGACTTTGAGAGATTTGTCTGAATGAAAATTTGGTCTGACATAAGCTAAAGCTGCCCACTCATGCAGATAAATGGTGTAAATGGTGCACAAAATGCCCTCTTTATAAAGGCTACTTCCTTTTTCACAGGCATGTTTGATTTGCTGGGTTTTTACCCCAGATGCCCTTCCTGGACTTGTGTCTCCTCTTGTAATCAAGCTGGAGATCTTGTAATGGTTACAAAAAGGTTTGATCAAAAAGTTCTAATCTGCTTTGAATTTGGCCAATTTTCCATTCAAGGTAACCTTCGGGGTCATGTACAGAAAACTTCCGTGTTCGACTGTGATTCCACCGTGGACCTCAAACTTGCACAAAAAATAAACATCAACTTCTATTTAACAGTGTCCTCATGTTGAATGAAGAGTCATAGCTGCTGATTAGAGCTGTTGTCAAAAATCCACAGTTTCCAAATCCAGCAGCAGTGATGTGGACCTGTTATCAAAACATATTATAAACATAAAACATTTTTATGTTTATATTATATGGAAAAATATGTATTTCCCAAAATGTTTTCCCATAAAAACGTCTAAACTCTGGCACGCAGAAATGCTGTAATATGACGTATCTATTGGTCTGGCATCATCAAACCAAACTGTCTTTCCAAATTAGTTATGAATTTTATGAATTTTACCTGCACGTTTTTTTTATCCTTCCAGCTACACACCACCTTTTCACACCCACCTTTCACCCACTCTGAACCAGTCACACGTAGGTTTATTTAGTATCTTATTTCGACTCCCTTCGTTTCTATTTTCCCTCAGACAATGAACCTCCTCTGCTCCAGTCGCTGACTTTGCCTCTGCAGTCATTTGAGGGGGAGAATTTCATTTACCAGCTAAATGCTCGAGACCCCGAGGGCTCCACGGTTCTTTTCACCCTGCTATCAGGCCCTGAAGGGGCATCTCTGTCTCCAGCTGGTCTGCTGATGTGGAAGGCCACAGCTGAACCCACCAACAGACACACTTTCCAATTCACTGTGACCGACGACTGTAACGCTGAGACCAGAGCCTCTGTAGAGGTAAGACTCGGCTTATTAATGTAAATGTAGTGTTGCTGGTGAGTACAGATCTACATGCACGTCATGCAAAAGAATTATTCATCTAATAATTTAAATTAAATATTCAGTTAAATTTCATTTAAAGCTGGTTTAGCTCTATAACTGAGCGTAGATTTGATGCCAATGCTTAAATTCGTCCTTTATGAATTTCAAACAGAAACATTCTGATCTGTAGTCCAGTTTCAAATAACACAAAGTTGTGGTGTTGATCATATCATCTTGCATTTGGTTTTTCACTTGCTTTTTTACAGAAGACGTGCCATTAAGCCATGACAGTAAGCAAGTACAAGCAACATTTAGTCTTTATCGCCTGTGTTTTTTCTGCTATAAGATGTTAAAATTTTGGAAGTTATTGTGGCGTTATTGCTGCCTTCTCCCACTAGAGGGAGATACTGGTATACAGTATGTAGTTTGGGGCCTGAGGTTTCTCTGTAAGGTGTCATTGCAGTACACACTCGGCAAGTGTTTCCACCAAAAAACTGCACAAAGTTGTCAGACTAAATCATTTTTTTTCCTTTTTTAATATGATTTTGCTCAATTCAGCGTACACAGAATAACTGCTCACAGATGCAAAAATATATCACTGTGGTTTTGATTTATCAATATCACGAAAATGCTCTAAAGCTATAATCTTTGGATAGAGCGTTTTCCATTCTCGGGACACGTTGTATCATTGCTCTTAGCAGTATACGAGTAAAATACCCCTCATGTGTCAAGCCATGTGTTCTGTACTACAGTCACAGCCAATAGCGTTAACTAAGTGGTTCAGGAATCATCAAATAAACATTTGGGATCCATGGTCAGGAAGGTTAAGCCTCCTAATCTAATAAAGCATCTTTTCAAGCATCCTTGAAAAGCAGGTGGTCCACAAATAGGACAAGCCTTCAATAATGTGCTGGAGTAGAAAAAATATACACACGGCTTTATGCATATAACTGTTAATCATGCAAAGTTAATTGTTAGTTAACTTTTGCTACACGTTTTGATTATACTGACTGGACCCTGAGTGTCTCTGTACACTCTGAGTTTTTGTTTTCTGATTTCTGTAACTACATTCATGTGTCTTGTTCAGTGTGTCTAAGATCATAAACCTGTGTGACTTAAGTTCAGATGTCTAAATGACAAGAAACCTTTTCCTCTCTAGGTGTTTGTGCGCTCCTGTGAATGCCTGAATGCTGCTTCATGTGTCGCCAGCGTCAACCTCCCTGCCGGCAGTGGGGAATATGTGTGTGTGTGTCCTGATGGATTTACAGGGAGGAGGTGTGAGGTGGACATAGACAACTGTAAACCAAATCCCTGCAGATTGGGTTTCTGTATAGATGGGCTCAACTCCTTCTCCTGTGTATGCCCACCTGGAATGACAGGTCAGCTGTTTCCTTTAACTACACGGAGGATTAATCTTTTGAATATTATTTTACCTGTGGTCCTTACGGCACTAACTGTACTGTAATTCCTGCATAATTATGACGCCTTTGTATTGCATTCCACTCATTCAGTCCAGTACTGAGAAATGTTGTAACATGACTGCGAGACACTCCTTTGGGTGTAACTGCGTAACTAAATAGATGGTTTACAGTTCTGAGTGCTCACAATAAAACTATCTGTCCTGAAATACTATAAACTGAATGCAGATACTTGAGTTTTGTGCTGACTTTCTTTTGAGAACCTCCTTTAAAGATAGAGCCATATTTTGGTTACAGCTTTGACTTTGTGTTTATACTTGAGTGACTTATTACATTCAAATAAATGCTTTAAATTAGTCACTGGAGCTCAGGTTTAGTCACATCGTGAGCTTACTGTGTTCGAGATGGAGGCCCACATGTAAGCTGTATACACATATAAACAGTGGAAAATATTGAAGCTGAGGACTTTGTTGGAAGCTGGCGGGTTAAAGACTTTTTAATGTGTGATTTGTGTTGTCAGATGCAGTTCAATCTGTGTAAAATTCTTAAATGCCTGCAAGAGAGAAACAAGTTTTCATCAGAAAAAACTTGGAACAGCTTTATTTATGATAAAAAATGATCCCAAATGAAGCACCAAACCAAACGATGCAAACAATTTACAAATTTGCCGTATAATTACTCTCCTGTTTTCCTCTTCTTAGCAAATTTATGATTTTAAATATTTGTTTATTTATTGAAATTGATTCCGTGTTTCCTCATAAGGTCTGCTGTTTCATGTGTTGTCAGGGCGTACATGCAGAGAGGATATAGACGAGTGTGTCTCACAGCCTTGTTTCCCTGGGGTGGGCTGTAACAACACGGTAGGCTCTTTTTTTTGTGGATCGTGCCCACAAGGATACAGCGGTGATGGGAAAAACTGCATGAGTAAGTCTACATTTTATTTGTATAGTTATGTGTAGTTCTGCCTTAGAGAACATTTATACATTCTATTTGTTTTGAAGGAGAGTCTGTGGTTGAAGCGGTGGTGACACCAGTGAGGGTACCACAGGTTTCGTTGAGGTCCAAACCGTCGCCATGCTCCAGAGGGCCGTGTTACCCAGGAGTGCAGTGTTTCGAGAGCATCCATGTTTCAGCAGGCTTCGTCTGTGGACCCTGCCCTGCTGGTCTGCAAGGAAATGGCCAGAAATGTACATCAGCAGGTGAGAGTGGAGCAATTTATGCACCTTTGGCTTTGTGCACCTTGTAAACGAATGAAATAAGCTGGGTATATGTGTATATTTTGCCTCCATTTCTTCATCTGATTTTGTTTACAAAATTGTTTAAATGCTTGTCTGTGAAAGTAAGACAAGTCTAAAGTTTTTCTGGCTATTATCCAGCAATATATAAGTGGAATGTTTTGAATAATGTTGACAATAAAGCCTGTATTTCTATGACTTTGTAAGTCATGTCCTCTAACAGCTCAGGGGACAGTCACCAGTGGAGCAGACAGTTATTTTCACGTCACCAGATCAAATTCCACTTCCTCCTCAAACAGACGACCTCCTGACAGGAGAACGAGACCAGAAGCAACAAATATCAGGAGACTTTCTCCTGCTGACAGAAAAAGCACAGCGACTTCACAGGATCAAACCACAGTCAGAACATTTGCTCCCACTGTCCACAGGGGTCAGCCCAGTGGGGTGGATTTGACCCCTGACCTCTCCACGGGGATCAGATGGGGGTCAGCAGCTCCCCACGTGACCTGTGCTGACTCTCCCTGCTTCCCGGGTGTCTCTTGTGAGCCCAAAGTATCTGGGTCCTTCAGTTGTGGCCGCTGCCCATACGGTTACACCGGAGATGGAGTCACATGTAAAGGTAAAGTGGTCTTATACTTCTACTTTTCATGACTGAATAAATTAAACTGACAACAAAAGTGCTAAAGAAATGATTTTGATAACAATGTTGATTGATTTTCCTTTGGCTCTGGTGAAAAAGCTCTTGCAACTTTGGCTCTTGCAAAAAAAAACTTTTGCAAGGGGCATACATTTTTCAGTAAAGGTGAAAAAGTGATATTTTGTACCACAAAGTGCTTCAGTATTTAATGTTATCGCACAATTGTACCTTATAGTCATGGTGGATTTTGGTTAGCTCTGCGTGGTCTTGGTCTGAAATGATGAAATGAATCCTCAATTGGGCAACTTTTTGAGTACTGAAACATACTCATAAATGTACTTTGTTTTCAGCTGTTTGCAGGTATCCGTGTGGGCAGAACATGGAGTGCACTCTACCAAACACTTGTACCTGCAAAGACGGCTACACTGGATACAGCTGCCACATAGGTGAGAAACAGAGCGCGAGCTAATGAAATCACACTCGCCTCTGGATTTGGCTCTTATATCTCAGGGTCTAGTTGTGTTTTTTAAAGCTGACAGTTTCCTTTCATCCCAGCCATTTGCCGGCCTGACTGTAAAAACCGGGGGAAGTGTGTGAAACCAAATGTGTGCAAATGTCCTGCAGGCTACGGAGGGCCCACCTGTGAGGAAGGTAACCTGGAGTCATAGTCAAACCAGTCAAAACTGCCGACTGGTTTGCATTGCTTACATACTTGAATTGCTCGCAGAACACTGAGGAGTGTCACTGTTTGTGTTCAGCGAGCTGTGAGCCGCCCTGTCAGCATGGAGGTACCTGCCTGGCTAGAAACCTCTGTACCTGCTCCTACGGCTACGTGGGACCACGATGTGAAATCAGTGAGATGTGACTTAAGTGTTTTTGCATCGTTTTTACATTTTACATAAACCTCCACAATGCATCGATCAGTACCCCTTTTGTTTAAGTGGGTCGGTTTAATCTAGGATTGCACTACATGATTTATGTCTGTCAGTGGTGTGTAACAGGCACTGTGAAAATGGAGGCGTGTGCGTTTCTCCCGATGTCTGCAAATGCCAACCTGGCTGGTACGGACCGACGTGCAACTCAGGCAAGAAACACGACCTGTAGCTAAGCATGCATTCAGACTGCAGCTTCCTTCTGTTAGAGTGTTTAATTCTGACAGCATAATTAAGTGGCACAAAACTCAATCTGACTTGCACATAAGTACTCAAAATATATCAGTACTGCAGGAACCTTTTCTCTTATTTATACTGTAAATCTAAAAGTACATATGTTGGCTCTTAATAAAGCTTTTTGTACCTTACGTCACCTGCAGCTCTCTGTAAACCCGTCTGTCTGAATGGAGGAACCTGTGTTAAGCCTAACGTATGTGCCTGTCCCAGTGGTTTCTTTGGCTCCCAGTGTCAAATTGGTAAGCTTGTGATGAATACATACAATGATTAATACAATGAGGAATTATAGTCAAATATTTCCAGCAATTTGTACAGACTGACTTTCATTTTTATTAAAACTAGCAAAAGCCTGAGGCTGCTTTCTGTTTGAAACAGCAAAACTCACTGGCATACATTTATTAAACTGCAGAAATCTCTGTAGGTTTGTCTCTCTTCTCTGCACATTGCAAGTAATGTTAATGGCATCTACTAGTAACTTGCAGACAGGAGTGAGAACTGTGCAGAGTGTGAGATCATTTAAGTCAATGATTAGCATATTTTTGCTAATATTTCAAACAGCGGCATACATATTTTACACATTTAGGACACCCACTGGCAAAATGCTGCCCCATGGTAGAAAGTAACTGGGGTTGCAATCTCTGTGAACAGGCTGTGCCCTAGTTACAAACATATTCAGCTTACTGAGGTTTCAAATAGTTTCTTGACTCTGTTTATCTTTCATAATAGCTAACATCTGTTGAGAATGCCTGAAAGAAGTGAAGTGATGCTTTTTCAACAAAACACACCTAAATGTTGCATTTCCTCTCTTTTAAGTCATATCAATGTTGCTATAAAATCCAATCTCTAAGCTTCAGTCTGATTGAAATGTGCATTTTCTGGGTTCCTCACAGTTTAATATTGCTGTCTTTCAGCTGTTTGCAATCCTCCTTGCAAGAATGGAGGTCAATGTATGAGAAACAACGTGTGCTCCTGCCCTGAAGGCTACACAGGAAAAAGGTGTCAAAAGAGTAAGTGATATCACAGCCTAAATAGTTGAAGTACTGTTCAAAGTAACAGCTCACAATTTAAACATTTGGGTTTTAATTTGTTCCAGGTGTGTGTGAGCCTATGTGCATGAACAGAGGCAAGTGTGTGGGACCCAACACCTGCTCCTGTGCTTCTGGATGGAGAGGGAAGAGGTGTAACATACGTGAGTGATGCATGGATGTCTTGATACACATAAAATACACAACAAATAAAAAATTACCAGCTATAGCTCCAAAAAACATGTAATTCAATCAGCTTCATTTCTTATACTTTGGTTTAGGTTTAGGTGGGGTTGGGTAATAGCACTCACAAGAACTAACAAGAAGTCATACACAGTAGTTGTTGTAAGAAATTCTCTAAAAAGTTTACAAATTGTCTCCTAATAACAGTGCACAATTTATATTTTAATATTCATATGAATATGCATATGCATGACTTTTATTCATGCAAATCTTTTAAATCATCTTGCCCTCAAGACGGCATCCACTTTTAATAAGAACTACATAAAATGAAGGAAGATGAGATACTTAAAAACCAAAAGGTGTTAGCTTTTCTGCCCTGAATTCAGGCTTCCAGGCAAACATTATTTCTTTATTTATTTATTTTTTGGTTCTTAAAAATTATTTTAGTGGCTAGAAAGTCCTATTTTTTCGTTTTAATGTAGCACAGCTAAATGGTAAATGGTCTGTATTTGTATAGCGCTTTACTTGGTCCTAAGGACCCCAATGCGCTTTACACTATACACAATCATCCACCCATTCACACACACATTCACACACTGGTGATGGCAAGCTACAGTGTAACCACAGCCGCCCTGGGGCGCACTGACAGAGGCGAGGCTAGATCTTTTCTGGCTGACCTGCAAATGCCTAATCTCAGCACTTTGGGTTTTAACCTTTTACCTATCTGTTCAGTCCAGTCGGGCTTCTGAGATAAAACCTTTTAGAAGCTGCTTTGGTGTTCATGCCTCCCTCACTGTTCTTATTTTAGCTGTGTGTCTACAAAAGTGTAAAAATGGTGGCGAGTGTGTAGGACCAAATACCTGCCACTGCCCCGCTGGCTGGGAAGGCCTTCAGTGTCAAACAGGTGAGTCTGTTCCTCAGATGTAATAATATCACTAACAGCTTCAGTAACAGCTCAGTTTTTTCTTAGGTAAAATCCGGCAAAGGGTACATACCAAATACTTTAACTAGGACTACTTTATAACCAATTTTCCTGAACTATTGCTGAACCAAATTAAACTGTTCCTCTGCCAAAAGGAGAACTGCTGTCTCCTTAACTCTCAGGACAAATACACAAAAACTACTGTACCACATTACAGGATACTTCTTGGAGAGATGAACTCAAGCAAAGGAAAAACAGACATTTTCATGCAGATTGAAATTCATCCATCCATCCATCCATTTCGTTCCACTTATCACATTCAGGGTCGTGGGCAGGTTAGAGCCTAATCCCAGCTGTCACAGGGCAAGAGGCAGTCTGGCCTGGAGAGTTTGCAGACTGAGATCACTTTGTTTAAAATAATGAAGTAGAAGACATGATCGTTGGTTTTCCTTCAAGTTCTTTTTTGCAGATAATTGTTTTGATCATGTGTTTCAAGTGTTTCCAAATGACAATCAAACAGACAGCCTGAACTATAATAAAAGACTCTTTTCTGATTGTAGAGTTTAACAGGAATTGACCATGAAAAGAAAAACAATAATAGATCAAATGTTTTAATTGTGACTTTCTCTCCAGCGGTGTGTAAACAGCGGTGTCTGAACGGAGGCAGGTGTGTGCTGCCTGACTACTGCCACTGTCGGAAAGGTTACAACGGACTGACTTGTGCAATAAAGGTGAGAAATGGGGTCATGGTTAACATATCCCGGTGGGAAAAGTCATAAAGAACACTGATAACTCCAGGATTTATAGATTTATAAGATTTACAATAGAGTCATAGAACAAAGCTTCATTAGATGAATATCGTTGGTCTAGATGACTGAAATGTTTAGTTCTGTTTAATATTTCAGGCTATTAAAAAATAAATCAAAAAATATATAGTGTCTTTAAGAGAAATGTGATATTAATGACTAGAGCTGGGCGATAGAACGATAACGATATGTATCGCGATATAACTTTTACTCGATAGAGAAATTAAGCTATCGCGATAGACCTCGCCGCTCTTGTTCTCTTAAAAAAAAAAAAAAAAAAAAAAAAAAGGTCAGCCAATCCAAATTCAGTAGCGCAGAGCCGAACCAATCACATCCGCAGCGTCACGTCGCGTGACTTGTTACGTACAGCACAAGTGCCAAGCCGCACGTGTGTTTGTTTGGGAAGCAGCCAGCGCATAATGGAGGAAATGAGTGTGCCGACTAGAAAAATCAACCGAGCGTGACCGAAGAGAAAACAGATGATGGTTCCAACGCCGGAGAGATTGTCGAACGGAAGAGCCATAGAAGTTCCGTAGTGTGAAGGTATTTCGGCTATTTCAAGTCTGACAAAAAACAGAGTAGCGTGCACTGTAAATTGTGCCGAAAGCAAGTCTGGAAATACAATAAACTGGTGCATGCGTCACACTGTGCGCCACGTTATTGTTTCGGTGAAATGAATTTCTACAATACTGTTAATTGTACTCTCTGCAGTGTTTAAATGCTTACATATACACAGTTACTGTCCGTCCACACATATGACTCGGTTCTGCTTCTATGCCCCAGCTTTGTTTACTTTTTCCCACCAAGGCTTCTAGACTTCTGATTGGCCAACATTTCTGCACGGTTAGGAATCTAGCGCCACCTGCTGCTTTGGCATGTTCATAGCAGCGTTTTCCTTCATTTCTGCCTTTATGTGTGGACGGGATTATTTTTTAAAACGAAAACGGAAAATCTCAGTTTTCAAAAGTACCCGTGTACGTGTGGACGTAGCCTCAGTCTCTGACTGGAAGCGCTAATTCGTCATTTGGCTTTTGTCAGACTAAAGTAACTGTTAAAACTGTTTGAAAAGCTAAGCTATACAACAAGGAGAGATTGAGAATTTCCTTTTAGTTCTCAGTTTATTTGATATTGACAAAAGTTAGTCAGTTTTGTCTGTTCTTCTTTAAAACAAACTAAGATTTATTTTTAGAATTAATATTTTGTTTCTAAGTGGAATTGACAATTTAGTCTGTTTCATTTGTTCTATTTTGAAACTTAAACGCTTTAGCGGCTGCCTTTTGTGTAGTTTGCAATATTTGCCTTTATTTATCTGAAAAAGTCTCATGTTCCTTAAGTACATCTACCCTGTTGAACTTATTATGGGAAATAAATATTTAAAAACAAGCTGCTGATTATTTCACATTTTACTTGTGAGCAACGGCACATTTAAATCTTACAAATATAGTTATTTGGCTTATATCGTGATAGATATCGTTATCGCCTGAAATGAAAAAAACATATCGTGATATGAAAAAATCTCATATCGCCCAGCTCTATTAATGACACACCAAAAAACTATTAGGCACCTTTTGTGCATCTCAAAAAATGGACAACTCAGTATTTATTTTTTTGATTTTTTTTTATCTTCTGTTCCTTTTTTTTTTTTTTTTTTTTTTTTTTTTAAATCTCTGTTTAATTCTTTCTGACTGCTGATAACCACTATTCAATTCAGTCTTTTTCTACTAATGTTAAGATATATTTTTAAAAAGTCAGATCAAATATACATCAGAAAAACCTTGAATTTAACACACTGCTTTTATTTTATAACCTCTTATTACTTTTGAAAAATTTAAAAAAAAATTTAATCATATGTATTTTATGGTTATTTCAAATTTACTTTTTAACTGCAAATAGCCCCATGGAGCACATGCAGTACTTTCTTGGCCCACTAGGGGGCTGCAGGCTACATTTTGGGACATTGCATCAAATAAAATGGCACCAAACAAATGAAAAAAAATTTTTTTTGTACTTCACAGGCATCACAGGCATGATGGCAAACAAATCGGGAATGTACTAAAGAAGCCACAAAGAACAAAGAAAGCACCATAACCTGTGGTGTGTATGAGTGAGACTTTGGATACTGGCATGTGCTGTAATGTGTGGCTGTGTGCACATTAGAACTGTAACAGAACGATTTGATATATGCACTTGTCTTTTCCTGTCTGTGTAGATCACTACCTCAAGGCTCAAAGTAACACCCATCTGTTAAATGTATTAACAGTGTATTTTATGCAGGCCTGTGTGCCGTACACAGTAGTTGGTTAAGAAAAATAACGTGGTGGAGGTTATTGCCATCACACCTTTTAGATTTGCACTGTTTCTTTCTATCTTATGAGGGGGAAAAAACAGCTTGAGCCTGCTTCTTGAGTAAGCATAATGAAGGCTTTGATATGAATATGTTGCATATTAACAAAAGTTGCATTTGTTTTGTTTTCTTTATTTGCTGTCATTAATATATTGCCCAATCAGGCCTGTTTGAGTTTGTTATACATTTATTGGCAAATATGGATGAAAGCAACGCTGGTGTTGAGGTTGTATATAGGGCTTGTTTTCTACGCTCTCTGTACTATATATTAAGCCCTATATTTTGTTCCACATTACACGGTGGTACTATAATAAAAACAATGTCTATTTTTTCTTCATTTAATGACAAATTACAGTATATTGTGTGTTTATACAACATAAAACACATTCAATATTTAAAAATAAAATAAAAACAAACTAAAACGGTACACTTTATATAAAAAGAGGGATGAACGTTTTGTCTGAAATGTGAAACCACTGCTGATGTACCTTAAACCAGCCTCATTTCTAATGAACAGCAGGGGCCAACTGGTTGCAAAAGTTAAAGTAAAATTGTTTTTATATATAGCACTTTCAAGATAAACATTACAAAGTGCTTCACAACAAAACACTAGAAATAAAGACATAAATGATACCCAAAGGGAAGTTTGAAAAGATGACTTCTTAGCTGCTTTTTAAAAGAGATCACTGAGACCACAAATCCCACGGTCTGACTGTGTATAAGTCTATAAAAAGATTTATTGCCTACAGCATGATGTCAAATTTGCAAGTTATATTCACATTTACAGTAAAATAGGTGAGAAAGAGGGTACGTTTTATGGTGTTTCCAGCCTGTTTCTAAAACTCCCAAGATGGGTCTTCACTAACTTTAAGGGTGACATCATAGTGGCTACATCCATCTTTTCCACACAGTTGCTGTAAAACTAACTACGTCCCAGTATAAAAACATAATCACCCCCACAACATTGTTTGATCCTTGGGTGCACTAGTGGGACTTTTTCCTCTCCTCGCAGCGAGGTCCAGAGAAAGGAGGTCGACAGCGACATTTGTTGGGAGAAACGCACTTCCCTCCGTGCAAGCAGGGCTGACTGCATACAGCTACGGACAAAAGAAAACAAAAGCACAGGTACTATTTGTAAAACCAGGGGAATGGGAAATGAGTGAAGAGCTTGTAAATTCTAGCATCATAAACTCCAGCAGCTGGTCTCAAAGGTGTGAAGTGTTGTGACATCTGGAAATACACTAAGCTGAAAAGCAAATCCAAGGTGCAAAGAGAAAAATCGGGTATGTAAAATGCACTGGTGTGAGAATGGTGCAATGTAGTCAAGAGAGCAGAAAGTACCGGAACTGGATGAAATGAAAAAGACTTTATCATAAGGAATAAATGCTCCCAGTGAAGGGCCAGCATCAGAATTGGGGTCATAACACGACTCCGTACATCTGAGACTCCTCGATTATTTAACCCAGTCTCATCACAGCAAAACGTTATCGGTCTTTGGGAACAGTGTACTCACCCATATGGCAGGCACCACCCAACCATCCCTCCGTGCAGCTGCAGATTCCTGGAGCCACACACAGCCCTCCATTCCTGCAGCCCTGGGGACAAATTGCTGCATGGGAAACAAACCATAGAGGGGTTTGCTCAGCGTGGAACAGAAATATGAAAAAGAAAAACTTACAATAAAAGTTTGTGCTTTGTGAACACATGTGAACATATTTTTATTTAATTCAGGCAAAAGTCAAATGTGAAAATTTGACATTGGTCAGACCATACAGTGGCAGTAGCGGCTGTAATGTACCATTGGTACATGCACGTGACGTTTTTCAGGCATTTTCAGCCTTTATTGGACGGTGACAGTAAAGAGTGGACAGGCAGAGATCAGGCCTTCACTATTATTATCTACAAACCCCACCGAGCTTTGCAGGTCCCTGCAGCACTTCAGCATATGGTTCACTTGCTCAAGCATCATCCTGGCCTTTATGATTCCTGCTTAACTACATATGTAACTATCCTATGACATTATGTTTAGCAAGTGATTGGTCTGTTGTGTTGGTTGCTAAGTTAATTGTGGTTTTATGTTGATGGTGTACTTGTAAAATTAGTGCCATGCATATAAGAGAAGGAGTTCATATTAGATTTAAGCCCTCCCGGTGCCAATGACCCAATGTGTATAATGTGTATGTTAGCAAATATGGAAAATGAGCGTAGGAAGTCATCGAGTCAGCTAATGAATGAAACAGCTTTAATCCTAGAAGAGCGGCAAGGCTGAATATTTCATCTAGACCACAGAAGACGGATTGCTAGTCCAACAGATCCTTAATTTCACATGGAGAATGCATTAGTGGAAGCAGTCTAACAACAGATTTTCATCACTAAAAAGTCAAGTCTGAGTTTCATTTGAAGAAAAATCTTGGTAGACATATAAAAAATTGGCTTTTCAATCTTTGCTGTTTTTTTTTTTCCAGTTCAAACTGAACTGCAGTTTTCTGCCAATATTACAAACTTCACCACAGCTCTCCAGTTGTTACACCTGCATGTCTGCCTCATCCACTAAGTCAGACTGACTGTTGCTTCCCTTGGTGACAGCTTCTTGGAGCCATAAAAAGCCTTAAACATCCACTAATGTCTGCAGCTGATGAACAGCTCCATTTGGCACCTTTGACCTCCTGTGTTAATTGGGTAATTAGATACAGCCACGAACCCTCCTGGCATTTTGATCCGGCCCAGCTTGAAGGGCAGATACACTTGGCCACGCCGTTGACAGCGGTGCATTCTCCTCCGTTCCAACATCCCCCATCGCACGTCACTGCAAAACACACACACGCACACACACACACTGTTCGTGTGATATTTTTACCATACCACAAAAGATTTAAGTTAATTTGGGTATAAACTCCCCAAAGCACCCAGGAAATTCTTCACTACACACCATTCTGTTGGAATGCATTAACTTATGCATTCATAAACTTAATAAAACACATTTAAAAAAATCTAATCCATAAAATGTTTTAAGAACTTAGACAAACAAATGAGGCAGTACGTGAGCAACAGCTGAAAACTGTGTGTAGTATTCTGAATAATAGTAAACTGAATACAAATGAATAGAGCAGGAAAATACACCAAAAGCAAAGAATAACTGTCATCATGACACGCACACACGTGTTAATACACTTAATGTATTAGAACTGTCCCGCTCCCATGAACTCGTTTACCTTTGTGACAATATCTTCCTCCAAATCCAGGAGGACATCTGCATTTTCCAGGGCGAAGACACACTCCTCCATTTTTACATTTGGGATCACAGTTGGCTGCAAAATTATCCACCACAGTTTTTTTAATAGGCTTCAAAGTTTTGACCTTCTTTCTCAGAAGTCTTCGTCACTTTAAATTAATTTGCAACAAAATAAGTTAGTCATAAACTGGGTCAATAAATAAAGTGGCACATTAAACCATTTATTCATAGCTGAGCTTGGCACGAGGTCTTCCCTGTGCCATCATCAGAATTTGAAATTACGCGCAAATAAAAGGTTTGTCACGTCACCATACTGGCAGGTCTCTCCTTCGTAGCCCCGGGAGCAGAAGCATGTGTTGTTGCGGATGCAGACTCCGGCGTGTTCGCACGGCGGCTCGCACTTCGCTTTCAGGTCAAAGACGAAGCCGACCGCGACACCCCGGGGCGCGTCCGAGCCTCCGGAGCACACACCGGCGAGCGACATCAAAGAGGCAAACAGGAGAGGTGCAAAGAACATGGCCGGATGTGCTTTGTTGCTCAAATGAAGAGTGAAAAGAAGCGAAGCGGTGGACGGATGGAGGAGGAGAAAGTCTCCTGAAGAAACAGGGAAAACTTCTCGGCCAGGATGGTGGTGGTGAGGCGGAGCAGGGAGAGCGCCCTGGGGTGGGGGCTGGGGCTGTTTTTCAAGACTTTGGATCAAATCTATGCAGTCCATATTTGCATGAAACATATAGGTTAGACCACCGCGCAGATTACGCAGTGGGGTTACATGAAGTAAAAGTTTGACTCTGCCACAACAGATTCATAATGATGAGGTTTCCCAATAGTTTGTCTGGAGTTATGACAGAGATGCTCAAGATACTAATTAAATTAGGGCCTAAAACATGTGGATAGCACAGCTTCACCATGCTGCTCTATAGCAAAATACTCCAAAGAAGGATTTAAGAGTAATCTGATTGTATTTGCAGTCTGTTCATTGTGCAATAATTTATCTAAGGAATGCTACAAGTGGTAACATAAAAAGTATTTTTATTGTTGCTTAGATTAAAGCGGTTGTGTTTCATATGTAGTTTATATGTAGCACCCACAAAGAGAGTAATATAACTGCTCCAGAATGTCTAATAAATAAATAAAAATCTGTAGTGTAGTTTGTTTTGTTTTTTTGCTAACCATAAAATAAAAATGTTTCAACAAATGTAAGAGCTCACCTGTATGAACTGTATGAAACACTGCTACCTGCTGTTTAATCCTCACTGATCCTGTGCTACATGTTTGGGACAGTCTACCATAAGGTGGCTGGATGAAATAAATGGACAAGTTTCTGGTACATATGCACATTTGTTGAGTAACTATACTCACTATACTTGGTATCTTCTAGTACAACATTTGCTCCACAAAATGAGACACAAAAGATGCACAACTGATTTTGAAGGTCATCAGTTGACCTAATATATCTACACACATTCAGGAAGCTCACTTTACCCAAATATTTAACTTTATTAAAGTTACATAGCATCTATAACTAGTGGTATTTAAACAACATCTTACTCACTTCTGTTATAACAGCAAGGACTGATTTCTAAGGCACATAATTCATAATTTGTGCAAAGTATTATTTTTCATGGCTACACATCTAAGGTTTTATTTTGGTTTAAAGAAACTGCTGTGAAATATGCAACAAAAGAAAAGTGCAGTATTTTATACTGAGTACATATTTCACAGCGATGTTGACAAACTATATCTAAAAGACTGTAGAATCACTTTAAATGTCTATGATTATATTTGTCAGAAAGACAGAGTTTGGGATGTTAGTCTATGTAGAGCACATATGGAAAAACCATTTCCTCTTGTTTGGTGAAAAGAAACCCTGGGCCTGTATGAAGGACGGGGTGAGGGGGAAGTTCTGTTGTAATGACAATAACACAACCAATCAGTAGCGGATGTGGTTCTTCTCTCTGCTCCCTTAAAGCTGTTCAGAGACCAAACAGGCAAAGTAGCTTTCTGTTTGATTCTCTGCGTTTTGCATTTTTCAGTAAAAGTGAACAGTGTTTCTTTATTCTGAGTTCTGTGAGCTCAGAATAAACAGAGTTTGCATAATACTTGGACTACTCCAAGTACAAGATTTAAATTTCCATAAACGGTATGGAGTCGCTCTGCTGCTTATTCACGGAAAGCTTCTCTGGACAAGCAGTCAGAGTCTTTCCTTGGACTCACCACATCAGACTTGTCGTGCATGACAGAGTCCAGCTGGAAGAGAGACAACTGGACTTTATGAAGACCTTAGCATAGTTCTTCCCAAACAATCTGAACTGAAGTAGCTCACAACAAATGCAGTTATGTAGATTTAGTTGGCACAACACACAAATATTCCAAACATCTAAAAATCAAGAATCAGCATTATACTAAGCAGTGTCGGGACAGTGAGTCTGACCTTTTAACTTGATTTAAATGGGTTTCCTCTGTGGCCAGTTTAGAAGTGTGAGTTTCACTCATATCTGGGTGGATTTCTTTGGTAATAAGATTTTCATTGAAACTGGTGATAATGTGTTGAGTCACTTTAAATCAATATAGTCCTGTAGGGAGAAAATAATAGGTTGTCGCTTATTTGCAGAGTGATATCTTCATGTGGTTTATTTGATAATGCACTATATTCAACCTGCTAATCAGCAGTTAGCCTGCGTAACCACCAAAAAAGATAAAGAATAACAACAAAGATGAATGCCATCGTGTTAAAAATCCAAAGGGGAAATCACTCATTTAGTAATAAAGTACCTCCAGAAGCAAAAATAAAAGTACAGTGCTGCCCCACTAACACTCTACTGGCAACAACTAAAGTACAATCAGTAAGCAAAATACATTAGCGATGGGGGCAAGAGGGTTTTTTCTCTGTTGTATGTATTCCAGTGCAGCTCTGGTCTAGACCTGTGACCTGGATCCCGGAGTGGAAGTGAGCTGGTGGTTTAATGACTGCAACAGATGTGAACATACCATGATACACAAGGGGCCTGTGCCTCTCGCTTTAGGAAACAAACAGATGGATAACACCAGAAAGAAGTTTTGAAAGCAGAGAACAAAATTAGGTTCTTTGAAAATAGTAATAAATATTACTATTATCATTAATAAATAGCTTAAACACACACAGCTTTACAACCACATCCTCAATTCTAATTTATTATGAGCATAAATGGAAGTTAATAGATGTTGCTTTATGTGTGTGCGTCAGCTCTGTGGATAGTTGCTGGAGTGAATAGGTTCGTGACAGGATCCCAACAACATTAATGAGTGTGTTTGTGTGGGACACCGTACTAATGCTAAGAGGCAGATAAACAGATTTGGCATGAGGAATATGAAGGACAGTTACGCTAAAGTTTGTCACTGGTCTTCTGCAATATTACTGCAAATTTGCAATCTTATTTCCAAATTTCATCTCTGAGTTTCAGTAGGAATGCACAGACAATGTCAAAGAGAAAATGTTATTTGGAGACATGTGCTCGTGAACTAGATCAGAATATGGGACACTATTTCATTTTGTGAGAAGAAAGAACAAGTTCCAGATAAAAGTACAGTATCTGGTCACCCTACAATAGCTGCAGCCCCCTGGTGGGTTGTGAGGATACTGCAGGTGTAGTTCTTTTGGTGTAATACAATAAAACCCTGTTATCCTCAATAAAAGGAAGATGTTTATGTCGGGTACATTTTCTAGACAAAATCATTTATGGACAACTAATTTATGATCAGATGAAATTTGTTTTCGCACATTTGTAAGAAACCTGCAAATTTTATCTCCTATTCATTGCTCAAACATCTGCATCCAGTCCACTGAAATGGACTGGATGCAGATGTTTGAAAACATGAAGACCTACTTTTTCTTGGCTTTTAAACGTCCAGTTTCAAGTATTAATGTGCAGTAATAACAATGGAGTAATGAAAAGGTAAGAATTTGGAGACCTTCATACTTCAGCTGAGTGAGACATTTGGCACCACTCTGTGTGTACACAGTATATTAGAAGCACACCAAGAAAACACAAGAAACGCTCAAAATGAATAGATTTTATTGTCACCGGCATGCATGAAAAACACAAAACCACTGTTTAGATGTTAGAAAATAGCTGGGAAACTTTCACATTTATGGAATATTACGAACAGTTTGATTTCGGTTTACTTTCTTCAAAATGACGTGTAGAAATGTGGAGATTTTGCAGCGATTTAAACTGTGAAACTTTGCATGTTGATTTAAGAAATTATATTTATGTGATCAAAACAGCAAATTACACCATGGCCCACAAAAATAGGATTAATTAAAATTTTTAAAAAAAGGTGACATTTGTATGAATAAGCCTATGACATAAAAATATTATTATAAGTTATTTTCTTATCAAGTGAAAAATGTATTTTATTTTTCAGTAAAATATGCTCATTAAGGTCTTCAGAGTAGTCACGCGTCGCTTTTAACCTGATGATTAACAGAGTTACACACACACACCGCACAAAAACTAAAAGTTTAGAATAAATCAGTGATGACGTGAGTCTGCTGTACTGCTCTACACACTAACAAAATTCATGAAACAAAAAGAGAGAGGCTGTTTGTAGAAAGGAGTAAAATAAGAGCAGAAAGGAATGATTAGGAACACCTCAGTAGTTTTACTTTCAAAAGTCAATTCTCTCTCACACGTTTTAGAAACGATTTCATAAAGTGGTGTAGAATGAGAGGGGCTGTGAGCAGCTTTCCCCTTCTATTTAAGCAATATTGACATTACCTTCTCTTCAAAAGGTCCAGCTAAAGTGCATCGTAAGTAAAGCTATTGCTTCCAGTATTTCAAATACAGAGGAGGAGTGATACTGAATATTGAATAATGTGCTCTGTTTTTACCAGCCTGGAAAAACTACAAACCTCTCGTCTATGGGCCATGAGGAGGATTTACAGGTCTGGTTCACGAGGGATAAACCATCGTTTGGTGGTTTTGTTGCAAAACGTCTATTCTAAACATCATGTTTGTCCTCTAAACAGAATAAACTATTCAGGACTTAAAAACTGATGAGCCACTACGACTAAATTAAAAGCAAAGATGTTTTGTATGGAGGTCAACAGCAGTATCTGATGCCTAAGCTCTTTTGCTTCCCTTATTGGTAGACCTGCACATGCCCGTGCAACGAGGTGGTGTTCCCCCCACAGTCCACATACTGGTACATCTCCTGGGAGACCTGCTCCGTGTGGCCAAAGTAAGACGTTGTCACCATCACCCTGAAAAGCAAACAAGAGTCAAACATGATCAAAGTGCAAGAGATCAGTGGAAATAGTTGTGCAGCAGTCTGATATCACTGCTATCATTATTTGCTGTTGAAAGTACTGTAGCTCAGAACTTACACCAGTGCATTTCCTCCATCTATAGATCTATCACACCTAGACTCAACATCTTGTTCTGGCCTAAGCTCTAAATAAATTCTGTGCAGCGTTCTTGTGAATTGAAGTGGAATAAACCTCTATGTTATTCTATGTGGCATATCAAGTCTTCTCTGCACAGAGCAGTTTTTCATAGTTATTCGAAAATTAAAGAAAGGGGAAACATTATCATATGAAGCGTCCATGAAGAGCTTACAATTTCTGATTAAAAGTTAACTATCACAGCCATGTACCTATAAACAGCTAAAAAGATTAAATATCTTGAAAATAGTAACAAATCTGATCAATCTGGATTCAGCACAGTAAAAATCAATAAGAAACAACACATTTTATCTTCAAAACAAACAACTTCTGAAGTTGACTTTTTGACTGCTGGGTTTGGACAGCTTATTGTTCTGATCCTCACTTGAGGGGTAGACTACAAACAAAATTCAACACAGCCAGGCTTTCTTTATGCTAGCTGTCCTAACAAAACCCCAAACCTCAGTTGGAGATAACTGTTATCACAGTTAAGAACAGGGTTTATCAGCTTCCTCTATCAGGCAGGGGTATATGCATCAGGCTCTGTGCGTGCTCAAACCAAACTGGGCATTTTGCAAGTCATGTGACTCTTCTTCTGCATGAAAGAATCATAATAGGTGCTGTCTACTCCAATCAGAAGCATTATCAACTGATGATGATGATGATAAAATTGTGATTAAGAAGATAAAAAACATTACAGCAAAATGCATCACTGCAAATAAAACAAAAAAAAATTATATAATGTTGCAGAAAATCATTAATCTGGTGGTTTCGTGCACAGAGTAGTCCAAAACATTTGAATTCAAGTTATTTTATCTCTGAGCACGCTCTCTGTGCTGCTGTTTAGCTGCTCTGAAACTGTAAACTGGATCCATTTTAACATTAAAACTAAATTAAAATTGCTGCACTTTGTCAGCAGATCAAAGTGAAAACTATTTTATGGATTGAACAGGTATTCCTGCTGTCTGTTCTTGTAGCGTCCAGCAGTGTAAAGGAGACTAAGCAGTAGATTAGAATCAAGTACAACAAGGTTTATACAATTTCTGCATAACAAAATAAATCAGTATACATTTCAGGTGCTTCAGTGGTTTAAGCGGTGGTACGGCTTAACGACTTGGACATATAAAACATATTCCCCCAGTAGATAATCTAGATAACATTTAATACATGCTGTAAATAAAAGAATCAGTGAAACCATGAAACATAATCTGATCAGAAGCAGGTTATCTGTTCAGTCTAAGTTACCACAGTGACTTAGTCAGATAAAAAGAAATCCACTTTTATGACACAGAAACCTTTAGCCTGGACCTGCTCACTAAGTCATTAATCTGGCTTCATAGTGCAGGCCTCAGGTCTATGTTATTCTGCATTTACTACAACATGCATCAGCAGCAGGAGATCTGAGATAGCATGGAGCAAAGTGTCAGCAGTTAGCTACACCAACAGCCAACCACAGCTTTTCAGGTGAGTCATGCTGAAAAGCTCAGATAACACCCTGTTGACTTCTCTTTCTTGCTCTTATTACAGTCAAAAACTGGTTGGGAGGCTTTCCTTGTACTTATAACATCACAAAATCGACTCCTAGGAATATGACTTCACAGCTATCAGTTCCACTCCTCACTTGACAAGTTTGCATGATAGTAAGAAAAGTCTCATTGAGAGCAGGCAAAGGAGAAACTAGAATAAACAGTAGTTGTGAAGAGTCGCACAGTGAGCTGAAAAGAGATTGGTGCAAACAATGAAAACAGTGACCCCCCCTTCGCCTGTATTTGCTTTGGTCTCACTGGGATTTTTTAATTTTACTAAGAAATGCCAATCAACTAAATTTACATTCTTGGATTTATTACATTTTATTTAAACAAAACAGTGAAGCAAAGCCTGACATTGTCTTATGTAAAAAATTAACTTCCAGTCTGATCCTCAGAGTGACTGTGAAAACAGATCATTCATTTAACATTAGTATCAGATGAGTACTTGACATTGAAAAATGCATGAAGCCAACAGATCTGTGTCGTATCAGAGCTGGGAAAAGTTGCATTGGTGCATCGTTAGAAAGCTGTAGTTGCTGCCAAGGTGTCGCAAATCTTGCAAATAAAGCTGATAAGAGCCCTGCTTCCTCTGCACATTTAGACTGTAGTTTCATGGATTTTAAAATTTCCTAGAGGTAAAACTTAAATTAGTCCATCTGAAAATCTGGTATTGCCAAAAGCTTTATAAATTTTTTTATTGACATTACCTCATTTATAATAATGTGATCAATGAGGTTAGCAGCCTCATGGAGCTGTAGAAACACTCGCAGGTGTACGGGAGTGCTACAGAACAGTGCTGCTTTTAGCTTAAGACATTTCTGCCAGACTGCAGCAAGACGCAAGCTTTTTTCCCCCTGCATGTCACTGCATGGTATTAATATAATTACTTATTTGCTTGGTATGCTTGTCTGTTTAAATAGCAGAAGTGATTATCAAACCAGTTTTAACATCCACTTGCTTCCTAATTTTTTGAAGAGAGTCAATTACTAGTGCAAGCAAATAATTTCTCACAAAGACACGGCATCATTTTCATACTGTCAGCTGTGAGCGGCAGTGTCCTAACACTGAAGTGTGTGTGTGTGTGTGTGTGTGTGTGTGTGTGTGTGTGTGCGCGTGGGGGGGGGGGGATTGAATAACTTTGCTCATCATTACTTCTGTCAGAACTGACTTTTTAAAGAAAATCTATTCTTGGACTCTTTTAGAGTCATTCTGCATTCTTCACACTTGGGGGTGGGGGCGTTATTTAGCTTATACTGAACTTCTGCCTTAGGCTGTTGTAGCACCCGACTCTTTAAGATCACCCTTTTCTTGTAACTGGCTGCAAACGCAGAAAAAAAAAAAAAAAAATACAGTATTAGTGACATCTTCCCTCACTAACATAAGAAAATCTGTCTGAAACTGACCCATCCCCCATTTTTACAAGTGTATACGACATAATATAATTTTCTCTTATGTATACTATAGTTATTCTTATAAATCCAACTGTTTGATTCATCTTCCTAAAATATTCAAGACAGACTGAAGGGATTTTAAAAATAAAAGTCTTTTTAGAGGCAAATGAATACACTCAATTGCAACAAGACACTCGATTAGATAGTCACAACTGACCTTTATTGTATCATGGTCCAGATATAAAACCACTGAAAGGCTACATTAGGTTTTAGGATATTGGCTGCTTTTCTCATCCTCATTTTTACTGGCATTCATCAGTGCAATGATACTGATGATACTTGGCTAGAGACCAGCGGTTTGCCTTCCCCGACATTCGATTCAGAGAATTAATAAGGAGAAATGTTAACTGCTAAATTTACAATCTGCTTCCAAGTCAGATTTGACGTGTAAATGAGCAAAGCACCCAAAGGCCCGGGGCTTCTGCTGATCTGAACAGTGCCCCACAGCAGAAGGCTGTTTGCTCTGGGCAGATCTTCAGTGTGTGTGGGTGTGTGGGTGAAGTTATGCAAGTGTGGAGGAGGGAGCTGAGAGTAAAGACTGATGCTCAGCTGAGCACAGTATCAGACATAAAAAGAAAAATATTCAATATCTTGTCATACTTACTGCATCATGACCACTATGTTGTGAACTTTAATTGTTGGTAAGGTGCAGTAGTCACTGAAAGAGAGACAAGTAAGATTAAACATGATACTGATCTGAGTGTAAAATGCCTTATTAATAGGACTTCAAATAAGATACTCACAACATGTAACTCAATTCATCAGCGATGATGGTGGGGACCATGTAATCAATCTGTAAGCACAATTCAGAGAGAAAAGATATTAGATTTGAAAATCCATTTTCTGCCACTTATCCAGCGGGGGGCTGGGGCCTATCCCAGCTGTTACAGAGGAAAACCAGCGTGCACCCCGGACAGGTCGCCAGTCTATCGCAGAGCTAACACAGAGATAACATTCACGCTCACACTCACAACTATGGCTAATTTAGACTTGCCTGTCAACCTAAACCTATGCATGTTTTTGGACTGTGAGAGGAAGCTACAGCATCTGGAGAGAAACCACACGAGCACAGAGAGAGCATGCAAACTGCACACAGAAAAGCCGCAGCTGGACACGTTTCAAATTCACTAGCAAAATAAAGAAAGTCAAGAAAAAAACAAAAACAAACAGAAACTGCGAGGGATACTTTGTACTCAGTTGTACATTTTTAGGGCTCACTGAGCCAAGTGATCAAGACAATCTCCAAACTACACTGCAACATTATAATACTGACACTGGGGTGCAGAAAAATGGTAACCTCCTACATGGCCTGCTATGGTATATCTATCAGAACACCAATGCTGTAGTGATTTTAATGATTTAGCCTTCCCCCCCCCTTTTTAAAAAAATGTATTTTCTACCATAACTAACAAACCAGTAATGTGTGAAATGGTTTTGGTGAATTGTATATTTTTGAAGCATCTTCCAGAGCTGAACTTTGTAGATGACCTCTGCACACTCATCTCACACAAAGGCCTTTACTTTATTTCCCCATGTTTTTAAAGCCTCACCCTGTACTGTGTTTTCACAGTAAGAAGGTGCTGCAGTAGTACAATAGGAATGACATAGTGAACTGACGCCTTTAGCATCAACCTGGTCTTAGATGCACACATACACCTCGAATTAGCTTGTGGGTTGCCAAGTTGTGGTAAGTGGAAATTGTATGTAAGATATTTATGAGTGTTTGTGTATGTAGGCTGTTTCATAGAACCTGGAAAATTCAGAAAAACACACAAAGCCGACTGATGCACAAATTCCATTTATGCATAATAAAGTTTGAGGTTAGTGCAAATCATGTGAGTTTCCTGAGAGAAAAACGCATCATATTTGATTCAAGAGGATTTCAACATTTAGGAGAACCCAGATTTTATCGGAGAAAATATGTGAGAAAAGTGGTCTAAACACAGAAAACATATATCAACCTACCTGCTGTTCATCCAGTGGTATGATCACTGTGCTGTTGCTAAGCCTGGCCTTCCCTATCACCGTCTTGGAGAACTGCACTTGGGCTGTGATGTTGGTCACAGTTATGGCATAGTAGTTATTGTTGGTGATGTTCAGTGTGTTCTAGAGAAAAGAAGGTAGTTAATATGGCAAACTTGTTAGCAAACATTATTGATTTAGAGCTGTCCTTGGTCATTGCCTGTCTAAGCATGCTAGCATCAATTTAAATATTTTTAAAAAATGCGTAATTCAAAATTAAGAATTAAACCATGCAGCATTCTACTGATGCAATACTATCAGTAAATTCAGTTAGATTATTAATTACGTTTTATTTTGTATATATTTTATGTATCATTTATTATAAAGTGCTCACACTTACTGTAAGGTTGAGATAGACAATTCGTTTGTCATGGTCATAGGAGACATAGGCAGACTTCACTCCCACATAGGAGACATCAATGGAGCGAGGGAATAGGAAGAAAACTGCCAGGCCAGACAGCAGCAGGCACAGAGCGACTGATATTGTGACATACAGCTTTCTGCAGGAGATTGAAAGGAGAAGTCAAAAGCTGAAACAGCTGTTGGCTTCAAAGTCTGTTGTGCTGTTGTGTGTTCATTTAGTTTCATCACACGCACAGCTAAGGCAGCTAATTTATAAAAAGAGCACACAATGCAGACTTACGTCCTGCTTGGTCTGAGCCTTTGGTCGCTGTATGGAATCAGAGCCACAAGCTGATTCTCTTGACCTGTTGAATGAGTTTAAAAAAAAAAGTGTAACTGCTGGAATCGATTTCGCATCACTGCTTTAAAACTACATCCAAAGAAGAATCTTCGCCTAGTTTATTTTTCTCACTTAAAATTGCAATTTTCAGGTCTTGACTCGATTTCTAATGGTGGCACCTAAGTAATTAAACCACCTCTTTGAAGTAGGGCATATCAAATGGGAGACAACTTGATAATATCAATAAACTAATTTAGATCAGTATATTCCTCTTGATCCAGAAAACTTGGCCTTGGCAGAAATGTGCAGTCCTGAGTTCCAGATCTGGTTTTAAGTATGAGTGATAAGCAAGTGCAGGCCAAGCCAGTTTTAATAGTTGCCAAGAAAAGAACTGTGGTCTTAAGAACATAACTACGACTTTAAGTTATAACTTTCGACTTTAAGTTATAACAATTTTTGTAAGCAATATTTCCGTTTTTGTCCTTGCTTTTCTTACTGGTTGGAAATTGAGGTGACATGTGGAAAAGGGTGATGCAAATGCAAGCAACACTTGCATGAAAATGTGCAAGCAGTTGGATTGCATGTTTCCTTATAATGCAGAGTTGTCAGTCAAACTTGATAAAACCAAATGCATACAGCATTCATTAAGCCATTACTAAAGGTTTATAATAAATTGGGATGGTATTCTTGTAAATTTCAACTTGATTCATGGGTATTTTGTACAGATGGGTACTTTAATATCTCTGCTTTTAAAAAACTCTTAACAGTTAAACATTTAAGCTAAGCTTTACCACGAGGGATTCTGCCAGTGCCCTGGCATGTGGGGCAGGTAACGCTGTCCCGTCCAGTGAACTCCACATAGGGGAACTGAGACACATCTCCATTCTTTCCATCCTCTTCTGTGTGACTCCCCCCATACTCCGTCAGAGCATCTTGACTCTCGTCTTTTTGCTTAGCTAAGAGTGACTGGGTCTTGCCCATAGCTGCAGCTGTCTGTAATCAGCAGAAAAAAAAGAACATACAGAGAGAGGAACTTCTGCACAAGTTCAGCACGCCATGCTGACTAACCACATGCCAGAGAGCCATTTGGATGTAAAATTAGATCTGGATGTATCCCAGTAAACACTTCCCAGGGAAACAAACTTCATCACAAAAGTCTTTTGTAAATCTGTTGGAATTCAAACATAGACTCTATTCTTCTCTATTTTTCAATGTTGTATAAAATACATTTAACTAACACATTTGTAAGTTAAATATTTAGACCACTCTCATGGCAAAATGTGACAGGAATGAAACAGTAATTGAATTGCTCATGGTCACGCAGACAAACTGTCACATTCTTTTCTCCACCGTCAGTACGACTTTACTGTCACAGTGACAGAGTAACAGAGTTTTAAAAGAAGCGGGAACTGCTGTATTTTAACTCAAACCAGTCTTTTTCCTAAATCTAATGAGTAGTTTTTAAAACCCAACCCTAAATGAGTACTTTCTAATAGATACTGATACATAGATAATAATCCAATCAAATTGATACAACAAGTCTTTCCTGTCGGGGGAGGAGGGAACGGGAGTTGGTGCAAACTATGGTGTCTAGCACCTACCTCTCCAACCTCTAAATACTGACCTACTTGCTCTTTTTAAAGTATAAAATATTAACTTGTATAGACTGAAACAAACTTAGTACATGAGACCGTTGAGAGAGTAAATTGCCTCAAGTTATGCTTGATTTGGACTACAGTGAGAAATCTATGATGTAACTGGAAACCCCTATTAATTGCTCTACCTATTTCCTATTTCTCCAACAAAATATGAAGAAGTGATGGGCAAATTAACTTTTGCATAGTACTACAGCTTTACATTCATAGAATGCCATAACTAGGAATTAATAGTCATAATTCAGACATAACTTGAGGACTCATAAATATGCTTTGCTGTGTGATGTGTTTCTTCAAGGTTATAAATATGTGAGCAATCTGTTTTTTTAATGATATTATTGCTTTAAGACTGCTTTGTCAAATCAATCTGACTCTAATGACTAGCAGACGTGTTCACTGAACAGGAAAAATCTGCTCCATATTTTCCAAAGTACATTTACTGCAGTGTGAGGCATTTTTAGGGCTGTGCTCATTTAAAACAGATGCTGCTGGGCACTGGTACCGGTGCATTTTATTTTTTCCCAGTACAACCAGTTTCAAATTGTCCAGCTCTCTTAGGTTATTTGCTCATTTTAGCAGTGCTGGCATGGCTTTCTGACTATGTATTGTCAAAACAATGGCATCCAGTGGGGGCTTTGGACATGCAAGTCACACACTTGCTATCTGCCTGCTCTGTGTCTCTGTATTGTGTTCGGTCTCACTGATGATAAAATAGTTGGAATTTAGGCCCATGTGTTTCTCTGGTATTTAAAACACTACTTACTCAGCAGTTGTAAATAATAATGTAATGTAAATAAGCACAGTGCCATATTCAAGTATAATAATATAAGAAAACGTGTTATATAAAGTGGTTAATATTGGTCTGTCATACACTAATATCAAAGAACTGCTGAAGTATTAATACGCCAGCTATAGTTTCAAATATACTAAGATTTCATGTGAGTACACTTAAGTAAATGACCAGTAACTGGCAGTTCTGACTGAACTAATATCCTCATAGTAAAGAACTCTAGGTATTTGTTTTAAACCGTAAAGTAGGCCGGTGTTTCTCAACACGTATAGCACCGTCATGTTTGAGTTGCCTTTTTCCACACCGTTGGATATTCACGCTGTTTCATCTGAGGGTTGCTCAACATAAAACTATAAAGAAATGCTCCAGACTCACCCAGGCTGTTGTCTACATACACGACACACAGCAAAGGCCGCCATGCTGTTACTGCTACTGCTGAGCTGCTAAGGCTAGCCGAGGACACACAGTACCGGCCGGTGGAACGCGGCTTTTACGCCTTTATTTTTACAAACAATAGGCACATTTAGCTTATACATTTTTTAAAAAATGTAAACACACTCTGAAAACCCGTATTCTGCGTCGACTGTAGGCTGCCAAACGTAATTCAGACATTTAATTAAAACCGGATCGACGGTTCGCCAGTCGTCGAAGTCGTTAAATATCCAACAGACGTTCGTTTAACATTCCGCTAACCGCTTACCTGGTGTGTGTTTTAGTCTGTTTTACTTGCCATCCGGTGTATCTCCGTTGTTTGTTGTGGTTCACTCGCCAGCGGAGAAATAACGCCAGGAACGCCCCCCGCTCTTCTCATTGGGCAAGCCGATGATGGTGGATTTATCCGTCTGCACTGTTGTGTTCAAACAAACGGGATGCTGGAGGTGAAGCTGCACTGGGCCACACCCAGTCATTACTCAAATAACACATGTTTGTTCTTTGTGTAATGCTATGAACTATGAACTGCCTTTGTTCAGGTCATTATACCAGAAGAAGTCTTCTGGTATACTGCTGCAGCAACAGCAGTTACTTCCACAATTAGTGACAAAAATGTCAGTTACAACGCATAAACTGCGCCCCCTGGTAGGACGTGAAGATACTGCAACTTACTGTGAAAAGTTGCAAAAAACATTTTAGTTGAGATTTAATAGTACAATATTTAAATAAAAAACAACAACAATAACAATAAAACAAAATCCCTGAAATTTAAAAAACAAACAAACCAAAAAACATTTTATATTTATTTTCTGACTTGTTTACCATCATGTCGCTGGCCACTTCAGTAGTTACACCTTGCTAGTACTGCGTTGGGACCTTTTTTGCCTTAATAACTGCCTCTATTATTTGTGGCATAGATTGACATGGTATAATCAATGCTTAGTTGGCACTAACAGGCCCAAAGCATGCCAAGAAAGTATCCCCCACACATTTACACCACCACCAGCAGCCTGAATCGTGCAGAATGGATCTATTCTTTCATCCTGTTTACCCCAAATTTTGACCGTTCCATGAGTCATCAGACCCGACTACTTTTTGGTTGTGCCGTTTTAGTGAGTCTGTGAATTGTAAGCTCACTGTTCTGTTCTGTTCTGACAAGCTGCTGCTGTAATCTGTAATCTGCTTCAATGTTTGACATATTTTACATGCTATGCATACCTCAGTTGTAACGAGTGGTTATTTGAGTTGCTCTTGCCTGCCTGCAGGTCAAAGCAGCCTGGTCATTCTTACCGGGCCTTTGATATCAATAAAGCATTTCCAACCAGAGAACTGCTGCTCACTGGATATTTTTAATTTGTTTGAACCATCCTCTGTAAACCCTGTCATAGTCTGGGTAAGCTTCCGGTACCTTTCCATTGTTGTTGTTATGACTGCAGAATCCGCCCTGGGGCGGAGCCCTCATCGTCTCACCTGTGCAACTCACCTGACCCCGTTTCTCAGTGATAAGCGAGACGGTATTTAAGACTAGCGTCACCATCTCTTCTCCTCCAGCTCGTCAACTAACTCTTTGTGCCTGCAGTGTTCTCGGCACGTCACCATCCCACTCCTCAGCCACTCGCATTCTCTGGACACTGGTCTCGATTACAGGATTCACGCACCTCCGCTCAGGAATAACTCCCCTTTGCACACGCAAGCTTGTCCTCCTGCCACCGTCTGTCTCTAAGTAAGCCACTCTGACCCAGTAATCTCCAAGATTCCAGCTTCTTCTGTTTCCCTGCTAATTGTATTCTCATTTGTTCAGTTTCGCCACGCCATGCATACTTTCCTCGTGTTTCAAGTTTATCCCCGTGTTAATAATAAGGCTTGTGAGAATCAATTTGCTGTCTCCGTGTCTGTTCTGCACTTGGGTCCACATCCAAGTACTGCCCTACAGGCCCCCTGGACAAACCCAAGAGAGCTGTTTAGGAAAATCAGTGGATCAGCAGTTTCCGAAACTCAGACCATCTGGCACCAACAACAACAATGCCCCAATCAAAGTCACTTATATCACCTGTGATTGTGATGTTCAGTTTGAATTTCAACAGGTCCTCTTGATTGTGTCTGTATGTGTTATGCATCAAGTGGCTAAGTGTTGCATCTCATTAGATACTTGCATTAACAAGCACTCGAACAGATGTGTTCTATTAATGAAGAATTCACTTCAACAAATAAATAGTCAAACATTTTCCAGCAAGATAAAAATGTTATTTTAAATAAATCAACACCCCTGAGTCATTCTTACTGCCAACCTTAAAGCACAGGGTGAGGAGGAGTGGTAGCAGTTTTTCACCAGCTTTTTTTTTTAATTTATTTTTTTAAAGTAATAAACCAAGGATCTAGATAGTCATAGCCAAGCCTGCACACCCTAACTCTCTCTCAAAAAACAGTTGTTCAGTTTAATTCAGCACCAAATTAGCAATCACCTCAAGTCACTTTATATTATAAGGAAGAGATCCTACAAGAATACATGTTGTTTTTATCTGTCATCCTTACTCAGAGTTCGTCTTCTTTTTATCTGATTCATTACTCAGTTCCGATGAAATAATTACAGTGGGTGATTTTAACATTCACATAGATGTTGAAAATAACAGCCTTAACACTGTAATCAATTCATTATTAGATTCAATTGGCTTTTCTCAAGATGTAAATGAGCCCACCCACCACTTTTCCCCCAGAAAACCGTCTTTTGTCTGAACATTTAATAACATTTAATTTTAAAATAATAGATTACATAGCAGTGGGGAAAAAGATGCTTTTCTGAATAGAAGAATAGAATAGAATCATCCTTTAATTGTCCCACAAGGGGAAATTTGGGTGTAACAGCAGCAAGAAAGACACATATACAAACAAACTACACAATTTTTACATATTTATTTTATTTATTTATTTATTTATTTTTACATATGAAAGGGCTGTAACAAAATTTACAGAAGCGCTAACCACATAATATGAATACCTCTGTTAACACTGTTAGAAATCTTGAAGTCATTTTTGACCAGGATGTGTCCTTCAAAGTGCATATTAAACAAAAATGTCAGACTGCTTTCATCTGTTCAGTGGCTCTGAAATTATAAACATCCTGACTTAGAGTGATGCTGCTAGTTATAGGCTGGACTGTTGAAATTCAAACTACCAGTTGGTCAACCAGAGTACTAACAGGGATGATAAAGAGAGACCATATTTCTCCCATAATAGCTTCTCTTCATTGTCTCACTGAATTGAATTTCAAATCCTTCTCCTCACATGTCTTACACAATTAAGCCCATCAAATCTTTAAGACCTCATATTATCCCAACAGAGCACTTCATTCTCAGACTGTGGTAATCAGAGAGGCTGGGTTTTGTATAAACATTTATTATTGTGGATGTGCAAATGTTGAAATTGCATTTTATAGTATTAAGTGGCTGAAGTTAAGAGCATTTTACAAACTTATTATTTCAGTAGCGCCTCATTTGAAGTCTATTAAGGTAACAGTATTTGTTAGGCAGAATGACATCTTTCCCGTCCATCCTAAAGTAATAGTATCTATTACTAGAAATCTAAAATTTAAAAAATAAAACATCCACTGCATATAATGAACCAAAATGTCAGAAGAGTAAAACTAAGGCAGAAAAATTATGTTTTTATTTAATATAAAAACATAATTTTTTATATATATTTTTTATGATAATAATGTTATATTTTTATTTCAGATGTATTAAAGTTGATTAGGCAAACTTTAAAAGGGAAAACAAATTTCACAGTAATATTACTGCAACACAATCTATGCTCTCCATAGGAACAAGTAGTACTATTAGATACTTTAAGTTTAAGTATAAAAAAATAAGGGCATTTTTAAAAAATATAATGTAAAGAAAATTATGTTACGGAAGACACATCTGAATCCTTTCACTTATGCTACTGCCAAGCTGTAAATATAGTATGCTGCAAGTGAAAGTCCTGTTCCTGCAATATTACATAATTAAATGTATATGTATGAAATTGTTTGAATAGTATTCCATACAGAATAGTGAACTTTGAGTTTAAGTAACATTGTTGTCGGCTAGAGAAACTGTTGCTTCCCCCCCCCCCCGTCACATTTTTGCACTCATGCAAGTGCATCACTGTGATCAAATGTCTGCTGTCGGCCACAGCTGATGTTTGATGTCTTTCATCTTAAGTGCAGATGTCACATTAATCACTGTTCCTTTTGAAACAGTGGCACGCTGAGCAGTCTTTGTGACTGAAGCTTTTGTGATAAAACATTGAGCCCTCTTTCAAAGCTCTTTAGATCTTTTCCTCTTGCCATCTTGACTCAAAATCAGAATCAACTGGGTCTGTTCAGCATTTTTATAGATGCCATAGAGCATGATTGCAGAATTATAATGTAAGGCATCTCTGTGCCACTATTGATTGTGTTTCTAACCTTATTTAGTTTAGTATTTTTTTTCCTTTGATTGTTTTCATCTTTTTGAATGTTTTGTCTTACAGCATGAAAATGTTAATGTTATGTATTGTTGACATAGAATGAAGAAAGTATGAATTTGAGATGCTTCTAAGTGCAGCACTACAGTAAATGTATTTAATCCCAGTAATCACTAATGTGTGTGTGTGTGTGTATATATGTATATAAATAAATGAAAAAATCTATAATACGTAGACTTTGCTTTGAATAATTTTCATTTTACAAACCAGGCAGAATTATTTTTTACATTAATGCATAACCTGTTTAAACACTATGCAGTCCAAATTTAGCACAAGTGGTCTGAGGAAAAGCCATCCCAGAACCCTTTTTCCAAACACAGTGACTCAGATGATGTGGATCGAGTTCCTGGAAAATGTAAATGAGGTTCTGTGAGAAATTTTTCCCTCAAGAGTCAAGACTGTCACTCTTAATGAGCAAGAACTGACCATATAATGGTTCATCTGAAAATGGTCATATAGAAGAACTGGAATGAAAATGAGTGAAAAAGCAGCCAACATCTACAGATAAACTGAAATGGTTTTGTACTCTGCTGTAGGTGAAAAGATTGTTTTTAACCATCAGCCACTAAAGGCTAAAGGGGTACTGTCGTCACCCTACTGGGCAGGCAGGCAGATGGCGTGCACACCTACGTTTGTGAATGCAGTAACTCGAGAACATGAAAAACATCTTCTTTTAACCATGAAGGTTTTGATTGTAAGTAGCGTGCAGTGCTGTTAACTACAGGAGAACATCTTTCGCTCCACCCGGGTTCACTGGTGTCTTTATCGTGGTGCCACCTCTTTGCTGGCTGCTGTGTACCAGAGAGGAGAGGCAGCAGCTCCACCATAAACAACACCCCTGATGACAGTGTCGTCTTCACTGCTGTGTTGTGAACATTTTTACTAAACAAAAATAGAAGTGTCTTGAGCTGATTGTTAGAACCCCGTGTTCCTAAATTTTACATTTTACAGTCTGCATGAAAAGTATTTTTAGCTGAGCCCTCCACCCCCATGAACATCCTCCTCCAGTGTTAAATTCTTTATTCTAAAATTACTGACTGCAAGACAGAAAAAAATCCACTTGTTAGCCAAGGTGTTCTTCAATGGGGAGCTTGATTGATGGAGAAGGCTGTCAGTGGCCCAAATACTTAAAAAAAATCCCCTCTTGGTTATTCTGATCCCTGCAGCCTCATTCCAAATACATAAAAACCAATTACCTGAAATAATGGTCTCATTGGAAACTTGAAATATAACTCTGCTGGACATCAAAGAACAAATGATGAAACGTCTCCTGTATCCAGACTCTAAACTCGCCTCATGAACCACATTCAGTGATTTTACAGCACTTCTGTCAACCAGATGATGGCACTGTGCTGCCACGTGTGAATGTATGATTCAGCAATAGTGAGGCTGGTGAATCCTCTCGTCAACAACATGGTTATTAATGCCAGAGAGCAAACATCAAATTATAGTGATAACAGATTTTATTTATTTAATCTCCATGAGTTCAGAGCATCCACTCTGAATAACACATAACCTGGTAAAGTGAGGGAGATTTCAGAAATGTGCAGTAAAAATGAATGCTTTTGCACCAGTTGTGCTGCAAACTGACTTGGGTCAAGGTTTCAAATGCCAGTCAGTCTTTGTTTTGAATACCAGCTGGATCTGGGTTACTGATTTTAGGACAATACAGATTTTCCACATATTGTTTCCGTGCTTGTACTGCACACTTTTCTCTGATTGTTTAACTGAGTGACACTTATGAGTCATTGTACAGTGCCGTGTGCTGCAACCATCTGCTAGTCACATTCAAAATGTGCTAAAAATAAGCAGCAAATACTATTTGACACAGGTTGGCTTTAACAACGACCTACTTGGCATCATCAGCAAGTTTACCATAATGCCAGTGCTAAATGACAGAAATCAGCATCAACAGTGGCCCTGAATATCCGCCTAAATACGGATTTGCTGTTTTAGAGAAAATATGTTTTTAATGACATGCATTCATGTCTATTTTCTAAATGTTCTATGAGCCATTTAGGCTGTGAATCCCCCTGATTTCCACAATAATTATGCAGCCAATGTACAGCAAGAGACAACGTTAACTTAATGCTGAGGACTGGAATAAATGTCCTCAAGAAATTGGAGTGCAGATCTCCTGCTGTTGCTGATACAAGAGTTTGGAATCAGAATACTTCCTCTTCTATTATTAACTGGGTTAGAAATTACCACCAGCTACTCTCTGTGCCAGTAGATGGTGGTGGGTTTGTCAACTCACTCGGCACTTTGGCAGGAAATCAGCCATTGTTCCGAGCTCCAGTTGCATCGAAATGAGGCCATCACTGCATTTTTATTTTGTCTCTGATCCGATCCACTGCGGAATAGTTTTCTAGGTTTGTTAATCTTTCATCTCACCAGGTTAGACATGTTTAAATTTTGATTTTCACTAGCTCATGTTGAAGCCTGGCATAATGAAAAGCACTCCTATCTCCTCTGGTGTTCATTCCACTTACAAATGATAGTGGAACATGCCACAAATTGAGCATAACTGCTCGCTGTGTTACTCTGTGGTTTAATTTTTATTGTACTCTGCGTTCCAAGCGTGGGTAACTCCTGGTTATTAGATGTCAGTCTTCCTCTGCTTGTGTGGCATGATTGTTTCTTGCAGATAGCTTGCGTCACTTTCTGATTAACAAACCAAACCAGGCATGATTGTAAAAAAATGTGATACCATCACATACCCAACAATCTAAGCTAATAAGAAGATGTGCTGTCAACATTCTTATTATCAGTTTGATGCCTGCTAATGGGCAAACAGGTCAACATCCTGCCCTGTCTATTGATGCAGAAGTCTGTCTACCCTAATCTTAGAGTCCTCTCCTGTAGCTGCAACTCACAGTACCAATACAGTCATGTAGTACACAGAGAGGACTAATTCGTTCAGAATCACCGTGAGGAATATGAAAACACTGCTGTGCTAGTCTGAGGAAGCAGGTTAAAAGTGGCAGTGCTGGTCCAGGCTGCTGTGTGAGGAAGCTGCCTGTGTGTCCCCGATAAGGGGGAGCGAGTGGTGAGGACACGTCAGCCTACTTCAGGTGTCAGCACTTCAAACTAGAAGCATGGCTTCACAGGGAATGTGTAAAACTCCATCTTGCAGAGGTGAAGTAGAGGATATTCTGAGTTTGTAGTATTTGATGTCCAGTGTCAACTTGTTCTTAACCTAAAAAAGGAAAAAGAAAAATGAATCCTTGAGTTACTCTGTGGATTTCTGCTCTTGAAAGCTTCCTGTGTCTTTTCATCCAGCATGTCAAAACATACACCCTGTTGGCTGACAGCACCCTACAACAATAGGCCACTTTAGTTATTTGACATGATTGAACATATGATGCCAGTCTGTTCTACAGATAATGGGATAAATTCCTGAAATCTTACAGCTTACACGATTACAGTTATGAGCTGCTGTAAGGGTGAAACACTGAACAGTGACAGCAGAAATAAACAACAAACACTGAAATGTTAAATCTCATTTAATTTCTGAGGAACACCAAGTGGCATCCCAGAGGACTCCAAGAATAAACTACTGGGAGAAACAACTATCACAATAAAATCTTATTTCCTAAAACATAAAACATTATCCATTATTAGTTATGCATTTAATATAATCTGACAAAAACAACAGAATTGTTCATTGTTATTTTAGGAAACTTGCTAGTAATTCAAATGGTGTAAAACAGGAAAATATGTATATACTTTTCTTGCATACAAACTGAAATGCCCAGAGCAATTCACATTTGCATTCATGTAGCATCCTTTGATTCTAGGATCATTTAACTTTCAATCATTTAAAATGTTATCTGTCGTATGTTTAAATGCTGATATCAACTGGGGGTTTATCGTAAGGAGAAAGACAAACTGAAAGTGACTATAATTTTTACATTTTATTTATCTTTCACTTCAAAAGTAAATAGTTTGGTCTCAGTATGACCCCCTCCCCAAATAAAGCCTACATGAATACAGTAAATGCCACTTTTTGATAAGGTTATATAGACTGTCATGACAAAAATACATGAATTAAGAGTATAACATGCATCGATATATCATGCCTGAATGCATGAACGTCCTTCTAAATGTCTGAGACACCCCTCCTGAAAGTGTGTAATGCTAACCTTCTAGGACCTGGCGTCCACATACACTCAACAAAAATATAAACGCAACACCTTTGTTACTGCTCCCATTCCCCATGGGATGGATGTAGAGACCTAAAATTCATTCCAGATACACAATATAACCATCCCTCCCAAACAGTGGTCACAAATCAGTCCAAATGTGTGGTAGTGGGCACATCTGCTATATTGAGATAATCCATCCCACCTCACAGGTGTGCCACATCAGGATGCTGATCTGACATCATGAGTAGTGCACAGGTGTACCTCAGACTGCCCACAACAAAAGGCCACCCTGGAATGTGCAGTTTTGTCTCACAGCAAAATGCCACAGATGCCACAAGCAATGAGGGAGCGTGCAATTGGCATGCTGACAGCAGGAATGTCAACCAGATCTGTCGCCCGTGCATTGAATGTTCATTTCTCAACCATAAGCCGTCTCCACAGGCGTTTCAGAGAATATGGCAGCACATCCAACCGGCCTCACAACCGCAGACCTCGTGTAACCACACCAGCCCAGGACCTCCACATCCAGCAGGTTCACCTCCAAGATCGTCTGAGACCAGCCACCCAGACAGCTGCTGGAACAATTGGTTTGCACAACCAAACAATTTCTGCACAAACTGTCAGAAACCGTCTCAGGGACGCTCAACTGCATGCCCGTCGTCCTCATCGGGGTCTTGACCTGACTCCAGCTCATCGCCGTAACAGACTTGTGTGGGCAAATGCTCACATTCGATGGCGTCTGGCACGTTGGAGAGGTGTGCGCTTCACGGATGAATCATGGTTCACATTGTTCAGGGCAGATGGCAGCTGAGAATGTCCCAGTTCTTGCATGGCCATCATACTCACCGGACATGTCACCCATTGAGCATGTTCGGGATGTGCTTGACCGGCGTATACGACAGCGTGTACCAGTTCCCACGAATATCCAACAACCTCGCACAGCCATTGAAGTGGAGTGGACCAACATTCCACAGGCCACAATTGACAATCTGATAGACTCCATGTGACGATGTGTTGCACTGCATGAGGCAAATGGTGGTCACACCAGATACTGACCGGTTCTGGGTCCCCAGACCCCCAATAGCGCAAAAAACTGCACATTCCAGGGTGGCCTTTTGTTGTGGGCAGTCTGAGGTACACCTGTGCACTACTCATGATGTCAGATCAGCATCCTGATGTGGCACACCTGTGAGGTGGGATGGATTATCTCAATATAGCAGATGTGCCCACTACCACACATTTGGACTGATTTGTGACCACTGTTTGGGAGGGATGGTTATATTGTGTATCTGGAATGAATTTTAGGTCTCTACGTCCATCCCATGGGGAATGGGAGCAGTAACAAAGGTGTTGCGTTTATATTTTTGTTGAGTGTATGTGGACATCACATTTTTGGTTGTCTAGACAAAATAGTACATTTTTCTCTACAAGGGCCTGATATCCACTTACGAGGACATTATGCTGCCACTGTTCTATTGAAATTTAAAACAAATGTCCTCTTATGTGGATCTCATTTTTCTCAGAAACAAAAATAAGGTAATTCTTTCTTTTTACATTCATCAGGTCCCAATCAGCCCAAATAGCAAAGAGAAATTAAAAATGCATGCCATGAAAGAGTTCGGGTCTTAGGAGGCTAAATTAGTTCCACTGTGACCTCAGTAAATAGTTCAATCCATTAAAAACTGGATAAATAACATCTGCCCCTGAAAGTTTCTGTTCCCTCGGACTCCAATATATGTGTACCTTTAAAAAGTATCGATTTTGTTTTAAAGCAGATTCAATAATAATAAAAATTGTTTAGGGACAAACTTCAGAAGTCAGCAACATTGTAATGATGTGATGAAACATCTGTGGACAATAACAAAACAGATGCAAAGAAAATAAATGCCTCCAAACAGCTTCGAAATAAAATTAGCAAGTTTTCCCACTTTACTTAAATTGTTACTTAACCATTTATATAGTTTTACTGTGAGTTGACAAGTTTTGGAGATCAGCTATACAGATGTCTAACATCTCTAGAATATGATGGAACAACACTTTTATTGCAATGCTTGAAGCATCAAAAAGTAGCTTTTAAAAAATCAGCAGCAATGTATCTGTCCATAAAACATAACCGGCTTACTCAACAAAATCCAAAAACATTGTTATGAAAGGTTCGCGCATTGAGTACTTTCTTTCTGCTGTCTGCATTCACCACCCGAAGGCAGCATGCAGCTAGCTAACATTACAGCTGAGCTGCAGGGGGTACCATTAATGTCTACATCCTGTCACACTGTCACAAGCATGAACCTCTTGTCATGGGTAAATGGAGGTTTTTTCCACATATACAGTTCCTGCATGAAACTACTCAAAACAAGGCTATGGGGGATTTTTATTTATTTATTTATTTATTTATTTATTTATTTATTTATTCGAATAACCATGTCTTGATTGCTGAGTTAAAAAAAACACTTCCTGGCTCAGAATGGGTATTTGTATTTAAGTACACACATACAGTAGTTAAGACAAGGAGTTGTGGTACCTTATTCAAAAGGATTCTGTGCATTACCATTGTTGCTGTCATTTTGTTAGCTATATCTGTTCAGCTGCTGGTTAACAGCCAATCAGCCAATCACATAGCAGCATCTCAATTCCTTTAGGCATGCGGACATTGTCAAAGTAACCCATTGACGTTGAAAAAGTGATTTAAATTATTTTTAACATGGCTTGGTTGTTGGTGCCAGATAGGCTGATCTGAGTATTTAACAAACTGCTGATCTACTGGGGATCTCCCTGAACAAGAATCTCTGGGGTTTAAAAAGAACCGTCTAAAAAAGAAAAACTGTCCAGTGAGCAGATGTTCTCTGGATGAAAATGCTTCGTTAATCTCAGAGATTAGAGGAGAATAGCCAGACTGCTTTGAGCTGATCGGAAGGCATCAGTTGGTATGCGGTTTCCAAAGTATGCTGAAGAGCATATCTGAATGCAAAACACATTGAACCTTCAAGCCAATGGGCCACAGCAGAAGACCACACTGGGTACCTCTCCTGTGAGCTAAGAGCAGGAAATTGAGGTTACAGTTGACTGTGGCTCGTGAAAGTTGAACAACACAAGGTTGGAAAAATATTGACTGGTCTCTTGACTCTGGATTTCAGATATAGAAGGTAGGGTTAGAGTTTGGCTTAAACAACATAAAACATGGATTCATTTTGCCTTTTAACAGTTGAGGCTGCTGCATTATAAAGCTTGAATCATCTCAAACTGGTTTCTTTAACATGTCAGTGTGTTGATTGATTGATCATACTTTATTCATCCCGAGGGAAATTGGGTTAAGGCTGCCAGCTGTGCCAGCACCATCTTACCCTTCCGACCATACATACATTACACAAACATCACACGGGGAAGACAGGTCAGAGAGGTACAACAATGGAAAATACACAACATGAGGAAAGATGAGGAGAAAAAAAGAACTCCCCCCAGACTGAGTTCACTGTAATCAAATGCCTTTCACAGTCACCAGATCTTAGTCCAATAGAGCACCTTCAGGATGTGGTGGAGCAGGAGATTCCCATCATTGATTTGGAGTCAACAAATCTGCAGCAACTGTGTGATGCTATCATGTCAATATGGACCCAAATCTCTAAGGAATGTTCCCTGCACCATGTTGAATGAATGCCATGAAGAAATAAGGCAGTTCTTAAGGCAAAAGGGGGTCCAACCTGGTACTAGCAAGTTGTAACTAATGGAGTGACTGGTGTATACAGCCTGAGGTGACACATTTCAATAATTACCATAAAGTGGGATTACTCAACACAAAATCATGCTGTTTTGAAATGGATTCTTGGTAGGGATGCTAATTATGCAGTAACCACATAGAAATAAACTGAAGCATAGGCCCTGCATCTGTGCACAATGTTTGATTCAGCTACACACTGTGTGTGTAATTTCATTCACCATGAATGGAATTAGTAGGAATTTTGGAATAAAAATGGTTCCTGTTTTTTCTTCTGACATGGGATGTAATACAGATGCTGTCCATCAGGAAACAGATGCATCCTATTTCCAAACTCTCCACTCCCACCTAAGCACAGAAATACAAGAGGTCAGATAAAATAATAACGCAAAGAAGAATCAAAGAAAAAGGTTCACACAAGAAATCAATATCAGTGTAGTGTCAGGTTATTGTTTTGGGAAGGTTCTTGTTCTTGAGGACAATCTATTTCTTGCTACATTGTAAAATGGGAAATCTTTTACATGGCAAATTTGAAGCAAAATGTTTTTACGAGGCTACATTTAACAAACATTTGTTGCCTCTAGTTTCCAGCAGAGCTTTCTTGATATCTTTGCCATTGTTGTTTGAAAATTTAATAAGATGTAAAAACATCCATTGTGCAAACAAACAAACACACACGTTCATAACAGTTCAGTTAACAAAAACTTGGATACTTTTTTATGCAATTTATATTTTTTTCATATCTGAGAACAAGGGACTCCTGCCTTCTTTATCAGAATAATTTCTTTATTATGAACCCAGGGGAAGATTGATTGAATAATAGGCTCCAACTGGGCTACTGCATGCTTCCAGGCGCTTAACCAACTCTCATCAGTGCCAGTGTTGTGACACCTCGGAGGCCAGCTACACCCCAGCAGGGAGTCTGTCAAATAATTCGAAGGCAATCTAGTCGGGCAATTTATACCATCATTTTGATGCTGTTGTCTTGCGCAGCTGACCTCTGATTCAACTCTGGCCAGCTCAGCCAGCAGTGGTCACATCTGTCCCACTCTGGCAAAAAAAACATCCTTCTTACACCCACTGAAGGGACCAGTCCTGCCGTGTTGCAGTTGGCACTAATATTTCATGAGCATGAAGTGCATAACTTCATCCTCCTACCACTAATGCATTATCAAGCTGACTGTCCTGATTTTTAGAATCAGGAATGGTATCATATAATGGTTGGGTGCCTGCCAAAGTGGCTGATTGATTTGCGTACCAGCTTCTGTCAGAATTTGCCGGAATTTCGTCTGGAGGCTGGAGACTGATGGTTATTTTCCATCTCACTTATAGAGCATGACGTCTTTGAGCTGCATGCAGCATTTCTGATTAACTGGTGTTGGAGTCCAATCTGATGGTTTAGTTTATAAAACAGAAAACATCTTGGCAAGAATACAGCTAAAAATATTTCCATATCAGAAAGATATTTTTATGAGGGTTAGGTGATAGATGGGGGGGAAAGAAGAAATTTAGCACATACTCTCATCTCTGCTGGACAAGGCTTTAGTCAGAATGTAAATATGGGTCTAAATTGCAGTGTGTTTGCAGGTTATTCTTGATCAGCCACAGAATTAACAACTGAAAGGTGTAGTCACTAACACTGATAATCATTTTCATGCAATACTGGGGAATCTTGATTACTGGTATTCATGTCTACATCTACCAAAAACCTTTTTGTAGAACATGCACACTTAACACATTTTTTTTCTCTTCAGACTTTACACAGGGTTTCTTTTGGGGAGAGAAGCAATGCTGGGCATTTAGAGATAAAATCTTTATTTGATAGACTTACAAAGTTGATGTAAGGAGGTTGGAAGAGTGGCAGACTACTGTTTGTGTCCTGTTCAGGTCACTTTTATCCACTGCACCACAAACTAAAAGCTACTTGGTTAGATTTAGCAAAAGACAGCTGTCTTGGGAGCTCTCACTCCCAATGGTGAGTTGGGAGTGCGAGCCATAACCGCATATGTCAAGCACCATGGTCAAAGGAAAGCTTCTGTGTCCTGATAATTTTTACAATGCAGCCTTTCTTCCACACCTGGAAAACAGCTCGCTTCCAAATCTTTAGTCTCTAAAAATCGCCACAACCCAATCCAGTGGTTCATATTCCATTAGGCCCTTTTTGTTGCACTTGCATCACTTCTTTCTCTTTTTTGCCTCGTTATTAGTTTAATTGTCATTTTCATTCAGGTTCATAGAGTTAAAGCTGCTTAGTTAAATTTGGAGATAGATCATTTCCCCTTTCACACCAGTAGCCATTCTCATTTAAACCTGACAAACTTTAAGTACTGCCACCTTCGGCATCACAACCACTGTCAAATGATAATTGTTTGTTGGCCAGCTTCTAAACTTCCCAGAGCCCAGTCTGGTTCAACACATATTTGTGACACAGTGCAGTAAACCCTGTCTACTGTCTACTATGGCCATTACCTGACACCACCAGATACCTTATGTCCAAGACCCAGGGGGGTTAGAAGTGCCATTCTTTTGTTTGTTTTTGGTTTTTGGTGCCACGCTACAGACTTACCAACTCTAAACTGGGAGGTTTTGATGTTTGTCTGGATTGTGTGTACTGTATTAAGAACTAGAAATTACCTGATCAAAGGGGGAAATGGTCCAGTAATATCATTTCCTGTCTTAAGCTGTTTTTCAGTGCTCTAGGGAGCAATCACAAGTGCAGAGTAGTCTAATTAGGTTCCTACACAGGTTAAGGTCAATTACCCAGCCAATCATCCAGTCTGCACTGCATTACTCTTGCTGTGGAACATTGAAAGCTACACAACTGCTGCTAGAATAACACAGAGAAAGCTCCAGACTTTTGACTGCACTGCAAATTGTGGTCAAGGAGAAATTCATAATAAGCACACAAAGTTTGCACCAACTTACAAAACTCTGAGCTGACTATATTACTTAAAATAAATTTCATTTTCAGTTGCCTGAAAAAGTACCCAGAGTGGAGCTAGACACTGACTTCATCATCCACCGCTGGTGTCCCAATCAGGGGAGGGAAAAAGAAAGTTATTATAAAATTAAGTACAGGTAACACAAAAAGTATTTCATTGATAAAGTTTTCTTTGTATTTATATGTATTTGAAAAAAAAAATTGGGTACAAATTGAATCCTGTTGGTTTTGGTGGAGATCTGAAATCTTGAAGATTTCTGTATTAAGACTGTGGGGAAAAAATACTGCTTTCATTTTACAAGTGTGCTCCTGCATGTCACACTGTAATAATTAAGTGTGACATATTTTCTTTATAGTATAGATTTACTGTAAAACATAAGAGAGAAGATAGCTTAAAGATCAAGAAGTAGAATACTGTTTCTACATCAGCTGGTTTAGTAACATTCAATAAAAGGCTCTTTATTCTGTCTGTGGGGCTATTTTGGTGTTAGTTTTGCAAATGGGATGTGACAGTCTGTAGTTACTCTAATCCCCTTGATCACCTTTTAATTTACCAAATTGCAGCTCGATCTGGGAACAGGAGAGGGGGAGGCGAAACAGAACACAGCACTGCTGCAAAGCAGGTTGGGTAACTGTCGGTCATGTTTGGGTTTTTGTGCACAGAGTTGTCTTGTTCTGTAACCTACAGCCAATTCAAATGCATTTATGTAATCTTGTTATTGTCATGTCTCTCCTGTAACCACAATTTTTATTTTATTTTTTTAAAAATATCCTGTAAAGTAAAGATCCACCATCCTTAATAGGGATCAGGGATTACACAGGCACAGAGAACGAAGCGAGAATTTTGTCTTGATACCTGATTTCTTGGCAAATCTAAATGCTTAACAAGGTTTTCACAGCAGTTTTTAGAAGATCTCATGTAAAATTCAGATGGAAGAAGTATTGCTTTGGCAGCAGTTTGTTGGGAGAAAAAAAGAAAATAAGATCCCTATCTGTAGTAATGGGTAAAAAAAGTCTAAAACCAAAAGTGAAATGCACTATGCGTCCACTCTGCTTCATCCACTGATTCACACTTATTCGTGGGAGTAATCTTTTATTTGTTTCACAGCATTTGCTCTGTTAATGTAGCATGCAGTTTTACAAGAACAAGTAATATTGGATATATTAGAAAATGGGGAATTTACAGAGGAGAAATTATGGCATTTCTTGTAATTGTGGACATTGTGAGTGTGTATCGCATCAACTTTAGATTTGCTCCATAAAGATTAGAGGAATGCAACTACAGGACAACAGTGTTTACCCGGGTAAGCAGCCATGGCCTCTAAAATCTTTTTACTGAAATTATTTTGCTTGTCTCTCAGAAAGTAATTTAGTCCCCTGGATTAGCAAATGTATACTGCTGTAGCTGCATGGGGATCTATGTCTGGGGGAAGGGATTGCTTCATGAGGGTGGTTCAAAAGAGGTGCGAGTGCAGGCTTAGTGTCATGCACTGTCAAAAGGGTCACTTTCATGAAGCAAACGCCCTGCTTGAGAAATACAGGAGTCTCGCTTTTATTTGTTTGGCAGGCAGTAAATAAACTGGTTCTAAGTGGTTGTTTATGGCAACTAAAGTAACAAAATGTAGATAAATATAACACAGGACCAAAGTATATTGTAACACTGCCTATGGGCAATTGGTATGCTCTCCATTAATCAGAGCTTAAAAATAATAAGTCCACAGTTGGAGTGGGGGTAATTATTGATCAACAGCACTATCAGATCACTGGGGATACATTTGGGTCATTTTGTGCTGAAGCACTGGTTTCCATACTGTATAATTTTAAAACATGAACAAAAAAACTTGCAGCGATTGAGACTTAAGTGCAGCATATTCACAAACACTAACCTCGTGGGTGAGTGCTAGGACTAAGGGCTGTCTCCGCTCTCATTTTTGCTTAAGTCTCAGCTAAGAAGCATAGCAACGGCACATTGAGGAGTTAATGAGCTTTACATACAAACACAGGCATGCATGCACACTGAAACACACAGAGAACATGCACACACAGGAAAGTATGTACTCTCAATAATAAAAAAAAAAAGGCCTCCCACACACATGCACACCCATGCACACACACACATTCTTGCCTGTCAAATCATATTAGCATCAGGTCAGGCTGCTTTTTTTTAGCTAGTTGCTATGGCAGCAGCGAGAGGGTCTCTGGGTCGCTCCTACAGGCGTTTCAAACAACAGGGCTGCAGCAGCAAGATTGGTGTAACTACCAGAGATTGCTCCCCGCTGCTGTAGTGTAGGAAATGTAATAGTGTGACTCAAAACTACATGAATAACTGAAGTGCTGTTGGTATATGTGAAATTACTTCAATTTGGTATCATAAAAAGGGCTCAAAACCTTTTAGGCTTCCACATTTATGCAGTAAAAAGTTAAGTTCACTTTCTTAATATTTCTCACTGGGGTTACCAGGGTGAGCTCGTAAAGCAATTTGGAAAATTGAAGCCTAACATATTTGTCTCCATTTCAGTTTTCTTTGTTAAAATATTACTGCTCGGAAGTTTTGGTCTCTTTGAGATGGGCTTGTTATTTGAAGAACATTGATTTTTGTTTCATCTGATATAACATGAAATTGGCCAAAATTCTCTAAATGCCAATAACAATGAAAAAATCATTCATAGTTTTTAATGGAATATCTAGCAGAGACATGGAGGTCAGCACTGTGTTCCAGTGGTCCACTGTACTACCCGATACCTTAGAAAACCCTTTTTCCAGTTATGCTATGAAACTGTTCAGACCACGGTTTTTTTCTGAACCTTGTTAGAGTAGTTGTGTTCTAAGAAATGTTTTTCCATGTGGGGGAATAAGAAATCTCACTTAAATCGCTGTCCTGTGCACACAGAGCAACACAAAGTGTCTAACAAGAACAGGAAGTCAGTTTTAAAATTGAGCTTCATTAACGTGAGACTCATATCAGACAGATACAAGTGCAAGCTGATGAAAGGAGCAGTACTTTTGCTTGAAAACTTCAGTTTCTGTTGAAACTTTCTCAGAGAAAGTATACTAGTTTTTAAACTTCAAACACTCAACTCCTTCAGAAACCAGACTAGCGAAATTTAATGATCCTTTTATTCAGCAGCTGTCAGCTTTTTAAAAAAAATCAGTTTGTTATTTAACATTATACATTTGCATTCAGTGAGTCCGTGAAACCCAGGAATGATGGTTGCTAATAACGAACCCATATAGATATTCAGTATATAAAAATCGCAATGTTTTTCAATTAATGGTCTAATTCAATATTAATTTTCATCTACTACTTGCATCATTTACTAGATGCATCTACTTTTCTGCTGAATTGAACATTTCCTGCAATGGCATGTACTGCTCCCTTCACAGAACAGCCCAAACTTTTTTCTAACCAGAGAAAATGAATAAGCTCCAGTGCAAAACTGAGCAAGAGGACAAGCAGATCAGAAATACATCTCTTATGAAAAACAGATGCCTCACAAGTCCTGACCTTTGTTATATCATGCCTGTAGGAGGCAAATTGTTCTGATTTGTTAAGGGAGTAGTACATACTGTTGTATGGAGACTTGAGTTTGTTGAGCAGTTACCTGCATGAAATAGCTGTTATTCCCTAGAAAAGGTCAGCTCATTTCAAGACTACAAGCAAACTCACAAAGAGTCATTCTCCTGACTCTAGACTGAAGCTGATGCTTTTTAATGCAGTTCTCAGCCATTACCATGGTATATTTGCATTATGTAACACATTGTCCCACTGGAACGCAGGAGCGATGGACATTAACATCTTAGTATCAACTCCATTGATCTTTTCATTGCATACAATGGTATGCACTGCTCACTTCACAGAACAGTGCAAATAGCAGCAACTGAGCAACAGCAAAAATGCATGAGAAGTACATCTCTAGTGATCGAGAAATGGATGTTTCAGGGGTCCTGACCTTTATTAAATTCAACCTGATGTGCCACATACTGCTGGCTTAGAAAGGGAGTCGTACATACTGTTGCAAGAAAAACTCTTTTTTTGTTTTGGTCTTTAGAGAATAACGTTCATTTCTTAGAGCAAGAACAGTATTGGTGCATCAACACCAGACGCACAACAATGTTTTTGCATGGTGCACTTGATACAAAATCTGTGCAATGACAACAAGTGGTACAAATTTAAACAAAATATAAATTTGTGCAAGATAAAATATTTCACGTCACTCTCATTTATGATAACCCATCAGCTGGGATTCTCATTACGCTGCTGACTAGATATATTAGAATCCAGATACATGATTTCAAAGTGATTTAATGTAAAATCCAATATATCAGCTGATATTTAGTTTTTTGTTTCAGATACACAAAACATAAATAGATTCTTTTTTTATATGTATATTTAATGTGTTAGCTTTCTAAAGTCACACATATGGTCCTCTTAATACATTATACCCTCTGGATTCCTCCAGTCTAATTACATTAGTATCATCAGTATCTGTCTAGGTCAAATTTTTCCAATAATGTTATAGACAACGTGCGGTTGCCAAGTTTTTCTCTCTGCTCTGATGTCAACTGCAATGTGCCAAGTCTTTCTGCCACACCCCGAAAGCAAGAGTTGTTTACCACAAAGTGAGTGTGAGTGGAGTTGAAAATTATAAAACCCTCAGTCTGGTGTAGCTCATAAGAGGAATTGTATTTCACCCTGCACTGCCTGTTAACATAAAACGTCATAAATTCCAGGCAGCTGTAAAGCCCTAGTCCTACATTTTTAGTATATAATTGATAATAGGTGCAGTTTTGCTGTGTTGTAGAAGCTCTTCTATCAGCAGCCAGGAACCTATGTTGGTTTGACGCAGAGGCAGAGATTGGGCATGTGGGTCGATTTTTAGTTATTTATTTACTCTTTCCTCTATTTTGAGTAGCTTGACAGAGTGGCCACCAAAAAAGCAGTCCTATCTGACCCCGTTCTGCTTCAGCCCCCTTTTTTTGGTTGCTTCTGATAACGACACTGACCCATATTTGCTGTGACTCCTCATATAGGAGTTTGTTTGGAGTGCTAATAGAAAGGTTGCCACTGGAAATCAAATACAGTAAGACTTCCAGTGCATACCTCAAAGAAGTACCTACATTTCAAGCTTGATAAAAATTAATGAAACACTGATGAACTTTTTTTTTTAGTAATTATAAATCAGCATTTGAACTGGCAGAATTAATGATTGATGATTGATGTTTCCCCCATTTTTGTACACACTTTGATTCACTATAGCATGTTCTTTTAAATAGCTTATTTGGCTAAAAAATCTGAAAAGTGAGATATTAAAAATTTTAAAAATCTTACAGCCTGTACCAGAAAGTTCATCTGGATGTAGTGTTTTCAAAAAGTTGATTCTCCAGATGAACAGAATCAGCTTGCTGGGATTTTCTTACTTGGATGATTATGCTTGTATGAAGAGGAAGAGGCTGTAGCTTCACAGGGTAGGCAGCTGTTAGATTAGACAATTAGATGTGCTTCGTGAACGTGAGACAGTCGTGTTTAGGGTTGCTGTTTGAACTGGCTTATTTTACACCCACATGAATGAATTAAGTTTTGGAAAATCTTGTTTGTAAATCAGACCCACTTTATTGACACACCAGAATGAGATATCTTTAATTCTAATCAAATTAATTACAGAAAAATTCTGCTCGTGCTCAATATTTAATTCATATGCCCTTTTCAGAGAAGCTTGAACTGTGTCTCCAGCTGCACATGCTGGTTTTGCCAAATCATTTACTGCAGAAAAAGTTCTCTAAAAGAGCAGGGTACATTCAACAGAGAACTTTTTCATGCACACAGACACTAACTAATGCAGTGGTGTCAAACTTGCTTTAGTTAATGGGCAATATATAATGCAATCTGATTTCAAGTAGGCATGATTGCATGTGTTCTTTTTTTCTTTTAAATGGTAAAAAGTACATGTAAAAGTAAATGTTTACATTTAATGAACAATCTATTTATAAAAGATGATAAACAACCCAGGATAGCTTAAAAAAGAAGTGCTATTTCAACATATGTCTTGTTAGACATGTCTTACAGATCACAGTGGATCTACAAAAGCAGGAAACTTTCACAAATACATGATTTTAATCTTTATCATTTTTATAATTTGTCTGGATCTGGAAATAATTTAAATTTTCTCTACGCATTTTTATGCCTGTGCAATAATGCTGATACCTCACCAGAAAAGCAAATGCACTTTTCTGAAAAACATGGACTTCTTCACACGTTTGATAGACCTGAGTGTATTCAGCACATCATAGCGATTGTGTTCTTTAAATTTTTCCTTTTCATTTCGTTGCTTTTATCATGTTGTCTTAATGTTACATTTTTGTTCAACTGACATAGAATGAAAAAAAAAAAGGATTTGTTTGTAGCAAACCTCAAACTAAAATAGTATGCAAGTGTTTTGAGTGTGTCCAAAACCTCAATAAGTATTCTATCATATGGCTTCTACATACTATAAGCCTGTGCAACCATTTTACACTGCACAAGCAGAAATATCCCACTGTGCAAATCTCTTTGTTTTAAGTGATTCTGATGTAAGTAGTGCAAGTGAAAAAATACATATTACTGAGAAATGTGTTTCTAGATAGTATACACGTTGAGTCCAGAGAATGCGGTTTCAGGCGTGTTTCAGACACCGCTTTTGGCGTCTGGTTTGCATGTCTTTTTTGTGAACTATTTACTTTATTAGAGATACTTTATGTCATATTTGGAGAGTCTAAGTTTGCTAGAATTGTTAGCGCAGATAAACATCTTATGTATGAATGTATGAATGCATGGCTTGTATGCTAAAGTGCTCCTAGGGGGAGTAAGCTTAGGGGAACGCTATATAAATGCTAGTTCATTCTCTGTCTCAAATGTTAAATATGCTTTAACGCCCACTTTTAGTTGAGTTTAACTTAACTGTAATGACCTTGGTCTAGAAAGTAAGCAGATTATTAAATGTCCCGGACAACCCAGAAGACAAGAAGACGGATGATTACAATAAAATTATAGAACAAGGGCTGTGAGGCTGATTGGCAGGAAGAGAGTAGTGATGTTTAATTTTCAGATGAGGTGATTTTGACAGTGAGGGAAAATGGAAATTGATTAAAAGAGACCAGCGAGCAAAGCCTATATCACCAGGAGACCACAGAGACTGAAAATAAGGGACAGGTCTTCCTTACTGATCTTAAACACGAGCATCATGTTTTTAATTTAGAAGCTTAGATGTATTTTTACTTTCAGCTTACAAAAAAGCTGCTTCCTTTGAACTTCACTCACAGTTACACGGACTCTGATTTGAGTAATTCATATTGTAATGTTTCACAGATTATACATATACAGGGTTTCTACTAGTGTTGTCTTGCCCGTGTTTTTGTTTTAGTAACTTCTAACAAATTAACAGCCCTTATTTATAAAGAAGAGTCTTAAATAAATGTCTCTAAATGAGTGATTGCATTAATATGCCGGCTTTTCTGCTGAGGCTTTATTGCGCATCAGGGAGTTCATCAATTGATTAAATTGTTGTGTCTCGTATAGGAAGGTGAAAGTCAAGTCTGAGTGGAACACTGCACCTAATCAATGGCAAGCTAAATAAAGTATCAGCCTTTTACACAGTGACAACCCTGTGATGGAAATTCTTCGTCTTCCTGTGTGTCATCAGACTAATTGGCTTTGACCGGTAACCGCTTGATGAGGTCAACAGCAACTGATCGCCTGGAATGAGTAAAACCTTCATCTTAAAGATTTCTTGCTTCTACATATCTTGTCCCATGTCCCGGTTTTAGACCAGCCAGGACTATTACACATGTGTAGACAAATGAATCCTCATCCACTGCTACTGTATAAGGAATTTGTTTACTTTAAAAATGTCAGCCTACTTTGAATTCTTTATTTCCTCAGTTGTTTTAAGATTTTTTTTCCTAACCATAAGTATCTACTTCATTCCTGTTTAGGTTGTATTCTGGGTCCAAAGAGTCTATCAACATTTCACACAAAAGTCTTGAGGTTTTAATGCACTCATATAGAAATATACTCTCTGGTGTGTATTTGGAGCTTCAGATGGTTGTAACACATGCTGACATTTCCTGATTGCTGAAGAACGGGGGGCTGGGAATGAAACCCCTCACCTTTTCAAGAAACCAAAGGGGGGGAAAAATGAATTTATTTACCTAATTTATGCACATTTTCATTTCAGCACAGTGTACGAGTCTCTACTGCAGTTTGCGCTCATTTGTGGTCATATTAGTTTTCTCTTCTTTGCCTACACTGCAGTGAGCTCAGAGAGAGAGTTCATTCTGAAGAGGAAGCTTTCAATTTGCCTCACCTGTGGTCACAAGGTCTGGGTAGAGGCTGAAAAAATGGGGTTTGGGGTAATAGGGGTCAAAGTTGGTTTCCTCCATAGGATATCTGGGCTCAGCTTTAGGTTAGGGTGAGGACTTTAGAGTCAAACCTCTGTTGCTTCATCTGATCAGGATGCCTCCTGGATGCCTTACTTTAAGGGTTCATATGACCAACTGGGAGGTGACCCTGGAGTGGATGCAGCACTCACTGGAGAGATTATATATCTGGATATATATATATCTATATATCTGCTTGGGAAATGGACCTCGGGCATATTCTCCTTAGGATACTGTCAATTCAACTGGAGATAGATGGATGTGTTTGAGTGGGAAGAGATGGAGTGGTGCATGTAACACAGTAGCAGAGTATAGATGGGCAGAAGAACATGTTAGCTTACTGTAAGTGAAACAAGAGCTTCCTGGCAGCAAATGTTAATTTGTCTAAAACCAGAGATGAAACGATATTGACCAAACCTAAATGTCTTTAAGTCTGAGGGCAGGGAAGCCCTTACTGGCTGTCTGGAACATAAACAGCTAGCTGCTAACATTGTAGCACAAACAAACACCGGGTTTAACTCTCACTTTCAAAACTTGGGAAGGAGATGCAATTATTAATTGCCCTATCATCTAACCAGGTTCAAAGCAGTTAACCAAACTAAACAGTAACATGTTACCTGTTCCTGCCACCTACACATTTAAGTTTAAAAGGACGCTTCCATTATTAAAATGGAAATTAATGCATTTGAAGGTCTGGTCTGTGTCGTATTATTATTATACAGCATTATGAGAAATGTGGAAACTGGTTTCAGTATATACAGAGTTAGTATCCTAGTAATGTATTGAAGTCAGCTTCTCGGTTGGCTGGTCCATCAGCCATCCAGTAACTGAGTTTACTGACATTAATGGACATTATTTGTCCCTAAAGGTTGGAGCAATGAGTTTTTAGTGACCTTAAATTTGCTCAAAGAGTAACAATTACGCTGATTCAAACTCATCTGTAGTAATTTGGATCCTGTGTCAGTCTGTTGTGGTTAAAAGAGAGAGCTGAGAGTGAAAACGAAGCTGTTGAATACTCTTTCACATCGAAAGTGGATGGATTATGTAATTAAAATAGAAAATGAAAGCTAAAGCAGTGTATGCTAGAGCAGTTTCTTGATCCATACGTCATTCATCAAATCCAGTTCCACAATACCAAGATGGCCTTCACCAATAATGGCTATCATTATACCCTTAAACCAGGTAGCAAGACAATTAGTTAAATCTCTAAACAACAGTTGGATGGAGTATACTTAAATGTAAGATATGCTTTCAGATTTTTCAGTATTTTTTTTTGTTTATTTGATTTTTGTTCAACATCATAGACTGTTTCTTTACTTTGGAGCTATCTGTTGACTTAGTTCTGTTGTGCTTGCATCTTTCTGAGTCTCTTGACTCTTTGGAAGTAGTACTTTGTAATACTGCTCCCTTTTAATCAAAACAATTTCAAATAGGTAAACGTTCACATAGCAAAGATTCACCCTTTCTCCTCTCACACTATGACATTACTGTTGTCTGTTATGTTGCTGCACTGAGCAACAATGTGTGTGTGGGCACACTCCCTGCTCCTCTTAGATGTCTTAAACTTAATTTTTTTTTAATTTGACCACATAACTAACATGTGAGCCATGGATATGGTGGAACTTCCTTTCTGTAAATGTCACATTAGCTTAAACAAAGTAACTTTTTGGTATCACTTTAAATATAGAATAAGTCTGAAGCAAATGGAAATAGATTATTGTGAACGCTGCAGGTGAAAACCTACAGTCTGTAGGTAAAAACCCCAGAAAGAGTCTACGTCTAGCAACACCCTCAGACATTCATACAATGAATTTCTATCTCAATCTTCAGCTCTTGTGCATAAACTCACTTTTCAACAAAATAAAAATTATGGAAATAATTTTGGAAAATAAGTGGGAAGATGTGCATGCTGTGATGTGGGGTGGCGGGGCCGGGGGGTGGGGAGCAGATTTTGCTGTCAAAAACAACAAATGATAACATGTGTACCAATCTCACTGATAGAAGTAGCAAACAGCTTCCTTTATTGTCATGATGATCACTTGTAACATTGTAAAGGCAGTGCTAAAATCATCAGTGAAACTGCCTGAGGGAGGATGTGAACTTGGAGTTAGGGGACTCTGCCATTTTAAAGAAATCATAACCACATTACCTGATTTCAATTTAACCAATCTAACCTTCAGGGTGGTGCTGCTGCTGTTTCAAGAGACTACCAGTTGCAACAGCTGTTTGGCTACTGGAGCATGCTTATTCTATTAACGAAATTTCTATTCTCTGTATGTCCTGTACATGTGGCAGAATTGACAAATAAAGTTGACTTTGACTTTGATTCTATTATCTAACATTTATTTGGTGGCACACCTCGAGTCTTAACATAGGATTCTACTGTAACATCCTGAAAAACATGCAATGGAAACTAGATGAACTGCACTTCATGCCAGCTTTCCATCATGCTGTGCATGAAATTGAAAGTTCTCTCGCCAAACATATAAAATGTCCATTACCATCCACCCTTCTCACCAGATTTGTCATCCTGTTCCTTTCCTGAAATTATTAAAAATAATAATGATAATAAATAATTAAGAGCTGTTTAACATATCAGAGGAAATCCAGCACTTATTACAGACTCAAAAGTGCATGGTGATAGAACAGGACTTGAACAGGACTAAAATTAGCCCAGATGTGATGACCTTAAAGAAACGATCAAATTCAAATCAGTTAAGGTTTCTGATTGTTATAGTTGGAGTCCTGGTACTTCATGACATCACCTCATACAAGCAGGGTTTTTACTGCATAGAAAAATTGGTTTGCATAGTATGGTTTGAGCCAGGAAAACCAGTATAAGTCACTGTGACAGTGAGGTGTGGTTTCCTGGCTTTGCTGTAGATGTGGAGGTGTGTGGTTTGGGAGCAGTGCCAGCTGAGAAGGGTGTCTTTTCAGCTAATATTGCTCTCTTCTTATATAGTAGGTACAGAGATGGAGGCAGAGACACAACTGAGGGCTGCGTGCATTCACGAACAGTCAATGCTCCATGGCCGGGCATATTAAGTGGAGTAAGGATAAACTGTGTATAGAAAATTTTGATAATAAAGAATTAAGTGTGCAAATAACAAACTCACGCTCATCCTTACTGAGGTGAACCCATAATGGAGGGAGCCACTACGACAGCCACCATCATCTTATAACATTTCCCTCTATGCCTAAGAGCTGCTGGTGCTAAATATCACGCTAGCATAGCTTTCTGTAAATGTGCTGTCATGTCTTACTGTAGCTCTAAAAAGGCACATCTGTGAATGACACAAAAGTAATTGCTTGACCATTTTGGCACTGTTACATAATCAATATCTGCAAAGGTTTGGGGTGTATATGAGGAAAGAAAAGTATGTGTAAGAGATGCCAAAGCATGCACACAATTTGTAGCCAGAGCATCTAGCTTGCTGTGCATGTTTATCACAACAGATGCTCTTTTTTTTTATTTTTATGAAATTGAACCCAAAGATTTATCTTGCCATATGGCTGTTAGTCAAATGTTTAGACATATCTGCTGCTCTTTTCCCTGCTGGCATGTCCCCCTCTGTGATCCACCTAGGAAAAAAAAAACCTTTAAAATCCTAGGAAGTGCTCTGACCTCAGGATTCATCTTATTAAGCCATTAACTAAGACATTCTTTAGGATGGATTACAGGTCAACTAATCAGAGACCGACTTATTTTGATGAGACTTATAGAGATAGTTTGTCTAAATATCTCAGATGTCAGCTTAAGAAATATGGATGAACCTGCTAAATTGAGATATAGTACATTCATCCATTCTTTCTTAGCTGTTTGAAATAAATACCATGCAGTGGTCAGGTAGAAACAGTAAGCATGTGCAAAGAAGGCCAAATCGTGGGGCTTAACTACATTAAATACAATTCACTAGCAGGGACTACATCGTTGATTAGATTGAAAGAGAAAGACGGAATAAAAACAGATCTGGGACTGAGACGGCAAAAATGACAACAACCAGTCTGCACTGCAGGAAGGCATATGTAGGCATAAAACCAGAAGGAAAATGTATGAGGTGTGGTCCCGCTTCTGAAATTCAGATAAATTACCTCCAATTCTATAAAAGCGCTTTGCAGATCTGCACATTTTAACTACACCTTAACTTTTTGGGCATTTAAAGAACAACTTTATACTATGAAAATCAGGGAACTGTTATTATCATAATGTTAGATTTTCCCTTTCTGGCATTTCTGCCCTTCAATTTCCTGAGTAGCAAATTCTTCTTTGGTCTTATCATTAGCTGAGCTCTGCTGCTTAAAGTCACTGATAGAAAAAAAAAAACTTCACTGTGTCAATGTTAATGTTGGATACCTCAGTGTGACACTCTCCTTGGTGGTTCTGGTGCTTCCTTCTGCCCCAGGCAATGAGTACAGGAGCTTTGTCTGAGGGGCAAAAATGCACAGGCATCATTTCACAGAATGCATTTAATCAATTTCATAAAGTTGAGATCATTAAATCAAACACAGCCCCCCCCCAGCTGCAGAGGATTGCAGTATTACATCCATTTGGTAGGTCACTGGTGTGTATAACTTAAATCTGTCTGGCTCAGTTTAATCTTTTGTTACTCAAGGGCTCGTTGTATCTCTGTATACTGTAACTGTAAACGAGCCATTTAGTCTTTGTGTTTAATGTAGGATGTGGGTATTTGTGCGTTATGACAGATGCTGAGCTGAAATTTTAAGTACAATTTAATTTTATGCTTTGTGGGCTCAAGTAAATTCAGAAGAGAAGTTTGAATGAGATCTGTTTCTCTGCAACCACTTGTCCATGTGCATGCTGCTCATTGGGGTCAGCATCATGTTAACAACACAACTATTGCTACTCCTACTAACCATGACTGGGTCACTTCCAACAAACCTGAAATCAAGTCATGACAGGACTAATCTACTGAGCTAAGATAGGTTTTTGTTTTTCAAGCTGCATGTTTTCATTTTTAATTTTTAATACCAGTGGCGTCGTTAGGCCTATTTTAGGGGTGCTGAAGCCTCCCTAAAATATTCTTAAGCCCCCCTAAATAATTTGGCGCGGGTTTTTTTGTTTTTTTTTAAAAACTTATTCGATTTTTGTTTTTTTACAGAACTTGCAGACAAATTCAATATAAAGATGCAGGAATATGAGTCTAAAGAAATAATAATATAAACCTGTCGCTATTCACACAAATATGATCATAACTCGGTTGGTCCCTTTCGCTTTACATTGTTAAGGTAGCGTCAGTGCTTCGTTATCCAATCCGTTCCAGTTGTTCACAGGGGACATCCACATGACTGAAAATCCAGTCCTCGTTTTCACTGCTACTTTACACTCCGCTCGTATACACCTGCGGACACACTAGCGTACATGTGGCAAACGGCAAGAAATCATGGATATACGCAAGTTTTTCAAGAAAGTAAGTCTTCATCACTGGCTGGTAGTAACAATTAGTTAGCTCCAGCTAACAGCGGAGTCCCATGTAAATAATGAACCAGGTGCTCCCCATTTTGATAAATAAAAACCTGGCTAGCGCACTAAGTTAAATTGTTAGCATAATGTTAATTTCTGTCACTCGTTTTAGCTCTGAAAAATCGAGCTGTGGTATGGTTATCATCAGTGGAAATAATAATAATCACTCCATCCCCATTAACCTGTAGGAGTCAGGGCAGAGGAGCACAGAGAGGCAGAGGGGAGAGACGTCTGCTGGAGAGGTGAGTCAAAGGATGGAGTCATTTGTGATGCAGACAGTCTGATTAGAATTTTATGGGACTCAATATGGATATGAAATATGAAACATTTCAGTCACGGTACAACATATAAGACCTGTTTAACTTGAGCTTTTATTTAGGAGAGTCAAGGTTAGAAAGTGGAGAGAGCAAAGAGATATATATATATATAAGTCAAATTAGCCTGACTCACATATTTTTGAGAGTTCTATTTTAATATTACTTCAATTCAAGTAATTTAGTAATATTTTTCAGGGCTTTAAATTGCAACCATTTTAGTCACATGCGTGCTCAAAATATAATGTTTGTAACTTCAAAATATTTGGAAGCAACAGAAGTCATGATATTAGCAATTTACATTACAATTCAGTATGTTTTAATGTATCTTGAAGGGTGAGGCAGAAGGGGAGGCTGAGGGAGAAAAAGGTCAACAGGCAAGTTCAAGTCAGAGAGAGCAAGGAGAGACAGAGGAGCTGCAGCAAATGGATCGAGAGGCAGAGGAAGATCAAGTTATTACAGAGAGAGGAGAGCAAACAGGCCAAGAGAGGGAAAATGATGAAGCAGCTGCAGCAACTCATTCTACTACAGGGTTTGATTTAGGTGACAAAGACACAAGGCCCAGACAGGTGAAGCTGAAGAGCTATCCAGCTGATACTTTTGGTACACAGAAGCGAGCATTTAACCACAGCTGGTTTGAAAAGCACAACTGGTTAGAATATTCAGTCAACCAGAATGCAGCTTTCTGCTTCCCATGTAGAGTGTTTGGCAAAAACATCAAACATGATAGTTTGGTCAGTAGCGGTTGCAAGAACTGGAAGAAAGCTTTAGTCATCTTTGGCAAGCATGAGATGGCACAAACACATAAGGACAGTGTTGTTACATGGAAAAGCTACCAGGGAACTAGCAAACAGGGAAACGTTGCACAGGTGATAGCAACTGCAAATGTGAGTGAGATAGTCGAAAGAAGAGAGTATCTCAGACGAATTGTTGCAGTCACCTCTATGTTAGGGAGACAGGGACTCCCTTTTTGTGGCCATGATGAAGGTGAAGACAGCCCAAACAGAGGGAATTTTCTTGCGTGCATGGAGCTTTTGAAGGAGTTTGATGCTTTTCTTCAAAAACATAATCCCCCATCAAATGCACAGTATATCTCACCAACATCCCAGAATGACATGATTGGAGGTGTACAAGCACATTTTAGAAGGCTTCATCCTGAGGCTATCTATGTGCATTGTTATGCTCATCAACTCAACCTGGTTTTGTGCAATACTTGCAAGGCTGTCCCAGAGGCTGTGGAGCTTTTCAGCTTGTTGGAGTGTGTGTATTCTTTCTTCAGCACCTCCCTAGTCAATCATCATAAGTTCATGGAGACTCAGGCAAAGCTTGGATTGACAAAAACTGAGCTTGTGCAACTTTCAAACACTCGCTGGGCATGTCAGTTGCGATCAATCAGTGCAGTTCTTGAGACATTGCCTGCCATTTTGGAGTGCCTATCTGCAATTGGATCCCCCATAGCTGTTGGTCTCAGAGCAAAGCTCTACAAGTTCTCAGCAGTCTATGCACTACTGATGTTTTAGTCGATTCTGTCTGTAACCGAAGGACTCCACAAATTCCTGCAGAAAGAGACTTTAGACCTGGCAGAAGCGTTTATCTGCAAACAAGCTGTGTGTGACACAATTAAGGGAAAACACTCAGATGCATTTGCTACAGAGCTGTATGAGAAAACCAAGGCCCTGTGTAACACCCACAGTATCCCTGAACCAGGTGCCAAGACAAGGCACAAACAGAGGAAAATGGAGGATTTTGTCCTGGAGGCAACTGTGGGTTCACGCACTGAATTGAACAACTCAGACACATTGAAAAGAGAGTTACTTTTCCCTTGTGTGGATCGGATGGTTGGCGAGCTTGATCAAAGATTTTGCAGTGTAGATGCAGGGCTGCTAAAAGGTGTCCAGGCATGTAGTCCTGAATCTGAGAACTTCTTGAGTGAACCACACTTGAATGAACTTGCAAAGCACTACAGACTTGACCTGAAAAAAGAGGAGGTTCTGGTGGCCAGAAACTTTCTTACCCGGAAAACAGAGGCTGGATGTCCACCCAAAAATATGTTGTCTGTGTACAACCTCCTTGATTCAGACATGTTTCCCTCTCTGAAGGCAACCATCCAAGTTACCCTAACAGTGCCTGTCAGCAGCTGCTCGTGCGAACGGTCCTTTAGTGCACTGCGTCGGCTGCACTCCTGGCTGCGTCAAACAATGGGTCAGAAAAGACTTCACAGTCTTGCAGTCATGTCTATTGAAAAAGACACGATTCAGCATCTGAGTCACAACAGAGTGATTGACCGATTTGCCACTCTTAAAAACAGACGTCATTCTTTGATGCTTCCACCCACCAAGTAACTGGTGATTGCAGCCAGAAAAATGTACTTTTTTATTTTCAGTTTTTTTTCTTGTTATTGATGCGGCAAACACATTTCCTCTGTTTTTTTGTTGTACTGTATTATAAAGCAGACTGAAATAAAACAATAGATCTATTGGTGGCCTAGGATGTTTAATCTGTCCAAAAAAGTAGGAAAACAATTTCTCAGTCTTTGTTTTCTGTTTGTGAAATTTTGTGCTCATTCACTACGTTCGTTCATGTCGTGTACATCTCTTGGGGGTTAAGCCCCCCCTGTCCTTAAAACCTAGTGACGCCCCTGTTTAATACTTTTTTTGGACAAGAACAGAACAGAATTTCAATTGTAAAAACATCTTTTCGAATCCTTGGGAACGACCTTGATTTCTCCATTGATAGATAGAAATTGTGTTCTAGTCTTTGCCTAAACCACAAATATAACAACAGATTCTGATTAAAGTGAGAACCCAAACAGTTGTACTTTTGATTTCTTTATTACCGGTAATCTTATTTCTTTTAATGCTTTTCATCACTGTGACGGCTTCTCTCACTGTGCTTGTTCCTTCCCAGTGGTGATGTAGGATCTGATGGGTCTAAACAAGGCACCCATTCAACTAGCATTCATCACCATTATGTTAAAAATATTCTGACACCCCAAGAACAAAAGTCCTATAAAATGAGAAGTAAAACATTTTTGTGACCACACCAGAGACGACTATGGTTATTTTAACAATCCCCAAGAAAAAGTATTGTGAAGTGTTAATGCTAATAAAACTAATGTCTACATTGTTTCAACCTGGCAATTATACTGCAGAGATGACTGCTTATGTCCCAACTCTGAGTCTTGGCCACTTGCATTTAACTGGGTCTTGTGACGGGTCATGTGACAGCCATGTAACTTAACTAATTTAGGCTGCTCTGCAGGCTAAATTAACTAATGTTTAATGTCAGAGGAAAGCAAAAGAATGATGCGATGCTTTTTGAAATATCCTTGAAACATTTCTCCCCCACATTTTAAGCTAAATTAGATGCATTTAGTTATTTAGCAATATATTTATTTGCTATTATTTGCTTCCCTCATATCTAGGGATGGGTACCGGTATCCGGTGCCATTATGGCACCGGTTCTGACATAAACAGTAGTAACTAGACCGAAAAGCAGCGCACATTTCGGTGCTTTTTTTTCCTGAGCTGTGATACACTTTAGATTCTAGCCAATCATTTTACGTTTCCGAGGATAGTAGGCGGGGCCAGGTACGTACGTTCTTTTAGAGCAGAGCTACAGATTAAAAATGCCCAAGGCAAAGCGGTCAAAATTCTGGCTGTACTTCACAGCAAAATATGCAAACTCAGCAGCCTGCAACAAGTGCTTTAAGCTGATACTGTGATACTGTCAAAGGAGGTAACACCTCAAATCCGATGAAACACCTGGCGACGCATAGCGTTTTTTTTTAAAGCCGAGAAATGCGCCGTATTTGATAGCTTGCTGCGAGACCTCACACCGTGCACATCTACTCCGGGTGGGTTGCCTGTTATCGGACCCGGAGTTAGCAACATCCCCCAAAAACACGAAGAGGAGAGTCCTGGCCCCTAGCCCTGCCAGTGTAGCAGAAATGATGACGGATGATGATGGCAGCAGCAGCCGTTCATCTCTGCGTGAGTAGCTTAATGTAGGGCTGCTCAATTAATCGAATTTTAATCACGATTACGATCTGGGCTTTCAACGATCATTAAAAATGACTGAGCCGATTATTAGCCCCTCCCTCATTTATCCGCGACACCTTAAAGGCCGTCTGTGAAAATATTGTCGGGCATAAACCGGTCCGTGGCGCAAAAAAGGGTGGAGACCGCTGATTAAGAGGACCCGAGGGAAGCTCGGAAAGCTAAGCAGAAGTTATTTGGAGAGTGACTGCCGTTGGTTGAAAAGAGAGTTTAAAAAAACAAAAAAACTTCAGTGGTGTTGCACACCATTTTATATTATTTTTTTAAAGTTATTGTTAACCCTTTAAAGCCGGTCAGAGCAGCACGCTCCGTTTTGCTCCGTTTTGCGTAACTATTTTTAAATCCCTGTAGAATCTGAACCGTGTAAGCTAGCGCAATAATTTGTTTTGCATATGAAACCGGAGGAGTTGTACTTACATCTGATGCCATCAGCTTGTCCTCGGTCACGGTTTCGTTCCACATATAGCTTTGCAAAAATTGCATAAAAAGCGCTTGCAGGAACAAAAACATAATATTCCAGAAACACGCTTTGCCGTTCCTATCAGCTGTTCGTAACACTTCCCACAGTGAAATGATGCACATGCTGTTTTCTTTGCAAATTTGCATCATAGGATTGTTTTTTGTTTTTCCTGCAGTATATAAAAATTGCTGTATCTCCAAAATAAAACTATGAAGACACTCAAAATAAATTTCCTGTGGTGGGAAACTATTTTTTTGCAACTTTATTGTATTTAAAGTTTTGAGGGATAAACCTCTTAAATTTCTCCAAGTAGAAATATATGTAAACAAAACAAAAGCGATTTTCAAATTTTTTTGTAGTTTATTGCACTTTTTTGCAATTTATATAATTACTATGGACTTAATGCATACATATTATTAAAATATGGGCTATAACAGTTGTATTGATGTATAGCAACTTGAAATGCTCCCACAAATGGCACTACAACATGTAAAAAAAAAATAATATAAGCTCTGGTGGACTTGGTTCTCTGGTAGGTCTTAAAGGGTTAAATAAATATCGTCAAATAATCGTGATCTCAATTTCAGTGAAAATAATCGTGATTATCATTTTTGCCATAATCGAGCAGCCCTAGCTTAATGTTGTTCGTGTATAATTTACGTTGAGTAGGCTAACCACGTTATTAAATTAATGCATGCAAGGTGAACTAGCAAACACCGTAGTAGTTACATGCGGCTGTCTTCTTGTTTGATGGCAGATGCTCCCTTCACCCTGGCCAAAAAGGTTAAAATGACCAAAGAAAAAGTGGAAAACAGCTAAACATGAGAGGTTTTTGGACAAAGTTTGTGTTTTTCCATTGTTTAAGCACTGCTTCCAGCCAAGAGTGATACCATATATGCCCCATAGCTGCAGAAAAGGCTAACATTGTTATCATTTTACAAAAAAACAGCTGAACATGAGAGGTTTTTGGACCAATTTTGTGTTCTCCATTCTTTAAGCACCGGTTCGAGCACCGTTTATGCACCGGCACCGTTTCAAAAGTACCGGTTTGGCACCGGTATCGGATAAAACTTAAACGATACCCATCCCTACTCATATCTGTATTCCTTTTCTTTTATCCTCTCTCTCATTTTTTTCTCACGTTTTTTCCTCCCAGAAGAATAACTCCACGTCATTTCCATTGTGTGGCTTTCTTTGTTGCCGTTATGTTTGTTTTTAACTAAATCATCCTTGTCACTTGCAACAGAAGAGCATAGAGTCAAGTTGGGCCCCCTTAGGGCGGTCAGCTCTCTCCTCCTGTTATTTCAGCCCTCCGGGCCCCCTTGCTGGCCTGGTTCCCTAAGCAGATGGCTGGCCAGCAAGTGGTACCTCTGCCAAAGCCTCACCAGAAATCTCAGTGGAAGGTTGACTGTCAAGAAGCCATTCTTAAGGAAAAGAAACATGAAGTATGCCAATTTGAACAGGCCCTGGACTGAAAATCAGTGGCAGCAGATTGAGATTATTGAGAATACAAATTTGAAATGTATGTTTCAAATCCTCATCATTAAATACAAAGGAGGTCAGTAGAGAGCAGAGGTGGGACCAAGTCATTGTTTTGCAAGTCTCAAGTCTCAAGTCAAGTCTCAAGTAATGTCAGGCAAGTCAGAAGTCGAGTCTCAAGTCACTGGTGTAAAAGTCCGAGTCAAGTCACAAGTCTGAAATTTTGAATTTCAAGTCCTTTCGAGTCTTTAAAAAAAAAAAACGAAAAAAAGCATGTTGCAGTTATGCTAAATGTAAATATTAGACCATGTAATTTTTAAATCTGTGTTTTTCTCAACACATGACAAAATAGTGAACTTAGAAAATATACACAAATTGTGAAATTGCACCTCTTTAAAATGCAGCTCAATTAAACCTAGCTCCAAGAATAATTTTCACCGACAGTTCTGAGATGTTATTCTTGGATGCGGTTGTAGGACCGGCTTTAAAATCGCATGACAAAAATATCATACATAAATAAATGATATTTTTTTTAGAATCAGAATCAGAATCAGAATGGGGTTTATTGCCAAATGTTGAGCAGGTTTACAACATTAGGAAATTGCTGCGGTGCTTCAGTGCAAACATGGTGTCATAAATAACACTTAAATAGACATGGAAAAAATAAAAGTAGGGATAAGAATTAAAAGTGCTACGTGGAAAGATATGTGCATGAGATATACATGAGATATATACATGAGAGTAAGAATTAAGAGTGCTACGTTGAAAGATATATACATGAGTGCAGGTGGTGATCAGTGCCAAACATGGAATGATGCAGTGAACACAGCGTAGGGTCATGTGTTAGTGGCGGGGACAGTCATATGGTTATTGTTCATGTGTCCAACAGCAGAGGGGAAGAAACTGTTCTTATGGCGAGAGGTTCTGGTGCGGATGGACCGGAGCCTCCTGCCTGAGGGGAGCAGGTCAAACAGACTGTGTCCAGGGTGAGAAGGGTCAGCTGAGATCCGAGCTGCACGCCGCAATGTCCTGGAGGTGTACAGGTCCTGCAAAGATGGGAGTCTGCAGCCAATCACCTTCTCAGCAGAGCGCACAACACGCTGCAGTCTCTGTTTGTCCCTGATAGTGGCTCCAGCGTACCACACGGTGATGGAGGAGGTGAGGATGGACTCAATGATTGCAGTGTATATATCATATCATTTTAAATATCATTTAAAAAAAAAACTGCATCACCAACGTAGCCTGGAAAACATTTGCTAGTTAGATGAAGTCAGCTATCTCATCGTAGCATATTTATATGCATATTTATAATCATACGGTTCTTGGAGTGAGTGCATACACTCATGAAGTTTAGTAACTTCAGGTCATTTTTTTTAATCTATTGACAGCACTAATATATATACATATATATATATATATATATATATATATATATATATATATATATATATATATATATATATATATATATATGTGTGTGTATATGTATGTGTAGATAGAGATATTTTGTTTGTTTTCTTTTTTTTTCTCACAGTAGTCACATAAACATTGATTTTAGCAAGTTGTTGCTTTGACCCTTTGCTCTTATTCAGGACTGCGTGATCTGTACATGAGTAGGAGGAGGCCTGAATTTCTTCCTGCAGACAGTTTGTCTTATTCTAGATCATTGACCACTGAGGTCTTTGGAGGAAAGTTGTCATGACCCAGGCATGGTTAACTAAAGAAGAGAAGGCTTTGCCACTGGAAAGGACACCTCTTCAAGCCGGTTAGGTCTCCTTAATTAGAACACATGATCTAGCTTTTGGAGAAGCACAAATGTAATTCTGGTCACAATCAATGAAGTTTCATATCTTATCTTCACAACAATGACATGGCTTTAAGTAGTGTCAGCTCTAGCTGATTTGCTGAACAGATGTCTTACTGAGCATATTGTATTGGAAAGTTTGCTTAAAAGGTCACACAGATGGGTGAATAATCTACCGAAGGAAGCAAAGGCCAGGAAACCAACAAAGGAAATACAATAAACCAACTGAAACTCTGAATCTAACTTTACGTAGAACGATGTCTTTATCTACAGTGCTGAACGTGTCCTTTTGTGGTGCTGAAGCAAAAATTAGATGTAATATTAGCAGTCACTTGCTGCTACTTATTGTTATTGTGGCTGCTGCTTATATAGGATTGCAGCTGACGGGTAGGAGTCTCAGCTCACCCACAGGGAATTATTATTCTCCCAGTCTGTTTTTATCCCTGGTGGGAGTGACAATATCAAAACACAAGTGCCAAAGCAGCTATGTAGACATTACTCATTAACATAAACCATTCAAAATGTTCATAATATCAGGCACAAAGACATAAATGGAGCTTAGTGTTTGTTCAGGCAGTCAACAAATCCCAGCAGATCAGGCGATCACAATGCCAGCCTCATCAGCTGATGGCTCAGCTGTCTATACATCCAATTGATTAATCTCATCTAAGGTGCTCTTTTTAAGCTTCTTTGGCCTGTCCACATCAGCTGCACATTTTCTTTGCGTCCCGCCTCACCTCAACTAAATTAAAAGGTCTGTTGCCACTGATGCCTGTTGCTGCCAAATATAAACTTTTATAAAAATGAATACCAGATTTGACTGAATTAATTTTCTACCAAACAAAACAGAAACAAAAATTCTTGCTTTTCCAATAAAATAATCAGCACAATTAGTTAGTTTCAATTACTTTAAATTTGAAAAGAGATATAAGTGTATTCAGCTTCTAATGCTGGCAATAGACTGTGGTGCAGCTTACTGAGCTGGTTTGCAATAATAACTTCACTGAAAGACTTTTTGTTATTGTGTTTCATTATTGCGTTTCCACTCAGAGCTGCTAAAACAAAGCTGAGAGTATTCAAGTTCACATCCCAGAGCTCGTTTCTGTCTTTCAGTCGGTGATGTAAACTGATCTCATTGTGTCACAAGTGGTGCACTCATGCCTTGTGCCACATACTGCATCATGGTTATGAATTTCAGAGTTAACCGTATTCTGACAATTCAAAGTGTTCTTACATTGTGTCCCGTCTCCGCTTCCTGAGTCATCCTCTCCAGGCCCAGCTTTAAGGGAGCCCTAGCCTTGCTGCAGCGTTTGACATAAGCTTTGATGTCACTGTCACTGTCCTCTGCTTTGTGAGTCATGCTATCACCCACACAAAATCTACCCTGGACTGGAGTAGATAATAATAAAAATAATGAGATGAATCTTTGTGTAGTTTCTTAAATCGGTATACGTGATTGTCAGTTGTTCTTGTGAGATGAACTTTGGTGTAACAAACCACAGAGTTTGTGTCTTTGTCTGACATCAGTTGCTATTTTGGGCATTGCTGTCTTTTTTTCTTTTTTCTATACTTGACGTAATCATGTTTGGACAAGAGGGTGAAATTGGGAAGTTATCAGCTAACGCTAGCTCGATAAGCCAGGTGAATTGGTAATTTGCAGTGGTAATTCAATGGTAATACAAAATTTAATTTGAATTAACACCAATAATTAAAACAAAATGTAAATATCCAGTTCTTATAAACCACAGTGAGTACTTGAGCAACATTAGGTGAAAGGCACCAAATGATAAAATTGAGTTCATATTAACATATAGCAGTGCAGAGCCCGTGGGCACGTCACTGCAACCCGCTCTGGCTCCGTGGCTGCTGGGTGACCTCTCGTTTGGGGCTCTCCTTCAGCTCTTCCCAGTAGGGTGGCACGGTTGCCCCCCTGGTGGTCCTCCTTGGGTCCTTGTATTCTGGGGCCTCTGGATGTCTGGGGCCTGGATCTCCTCCATACCTGCTTCATTCCCTGGGGAATGGGGCTATGGCTCCCCACACTCCCTAGCTGATCGTTACATGGAGAAACCTTTTGAATACAAGCATGCTGATGCACAACTGTGTGCACACAGGTGTACACACGGGTGTTCACAGACACAAACTTCACCTTTCTTGGCTGCTACCTCAAAGCACATTGTGCGCTGTCGATCTTGCATACTGCACAATAACATGTAATACTTAGTATCTACTGTTATCTACTGTTAGCTAGTTTATTGTGATTGTGTTGTATTTATTTGTTGCTCTTTTTTATTTGTTTTCTGTTCTGTTTTTTCTTATCCCCATACAGGTGATCCAGGTGTTTTTTTTCTTTTTTTTTTTTGGGGGGGGGGGGGGGTTGCTTTATTTTTTCCCCCTTTCTCACCATCTCTTCTCCCCTCTTTTTCTTTCTTTTCCTCTCTTTCTTTAATTCTTTCTCACTGTCCGATCCCCCAGTCATGTCTGTCCCAAAAATAAAATAAAATAAATACATAATTATAATGAAGGTCAATCAAATGGACCAATATGGCAAGGCCATGATGATCCAATTGGTAAAGTAAATCCGCTTGGCACCTTTCTTGGCCTTCAGACAACAATTCTGATGGCTATAGATCCAAACGGGACAAAAAAAACAAAACGAAACAAAAAAAACAACAAAAAAAACATATAGCAGTGCAGTATTTTTGGCAAGAGCTCATATGTTTTAAAAAAACAAAACAAAATACCATACCTAAATATATATATATATATATATATATATATATATAAATCACAGGCATCTATAGCCCACATTTATTACACTAATAGTCCGTCATACTTGAGCCTCTTGTTATTTATTTATATTTTGCTAGGAAAATCTAGTAAAATTTAAAAAAATGTGCAAAAAAACATGACAACATACTATATAAGACAAAAACAGAGTTTGTTCATTTTGAAAAAGTTTGAAAAACAATATTTGGTATGGCCACCTTTATTCTCTAACACAGCGTGAACTTGGACTTTCAGGCTGTGTAGGAGGCACACTTTCTTGTAATTTTTAAGCAGGCTTCAGGAATAGCTCCCCAGACTTCTTGAAGGACATTCAAAGCTCTTCTTCTTAAGAGTTTGGCTGCTTTTTATTCCGTTCTCTGTCAAGATGATTCCACACTCATTCAATAATGTTGAGACTTGTGTTTTGGGGAGGTAAATCCATGGTAGGTATGTGCAGATATGCAATGAACTTTGATGTATGCCAAAGTGTTTGGGTAATGGCTCTTTGGGAATCATCTTGTTGATCAAACTGTGTTGTCTGTGCAAATAACAAATTGCATGCTTTGCGTCAGGCTGTAATAAAGTGTCTAAAGATACAAATACGTTCATACCCTGGTTCATCCAGTGTGCATCCAGTCATAGGTCTGTGTTAAGTGATTTAAAAAAAATACTGGAAAGACTGGGCTGAAAATGAATGAAAAAGCAGCCAATGTTCAAAAAAAAAACAAAGACAAAGCCTGGAAAACTATTGCTCTACACCATTTTAAAACATTACAAAAGTGTCTGGCTCCTTGGAAGCAAAACATGCTGGGTGGATCTTTTTTTTGGTGGTAGTTTTTTTTTTTTTGTTGTTTCTTTGTGTGGGCTTTAACGTTATGCACTTCCCTTAACTTTGAAATCCCTGCCTGGTAGTGTTTTTTAGTTCAACGAAATGCTTAATAATGCATTGAGTAGCCTTAAGTAAATTTAAATGGGTGAGTTACATAAAAATTAACTGTTCTGACTCAAATACAACTCAGATAAGAAGATTAAATGGCTGACCAGCTCTGAATACTTGCTTAGCACAGCATTATAGGCATGTTTCAGTGTCAGCGAAAACACAGAGATTAGCACTAATAACTATACTTATAGAAAGTCCATTTTCTCTGCCCTTCGGTTTGTACTCAGTTGGAGGCTGTTTTCCCAACTCTGCAAGATGTTGACTGAGAGGATGAAACCCCATTGATAGACAGGACAATTCTGTAATGCAGGAATACTTATTTGCATAACCTAGATAATTTTTTGTTGGCATATAAATGTATTCTGTTTGTGGATGTAAACAAACCCAAATTCACCATAATAATGCTCTAATTTCACGCTACACAGCTGAGGTGTATTAAAACCAGTAACCTTTAAGCACTCCAGCCTGAAAATCTGCTTTAATCATCTAAAACGCTTACTTATTTTAGAAAAATGTCATTAGGTGATATTAATATCTTTAATATTACCTCATGGCATTTTGGATATTAAATATCTCCAAGACAACGAAGACTCAGATGTATTACCTTTTATCTTCTGAGAAGTGGGCGGAGGGGGGGGGGGCTTTTTTTTGTAATTTATAAAAATAGTTATAAAATAGTTATAAAATAGTTATAAAATAGTTATAAAATAGTGTTTTTTGAAATTTACAAATAAAGTAATCAACCTATTTTAAAACAAACACATATTCAAGCTTCAGCTTTTAAATCTATTGCCTTTGTTTTTCATTTTTATCATTCATTAAAATGTTAACAGTTAGAACTGATGGTCTGATCAAAGCCACCTTTGTACTGTTAGATTTTTCCAAATATTGGATTGTAGCACCCAGTAATGTTATTATTTCTTGAAAAATGTAATTAAATCTGTGCATAATTTGATTAAAATCTATGCACAGCTAAAATTTAATATCTTGATCAATAATTAAATGAAACTATGTTGATTGATATCCTAATAAGATTTTCTGGTATTAAAATTTTGCACCAGCTCATGGCAACAGCTGAATTCAGTCTATTCCTCCGTTACTGTGTTTTTTAAAATCTGCGTTATTGCCTCAGTAAGTGCTTAGTGGCTACCAGTTACACTCAGCGCCCTCTCTATTTGGTTACCTGTTTAACTCCTCGTTAATGCAACCATCTAATCAGCCAGTCAAATCAACGCATTAAGGTATTTAAACATTGTATCAATGACCTGCTGAAGTTAATATCAGAATGATAAGTGACTCTGAATTGGACATGGTTGGAACCAGAATGGATGATCTGAGTATTAGAGAAACCTCTGATCTACTGGTTTCCACACAAAGATCTTTATTTTATATAGAGAAAGATCAGAAAAAAATATCCAGAGGGAAGCGAATCTCTGGGTGAAAAATCGCTTTGTTCATGCCAAAGGAGAATGGGCCGATTGCTTTGCGGTGATAGGAAGGCAGCAGTAACTCAAATAACCCCTTGTTACCACCAAGGTATCTGGAAGAGCATCTCTGAGCACACAACCAGTTGAACACCACACCAGGTGCCACTCTGATCATCTAAGAACTGGAAACTGACACTACAGAGGCTTCATACAGAATCACCTAAACTGAATAAGAGAAAACTGAAAAACGTTTGCCTGATCTACTGAGTCTAGATTTTTTCAGATGGTAGGGTCCAAATTTGGAGTAAACAAGGTGAAAGCATGGATCCTTTCTGCCTGTTATGGCCTCTATTTGTATAACGCTTTGTCTTATGAACACAACATCAGGCTGCTGGTCGTGTAATGGTCTAGAGTAGCGGTCCCCAACCTTTTTTGCGCCACGGACAGCTTTAATGTCAGACAATATTTTCACGGACCAGCCTTTAAGGTGTCGCAGATAAATACAACAAAATAAAATGATACGACCAAGACAAAAACTGTGGTATTTTGTAAATATAATAATAAATGCAAATTCACTGTGTAATTGTGTAACTTTATTAGCAGCGTCCTCCTAAAATACGGCAACAACATTGAGAGTAACATCATGCTCTCTGGTCGCTATGGTAGCGTGAAAATATTTCTTTCAAAATAAGACACACAACTACAACACGGGAAAAGACCCAGGGAAACAGAGTTAACGATAAAAACCCTGAAAACCATACATTTCACACCCGAGCCTCAACTCTCGTGGCCCGGAACCAAACGACTCACGGACTGGTACCGGTCGGTTGGGGACCTAACAAAAAAGTTTAAAAAGTACTGCTTTAATTTATAATCCCAAATAGTAATTGATTTTCATTTCTAAATCAGTTATTTTCCAGTTAGTTTTCACTTTTATTTTGTTTATAATTAACTTTAATGTCAGCTTGTGATCTGAGTTTAATCTTTACTTTTGGAAAGTTTCACTTTAGTTTCAGCATCATTTTTAGTCTGTTTGATTGAAGCTATTTTAATGAAGCTCTGACAGCTTAATTTTCCATTTAATATAAGGTACTTTAAAGGTTTTAGTGAAATTGGACTGTAGTGTCTCACAATTTTGAACTACTCTGTAGACATGTATCCACACATTCCTGTATGATATATCTGATTACTGAAGAAAGGAAAAAAAAAGTCTGATCCTCAAAACAAGCTGGCGAGGGTCCATCAAGCATTTGTACTGACGGGGGTCTGTAACCTGATGATGTCATACTGTTATGAAAATCCTCATCTTGTACTTCACCCTGATTCCCAAATAACCTGCTGCATGGACTCCTCGAGTAATGATTTTTCACTACCAGAAGTGCAACAATATTTTTTTGGTGCATTGTTTTTGATAAATCAATTTTAATAGTTGTAATCTCTTGCTGAGAGATTTTATTTTCTCTGCCATTATCTCAATCATCTCCTCTCTTCTCCACGTATACCTGCTGCTTGTCAAATTGCAGCAAGGGGCAGGCTGAGTTTCCACAATTAAAAAACATATTTATCTCCTCACAGAATAAATTATACCTGCAATTAAATCATAAAAGAAAACACCTATAAAGAAATGTGTTACACGTGTTTTTTTTTCCAAATTTATATCGCATGCAGTAAGCCTTATATTGCAAATAAATATAATCACCCACCCGCACACGTGGCCTCAGTACTGATGCTTTCTTTTCAGTGCTTTCTCTTGAGGAAAACCCCAAATCCTGATAAGGAAACGGTGTTGAGACAAATACTGTAGGAATAATTAAACATAACTTTAAGAAACACTGAGTTAATGGTGAATTAACAGCAGATTGAACAATACAGCTTGAATAAGGTAGTCTGTTGTAGAAAAGTATTGTGTGATCTGAGAGTAATGCACATTTTGCCAAATTATTTCCATATGTGAATTAGAAGTAATTATTTTATGGATTTATATCAATTATTATAATTATAATTTATATACATTGATATAAATAAATGTTAACTTATAAATACATTTAATATTGAGTTTAAGATAAAAGAACCACTATATAAAAAAAAAATGCAGTGTGCACCTGTCACGTCAGGAGCACCTCATGCAAAAATCTGCCACATTAAGCCTACGGATGGCCATAAACATGCACACAAGTGATTTTTGTATGTGGGTGTACATTATATAAATATACCGTGTCAATATATTTAATTTCAGATGCAGGCACAGTAACATGTGCACAGAATAAGCTGCTTTATATGGGAACCAAATATGCTCATTTCTAATTCCATATATTTATTTTTGGACTCTTCAAGATTAGATTATATGGTTCCCCTTTTTTGAAAAATCTTTATTTATCTCACACTGGACCCTCAGCACCTCAGTTCATCTTCTGACTAAAACAAGCATGTTTAGTGCCTCTCTCTTTAAACCAACATTATCCTGATTGGCTCATGGTGATTACTTACATTTTAAGCTTTGGTTTAATGTGAATGTCCACCATATATTATTATACATATGTCAGAAAATAAGGAAAATTATTATAGGTCTCCTTTGATTCCATGTGCCCTTCTTATCTAGAAAAACAGGTTTATGCAGAACAAATTGTCTATTATTATTTTGATTATCTAAGTTATTTCAATTATTTTACAGTTATAAGAACCGGATGGTGCAATTTGTCCATAATACCTGACAAGATGATAGGAATAAAAAAGGCTTCATCAAAAAATTACTCAAACAGTGGTTAGTTCTTTAGATGACACTAGAACATATGATAACAGCCTTGAGTGAAGAAATTATGACAAAAATACCTCATCTAACTGAAAGGTGAATTATTGTGAATGCTGGATTTATTCATAATGGCTTCAGTCTCTTACTCATGCAGTTCTGTTATTGCTTCTCATTTTGCCTTCTCATTTTGCTTTGGAAGAACATTAAAGTACACCATGTGCGCTCTGTTTTTGTTTTAAAGGGACATTCTGTCAAAAATGTATCTTTTTGGTATTGAAAACTCAGTATGTTTAGAAAAAAGCAACGTTTTATGCTCTTTGTTTTTTTTTTTTTAAAAAAAGATATATTTTGGGTCAGTTTCAAAATTTATATGTCAAAACAAATAATTACAAATGTCTCATAATAAACGTGCCTCAAACAGCATAATTCCTCACTGTTCATCTGTCTTTTCATTATTTCCAAAAACTAATTGTTCAGTCAGATCTGCCCATTCCCATTCCTGGGGTGTCCAATGCTGTTTTATCAAAGCAGGTGGTGTGTCTCAGTTACATGAAAGGGTACTGCCATCAAAGGTACATGATGCACCACATTAATAGCATCTGTGAGACAGCGCTGTCACTGCCAACATTTTCAGTACAGGGTTACTGATGTAAATGAGGCATGCTTTAACCTAAACCACCTTCTTTCCATTAATCTAACAAGGTAGTTTTTAGAAAACAAACCTAATCAGGTGGTCTTCAGTGTCTAGTCTAACAAAGAACCTCTTAGTTTCAGAACCTAATCAGTTAAGGTCCAGTGCTAAAGAGGAAGCAAACGAAGTGAAAATCAAATTAATCCGTGACTGCTTAAAAAACAAACAAAAAGCTTAAATAATTCTATATTTATAAATGTATAATGTAAGTCAGGGGTGGGCAATTCCAGGCCCCGAGGGCCAGTGTTCTGCAGGTTTTAGATCTCACCTTGGGTCAACACACCTGAATCACATGATTAGTTCATTACCAGGCCTCTGGAGAACTTCAGGACATGTTGAGGAGCTAATTTAGCCATTTAAATCAGATGTGTTGGTTCAAGGACACATCTAAAACCTGCAGGGACACCGGCCCTTAGGGCCTGGAATTGCCCACCCCTGATGTAAGTCAATGTGAGATTGTTTTTTACCTATATTATCATTTGTAATGGATAAAATATATATAAAACATCATGTCTTGATGCAAGATAGATCATCCAGGAAGGTTGAGTTCCAGATTTGGTGAGTATTGTATTTGCTAACCAAGCTAACTAGCATTAGCTGATAAATCCACTCTCGTATTGAAACTTTGGCCCAAAAAACTACTATGGCAGCTGTCAAAACATTCCAACATGTTACCTACATGTTGGAATGTTTTGGCAGCTGCCATATTGCTGAATAATTACTACTGTGTACTTGCACATTACTACTTTTGACCCCAACACTGATCACAACAAAGAGGGGAAATACCTCCATGCACAAACATTTGACCACACAGCATGCAATTAATTTGCAGAAATGTAATGTCTTTGATATGCTGCAAAGTCTTTGTGATGACTCGTAAAGGGGAGCCAATGAGAATTGATAAAAGAATCGAATTCTCATGCCTACCCACATCTGACCAAGAGCTCTGAACGAACTTAACCCCAAACCCACCAGCATCATAAAGAATCATTTGTATTCAGAGAGAACTACATAGATGCCTGCTATTGTTTTCTCATGACAGCAGAGCCTTGACCAAATAGACCTATAGAAAAATGAAGTAAGGACACACCGTGCATTATTTTAATGTCAGTCATTGAAAAGAAGTCTCAAATAAGGACAGCCATTATTGATGAATGGAGGGGGGAATCCAGCGTCTTTTAAAGGCACGCCTCGATTGAAGTTGGCAGCTAGATAATGGTCTGACAAGCCATTCAAATTTCAGTCAGCGTCTGTCCTTGGCAAGTTACTGAAGCTAAGTGTTGATTGTGTTGTGATACGATGTGTTGAGCCATGTGTTGTCAGACTGCTGGGCTGCTGTTTTCCTGTGATTACTTTCTGCAGGCTGTTTTTTTTTTTTTTTGTGAGGGTGGATTGGAGATAAAGGTTGCTACTTTCACTACTCTGTCTACTTTACAAATGAGATTTTTTGATGGAAGGATGGCCCGTCAGTAATTAGATAAATGACAGATCTGATTTGTAGAGTAGATGCATTTGTCATTTACTGATGAAGATTAGTCTGGCAGCCTTTAGGTGGTGGCTGGTGGTGAATTTTCAGCCTGCCAGTTTCACACACATCTGCCCCATCTTATCTGTTTTTCTCCATCTGGCTGACTGATTCCACTGCGCAGCTCACAGCTGACATTTAATGGCAATAGCAGTGACAGGGGCTACGTCATAGCTGACACTTTGAACGCTACTGTTATGCTGTCAACTTATTTTAAACACCTAAAAGTCTACTCTATGTAACTTGAGTACAATAAAAGTCATTGCACTGTCCCCTAAAGTTCCCTGTCATGTGTCCCACTATCTGCTAAGATTTGACATTTATCATGCACTGAAAAAAATGTCTTTAACTCAAGCAGACGGAGAAAAAGAAACATACTGTAGACCATAATGTGGAAAATCATTGTATTTAGTTAATTCCTGGTTGAAATGTTGCATTTTTGTGGCTCTTATCTGGCAAACAGGAGCAGACAGCTCAAGTGTCATTATTCCTTGTGGTAAATAGACTAGACTAGGTTTTACTTCTTCTTCTTAAACCAGGTAACAATTGTTGTGCTATATATGTTTACATGCATCCTATACTCAAATAAGTGATATGATAGTGTTGGGCAACAACTAGTTCTATTTATATACTAGTCTCAAGTATAAACTCAATTTAATTGTAATTAGTTGGAATAACTGTGAAATGTATTTAATAAATTTCAGTTGCTAATTTAAATGCTGATTACAGTGTTGTTACATCCAGATATTATTTGTGAGAAAAACCTATACATAGGATGCAACATTTAGTCTGTGACTATGCAGAAATGTTTTCTTTTGACATGTTTCAAGATAACACAGGGCTTACGGGGCAGGATGCCTTACAAAGACCTGTCTGTGCATCTATACAAGCTCTATTTATTGATTTTCTCACCACCTCTTGGTTGTCAGTCAGACCGATGTGCATTCCTCTAAGGCCTGCTACCAGCTGACCATAGACTGTATATAAAAGATGGACATAACCATGAACTTATACATCAGCCACGGGTTTCTGGACTTTTTGGAACACCATGTTACCATATTTGAGTGAGAGGGTGGAGTGCTGAGTTGTTGGCTGATCGGAGCAGGCCTGGTTTGCAGACTCCAATTGCTGAATTACTCCAAAATGACAGATTGCTAAAATGGACTCTCTCTACCTTATAGCTTGTTATGTTATTGCTCAGATAATATAGATAAAAAATATTCAAAGCAAAGCAAAGACCTCGAGTAGCCATGGTGGAACTACAGTGTATGCCATGGCTTCATTTTTAGCCACAGTTTGCCACTTTGAGCTGACAATACCATGGTGGCAAGCCATATCCATCAGTTACACCTGCGTATTTAATCACATTTTAAACTTGATCACGATTTTAGCCTACCAAGATTTTAAAATTGCATGCTATGCTAATAGACATTTTTTTTAACCTTTATTTAACAAGGAAAAATAAAAATCTCTTTTCACAAGAGTGTCCTGGCAAAGAAGGACAGAAGTACATAAGTTCATCATAAGTTGCATAAATTAATAGCACATACACATACAAATCCATACGCTCGTTAACTACAGTCAAAGAGCAAAAACACAAAGCACAGAAACAACCAAGAAGTATGACCTTCAGTGTCAATAAAGAATGAAAACCTTTGTAGAAGCAATTGTCTAATGCCAGAAACAAAGGCAAAATATTTGCAGCTTAAAATAACTGCATTCAAGTAATTTAAAATTGTGAAACAAAAGAAAAATCGAGTGCCCCCTAAACCACTGACCACAGGTCTAAAAACACATTGTGTGTGTGTGTGTGTGTGTGTGCGCATAAATGGCACCACCTATGCTGTATGTAAAACGTTGCAGGCGAAAAAAATCAGTGAATAATGGATGAGAATAACTGTGATAATTATTTTGGCCATAATCGTGTATCCCTCTTGTCTGATATCGGAAAGAGGTTTTAACACAGATTTTGATCGTTTTATTAGTTATTTACTGTATTAGTCAGTATCATCAGTTATGGTATCTTCTAATATATTTTCCCATTCAAACATTGTCACAAAGAATAGATAATTTTGATTGCTTTGCATCATTTTCACATAACTGTACTACACGTTGAAATCTCATTACTGTTCTGTGCAACTTCAGCAAAGAGAGTTGGCACACAAGTGTTATGTCCTCAGGATAAGCAGGTTAGCCTAAATATCCTTCTGCTTCATGCTTTAGATCTTCCTTGGTAATTTCAATAAGTGCCTGCTAAGTGAGGTTAGATATTTTTTCCCTCCAGCATGTTCTGGGTCCCTAAACCAGGTGGATGTGCCCCAGATGACCGTACAGAGAGATATCAGTCTAGATTGGACATCCCTCCAAATCACTGAACCATCTCAGCGTGGTTCCTGGGACCTGATAGACCAATCTTTGTATTCTGACCTCCTTTGGATATCTGGGGACTTAACCTTACCTACCCTTAAAAGCAGAGTGGGACATCAATTCGCAAAATGCCACTCAAGTGGTTCTTTACCATGATACTGACGTACATAGTCATAGTCTTGGATTTTGCTGAATTTGTTTTTGCTTCTTTTTTAATGTGTTTAATGACTTTTCTAGTGCTTGAAGTTGTTAATTTTTGTCTTCGTCTTGATGCATGCTCAATCATCCAGGTAAATAAATCTCCAAAAGTTGATTCTGTTCATCTGGACGTAGCGTTTTGTGGGAGAAACGTTTCGTCACTCATCCAAGTGACTTCTTCAGTCTCAGCTGACTGTAGGTTTCCCCAATCTTATAAACAGTACATTGGCATAATGACTGAAACCAGCCCACTGAAGGAACAATGGGCTGGGAGGTCAGTTCCTTAATCATAATTATGCAAATTCTCATGACCATTGATCAACAACCACTGACCAAAACCCACTGATCAAAGCCCACTGATCAATGGCCATGAGTACCATTCACAGAGAGTTGGGGAATGGCTGCAATCACAGCATTGTAAGATGGCGAAAGATGTACCAGGGAGGATATGAAAAGTAGCAGGTTCTTAGACTGTGAGATTTCCATCAGTAATGGGGGACATCTAAAAGCTGACGTGTACTGTAAACCTACGCATACGAATCAGTATTTAAGGTTTGACTCTCATCATCCACTGGAGCACAAACTGGGTCTCATTAGGACGCTACAACACAGAGCGAACACCATCCCCACGCCATCTCTTGGTTCTGCAATGTTTATGTTTTATGTTCTATGTGAGGTGGAGCAAATATGAACAACCTACAAATACTGCCTGCTACCACGGATGGACAGAGAGTTAAATTAGCTCTCTTAAACGCAAGATCTGTATCAAATAAAACTCACGTTCTTCGGAACTTTTTTGGTACTCATAAGCTGGATGTCATGCTCCTAACTGAGACATGGCTGTGCGCTGGTGAAGTGGCACCCTTGCTGGAACTTTGCCCCTCCGATGCCAGCTTCTTCAGCTCCCCCAGGTTGTCTGGGAGGGGAGGCAGGGTAGCCTCTATCATCAAAGACTGCTTTAAATGCAAACTAATACAAAGTCCTGGTGTTTTTACCTCATTTGAGCCCCAACTCCTGACTTTAGGCTGTCCCGTGGTTCTAATTATAGTCATCTATTGTCCACCTAAATATAATGACTTGTTTATTTCCGACTTCTTGACATGTTTTATCACTCACTATGAAAGGATTCTTATAGTGGGGGACTTTAATATTCATCTGTGTTGTGAGGATAAAGCCCTGGTCAAAGATTTCTTAAATGTAATTGATTCCTTAAACTTCACACAATTTGTGTCTAGGCAAACACGTAAGGGCCACACCCTAGACCTTGTCTTGGGCTACGGGCTGAATGTATCAATGACTGAAAATTGTGTTTTACCTATTCTAGACCACTCAGCAATTTTATTTGATATTTTAATCCCTAAATCTCCAGCTTCTGAGAGGGGTTATATTAGCCCTGAAGCATTGCTTGGAGTTAAATTACATCTACCTGATGTGTTGAACCCTATTTTTACCCAGGAGTTACGTGTGGACACCTTGACTGCGAATCTTAATAATACACTTCTTGAACTACTGGACTCTGTTGCTCCCGTAAGGAAGTTGAAATGTCAAAAAAAAAACAAAAAAAACGAACCCTATGCCTTGGTTAAATGAGGAGCTCTTGAACCTGAGAAGAAATTGTAGAAAAGCAGAGCGTCACTGGAGATCTTCCAGACTAGAAATATTTCTCCAGGCTTGGAAACCGAATCACTCCACAGAAACAACTTTAGTCAAAGTGGTAAATGATCTGCTGGTAAATGCAGACAATGATCGCACTTCAGTTTTATTACTGCTGGATCTAAGTGCTGCGTTTGACACTGTGGATCACTGCATTTTACTGGATAGGCTTGAACATTTTATTGGAATTACAGGAAATGTTTTATCATGGCTGAGATCTTACCTGTTTGGGAGGTCTCAGACTGTTAGTTTTAAAAATGATTTTTCCGAGACTTGTGCAGTGAGGCATGGGGTCCCTCAGGGCTCCGTACTTGGACCATTGCTGTTTTCTATGTACCTGCTGCCTCTTGGTGTTCCTTTACGTTCTTTTAATGTAACCTTTCATTGTTACGCTGATGACCTGCAGCTTTATGTTGCTTTAACCATTGGAAATTGTGTTGAAGTCTCTAAACTAGAATGTTGTTTATCTGCAATTAAGGGCTGGTTATCGGATAATTTCTTGGTCATTGGGCCACACAAATTTCAGCACTTGTCCCAAAATTTCATCTTGAAAATTGATGACAGTGTCATAAATTGCAGGAACAAGGTAAAAAACTTGGGTGTGTGGTTCAACATGGTGCTCTCCTTTGAATCTCATGTAAAAGAGATAACAAAGACCGCCTTTCATCATTTGAGGAACATAGCCAGAATCAGACAAGTTTTGTCAAGCGACACTGCAGAGGTTCTTGTCCATGCATTTGTGTCTTCCCGTATTGAATATTGCAATGCTCTTTTTTCTGGCCTACCAAAGAAAAGTTTTAGAGGTCTACAGATGGTGCAAGATGCAGCTGCTCGCATTTTAACAAAAACTGGGAAATTTGAGCAGGACCCCTGTTCTGAGATCTCTGCATTGGCTACCTTGTCAGGTTCGAGCAGATTTTAAGGTCCTGCTGCTCACCTACAAGGCTTTAAACGGATTGGCACCTACATACCTCTCCGACCTTTTACACCTTTATGTTTCATCTCGTGCTCTACGATCTTAGGACTCCGGCCTTCTAAAAGTTCCTAGAGCCAGAAAAAAGACAATTGGAGAGCGTGCTTTTTCTTTCGTGCCCCATTTCTGTGGAACAACCTCCCTCAAGATATTCGGCAGGCATGCTCTGTGGAGGATTTTAAAACTAAGTTGAAGACACATTTGTTCACCTTATCCTACATGTCTTAATTCTATGGCTTTTAGTTTTTAAATTTTTATTGTTTTTAACTTGTATTGTGTCTTTTACCTGTATTGCTATGTATCGCTTTTATTTTATTCATCTCTTTAGTTGTACAGCACTTTGTTTGAAAACACTTTATAAATAAAGTTCTTCTTCTTCTTCTTCTTCTTCTTCTTCTTATTATTATTATTATTATTATTATTATTATTATTATACTGCTACTGTTCAATCGAAATTTTAAATGAATATCCTCATATGTGGCTCTCATTTTTCTTAGAAACAAAAATTAGGTTAAAAAAAAGAAAATCTGGTAATTCTTTGTTTTTACATTCATCAGGTCCCATTCAGCCCAAATATCAAAGAGAGATTAAAAATGCATGCCGTGGAAGAGTTCGGGTCTTAGGAGGTTTATGATCATTCTACTAATGTTTAGCTTCAGTTATTATGGACTTATTTGGCTTGTAGTTTATATTAATTTGTTGTTGTTGTTTTTTTAGCTCCCTACTTCAATTGATTTGCTGTTTTGGTGTTTTAAGTTTCTGATTCCTGGTTTCATTGAGTTTCAATTAAGATTTTGTTTTGCTGCATAATCACAGCTGTGAGGTTTTTGGACTGATTTTCTGTTTTTAGTTTTCTCCAAATGTGGAGCTGTGTATTATAGTCAAACCTCTCTACTTTGGTATTGTCTGTTCAAAGAACATTGTTCCAAATGTCTTGTGGTTTATTCAGATGCAACTCTCTAAACCTAAGTAGTGCTACCATGTTCTTTTTATAGAGAAGAGGCTTTCTCCTGGCTTATTCTTATTGTACTGTTATGAACCTTAATACTTAACATGCTGAGTCCTGCAGCATCTGGGGTATAGCTGAGGTGATGACATGAGCTGGGTTTTAAAAAATCTTTTTATTATTATTATTATTATTATTTGTTCCCGTCTCTCTGGGCATTGCACAGTCTGACCACAGGGCGAATTTCCTGGGACAGCCATTCCTAGGAAGACTGTGGGATTGGGTTAACACTCACCTGAAAGCTCAAGACCACCTGCCAAAACCTCTGCTTTTATAGAGGTGCTTATGCTTGCAGATGATTAATTTATCAAGTGCATTTGATTAGGAGCACTTGGCTGTTACATACCTTCTTAATTCACGTGGACGCCATTAGGTTGTACATAGTTTTAAGATGCAGTCTTGTGAAAGTTTTCTTTTTCCCATATGTGTCACTCTTGTCATTAGCACAAAGCTCTTTGTCTCACATGACCATAAAACGTTTCTCCTGACAGTATTTGGCTTGTCCATGTGGGCAGCTGTGTATTTCAGTCAAACACGCTCTTAGAAACTACCAGTTGTTGTCGAGCATGACCATTAATGAGAAGTTAAAAGGCTTTTGCCTTATCAAGTAAAAAGACATAGCAGAACCTTCAAAATCACTTGGTAAAATATTTAAGTGTGTATGCATATATTTGAACCTGTATGTATACTTGACCCTGTGTGGAAAAATAAATAATTAAATAACAAAATAATGAAATAAATAAAACCCTTGTTTGTTAAAGTCATTAAAGATGTATGCTACAACCATTCAAGCCCCCTTCAAAAAAAACCAAGTCTTTAAAAGCCCAAAATTACCATGAAATTCATGGTCACGATGAGTGGTTATGAACTTCTCACCACAGTCTGTTTATGTTCCACTGTGTGCTGCCCTGTTAAATCGCTCAATAGTTTCGTATTTGGGCATCGTCAGAAATGAAAGCTTGCTTTTTATTGAATTAATATGCGTTTGGTTTATCTAGTAAATAAAACAAAACCATCATGTTAGTTTGTCCTGTTCCATACTTTATATCTTTTATCTATACTTTAATGGAGAGAACAGAATTGTCCAATCAGCCTTCATTAGCTGTGTCCCATAGATTACAACTGGTGACATCCTTGACAATACATAGGTTTCAGAATACCTAGAAACTCTCCATGAAATGTCTGTGTGAGAGGTGGATCGCTGTTCCATAACCAGAAAAATCTGCAGTACTCCTCCCTCAAAAGTTACTTGTTTGGTGCCTCCTTACATAAGCTTTACTGTAAAGACATTGTCACTGCTCTGTGCCATTTCTTTGTACTGATGTAATGAACAATTTAAAAAGTCTAATGATGTTACAGCCATACACATAACAGAAATAGTTTTCTAAAGGAGGCTTTTAACGTCTGCTTTTGTATTTATTGCCTTTTTCTGTCCTTATTTCCAATGGGGAACAATGCAGTCTTAAGAACTAGGCGATTCTGGGAGTCACTCTTCTCTCAGCCTCTTTGTGAATCTACTAACTAGGTTTATGCTCCCCCTCAGCTGCCTTGGTCTAGTAAAGACGAGCTAAAACTAGGATGACAGGTTGGCCGTCCTCAGGTCAAAGCCTGTCAGTCAGGTGTCCTGACACAGTCTCAGCCAGGTCAGACTGTCAGAGGTTGAGACAGTAGATGACGGATGAATTCTGCCTCTTCATTTTTGCCACTAGACTTCCTCTTCCTCCACTGTAATCTCTGTTCTTGTTTAATGCATTAGACAGAAAGGTACACAGATATTTACTTTTCTACTTTGACAGCATGTAAAGAGAAAATGAGTTATGAATAATTATCTGTGTAAACTGAGATGGAGCAGCTTACTCTTCTTGACTTAGATGATCTTTTTGTTTGAAGACAAAATTAAAAACACAAATTTGGTACATTAATGTAATGTTTGGTTTGTACATGCAGGCTGCTGTTGTTTTTTGTCTTGTTCTTTCTGGCTCAAATTTTTAGAGCTCAGTTGTGCTCAAGGTGTGTGTTATGCTGATATATACAATGATACAACCAGTGTTGGGGTCATTGCTTTTCTTACAAGTAATGCGGTGAAAGTAATTTGTTACATCGCTTCCTCGTTACTGCATAAAATGACCTGAAATGCAATGTCTTATAATCACCAGATAACATTATAAACCTTAAGCTACAGTGTCACACAGCAACACCAACACCAACGCAAAGCACAAAGACTTCAAAGCAATCGCTGCAGTGATTCTACTGTAGAAACATGAACAGGTAGAAATGGAGGCTGCAGCCTGACTGCTCATTGGGGCCTTTGTTACCTGATAAAGATCCAGCTCTGGCTGCTGGGCTGGGGTCTGCATGTGCTCAGCTTTAACATCACTCTGGGTTCTTGGTTAGCTTCAGCTTGGACTTTACTATTGTGCTCTTATGCAATAAAAATAAAAGTAATGTCCGCTCCTCAAAAGCTGCTTCACCGCTTTCCTTCTGCCACAGTTATTTCTGTATAACGGAAGAACCTTTGTAATGTGACAAATGGCATAATTGTAACTGTAATAAGTATTGAATTCATGGCAGTACAGTAATGTACTAAAAAAATTACAACCAACTCTGGGTACAGTGGGTACTGGGTACTCGTATTAAACAGGGCCAAAGTTCACAGTAATGAGGTCAGTGTTATGTAAATGTAGTCTCTGTAAGTCAAACGCTCAGCTTTCAGACTGCTCTACATGCTCGATTAAAGACAGCTTTTTTTTAGTCTTGGCTCTGTTTGATCTTGGGCAGAGAGGATATCTTTAATACAGCTCTGGCTTTGGGCACAGAGGCCCCACCAACCTGCTGTTGAAACCTGATTTTTGTCAGTGACAGCCAATCAGATGAGATTTGGATTAAAACAGAGGGTGGCCCTAAAGATACGTTAAAACAGCTTATTCTGTAGAGAGGACAAAGTAAGAGGTTGCACCAAGATACTGTACGATAAACGGATTATTTTGAACAGTGAAAAAAGTGAATGGATCTGGAAATGAACACTACCGCCTCTCTGTAAAGGTAAAACCTCACCACATTGTATGTGAGACTTGTCTTTATGAACCAGGAGGTTAGCGACTTATAATTGCAGCCTTAACTTCCACTGACATAGCAGAGGATGGTGCCTTTAAAATGAATCAAACAGTATCTTCAGGTGATGTTTCCTGGATTTTTTTTTTTTGCTGATGAAATTCCTCATGGTGGTGCTCTTTTCTTTGTCTATTCAGCCATGGCTGATAAAACTGCTCATTGTAAATACCCACTTACATGTCCCATCTTCAGAAAACAAATAAATAAAACTTCATATCCTGGCCGCTACATGAATTTGAAAAAGGAAATAATAATTGCTCCTCTTGCTCGAAACATTTTTAACATTGAGTATATTTAAAAAAGCCAATATGTTTATATATCCAGTAATTTCCATTAATTTTTGTTGACAAAATGGGTAATAAAAGTCTGTAATTCCACTTATCTGTTCTATAATTTCACTTTCACAGCCCTTTCACACGGCCACAGTTATCACCTCGCCCTCATCTTTCACGCGCTCGCTTCCACTCTCCTTTAGTGTTTTGCTCCTCCTTGCTCCCCCCCCCTTCCACTTACTCTTGCTCTGCATTAAACCCAGCTTGTCTCTCTGATCCCGGGAGGACTGCTTATGGGAGCTCCTCGGACCAGTGTGAGCCCTGCTGGTTTCCAGTCGCCTTGCAGCACTGCACGTGGAAGAGGAGGTGGAGGAGGGAGTATTTGTCCTTGTGCCCTAGGCAGGAGAAAGAAAATAAGGGGAGAGAAAGGAGAAACTGAGGCAGAGAAAACAAGGAATGAGCTTGTTAGAGATGCAGAATGTAAAAATAAAGGGAAAGTAATGCAGCGAGATGAGAAAAGATGAGGGCAGGGGAGAAAAATAGGAAAAAGCCAGAAGTAGAAAAGGAGAGAGCGAGCGCAGGGTGGCGGAGGGAGAAGAGCAAATGAGTGAGCGAATAGGAGTGGAAGAGAGAGAGTGAGCGAGAGCAAGTGAGAGGGAGGGAGGCGTACAACACTGCAGACACTCGCCCACTGTCACTGCTCCACAGCCAGAGGACAGAGGCAGCAGCGGCAGCAGAGGAAGCGGATACGATGGAGGAGGACGACTGTACCATCCATCTGCAGCTCAGTCCCCGTCACTGACAGCCTCCCTCTGGGACCATCCTGCCAAGTTGGGAACAAAACTACACTCCTGTCCTTCACAACACCAAGTACTGGACCCTCAACTCCTGCAGGAACACTGTGCACAAGATCATCATTATTTTTCCCGCTCTTGCACTCCCGCACACTTACTCACACACCTTCTCTCAAACTGAAGCACACTTCACTCTGCCTATTGGACTAGCGAGTTTTTTGTTGTTTTCCATCATCGCTGCCTTCCGAGCTGAGTGGATTTACTTTTATCCTGTGGAGGACCATGGGGCTGGGGTGGAGGGGTACAGGAGGGGCCATCCAAAAAAGGACAGAGGAGAGCTGGTACCATTTGGTGGCATTGCTGCTGTTGTGTGGTTTCTGGGAGGCTCACACACAGACAGATGATGGGAAGTCTGTCTACTTCTGGGAAACAGGTACTGCTAAACCACTAATTAGAGATTAAATGTGATCCTTTGCTTTACATATGGAGTGTTTATGATAGCTGCTGATGTATTAGTGTGTTGCTTCTGAGTGTGGGAGGTCACATACCGTAGCTGCGCCAACAGCACAATCAGTCAGATCTTATCGTAAATGTTTTCTATCTCATTATATGTGGATAATGTGGCATGAACAGGGTGATAACCGTTTTATGGCACGTTTTAAATCTATGCATGCATCGGTGGAAATAAAAGCTTCTTAGATCTAGTGCAGAAATGTTCTCATGACTTATTGGGTTTCAGAGATCTAAAAGGCTTCCAGATGACACACTTTGGCTGTCTCAATTTTTTTTTTTTCGTTGAGGTTTACGCCGCTGAACTTCAAAGATGCATACACTTGAAAAATGACCCAGAAATCTACAGTAGAATCTCGCTTCTTCGTACTGAATCGCATGTGGCACGCAGGACAAATATGATCCATTTTTCAATAGATTAGTTTCATCTCCCTGAGTCTCAGGTGATGCACTGTTATTGAAATGTTGCTGTTGTGTTTTACAGCATGCAGATGATTGATAGGCACTGCATCACTATTGCGGTTGGCAACGGGTTTGATGCTGCTGATACAAAATCAGCTCTGAATATGAGGGTGTTGTGTGTTTTTGAGGCTCACGCGTGTAGAAGATTGTAGATTGAGTGGGTACAGTAGTTCTTATCTTTACACGTGCTTGTTCTCTACACTGAATCTAGCTGCACTGAAATGTCTATCAGAGACACATCTAAATATTGAGTGCTGTGGTGAATTAGATCCCCATACTTGATGCTGAGCACTACTCTAAGGTTTTAGAGTACATATCGTGCACTAGGTTCAGATTAACACCGATAACTACTAACAGATGCAAAAATTAACCTTTGCAGTCATTTTTAAAAGCATCTAGGACGTCCTTTAAGGCACAAATTAAATAACGATCGCTTCATTTCCCAGTTTGATGCTCAGGAGATTTAAGGTGTGCTCTTCTCATTCAACGTTTGGAAAAGTTTTTATTTTCTCAATGCCGGTACAACTTTGTCATCTCTCTCAAACTCAAACGGCGCCACTCTGCATGTCCTGCCCCGCCTTGCTCAGCACCAGTCCCCAGTTGACGTATCTCACGTCTCTCCCGTGGTTCTGCATCTTTAAAGAGGATGTAGCTGAGTAAGGAGATTAAAGGAGCAGGGATTTAACAACCCAGGAAAGACAGCCCAGGGAAGAGACTTGAGAAAGAGAAAGGCAGAGTGAGCACTGCAGGCAGAGAGAGGGACTAACTTAACCTACATCTACCCTACTGTAGGTCATAATGATTATGCCTCTCTCCCACGCTACAGCACCTTTCTCCCACACTATACAAGCTCCTCAACTGGAAAGCTCTAGGCTCTGCGCTTTGAAATGTAATCCAGTGTTGGGAGTTTGTTCACTTCTTCCCAAATAAAAGGTAGTGCATTGATTTCAGCCCTGGAGTGTTCTTTCTTCTGAGTCTCTTTGGTTTGACAATTGCCTGCAGAGTATTAAAATCACATAGGGCAATTTACCGCTTTGGATCCTGGTGCTTTTCATCAAAATGTGATTATGTTTGTGCAAGATTTGCATACTTTTTCTTTCCAATGGAAGTTGTTTTTCCCGTTATTTATTTATTTTTTTAAGAAAAGAAACACAAAATACGATGATGTTTGTGCACACTTGCAGAGTGTGCAGTGGAGGGAATATTCTTGTGGCAAGCAATGCTCTGATGTTTTGCATATTGATGAGTCTAGCTGAAATACAGCCCCTGTCTTCAAAACTGTGGGGAATTGGGCCTGCATTGCTTTTATTGCCTTCTGTGGAAATATGATGTATCTCTTTTGGAAGGTGAGACAGTTCATTGGTGATTTTTTTTCTTTTTTCATGGAGAATACTATTCAAATGAAGCAGATGGAGACAACAGGATCCTCCAGCAATTGAAAGTGATATTTCTGCAGGTGGCGTTAGGATAGCTGAAGGAAAAAAGAAAATGATTATAGCCACCATGAGGATGATGGTAGTGATGATGGTGATGGTGATAATGGCATACCACAGATTTTCTGGGGCCTCTGAGTGTTTGCTGGGAGTTTGCCTTCGTCTCAGATCCTGTTTTCACGCCATTTTCTCCCTGTCACTTTCTCACAACTGTGCACTCCTTCTACACTTCTTCCTCTGCATCTTTATCACTTTGTTTCCCTGTCTAGCACTCAGACCATATTTTGCATTGCTTTTTTAAGAGCCACAGCCCAAACAATAAAACAATGAAATATGATGAAATCTCAGAGAAACTTATTGTCACGAGGCAACACCAGGATGTCAATCTATCTATTATAAACCCCCCCAACCCATCCTTGCCTCCACAAACACGCACCGCAGCAGGTGCATCTTCCCGATTCAGTTACAGTGTGTGTGCTTCATTATACTCAGTTGTTGAAGCAACAAGGTTGCCAGGTTTGTACTGTCAAGACCTCCCATGTTTGCCTGAGGACAAGGCAATTACAGGTGGTGGAGTATTATGTACTGTAGTATTTCGATATCTTGAGCATCTGCCTCACTGTAAGTGCTCCTTAAACAGGGCTTTGAGGTTTGATACTGATGCATGTTAATGTTCCAGTGGATCCTTAAATGCATCAATTATCCACAACATTAAAACCACCTGCCTAATATTGTGTGATCTGTCTCAACCCGGCAAACAGCTCTGATGCATCAGTGTATGGATATGGGACATCTGGGGTGTCCTGTGGTGCTTGGCATGGTGAATTTTTGGATTTTGTAGGTTTTGATGTGGGGCCCCCAGGGATTGGGATTATTCTGGCGTATCCCACAGATGCTCAATTGAATTGAGCTGTTTGAAAGATGGGATAATGCTTTTGTGGCTCATTGTCATGTTTCTTGAGCTGTTCCTGAGCAGTTTTGTGGCATGGCTGGATGCCGCCATCAGAGAAGCAGTTGGTCGACAAAAGTGTTTGCAAAAGCGGTCGCAAAAGAAATCCACTTGTATGGACGTCAACAGGAAAATAAACCTCAGTACAACATGATCCCCATTTTGTAAATTATGGCAAAAAAGATGATAAAGCAAAGTGTAAGATGAGGAAAGGTGGGAATTCACACACCAATGGGTGCTGACCAGTTACAAGTAACGTGCTACTGTAATCCAATTACTTTACTCGTTACTTGAAAAAAGTAAGGTATTACTATTGCAGAAAAGGTAATTAGATGACTGTTACTCTCCCGTAAGCACGCCGCTTTACTGCGTTACTAAAACCGTGATTTTTTTTTTTTTTTGCGAGAGTCTCTCATGACAATGACGTAAGCGAGTCCGACGTTCGTGGCAACAGCTGTGTGCAGATCAACAATGGATAATATAACAAGTGCGGCAGAGAGTATGACCGTGCAGCGTTTAAAGCGTGGAAGTACTGACCTTACTTTGAGTTTGAATCTGTAAAAAGTGACAAAAACATTAGTGTCCGCTGTTCACTGCGTGGGAAGAAAACTTCTTTTTACAACGAAAAAAACCCCTAAACTTCTGAGCAAGCACCGACAGTACGCTGCCACGGGAATGTGAAACTCCCAGATCCTTCCACTGACCACTACGACACATGTGCACCAGGGCAAACCTCCGCCTGCCCCACTCCTGCTATACAGGTGAAAATAGAGCAACAGGACCGCTGAGTCTTTGATTTTATTTATTTTCTGCTGTGATTTACATGCATTTATTTGAAAGAGTGACTGTAAACACAAAAAACTATTTCATTTTCTGTGCTGGAATGTGCAGAAAATAGGTTTAATCAAATTTCTTCCAGTCAGAGAATGTTGCATATAATTTAATGTTTGCTTCATGCGTAAAGTTAAAAGATTAAAACTAATAAAACTAGTTTCAAAAAGAGACTTTTTCATTTGATTACATTTTATATGATGGATTATGCAGAAAAAATAGAATTGGGCTGAAAGATCTATTGCTTTATTACCTATTCAGGTTGTAAATAATTTTTAAAAAAGTAACTAAGTAACTAAGTAACTAATTACTTTTGAAGATAAGTAATCAGTAAAGTAACGGGATTACTTTTGGGGGGAAGTAATCAGTAATTAGTTACTGATTACTTTTTTCAAGTAACTTGACCAACACTGGTGCTGACACTGTAGCTACAGCAGTCGTTTATATAGAGGTCTATGAGTCCCATGGATGCTCAGTTTGATTAGGATCTGGAATGTTTGGAGTCAATGCTTTTGGGATCTTTATGTATTCCTAAGTGGTGTTAGCTGTAGCAGGGTGCATTGTCCTGTTTGGAGAGGTAGCCATGGTCAGAGTATCTTTGCCCTTAGTGGTTTGGTGTGGTACATCTCATAATGTAATGTCCATACGAATGCTACAGTAGGACCCAAAGTTTAGCAGAAGGACATCACATTGTAACAAGATAATCATGACTTGTTAGTGCTTTTAATGCTTCGGTTTCATAAAAAGCACAAAAAAAGAAGTGAAGCTTACCTTTAAAATGTACACCAGTAGGTGTTAATTCATTTATCAGTCTGATCTGACAGCCTGATCTTATCACTCTTGATCAACCTTCTACCTTTCCTGATTGGCCGCCGGTAATCTTTCCCGGATTCCAGATTACGTCACCTCTGGATCCTGATCAAGCCAATCCGCAATTACCTGCCGTCTTACCTCATCAAGTTAAGTCACACTTCACAGCATGTGCCTCTCAGTCACAGGCCTGTTAACTCAACTGAGACATGCACAAGCTCTCAACTAGCTGCTCTTATATGTTGTTTGCCATTTGTGTTTGTGAATACAGTCAATCAGAAAATGAAAAATCTTGTTCAAATTTGCATTTTAAGCAACAGATCGCTTCTTTTGAGACCTTATGCCTGGACAAAGTTTATACACATAAAAGCGCAGCAGTAGGTCTTCTTCAGGATACTGATTTGGCACCTGTTACTCTACATGCTCCTCAAAGAGCATCAACAGTTAAAAAGTTTCCTGAGCTGTTAACTAACCACCCTCATAAAACAGATGCTTGAAAGACAAGGATTTTGATATTGATACCATAGGGGTGTCTACTTGGAGGCTGGGTGGACACCACTGGCCAGATCCAGTATTTTTATATCAACCACGCCAGTTGACACAACTGTCATCTCTTTGCTTTCCCCTTCACTCATTTACAATTTCCCTTCAAAGTGTGGGGGGGGGGGGGATAGGTCTGCATCCCCATCTATTGACCAGTGACCTGGTAACACCTTTGAACTCTTCGTACATAATAAAACAACTACATGTCCATCTTGATGCATTGTTTGTGCAGGGGGGGGGGGGGGGGGGAACTAGTAGATTTAATGACATTTAACAAAGTTAAAAACAAAGTGGGTGTTGTAAATGTTCATTACTAAAAACTGATAATATAGCACATTTCTAAGTGGTTGCTAGACATGTATAATTCAGCTTTTGCAAATATAAATAAGATGTTATTGTGAAATTAAAATGACACAGTACTTTTATGAGGTATTGTGGGTGCTACAAATTGCTAACACTAGGCCGTTTTAGCCCATTGTTAGGTGTGATTGCATCATATACAATTCAGTATTTTGTGGATCTAAAGTAAATGTTAAATGTGGTTAAAAAGAAATGCTATGATGCCTTTTATAAGGTGTTATACATATAAAATGTGCATAAATCTCTTGGGCACTAGCTACTTTGCGAGCTGTTTGCTAGGCAACATGATGTTGTAATGTCAGGTAAGAACCTTCAGGGGCCTAAGATGTACCTGTGTGCCAAGTTTGGTTGCTCATTCCCTGATGGTCTAGGAGGAATTTGTAGAAAGAAACACAGACAGATTATCGATTATCTTTTCTAAAGTCAAGTTGTTCTTTTTTATTTCTCTTACACAAAGTGCCTTTTAATACATGGATATTAATTTCGCTTTTTACTTTAGTTACTTGATACAAGGTACCTTTCTTGAGAATGCTAGCATCTATCGGCCTGTACATTTGTTGGACCTGCTTCTCTAATGACCTGTCAGTTTCCAGAACCAATGCAGGTTTAGTCCTACAAGGTATCATCCAATAGGGATTATTCTGGTTTTCTGCTCTGTGACGTGCTGCAGTGTGTCAACACATCTCGCCCATGTCACTGTTCAGGACACAGGTGCAGGGCAACTATTGCTGACAGGCCATTGTTAGCTGAATACATTCCTCCTTTTACAGAGCCGCCAGCAGTGAAGGATGTCATCCTCGCTCAGGGTTGTTACTGGCTCTCCCACAATCACCTGCTATTATGGTGGACCCACTGAAGAGGCCATCCAGGAAATTGAGGGAGAGCGGGTGTGACAGGTTCTCAAGTTCACTACAGCATGTCAAGGGCGTTACATGGAGAACAAAAAAAAATCCTTTAGCCAAACTGATAGTGGTAACCAAAGACAAGAGAAGATTAGTTTAAGGGGAACCCCTTGAGATAAATGGAAACAAAAGAACAGTGATCTTTTTCAGGCTGTTTGCACTAAAAAAGCAGACAGTTCCCCTCTAGCCTTATCGTCTGTTAAAGCAACACATCTGACATCTTAGGAAGGTTATATTTATATTCATGTGCAATGGATTTGGCTACATTTTCCCATTTTAAACTTCTTATTCTGTTTTACTGGCATACTTGATTGATTCATGTCCTCAAATCACCTCAGCATCAACCCCACAACCTTTCCAACATCTAAATTAGAGCCTGTTGTGTCTGTACTGCCATGGAAATCCTTTGCCTCAAATAGCTATGTGCTAATACCTGTGTACCTGTATGATATCTACCAGTTTTCTTTTCATTAAGCCGGAAACAAACAAATGTCTGAGTAAATAGCTGTAGCTGTGATAGCAGCAGGAAAGTGACTGGCATCATCCCAAATGAGAATATCCCTTGGAGACTCCCACCTCATTTTAGCGAGTGCATTACAACGTGACCCTCAATGACCCTAATTAGCATAGCACCTGACGGCAGACAAGGATCTGGTCCATAATTGGCCAGCCAGTGTTAAAATTCCTAGCAACAGGCAACAAATTTAGGCCACGCATATAAATTAAGATAATTTCCTTGGGAATTTCATTTTTCATTACAGAGTGTGCCAGTGGGGTTTATTTTAATTCAGTATGCCCCTGTTTTTGTTTTCCTTTTCAGTTGGGTGAGAGTGAAAATGGAGGGTAATTGTGTCTGTTGTGCATCTCGCCCTGCAACCATCAGAAAATGAGCACTCAGCAGCTTGTGGAAACAACAACAGCCATGTGGCCTCAGCATCTTTATGCCTGAAAGAGGATGGAAGCTATTTTTCAAAGTTACGTTTAGTCTCAGTGGAAAAAGACTGAACACAGCTCGGGCTCAAATGATCGGCACTTTACTGTCATTGAAATGACACAGAGCTCAGCAACAGCACTCCATGACATTGTACCTGATTTTTTTTTTTTCAAAGCATTTGCAGCAAAATGTGTCACGTTTGACCCACATTGATCTGTTTTGTGGCTTTAGAGATATTACCCTACTACTCTCCGCTCCAGACTGCTGTGCTTTTAGAAATTGCCAATCCATCCAGTGGAGAAAGATGCCAAAGAGATGCCAGAGTTTGTTTAATCTAAATGGCAGAGCTTACACTAAGAACTGGCTTGGCTATTACTGATATAGGAGGCACGGCAGAATTAGAGATTACACTTCATCCAAAAAACTTTATTTAGAGTAAGATAAGAGGATTCCCACTGCTTTATTCCACCCTATTGAAATGGCTCGCAGCATATTTTAGATGCAGTGCTTTGTCATTCAACCACCAGAGTACTTTTTGCATGGTCCTGAGTAAGCAGATCAGTGATAGATTTATGTTGCGTAGGACTGTTATCTTTCTGATTATCTGCCTTGACCTGGTATATCAAAGTGGTACGTGCTGCTATGAAAAGATTAGAAAGTGAGATAAAAAAATGAAGACCTTTTTTAAAAAATTGGTACATTTTCTTGTGTGCAGTCTCAGTTTTTGCAGTGAAATTATTAACTATTATGTCCTCACTGTTGCAAAGTACATATAACATATTACAGTATCCATCAATAAACACTCATTCTAGTCCCAGTTCATATGCAGGAACAACCAGTGATGTACTGACTTTTGGAAGGAATGTGATGGGGAGCGACAGGATCAAAGGCTAGAGGTCGAAGGCGTATGGATATTAGTTCAGTCTCTGAAAAGATGTGGTTTCCCTGTATACTCATGTGAGGCGCTAATAGCTCAGTCACACTAGAGTTTGAGTATGCAACGCCCTCAACCTGTGGATACATGGTGGGATTGACAAATGTTTGCAAATAGTTACCTACTAATTTATTCATGCAGACAGATTTAACACGCTGCACTCAATCAGAGTCAGTCTGCAGTGATCAGTGCAGTGCATCTCATTGCAGTTGAGAATGCAACCAACTCAAGTTGCTGCATTCTAGTTATATTTCGATATAAAAGCAAGATTGCCAAACAGTTTGTGGTAAAACTGCAGAGACAACATCACTGTTTACAGAGCCTGGACTTCGTATGATTCAGTTAATGTGAATTTCTGTGTATTTTACAGCAACAGATTTGAAACAGATGGCAATTACAATTTTCTTTATCACTATTAATTGCTGTATTGTCACAAAATATTGCATGTAATTGTCAAGTTGACCCCCTTCAATCACAAACAGACTAATAGAAGACTGACTCCATCCTATCTTGCAATCAGTTGCTGTCTTCAAAGCTGGTGCCTGACAGCAGCCACCAATTGCAAATGGTGGCAGAAAATTGGTCTCCGTCTTCAAGGCATCCATTTGAAAAACAAGAATATTACAAGTTCCTTGCAAAAAGTTGTAATAATTTTGGTTGTACCATGGTAGTATCATAACCAGAAATCATAGAAAACCAAAATCATAGTTCCAGTTTTGTAATATCCTCAGATAAACCACTTGATCCAAACGTCAGGAAAAAGGTGACAATGTCACATTTTATTCTGAGCATGTCAACAAACATGCTAACATCCTGGCTCTGTGGTCTCTGATTGTTTACACATCTTTTTGGCAGGTGATTCACTCAAAGTCCCATGTCAGACTGCTCAGAGGAAATATTTTAAGCTAAAATCATGTTGGCAATTTCATTCGTTCACATAATCCAATCAAACCCCCCCATATTATAAAGAAGTAACAAAATGTTCTCTATAAATTGAACATAGTCTTGGCAGATGAGCTGACCCCAGAACAGGCTGACAGTGCAGGCTTAGCTGATGCACTTGCACGCATCCTACTGGCAAATCTCACTCAGGGCATTTAAGCTGCACACTGATTCACAACCCATCTCCACCCCTGCTCCTCCCTCTCATGCTGTGTCGGACTTAATCACTGTTAATGTCTGATCTTGCTGATGCTTGCTCCGGTCAGTACAGGGGTCGTTCTGCTCTTGTCCCCACCCAATCATATACCCAGCACGTTTTTTTTTTTTTTTTTGCTTGACATTCTTCTCTCGATTGGGAATGATTTGCTTGTAATCAATCGTCAACACAAACCTTTTCTATCTCAAAAGTCTAATAAGAGTGTGCAGCCCAGATGAGTTAAGAAGTATGCCGAGCCAACATCGAAATCATATCTATAATTCAACCATAACTAGTTTGTTTCTTTGATTATAATGATTCTGAGTGAAATACAGGTAAACTTAAACAGAGCAGCAAAGCAGAAACATATTCCCTTCTTTTTCCGTCCCACTTGTTTTTCTCCTGAGTTTGTGGGTTTGTGTTTTTCTCGTACAATGGGGTCGTGTCCCTTTGGTGTCTCTTCCCAAACAAGGACTTAAATCTCCACTCAGCCACAAGTTGAAACACAAACAAATAACCGGACCCATATTGAGGAAACCAAGCACTCTCGTGGTCAGAGAGTGGCATTCAAAACAGGCCCTTGACTTCCCAAGAGGCAACGAGGCAGCTTCAGTGGGCTGAGAGGAATTGCGGTATCATCGAAGAAAGCAGTGACATTTACCTGAAAGGAGCCTGTGCTGCCTCCCCCGATGCTATTCTAATAAAGCTGAAGATATGTAGGTGGCTTGGAAGTAAATATCCTCCTGTCTATCCAGCAGCTCTGTCATTAATCCTTCATCTCCCCCACTGGCCATCCATTTTTATTGTTTTTTATTTATTTATTTTTTGCTCAGCCATGAGGTAGTCATGTCCCCATATTTTTTTGAAGATAAAAGCTTTCTTTTCAATGGCGGTTTGGGTGTTTTGCTCCCCAGTGGAAAAAGCTGATATCTAACTGTCATAGATGGTCTGAGAAGCACTCACTGTTGCACCGCAGAAAGATTATAATTCATCTGTAGATCACGTAATGAACTGTACACAGACTGCTTTAATATGCAGTGCAGTTTAGAGTCATATATCAAAGCTACTAAATCGGAATATAATGAGAACATTACATTAGTGTATTGAGCTTCTGTTGTTGGTTTGAAAACCATACTGCATTTGAACGCCATGCTGTACTTGTGCAGTTTTGACCACATTTATGAATGCTTTGCCATTTGTTTCTGGACCATGTGTTCTTGGTTTATCGAGTAAAAATGGTGCAGTAATTCCTCAGAGTGCATTAAGCAACAGCGACAGAAAAATGGCTTCAGGTAATTGTTTGTGAGGGTGTTCTTCAATCCCGCTTTTGATGTTGTTTGTCTGTTGAAATCTGGAAATCCTGCGTTCTCGTCTGTTTTAGTTTGTTTTCATTTAGTGTGATAAGCTGAAGGAGTAATCAGTCAGCCACAACATTAAAACTGCCTCCCAAATATTGTGTAAAGTTCGTCGTGCTGCTGAAACAGCTCTTAGTCATGTACAGTACATATATTGGACATGTAGAAATATTCTGTGGTCGCCAGCACAGGGCAGATGTTTGAATTTGGAGTTGTTGTTTTTTTAGGTTTTTAGTTTGGGGAAAGAGTTTTCCCATGTTGTTGCTTAAAGTATTACAAAATTTGAAGTTTACTTTGTAAATCCTGGTCCAAAACAGCAATAAAGCAGGCCTGTCATATGACTGACAGGTTAGGTGGATCTCAAGTAAGATCCACGTGACTATCAGGACAAGGGGTCTTGGCAGAACGTTCTATTGTAATGAGATGATCAGCGCTGTTCACTACACCTTCCAGCTGGTTTAATGTTGTGGCTGAGGGGTGATTAAACCATGATTAAACCATATTAATTAACGCAAGAGCAGTCCATGTTAGCAGCTCTGTGAGGATGTAATTAGACACAGCAGTGCTTGGATATAAAATGCGTTCACAGTAACAAAACTAGTGCAGATGATGAGCAGGTATAATGTACCATAGCTTTTCAATAGCATGCTCACATTAAAGCACTAACTGTGTTCACAGCAGAGGGAGATGGGTTTTTTTTTTAGATGTTTGTAGATAAATGAGACTCTCCAGCCTGCAAATAACCAGAGTAACTTTAATTAACTGAAAGGGTGTTAAAGAAAAAGAATTGCACAATACTGATGGGATAAAAAAAAAAATCTAACAAAATCCTAAAAGAAAAGCACAAGAAATTCTAGTAAGGAGTGCAAGGGACAAACAAAAGAGCGCAAAAATGTGATAAAGAGAGAGACAAGATTATATTTAGACTCTGTGCTGATAAATAAGAGAAACTAGTGGAAGCAATTAAGAAATTATGGAGAACCAGACAAAGACGGTAAGTAAAACAACACAACACGAGCAATTACTGGAAAAAAGAGAATTTACAAGCAATGGGAGAAACAGCAGAAGTAGAGAAACACTTATGTGCCATGAAATAAATAGAAACAAAAACATCCAAAAAATAACTCTTCTGGATTTTTTTCTCCAGAAATTTACAACACATATTCACCAGAAGGCTGTATTTCATAATAAGGTACTAAAAGTTTTTAAAATTGAGACACAAATTTTGTCACCAGCTTATTAGAAACATTTCAGTGTTTCCAACATTTCAACTGAAAGAAAAAGCATGTTTGCGTTCAGTAAATAAAAATGACTGAATCACATCTATTAAGATAACATAAGATAATTCTTTGTTGTTATTGCACAGTCATACATAGTGCAATAGTACAATGACACTACGTATTGAGTAGATGATGATATATTTCATTAAATTTGTTAAAATTAATTTCATTATGAATGTCTTTTTGAAAGTTTAAAAAGGACCCTGCTGCATCTCTCACTGATGCTCATCAGGAAAAGCCAATGTTGCTTAGAAAACACCTAAGGAGACCCTTCACCATCTGAGCACAGAGATCTGATCTGGTATTGGTGTATTTTAGAAAAAATTGATCAAATGTATTAATGGTGGCGTAATTATAAATATTGGTGTCTTAATTTATCACCTATCATTTTTTTTGTAGTACAGGCTGTCTAGGAACTATTATAGATAGGAAATTCCCATATTTGGCTGGCTCTCTTGCTTCATGGTACAGCCTGAGGAGTTGTGAAAGTCATGTTGAATGCGTGTACAAAATATTATAGAATAGAATAGAATTCAACTTTATTGTCATTGCACATGCACAGGTACAGGGCAACGAAATGCAGTTTGCATCCATCCAGAAGTGCTTTAGTGATATAGATATATTACAATATATATTAGCAATAATATAGATATGTGAGTATATTACAGAAATGGGTCTATTATGGTATGTTATAATGTACACGGTATGAAGTATGTTGTGAATATTCTATAACTATAAGTATGTACAGGCTGTAGTGAGTACAAGCTATGTACAGGATATGAACAGGATATAAATATGAAAAACTATACAGAATATGAAATAAATAACTTTACAGAATCTGGGATATACAGCTATACAGAAATGGGAACTATGCAAGTTGTAAACAGTTGTAGGATTAAAGATTATCGAATGTACAGAATGATTATTTACACAGAGCTATACAGTAGTGCAGTTAAGATAAGTGAGGGTGTAGATAGTTTCTACAGAGGCTATATAAAGTGCTAGTGGTTGTGAGTGGTGGTTCAGTCCATGTTATTATTGTGTTTGAGGGTACAGTTGTCCATTGTGGGTGTGTGTATGTTCAGTCCATGAGTTTAACGTGGGTCAGATGTCAGGAGGCAGAGTTCAGGAGTCTGACAGCTGTGGGGAAGAAGCTGTTCCGGTACCTGGTGGTCTTAGTCCGGAGGCTCCTGTGGCGCCTCCCAGAGGGCAGGAGGGTGAAGAGTCCATGTGATGGGTGACTGGGGTCTTTGATGATTTTCCCAGCCCTTTTCAGACACCGCTTCCTGTAGATGTCTTTTATGGCAGGAAGTGGTGCTCCGGCAATGCGCTGGGCAGTTTTCACGACCCTCTGCAACGCCTTCCGGTCCGAGGCAGAGCAGTTCCCGTACCAGACTGTTATACAGTTGGTCAGGATGCTCTCGATGGTGCAGCGATAGAAGTTCACCAGGATGTCTGAGGACAGGTGGTTCTTCCTCAGAGTCCTCAAGAAGAAGAGGCGCTGGTGAGCCTTCTTGACCAGCTTGGAGCAGTTGGTCGTCCAGGTGAGATCCTCGGAGATGTGGACTCCCAGGAACTTGAAGCTGCTCACACGCTCCACAGCTGTCCCCTTAATGTGGATGGGTGGATGTGGGTCAGCATTCCTCCTGTAGTCCACGATGAGCTCCTTGGTCTTCTCGGTGTTAAGCAGCAGGTTGTTTCTGTCGCACCACTCAGCCAGACGATCCACCTCCTCCCTGTAGGCGGCCTCATCGTTGTCACTGATGAGGCCAATCACCGTGGTGTCATCTGCAAACTTAATGATGGTGTTGGAACCATCAGCAGGTCTGCAGTCGTGGGTGAAGAGGGAGTAGAGGAAAGGGCTCATCACACAGCCTTGTGGTACACCGGTGTTCATTGTGATGGTAGATGAGCAGCGGTTATCCAGCCGGACATGTTGGGGGCGGTTGGTCAGGAAGTCCAGTAACCATTTGCAGATGAGGGAACTGATACCCAGGTCTGTCAGTTTCCTGATGAGTTGTGAGGGGTGGATTGTATTGAATGCTGAACTGAAGTCTATAAACAGCATTCTGGCGTAGGTGTTGTTGTTGTCCAGGTGTGAGAGGACAGAGTGCATTGCGATGGAGACTGCATCCTCTGTGCTCCTGTTCCGGCGGTATGCGAATTGGTGGGGGTCCAGGGTGGGGGGGAGACAGGATTTGAAGTGTGCTAGGACCAGTCGCTCTAAGCACTTAGTGATGATGGGGGTGAGTGCTACTGGGCGGTAATCATTGAGGCAAGATGGGTTGGAGTTTTTGGGTATCGGGACGATGGAGGTGGATTTGAAGCAGGCCGGTACCACAGCATGGGCCAAGGACAGATTGAATATGTCTGTGAGCACTCCTGCAAGCTCCCCAGAACACGCTCTGAGAACACAAGGCTGTGATGCCATCAGGGCCTGCAGCCTTGTGGACATTGATCCTGCTCAGCACCGCTCCTACATCGGTGGGGGAGAGAGTCATAGGTTGGTGGTCTGGCGTCATGTCTGCTTTGGTTGTGGTTGTGGGGTTCCCTCGCTCAAAACGAGCATAAAAGTTGTTGAGCTCGTTGAGGAAGGAGACATCAGAGGATGCGGGGGAGGGTTTGGTGGTCCTGTAGTCTGTGATGGTCTGGAGTCCTTGCCACATGCTACAAAATCCAACTTTACACCAGTGGTAGATAAAAAGTTTACCAAAGTTATTACAAATTATCTTGAGGGGGATATCACTTTTTATTCCACTCAATCAAACAGTTAATTTTTTTCCCAGCAGAGAGCCCTGGTTGACCGGCTGACATTACCACCCATGGAGACGTGTTACAAGCTTGGCTTTAAAGCATCGGAATGAAATAAAATACTAATTTGACAATGTAAACTCAAGGGGACAATGATAGTGAAGGTTTACTTTAAACTGCATCATGTTTAATAAACCTGTCCTTTTCACTTTGCATTCCTATTGATTACTGCTCTTTACACCTTCAGTAGGCAGGTCTCATTAGTCTCACATGCACAGTTCAAGAACAAATTCAGCTAGATATTAAAAGTCAAGATGGAAGTAAACCTGTCAATACATTTGATTGATTGTATTGATCTCGTTTGCCTTTTTCTCTCTTGAAACTGCTCCTGAAATTGATCTGCATTTACAGCCCTTTAATGCCAGGGAATACGTAGTGCTGACAAAAGTGTACATGTAGAGAGAAATTGGAAAAGGTGGTTAAAATGCATAAGGAGAAAATAGAGTAAGAGATCACTTAAGCACATTTAAACCCTAACATCAGCATTATAGGCCTGGCATTTGTAATGAAGGAGCAAGAGGGAGAGGCTGACAGGAAGTGTAGAGGATTTGTAGGCATCAAATATCCATAGAAAGGAATTTAGCTGGAGAGAGCACACCTAACCGTGCTTTAACATTAGTATCAACACAATAAGCCAGAAATGTATAATGGTAAAGGGGCAGAGAGAGTGATAGAGTGGCCGGCTAATCACCAATGACAAGCCCCTGGATTAGAGGGAGGGGAGCAGATGGCCTGAGGCAGGGCAAGGCCGAGCACATATGAATATCCCAGGAGGCTGAACGGGCTCTCTACCTCCTCGTGCCTTGAGCAGACATACATTGTGTACACAGAATATTTGTCACTGTGTTGGTGGTGGTAGTCACTACCAACCCCCCCACCCACTTAGACATGTACAGTGTGTACAGAGAAGATCTGCCGCATAGCAAATCTGAGAAAAGCAACATCTTTCTATATTAGGTAGCCTTAATGTATGGTGACATAGATGTCACATGTTTTACCATTCAGGGCACCAAAGGATAATTATTTATGTTTCGCAATTAAGCTAGCTAAATTAAAAGAGATAAACTAAGTCTAAAGTACAGAATTAAATAGCACCACCTTTTGGGTTTAAAAAGTAAATGCCATAAAACGACATGCTTACAGCCTGATGCACTAAATAGTTTTGCTCTCCATAGCCAATTATTAGCCTATTAAAATTAATAAGGTTTTTAAATATACTATGAACCAAAAAAATTGTTTGATTTTCAGTTGGATAAGTGGAAGAGAATGGATCGATGTTTGATCCTTAAAAAGAGACTTTCACACATCAAAGTTGACAGTTTTTGGAAGCATTACTGCACTGTAAAAAAAAAAAAATGTTGTGAAGGAATTGTGTGATAAATCGCCTCAAGTGACGTCACTCCAGCTGTCAACAAATAATGCTGATGCCTGCAAATGTAAAAATTGGGAAAAAGGGACTTCACTGGACCTCTGTGGCTTATTTCTTATTTGTGCTCGAGGCTACCTGCTGCTACCCGCATAATACACCCAAATCACCATCCCAGGTGTCAGCTATGTTGCATTGTGGCCAATAAAACCACACGTGTAGCAACCACAAAGGGCAGCACAACATCTCATCTGCTACTTTCCCCAAAGTGCACCAGAAGCGTTACTGGTCGTTCGGACGAGTTGAGGAGATACTGTATATTCAGCAAACATCATTAAGCACCAGTGGATTTATTCAGCAGCTGTATAGCCACTTTAAATAAGAACTTTTATTTATTTTGTGGTTTTTTTTTTTGTTGTTGTTATTTAAATGGAACCAATTATGCTGCTGTCGCACTAGAGTTTAAAAATTCATATTGAACAGAAATTCTCATTAACTACTTGCATTCGGAGTCAAGACTGAACCTCATAAATCTGAAACTGATACAGTTGCTGCTAGATGACGATATAACTGCAAAATGACATAGCTGCTTGGCAGCCTTGCTTTTATATGGGAAATAACTAGAATACAACCAGTTAGCAACCAGCTGAGTCCCCATTATAACTAGGTGCTGATCAGAGCAGGCTGATTCTGTTTGATTGCAGAGCCATCATGGCAATATGTCTGCATTTTAAATTAGATGGCAATCAGACTGTGATTATTTGGAGAAAGGTTTCCCATCACCAGGCAACCTGTGCATTTGCCTTGTGATCAAATGTGATTGCTCAGAGGTTGGGAGAGTTGCACACTCAAACCAATAGATCGCCAAATGGGAAAAATTTCAGTGCAGTCACATCTTACAAGTAGGTTACAGTCCTACAGTCCTACTTTAACTCTAGAGTGACCTTGGTGCCCTGCTAAGTTTGATAAGGCAAATGTTTATCTTAAAGTTTATCTTGCATGTGTCTTCTAAAACTTCTTTAATATCATTATTTTCTCAAAGTTAGCTTATGCCTGTATGTACAGATACACTAAAAAACTCAATGAACTAGGTTATCTGCTTTTAAAGGGTTGCATAACTAAAACTACACCCTTGAACATCACCCAGCTCTTCATCCGTGTATTGATTTAAATCTCTATTCATCTGTTTGTCCATTAGCTTTTTCCTCTCATTGTGTGGTGGGTGTATAGCGTGGGCCTGCACTCATGGGTGTCACTTCAAGCACTAGATCTCTGGCAGACACTTAAAGCATTACACACACATGCACAGTAATGCCACACTTGTAATCCACAGAGACAAAGTTGGCATTTCTCTTTAGCACAATGCGGAACGAGGCAGCTTTTTACGAGTTTTAGCAGTTGCACTTGGGAACAGAATTCTTTAGTGGTCACACCTCCAGTTATATGTAGCTCGGAGCGAACATATGACAGATTGTGAGAGAGGCTGTCTCCCTTCAGTTTTTATCCCGTGTCCTACGTGTGTGGAAGTTAGTCAAGTTAGTCACTTGGTGAATAATTGAGAGTACGTTTAGAGAAACTTTCCCTGCATCAACTCAAACTAAAAGCTGCACTGGGCAATATTTTATCTGCAGACAGTGACCACCTGTCTTAAAAGGCTAGAGCAATGAATAACATCTAGAGTCTTAGAGTCTAAATGTTGTCAATGGGGATTGGTTATTTTTCTGTTTAATTTACATTGTTGTTGTTTTTTTAACTGATTAGCAATAAAACACAATTTCCGTCATCAATAACTGCTTATGGACATTGACACTACCAGTAATCAAAGATTGTTTCTTTGTGTGAGCAGATATTGCCAGGTTCAGTTGCACTTCTTGCATTGCTAATTCCCACATGCTACACAGACATCAGTTTACATCAATTCACATAAACAGTCTTTGCTACATGAAGGTGCTTTACATTGTAAGGTAAAGACGCTACAGTAAACAATCAGACATTCCCCTATGAGCAGCATTTGGCAACAGTGGAGAGAAAGAAACCTCTGGCAGAAAAAGACAAAACTACAGCTGAATGGAGAAGTTCCCCAGCAGCCTGAAGATATAGTGGAGTTCAGGGTCATTTGATGCAGCCCCATTGGTTTTAAAAGAGGGTATCTGTACTTAACCCAAACTTGAGGGGCCAATAGCTGAAGGGTATGCCACCGAATCTACTTTCATAAACTTCAGGAACCACAAGAAAATGTGCAATCTGACAGCAAAGTGCTCATTTTTGATAAAATATGATATTGTGATAGTCGTATTAGATGGTACTTCATTCATCTTTATTCTCACTACAGTACCCTGCATGGACTGGCAGAGACCTCCTGGTACTGTCTCACTGAAGTTCAATCATTCAGAGTCTTTTAAAACACTCAAATCTTCAACTGATATGGATAACATCCACAATTATCTGTGTGTATTAAGACATTTTATTTCTTGAAGACTGGATGATTTTAATAATGATTTTATCTGTGCCGTCAGAAAAGTCACCTGAAAACATCAGGTCAGTTCAAGTTTCAGGCCTCTCAGTGTGTTACAGAATGGAGTTTAAAATAGTCTACTCCTGTTCGTATTTAAATCTCTCTGGGCTTTAGGACCAAAATACCTTCCCTAACTCCCTTTCACTATATGAACTCACATGCCATCTGAAGTCATGCGGACACGCTTCATAACAAACCCAGAAGACTGGAGACCTGCCCTCCTATGCCTTTAAAGCCAGATTATAAATGTACTCGGACTGTCCTTACATCCAGAACTTCCTGCTACTCATAATGTTCAAATGTGGCATTTTCTATGTACTTCTATGTACTTACTTCATGATGGATTTTGAAGACTAAATGAATAAACAAAGAAATGTTGCCTGACTAGCAATTTACTGTATGTGCATCATATTTCTATTCTCCACGCCTGCTGTGGCTGAAACTGTCATTACATTTTTAACAGTGTAGTTATGGACTATGAATATAAATGAAGGAAAGTTAAAACAAAAACACAAAGTTTTGGCCAAATGTTTAAAAACACTTAATGTGTAGGAATTTCAACACAATACTGGCTTTTAGGTATTCCTTTGACCTTTTTTCCTTCAGGAGAATAACTGTTCAGCATATACATTAAAAGTAAATGGAGCATATGGATTTGGTTAGCTTTCCTTAAATAAATAGAGGGTCGTAATTATGAAAACTCAAAAGATATGTGCTGTATATTAAAGAATTTTCTATGGATAAAACCCAAAATGTAAAGTGTCGTATTGCTAAAACAATCATGTCCATAATGAGCGGTGTTTGGTGTAACGTGTTCCAAATTAACACATTACTGCAATCAAATTCACTAGTGACATTATAGTTACTAATGTTGCTGCTTGCACTGTGTAAGTTTCTCAGTTATTTGCACTCATGTGATATCTATTATATGCATACTTGACAACAATCCTTTAATATGAGTTCCTGCAGGAGCTTGAATAAAAATGTCACAATGACTTTTGAGAAGTGGGGATAAGAATGTGATGATGGTAAAGAAAAAAACTGTAGAAACAACAAACCACCTCTTCTAACATGACATCAGTGACACATCACCTCCAAACCAAAAAGCCTGACACTACAAAAAGTAGCCATGAGAATGATATTGTTGCAGATTGTATGTTGGGCATCAATCAAAAAAACAAATGTTGACTTTCAACAGGAAACATTTCTGCCCATGCTTAGTTGTTATTTTCTGTGAATGGGCTGTTTTTCACAGCCTTTGCTGTCAGCTTTGTGATAATACTTATAATCTAATAGGGATAATTTCAAGACGATATTTCTTTTAGTAGTCTTTATAAGGATCTGAGCAAATACGTTGGTGTGTGAAATGTTTGCTAACTGATTATTACAATGGTGACATTTTAGATGAATGCAATCACCGATGTAATGTAATGTGGTGTAATGTGTTTCTTTCAAATAAAAAAAAAGTAAAGAGCGATGTGCAGTGCGTTACTCTTTTTGAGCAACAGAGACTACAAGTGTAGGTAAACTGTCAACTAGAACTGGTGCACATAAATCACACAGTATTTATTTGCAACAATGTGCATTAAATGGACCCCAAACTGACCTTTAATTTGAAATATAGACAACAGATAGTGTGCAGCGAGGTGTCCGTTTTTGTTACCATGAGCCAACCTGCAGTTTCTGTAGTATTTATCATGGTCAGGTTGGTGGGTAGTGGGTGGATGATGTGCACGCTCTTCTGAATTATTTTGCATGAATTCCTTAAATATTTATGAAAGTTAATGCAACTTGGACAGGTATATTCTGCAACTATATCTAACTGTTGTGAATCCAATCGGATATTTGCAGAGACACTTGCAGTCCAATATTGCATTGGTGGGGAGTCTCTGTTTGGGCTGCGCATTATAAGCCATCAGTATGCTACAAATATGGCCCAGAAACGGATAAAGAGGAGTGAAGTATTCACATGCTGTTTGTAGAGTACTTGAGTGTGAATTTTAATAGTCAAGTCTCATTTTCATACTAAAGTAATGCAGTCTTTGATAATGCTTGTAATCCGTATCTGTCATTCTCCACTCTTAAGTGCTCTGATCAAATTAGAGTGCAACCATAAAATATGCAAATTAGCATTTGTCATTTTAAGATTAGGCGAGCTGTACTCGATTATGGGAGCGCACAATTAGATCCGAAACCCGCAGCAGGCTACAGAGGCACTGCAAAGAGCAGATGAGAATTGATGTAGCGTTGATGTGTCCTTTTGTGCTGTACTCCCCGAAGAGGAGTCATTAATGAACAAGCAGCCAAGACAACCTCGGTTGCTGTGATTCATCATGGCACGTGTGACCTCTCTCCTCAGTGCCACTGGCTGTTCTTCACGGTGCCCTTCATCATCCTCCGTAGATACACAAAATGCTCCTGATTGCTTAAATGTTGACCATGTTTTTAATGTGTAAACTGGTTATTTCCCCACCTTCTTCATTTTGGTTTTTCCAGCAATACAAATAAAAATATTAAATAAATAATACAAACATTTTGCTCCTTGAATGCATCATATATGACTCATGGCTTGCAGCCAAACAGCTATTGCAATAACGACACAGTTGTAAGACTTTAGAGACTCCTGTGATCCGACAAGGCACATGTTCACTTCGACCTCTGACTTTACTGCAGGCTTATACGTCTCTTAGGAGCATCCCGCAGTGTTTGCATGTCACAGCTTTTTATGTGCTCTCTGACATTTTCTAAGCAGAAGTATTTCATCCCTAATCCGCTTGCTTACATGTCATAAGTAAAGCTTATTTTGCAAATTACAACTTGAAAGATTCCATGTTGGCTTTAAGCTGAATCATTACCAGTAACTTACTATGCTAATTTCCAACTGCACATTTTTACTTTTGGTCTCCACTAGAGTAGCTTTGTATGAGTACCCTTTTAAACTAATCCTTATTTATTTTACATTAAGCCTCGGTGTAGCTCCTCAGTTGTTTTAGCTTCCATTCTGCTGTCTTTTAGCCAGCTTTACTCCTTATTGGCTACTCCTTATAAACAGAGCCCTGATCCTGTTAGGGCTAACTGCTCTCAGTGACATCATGAAGGGCAAAGAGTGGAAAAAAACAAAAATCTTATAATTGTCTTGGCCACTAGCAGATTTCTGTGGTTGCCAGTGGGTTACATGGAAGACACCAAATTATCTGTTAACACTCGCCAGATGATCAGCGAGTGGAGTGAATCAGTAAAAGCAAAAACTTCAAAGTAACAGCTGTGCTTTGCTGCATGAAGGCAAACATTCACTTTTTACAGTTTTACTACCGCTTGGCGAGCAGTTGGCAGGTTCCTGCAGACAATTAGGCATCTGCTATGCAAACTACAGGGCAACCAACTCAATCACAAAGAGGACCGTTATTCTCCTCCTTGTATTTCCTCTCTTGTATTCCAGATACCACTCACCAACCAATACAACCAAAATCCAAAATATGGTTGATAGTTGCAGCAATTGCAAGCATCTCCGGTCACCGGTGACACATCTGTGCTTAGGCTTGGGTAGTATTCACTGCTTTGTATGGCTTTTTCACTTAACTAAAACTATTAACAGAAAAATGTAATATTTAAAATCAGTGTATTGGACTTCTTTTGAAGGGCAACATTCTTTAGTTTCTGAAAATTAGACTTTTTTAGTTAGCCTGTGTGGCTAAATCAAAGATGACCCTATGACTAGACAGGTTGATGGTAACCTGGTAGAAGTTAAGTTAATTAAACCTTTTCTTTGTTTGTTTTTGGCACTCAAAGGGAAGAATGGAAGTTACACAAATCATTTTTGAAAAATCTTTTCTTACCTGTGTATTGCTGAACAAAAACCAATCCCAAAAGTCCACAGAAGGCAATCTTTGTGATGTCATCAAAGGAAAAAATGTGCCTGGAAGTAGTTCAAGGGCCTTGGAGCACTTGAACCTCAACTAATTGCAAGACAAATCTACAGAAAATGTCATCCATCACCTTTGTGTTTACATTCTCCCACTTCATTTTTCCGAACAGGCTCTTATTGAAAACCCAGACTAAGGGGAAGAATAGGGTCGCTTCCTCCTGGAAGTAGTGAAAAATTGCCAGTTTGCTACAGGCGTTCACTCACTTTTAGGTATGCTCTCTGGGTGAGAGCTAAAAAATGTCAAAATTACAGCCACGCCAGAAGGTTTTGTAGGGCACACAGGCTACCTTCCTGTTAAATGAAAAAACCAACCTTTGATGATCTCACTCTTAGGTATCATCAATCAGTGGAGTTTTTATTTTTTCAGTTTTGTGAGTGAGCATTGTAATATATTTTTTCTGGGTTACCTGCTTTCCTTCTGCTTAACTTGAATGACTTTCAGCAAGCCCAGGAGAACGAGGATCTTTGTGCTGCAAATGAGCTGGTGGTGAAAGAGAGAAAAACACAACATTAAGTTTTATAGTTGACAAAAGCCAAGCTGTCACACAGCTGAATTTTTTTAGTGATTTTACTCAGTTGATAAATTGGTGTCATTGCCTCTTTGATGTTTTTCTCCCTGTATAACTGCTGCACATGAGTAGCAGCTGTGGAAGTACAACTTCTGTTTGAATGACATTGCTAATTCATTAGCAGCCCTGTCAGTATGCATTTCATTTGAGTCTCCAGGAGTTCTTTATTCTTGCAGTTTGGAGCTGTTATTGAAAGTTATGAGATAAACACGTTGCTATCACTTTATCAGATGGATTTCTTTTCCCATTAACCTGCAGAAAAGAGAAAGATGAAGCTAGCAGTGATGGAGCAATAAAGAGTAGTGTGGCTAAACATTCCCTCTGGGACTGTTAGAGCATATACCGTAAATGTCGGGCTATAAGCCGCTACTTTTTGCACAAGCTTTGAACCCTGCGGCTTTTAGTCAGGTGCGGCTTTTCTATGGATTGTCCGTGATTTTTGTCATATCGTAAGACGATTTGTTTTGTGTGTTCCGCTGTTGTACGGCACTACGTTGCCTGGCGGAAGGATCGGGGTTCAAGAGTGGTATGTTAGTCACATGTCCGTCCGCCAGGCAACGTAGTGCCGTACGAAGTAGCGCGAAAAACAAACTTCAAAGTAGCGCTACGCATTCAGCGGGAGTCGTGGATGATGAGCGGCGATAAACTTGCAAGTTATGCCCAACTCCACCGGTGGATTCTGACAGCGTGGAAAAGTGTGAAAACATCCACGATCACCAACGGATTTTGAAGGGCTGGACTGCTGCATGATGGAGAGGAGGACACCGCCACGGCCCTTCTGAGGGTGTTCGACTCTGACACTGACAACGAGGATTTCTTTGGTTTTGAAAGTGACAACGAAGGAGAGAAGAAGAGTGGATGACGAAGCCATCATGAGCCTGTTTGTATCCGACACTGGAGAAGAGGACTTTGGTGGTTTTAGTGCGCAGGAAGAAGAGAAAGATGGTGGTGAATGACTGACTTTTTGTCACGGACCGAGTGGAAAGTGCGTGGAGGACTCAGGTGCAGACACGAGTGATAAGGAAGTGGACTTAAACAAAAGCGAGCCTTTTATTGTGGCTGATGAATACAACAGAAGCAAACCAGAATAAGGGCAGCACAAGAGCAATAACTAAACAGAAACCTAAACTGGGAATAAACTAAGGTAAGGCTATGACTTGGAATATAATAGACCGGGCATGGAAACACGGAGGGTGGGAACACAGACGACGCGACACAGACTGTACGAAACACAGAGACTAAATACACATGAGGGATGATCAGGGGAAGTGGATGCACACGGGGAACACAGGTGACACTGATAATCATAACAAGACACGGCAGGAGTGAACGTAACACTGATGGGAGATGGGCAAAGTAAAGCAGGAAGTACACAGAGGTTCAAACAGGAGGAGAGAGAGCACGGGGAGAACGCAGACATAACGGGCTGGGGAAAACATAGAATAAAACACAAAGAGAGACGAGGGCTCATAAATACACAGAGGGGCACACAGGGGGTAAGAGTCACGAAGGGAAAACACATAAGGAACAACGTAACAGATCAACCCAGGAAGCATGGCCTAAATAAAGAACAAAATACAAAAATACATGAAAACTAAGAATACTGGGCCCACATGGCCCAGGACCATGACACCTTTCTTCTTGTTAAAGCTGTGTCACTGCACCTGAGCCTAAAAGGTAGGCCGAATCTATTGTTCTGGTGTGCTGTAGGTTATTGTTATGTACTACATGTGCAAATATGTACCCATAACTTGTTTTTCAAAATATTAATAAAAGTGATGTCTCCAAACAGCCATCTCTTTCCTGACAATTCCCTTTGTGCATATTCTCTTACATATGATAAGTCAACATTGAAACACCTGCGGCTTTTGGTCAGGTGCGGCTAATGTATGTACAAAACAGGATTTTCCCCTGATTTTAGCTTGTGCGGCTAATATTTAGGTGCGCTTTGTAGTCCGGGAAATACGGTATCTTATCTCCCCGGTGTATTAAGCACAGTCTCCGTCTCTTCGTTAGCCAGTTAGAATTTAGTGGCTCCCATGCAGTTTAGTGGACCATACATCAAGCAGTTATCAGGCTTCTGTCTTATGCTTGGGCAGCAAGAGAAATATGAATAAAGAAATAACACAGTCCGTATGCACAAGGACCTTCAGCTCTCTGGCACAGTGTGTCATTAGAAGTTCTCGTCAGCTGTCAGCGACCGCCGAGCAAACACAGCAACCCAGCCCTCCTTCACCTGCCTCACTGAATATTGTGTGTGTGTGTGGTTCTCGCTCTGAAAGCACGACCTAGAGGATTATTTAGCTGTCACAGCTGTCTGTCAGGTCTTGAGCTGCCCCCTCCAACACCACACACACACACACTCACACACATGCACAAATACAGACCTCCCCTACCCCCAATTGTGAGCTGCTGACAGTTGTAGTCATAGCAACAGAGATAATATGATGAGTATGTGTATATGTCAAAGCCTCTGCCCTGCTACCTGTGACCATACCTGTCTTGACATCTCTTTATTGGGAAAATGTTAAACTGTCACACAGTTAATTATGTGGTTATTTTGCAGTTATTTGATGTGGGAGAGATTTTTAGAATGTGTGTGTATGGGAATAACAACATTTTCATTGAAATCTAAATTGTTTTATATGGCAGATAGAAAAACAGAGTTTTCGGCATTGATGGCAGACTAAATTATATTTTTGGTTTACGTGAAAGCGGCTATACCGAATAAAAACAAAGAAATAAAAAGCCCCAAAAAACAAAGGAATCTCTTAGGAGCATCCTGCAGCGTTTACGTGTCACTGTCTTTTATGTGCACTGACATTTTCTAAGAAGAAGTAACAGTATTTCATCCTTCATGTGCTTTCTGACGTCTCATAAGCAAAGCTTATTTCAGAAATTTAGAACTTGAAAGACTCCATTTTGGCTTTTAGCTGACTCTTTAAAGGAACCTTTATGCTCTATTATAACTCCAGATTTATTGAACTCTGCTACCTTTGCTTGATTAAAAGTTGAAAAATAATCGTCTTCTTAGTATATACTGGCCCTCAGTGTAGTCAAAGATATTCATCTCGCCTTTCATGTCCCTGTAAGCTATCTTCCTTCTGATTGGCTGCCCTTCGTACATAGGAGGTTGGTGAGGTGTGATCCTGAGATGACCATATTAGGAAAACTCCTCTTGTTGACATCATCCAAAACCACGGGTGAAAAAAAAGGTCTCAAAAAGAGTGTAACCAAGAGCAAACAAAAAAAGCACAAAGTCGCATTTAAAACAAATGTTTTTATGATTTAAATCATTCTATTTTTTAAGTTCCTGTAATAACTTATCAAAATCAGTGGTTAAACCATATTGGCTGTAGTTTGGGTAGACATAACATTTAAAATTATTTTTAAAACAAAAGAATATTTAAAACGTTGTGACGACTGTGATCTCCATCATTAATGTCAGTTTGGTACAGCCTTCCATGACCTTCTAGAAAGAAGAATCTTTTTTACCCTTGCCATTGTTTAGTATCCTTTTATCCTTCTTTGTTGTCACTTGCTAATTTTCAAAAATGAAAAAAAAAAATGCACAGATAGTTTGTAACACTTTATGCATATATTTTAGCATATTTTGAGTCAGCACTGCTGCTGTAAATGCTTCTGGTAAAATCCTGTAAAGCTTGTTCATCCCTGACTTGGAATGCTCTCAAAAACTGCAGAAACTCCAGTGTTGGTTATGTCTGTTAAAGCTACAGTGACTTGTTGTTTGTGCAAAATATCCAATCTTGTTTTTAAAATGAAATTATATTGTACAGTTTTAACATGGGAAACATTTTGGATATATACAGTTTACTGTGAAAAAACAATGCCTTTATCTCATATTGAACCCATAGAGTAAATAATTGCAGCTACCAAATCAGATAAAAGGGTGAAATGTTTACCATAAAATATAGACAAATTCAAGGAAAAACCATACCTCACGATGGCCTTTATCATAGTATCTCACTAAGCCTGCCATCGCTGTTACAATATACACAGCAGTGTCCTGGTTTTGGTTTAAATTGTGTGTCTGAACCTGTCTTCACTTTGCTGTTAAGTGTGTGGAAGTGGGTATCCCAGAGTTTCCCATTAAATTGGTGAAATTGCTCTCTCTGCCCTGAAGAGTTGACACACCTGAACAAATTTCTGGGTTTCACTTGGAATTTTTAGTGTCCTCTGTTGATCCAGATGTTGTTTCAGAGCCTTTTCCACTCCACACAAAAATGTAGCAGAAACACTGGCAATTGTGTGTGTGTGTGTGTGTGTGTGTGTGTGTGTGTGTGTGTGTGTGTGTGTGTGTGTGTGTGTGTGTGTGTTTCTCTGTGCCTCCCAGTGTGTCTGTGTGTGAGTGAAATGTAGGTCAGTCCTGCTGTTGTAGCCCGCTGGTGAACCCTCCAGTCAGACTGTGGACAATCTAAACTGGCATGCGTGCTCTCGTAAATGGGCACGCGGTTTTCCGGTGGAACCGCCCCTCCATTGATCCTCCACATCTGCTTCTTTTATTTTTCACAAAACCTTCTGTCACAAAAAAAAAAACACTGTAGCCCACCAGTGAGACATCTAAATCACAGTAGGAAGTGCCAGCGTGGGAGCGGTGTAAGTATCACTGGCAGCAATGGGTCTTCACGCTTCATGAGCACCATTTAAAAGAGGCTCATTTCTGATGAAATCTTCCCTCAGTCCACTGTTAATTTACGGAGGATTAATATCTTTAAAGCCTGCCCGTCCATGCTGCACGGCCTTTCTCGTTGACTGCCTGGTCCCCAGTGAGTAAAACTGTAGCCGGAAGACCCTGCAGCACTTTGCTGTTTACACGATTTGAGACTGCAGATGAGGAGCAAACGAAGGAGGAGAGAGACGGTGAGGGAGGAGAGGTAGTGTTGGTGTGATTCACGGATGAATTAAATTGAGCGAAGCAGTGGGAGAGAAGGAAGATTACTTTTTCTCCTCAGTTTTTCACAGATTGTCTGCAGTTAACAAATATGTACCATTATAGACGTCCAGCTCGCTAAACGGCTGCTGCTGCACTTTGACTCTCAGAAAAATTCTTCAGCTTCTCTTTTTCTGTGATACCGGCTGCTGGCAAGAGCAGCCTTATTGTCTGCAATTCTCATCCTATGCTGCACAATGTAAATTTGCTGCAGTGGAAATTCAAGAAATGCATAATGTCACCAGTGGTAATTTTTTCCCATCTTGAAGGGACAGGTCACCCCAAAATCAAACTTGAGAATTGTCCTGTGATTTATCAGGAAAAATTCTTCTTGTTGGCGTTTACAGAACTCAAAAAAGGGTTAAGATTGATCAACTTAAAAGTGTGACATGTGGAGGGCTTGGGTACATCACAGGGAGACAGACATCACTCAAATACACGCCTATGGCGAATTTAGAATCACCAGTTATTCAAAGACATGCATGCTTGCATCAAGGTTAATGGGTTATTTTTGAGGAATGGTTTTTGGACAGTTATTGCTGCTGTGGTTTTCTTTTGTCTTGCTTTGTTTTTATTTATTTGTTTGTTTACTTGCTTCTGGCTTTCAGTACCACGAGGCAAGTGCAGTCTACTACCATTATATTTAATTGACTCTACAACAAGAAACTCACTTCAAAACAATTTAGATGGAGAAATGGCACCAATGAAATTTTGGGGTAAACTGTCCCTTTATAGGTTAAACCTCCTTGGTTTTTGTTAGCGGGATTTCAGTCTTTGAGGAGTTTTGTGGACGTTTCCTGGCACTTAGCATTTTTACGCATATAACACTATGTGTTTTAAAAAAAGCTAAATAATTTCCTGGCCATGGTAGGTTTTGGCAAATACTCAAACAATAGTAAAGAGAGTATTTGTTAGTTATGTCTGTGAAGGTTCTCAGTCATCCAGGTCATCGTAGTCAAAGGAGCTTGCAAAGAAAAGCGTCTGGACTTCTTTAAGTTGCTTGAAGACATTTCACCTCTCATCCAAGAAGCTTCTTCAGTTCTAAGGTCAAATGGTGGGGAGTCCCAGATATAAACCTAGTGGGAGTATCCCCCCAAAGAGGGACAAAAGGACCCCCTGATGAAACTGGTATACCCGAAAGACAAAACTCCTAAACACAAACTTAACAATGTGGTGTATGCTGTACAGTGTAGCGAGGAATGCCCAGACCTCTACATTGGAGAGACCAAACAGCCACTTCACAAGCGCATGGCACAACTTAGAAGAGCCACCTCCACAGGACAAGACTCAGCAGTCCATCTGCATCTTAAGGATAAAGGACACTCTTTCGAGGATGCCAATGTTCACATTTTGGACAGAGAGGACAGATGGTTTGAAAGAGGAGTGAAAGAAGCCATCTATGTGCACTGTGAGCGACCATCTTTGAACAGAGGCGGGGTTTACGACACCAACTGTCTGCCATCTATAATCCAGTTTTGAGTTCCCTCCCCAGACGCCTTAACGCCCACTCACATCCTGGGCCATCTGACCTCAGGAATTCGCATGATAAGGTGGGGCCAGGTTTCACAATGAACACACCCGAAACCCTGGCTGATTGGGACCCACACCCAGTTTCACACCTTGGCTCAGGCAATTAGAGGATCATCAGGGGGTCCTTTTGTCCCTCTTTGGGGGGAAACTCCCACTAGGTTTAAATCTGGGACTCTCCACCATTTGACCTTAGAACTGAAGAAGCTTCTCGGATGAGAGGTGAAACGTCTTCAAGCAACTTAAAGAAGTCCAGACGCTTTTCTTTGCAAGCTCCTTTGACTATTTGTTAGTTACTATTTTTTGCTCTAGTTTTGACAGCAGGACTGCAATGTGAAAGATGCAGGGCCATATTTCATCATAATGGAGAAATCTGTCATCCAGTGCAACAGTGTGGCTCATAGATACGTTTTTATTAGTGGTTAGAAAACAACTGAGCAATATGACACAGACAGAAGATATTACCAGAGTTTGGATTGGCACAAAATGTGTTCTTGTGGTGTTGCTATTTTGTATGCATTACAAGCGTTGGTCACTTTAATTCCACCGATCCATATTGAGCATAAAGTCATCACAAGAGCAACTATAAAAGATGGGCTACACACTCAAAGCTTTTATGGGGATTTGGGGGTCTGAATTAGCTAAATGAAGTGAGCGTTTTCCACACTTTCAATAATTTATCACAAATTAGGAATACAAGCTATTGTGTTGCTCCTCACAATTGAAGGAGGAAGCAGTCTGAGAGACAGTGCTCATACTGGCTTTTATATTTACAGATAAAAGAAGACTGAATTTTTTGGACTGGTTTGTCGAAATTAGGAGAAGCTGATGATGATGCTAATTTATAATCATCTAAGGTTTGTGCTACCAGTGACAGGACACAAACCAGGCCTGCCAGACTCAAAGACAAAATCACCATCTCCAGTCCATCACCACGCCTCCACTCTTTATGTTTCACGGAGCTCCATGAATATGTCACACTTTTTCTTGCATTGACAGTGAAGGTTGTGTGAGGTTTCTAGGCTGTCTTCTCCTGATGAAAGAGAGTTTAATGTTGAAAGAATTTTACAGCTCAGAATAATGTTGGAGAGAAAGCTGTCAGCAGCACTAACTCAGGCAAGATATGAGCAGATGTGTTCCGTTATGACTGTAGAATATGCTGTAGCAGAGGGCGATGAAGATGCCAACACTCATGTAAACATGTTTGTTTGTTAAAACGAGCATATTTATGCATGAGTAATTGGAGTTTCAGTTCATAATATAATTTATGTACTTAAATGTATGTTCTACAACTCTTTTATGGTTACTGTATATGTTCAGTTGAATCACATCGTTATCTTGTTTTCAAACTGGTTTACTTAGATTAGGTAAATTTACTATTAATGTGACAGTTTGTTACTTTTGATAATACTACATCTAAGTCTTATATTCAGCTTTAAAACACAGTGTATTTTTAAGCCTCTACAGTCTTTTATTAGGAGTATTAATTTACAGCACGCCGTTACTGAGGCTGAAAGCTCATCATATCCTCGACACCAATATTCAAGTGCTTTAGAAAAGTTGAATCAGAGCCAAAGCCAATTAACATTTCACGACCTGATGGCACCTTTTTCAAACCCTGCATGCAGCATATTCATTTGTAAAGCACTGGTCACACAGGCCTAGAGACTAGTCATTGACCTTGTGGCAGTCATATGTTGCTAGGGGAAACTGTGTATTCACCATATTGTTGGCGAGTGGTTGGTGGCAGTTGCTAGTTGAAATTAGTCACTGCAATTGTGATTGCTGCCATGGTCACCAAGGTCCTGCAAACTTGTCTGCAAACACTCGCCAACTATTTAGAGAGTGGTAGTTAAACTACGGTGACACAAACAAGAAACAGAGACCACTGGCCTTCGAAGTAAAAGTTTAGACTTTTGAAATGTGCTGATTGTAATAAATGTTCTCTGGTTTCTGGTTTGTGTTGCACTTTTTCACGTTTCAGTACAAAGTCATGCAAACTAACAAAAATTGCAGCAACCTGCTAACAACCAAAGCAATTACACGGATATTTTTGGTTCAGCGCCTTCTTTGCGAATGTTTTTACCAAGTACCCAGCAGCCTTCAGCAATCACTCAGCAGTTGGTTGGGAAATACACATTTTTCCAAGTCACTAGAGGTTGCCAAGGGATTGCTGACTGGTCTCTCGCATGCATCCTTGTAGCCTATCTTGTGTTGTAGATGCTGTCCCTTCAGTCATCGAGAGCAGTTTGGTTATTTATTTTTGCTACTATTATATTTTTTCCCACATAATGACACCTATCTCTGCTGATCAGACGGTGGAGGTGATGTACGTTAGGGATGCTCAGGACTTTTCTGAATACAGTTTTACCTTTGCGCTAAGATACCACAAGGGTACCTGGCAACAGGGTGGCATATTAAAGTCAACTAGTTCAACTTCACTAACCCACCAACCCTCCTCATGCATGGTTAGCATCTCATTTTTTTAAGCCCAAAGTTATGGCATTGCTCTATAACTTTTGTTTGTGCAAAAGTATCTCAGCCAGAAAGTGGGATGTTCTCTTAAGATGTCAGCTAGTTAGTTTACTGCTGATGTCTAACTCATAAACATCTTTTCACTGATGTCTGAATGTGTGATTTAAGCACTTGGAGAACAGTCATTCTCATCAGCTTCTTTGTAAAAGGTTTTGGACTGTTTTAGCTATTAGTGGTATCTCAATGTATTTCCTCTTTGGAGAAGAAAGATTATGTGGACCTGGAAATCATGTCAAACGTGACATTCTGACTGCAGCTCCTTAACTTTGCCCTTTACACTTCTGTTGTAGAGATTCATAGAAACAGGTGCAGTCTCTTTTCAAAAAGACATGCTTTTTACATGACTCATTTTAAACATTTCTTTTCAACTCTGACTGAGAGTAAACACACAAATTAGCCGAGTGGAAAAGCCATTTCGCTAAAAGCATTACAGATCTCCATCCTTTCTTCGACTGTCTAACCTAATTACTCCTCAAATTTATCTGCTCATGCCAGTTTGTTTACATGCATGAAACTGATTTTCTGCAAACTCTACAACTTAATGTTTTGGTGGATTACGGTGTGGACAGCCATGAAGACAATCGCTAACCTTCCTGTGCTCAGCAAGTGCACCCTGACCTTAATATTTTATATTGTTTCCAACAAAATCCAGAGAAAATGGTTTTATTAGTTTGTGTGTATTTTCATTATCCAAAAAGTATAGAATAGCATGCTTCTGTCTCTGCTGGTACAGGACTGACTCTGGGTGACTTGAATTAATAATGATAAGATCAAATTATAAATACTATGGAAGTCCAGTTGTTAGGGAAAGAAAAGAGAAAATAACAAAAGGACAGCCTTGTCATCTCTGACAACTCAATTTACACTTTTAAAAAAAAATCTGAACATGCTAATTTGTGCTCTCTGTATTCCAGCTTGTACCTCATACCTCAAAAGAACCCACAGATGTTCAGTCTGGCTGATGTGGTGGTTATACTCCTGTTAGTATTGCAACACAGGGGCATTTCTTGATTTTCTGATATATTCATATATTTATAGTCTTTAATTAGGTGTTCTTGATGTCCTGTGCCATAACGCTATAGCTTTAGTCTTCTGTACATGTGGCAATTGTGTCTGTCAGACCCTGATGAAGATTAAGTTGATTTGTGGTGTGTTGTTTTTTTTTTAAATAATAAACTTAAAAGACACTATATGGAACGATCAGGAGTTTTAGACCAAACTTCTAAATCTTTGAATACAAGCGTTTTCAATCCCATTTCTACAGGTGTATGAAATCATCCATCTAGCCACACAGTCTGCCTTTACAAACATTTCTGGAAGAATGGGTTTCTAAGGAGCTTACTTAATTGGAGTGTGGCACTGTAATGGGATGTCACAACTGAAACAAGATGGTTTGTGAAATTTTTTCACTTCTATATTTTCCACAATAAACTGTTAGTGTGTTTAGGAGCCACAGCATTGTCAGACCACATAAAGTTACAGAGCAGGGTGCCGTTGCCAACACCCTGATGACCTTGAAACTGCAAAGTTCCAATCCTCCTTTGACATTAACATCAGCACAAAAACTGTGCACCAGGGACTTCGTTGCACAGGTTTCCATGGCTGAACAGCTCCTGTAGGTGTAATGTGTAGGTGGTCAGTCCTTTTGACCATGTGGTGTATGCCTTCAGAGCCATGCAGCTCTTCCAACCTCCTCTGTCTACTTCTCCTTCATTTTAATTCTGAACTAAAGAAGAAACCATGATAGGTTAAGACTTGGTTGGCTAGTGGTATGTTGATTGGCTGGTACTTGAATCTGACTGATAGGTGAGCTTGTTGAAGCCTGAAACGTGTCCATGTGACTCCTGCAGTAATCTTCAGTGGCCATGGCCACGCCTTGGCTCTCCCTCAGCATTAAAGAAGCATCTATCATCGGTTGCTATCCCTGAAATTTCTTCAGGGATAGCAACATTAGCATTTCTTCTTCTCCCACCTGTTAAAGGATTTTTTTTCCCATTTGGATATAGGGTCTATGGAAGGAAGGTGTTAAGAACCAAGGAGCTGACAATGTGTGAGGATGGGAAGGACAAAGATTCAGACTAGCCATGCCTCTCCTGCTGCCATCTCCTTCTCTAAACTGCATGATCATCCCTCTAAAATTAAACAGGTTTTAGTCTACAGCAAGGAAATTTACAGTATTAACCTTTAGTGGTGCTTGACACTATAATGCTCACTTGACAGAATGGATCCCAAAGGCCTCTCACATATGAGCTGACCTCTTCTGGGATGCTGTTGTTTATGAAGGGGAAGGAGGGAAATATGATAGGGCAAGAGTGAGAAAAAATGCCTGAGAGAATAGCAATGATGGAATGGGTGTGAAAGAGGAAGAGAGCAGCACAGACTAAAGAGACCCACTGCGAAAATGAATGCAGCCTCTCAGGATGGAGCAGCAAGGGAGAAAAGTAATAAGCCCTCCCTTGGTGTGCCGTGCTGCCAAATGCTATGATTGATCAAGTCAGAGCGCTGCTCTTTATTAACACTGATCATATATTGCCACGAGCAGCATTTTCCTACTCGGCTTTAGGGATAAGAGGGAAGAGCACTTTTCAATTTCATCTGAAATGTATTTCCATCTGTCGGGTTCGATTTAGCCCCGATATTGCCCGATATGTCTGTCAAAGTCTGTTCGTCAAAAGGACGGGCTGACTTTTAAGCTGCCACCATCAAACATCTTTAAAAAGACGCCATGTTGCCCTTTGAGGCAAAACAGTTTCATGCAAGTTTGATCGTTTCACTGTCACTTCAGTTTAGATTGTCTAGGATTTTATTTCCACTGTAGATATCAAGAAAAGTAAATACAGCAACATCAACCAAAGAGTACAAGCAACGGCAGTTCAAAGGGTTATTTCCCTCTCATCTTGACAAAAAAATAGTTTCACTTTATGTTTTCTCCAAATCCTATATCAAAGCGGACCCTCACATTCCCCAGTCATTCCTTCAAATTTCTCTTCTCGGTCTTGTTGCTGAGTATGGAGAAAGTATTGCAGAGCAGTTTTTGATTCTCCAAAAAAAACCAAAAAAACATGTTGTTTAAGATGGTGGTCCAGGGCAGCTATTGAGCTGCTTTGATCCTCCACCTACTGGGGTGTCTTTGAAAGTGACTCTTTGGAGTGAAGAACATTCTGTCAAGGGTCTCATCTACAAAACACAACTCTGCCGAGCACACTGCTTGAAGCATAACACACTGGTGGCCAAACGAGGATAGTCTACGCCAAAGCCAACAGAAACCAATATGGAAACCTCTCAGATATGGAAAATTTCATACGAGTTGGCTTCTATACCCGAAGACACATTTCAAATGAAGTAGGTTTCTTGACAGTTAAACTTGCCAACTGAAAAACAGGTCAGCTATAGATTTAAAGTTACGGATGAAGTATGAGTGTTAAAGGCGACTTGTGCTGCTCATTTCCAACTCGATATTATTCTTTTAGAGTGGCTTTGGATTATTTACTGTTCAAAATACTCCAGATTTATCTTGCAGTGTGCTATGGTGCCGCATTTTTGCTCATCCACTGACTGAAACAAGCCATTTTAGCACGCTTTCTCTTTAAGCCAGCTTTCATCAGAGCCACAGCTTTATGTCTGAGACGGCCATATTAAGGATATCTTTGACAACCTACCGAGCCAAGAGTAGGAAAAAAACTTAATTTAAAAGAGAACATTTAGAGCAGTTTGAAGCCTGAGTTTCTGGACTGCAGTAATCCCCTGTAAATAAGCCAAGTGCATTAATAATACATATATAGGAAACTTCAAATTAAAAAAGCATAATAGGTTCTCTTTACTATAATTCCACTTTTTCATTATGCTGTTGATTTTTGGCATTTGTATACTTGTAGGATTCGTTCTGGCAAGACTTTGGTCATCCACCCGTGTGTTCACAATCCTCATAAATAGCTCCTCATTCTAGAATCAGATTGTAGTGAAAAGTACACACAGTGGTCTCCTTCATTCAAGCTGTCTATTTTCACATGACTCACTACTCCTCTGGTCAGATTCTAGAGAAACAAAAAATAAATTGCCTTGCATTGTTTGCGAGCCTTTTTGACTTCTCATTTCTTTTTTCAAATCGACCATGTAATGACAGCAAAACCTAATTTTCTTCTTTCTGTGCTTCACGCATTAGAGTAACCTGTGGATCGTGATGGATCATGAGCCGTAACAGCTCCTGCCTCACTGACACTCTGCTTTTCATGATGTCACACTAAAAATGCATTGGTTGAAAATCATATTTTTATTGATGAAAAACAGGCCCTGCTGTAAAGGCTAAAAAATGTATAAAGAGTGGTGGAAACCGGTGAAACTATTTGAACATGTAAATATGACGACAGTTACAGTAAACCCCCTGACATACAACAATATGGTTTGACTAGTGATACAGCACATGCAGTTTCATGCCCCATTAACCACTGGAACTGTGTTTATCCATGTTCCCATTTATTTAAATGGGAGCTTCAAAATAACTACCTAGAGGTGTTGCCAGTATGACTATAGAGCAGCAAAGCTTACATGTGGACCAGTGTTCATTTTTTGAAAGAAAACTATGACGATAAATATTTATAGATAACCTATTTGTCACGTAGAATTAAATGTAACATTTGAAAAGGGGTTAATATGACAAAGTGTTGCTACGTATTTTGTCAGTAGATCTGGATCTGTCTGCTTTGGCGTGCTGCTCTACGTGGATGTGCAGTTAATTATTATCAATCTGAGACTTAGTATCTGAAATAAATGATTAATTGAAGTGTCAATAATTTGTCTGATTTGTTTTCAAGCTAAACATTCTGCATCAGAGAAAAGAACCAAAGCCTCATAATAAAAAAGCCACAAGTTCTACTGAACTAATGATTTATTATCAAAACGCATTCCTATTAATTTTCGGTCAATTTGGTAATTGTTTCAGCTGTAATTAAAACAATTTTTCATTTTCTTAACACACACCAAAGCAGCTTCTTTGTTTGTTTTCACCACAGACTTATTTATATCCTGGATGGATTTCATTGGGAAAAGTCCTGTAGTATTTCCATCCATTACTATCCTGAAGCATCCCGAAATCCAAATCAATTTCTTGGTAACTTCATGTAAATCTATTCATAGATTTTCACATCTTCTGCAAACTATGAATGTGATGTAATTCAGTCTTAAAAGTCAGCCAACTGACCCCCAATTTCAGACTCATCTGAACACTCAGTAGTCCTGTGTTATCACTCGTAGGCATTACACAATGAGCTCCTTGTGTAAAAACACGCAGCCATTCGCTTTCCAGCAGCATCTGCACAGTGTCCAACATGTGAGTGAGACACATCTGGTCTGCAGCATCATTAACCTACATTTATTCACAGATTGCAAAGTGTCGTCGCAGTGGATGCCCTCCGTGGGCTACATGTACAGGCAGACACAAACAAACAAATCCCAGACACCCACTCTTTCCTGGTGCTGTGGGCGCTCAGATGCTGCATTCATTCGCATGTGCCTATGTGCCTGCTCCTTTGCTCTCTTGTTTGCTGTCGAACAGATGGAGCAATAAGTTAGCATATAGCTAGCTCACTGCTAATACTGAGCCTGCATGATGAGGCACTGCTGCCACACCCATGTTCTCTCTCTCTGTTTCCCCTCTTGTGTTTCATGTCACACCGGTTCACCCACCTGGCAGTACTCCCATGCCCTTCTGCCCTCCTGTCCCACTCTCCTGCGATTACCACTCTAATCCATATTTAATGGATTCAGCGCACTCTCTCCTCCTGTCCCGATGCTTGGCCCCTGATTAAACCTCCACTGTGTTATGATCCAGATGTTACAACTGGGTTGCAGTAGAGCAAAAGGTGTGTACACTAGATGAGTCGAAGCGCAGACTTTTCCGGTTCGAGTTGAGAAAATCGATTGGCTCCCCAGGCAGCTTGTTCGCTCACAGTTACAGAGAAGCTATTATCTGTGTATGTGTTTAATACGATTGTGTTGTCTTCGCTTACACAGAAAACTGTTTGATCGCTCCTCCAAGGACAAACAGGGACCAGGAAAAAACATTTTTTTGTGTTTATTAATGATGATTATATGTCAAGCTGCAAATAGAAGAGAAGTTCAAGTGTTCTTCCTTGATTGTTTTCTCTGGATTTTGATCCATGTTAGGAAAAGAAATATCAGAGGCTCACACAAAACAATTCATCTTCAGATGGATGTTGGAGGTGTGCGTACATTTGTGTGTGAAACAAAGTATGTGCACGCATGTGGAAATTATGCAAGCGAAAGCTCTCTCTCTCTCTCTCTCCCTTCTGTTCTTGTTTTGCGAGTGTGTATGGGCACAATTTATTGTGTGTTTGTGTGCAATCACATGCTCAGTGGCCCCATCTCCTCTCACTCTCCTCTGATGTTTACCTGGAGCAGTGCAGCAGTGAAATCAAAGGGCAGAAACGGAGAGTTGTGTGCTCATTTATCTCAGCGCCTTCAGATGGAGGGTGGCAGTTTTTACAGCTCACACCCCCTGATGCGTTCACAGCAGTCGGCATGTGTGCAGTGTATGTGTACGTCTGTGTGTGTGTGTTCTCCCTCACCTTGGACCTCCTGCTCTACCTGATCTTTCCGACAGTGATATTCTTTTCGCAGCTTACTGTGAGCCATCCATTAGCTCCTCTCGCACTGCAGTAAAAAGGAAGGATTTTAATATCTTCTTGCTGTTCTTTGAAAGCTTTGTTCTCTTTTCTCTGCTAATTTATGGAGGAAACTGAGGCCGTGGGTGGCTCATTTATACATAATGATATTCCTTGTGATGTCACTTCTTGTTATTTCACAGACTGAGCAGACAGGGTATTAGCAAGAAAAATCAAATGAGCTACATGATGAATGCATGCACTGTACAGGTAGCTTTTCCCAGAGAAAATCTGCTTCTCAAGAGTGACCTTGTTGGACCAAAACATACCAAACAGTTAAGCTTCATATATTTTTCTGTAGACATGCTACTCAAAACACTGTTGGGTATTTGCAACATAAAGTGCCTTTAAACAGCTGTACATGTAAACTGGTGCTATATAATTAAAACTAAATTAATTAGCACCTTACTGTTTCATTTTTATCTTTCCTAGTTTGTTCCCAAACCCTCTGTTCATGTTGTGGTCCTGAATAATGAATGATGAAGCCAACAGGGAAGTGCCATAAAGTTCCAGTTTCTCCTGACCAGCTAAGGATGGTTCAAAAAGCGAGTCAAGTGCCATGAAATGGATGGATACAAAGTAGCTTTAGTCCCTCTAGCTAATTTCAAATTTTGGAGGGCATATTTCTTTTTATTATTTCACCTATTTAGATAATTTTGAGGCCTAGAGTTAGGGGTGTTAACTGCCTTGATTGGTGTGCACATGTAGGTTATTATAGCCAATAGCATCATTTTTTGCCTAATCTTTGTAAATTTACATCACTGAACTGCACTTCTCAGCCATTTATTGGGGGATTTTTAAACCAGACAGTGCAGATGTAACAATCAATATGCCGTGCTAAGTTCTAGTTACTTTCTAATTGACTGGTACTGAAATGCACTCTGAATTTGTCGATCACATTTGAAAAGAGCACCAAAAACTGTGCCTGTGGCCTTGTTATTATATGTTGTTCCCGTTTAGTTGTTAGCTGCAGTGGATTACTAATATTTGTGGTTTTGGAGCATTATGGTTGGTTACTTCCTGTTTTATTTACAGTGATGCTTTTCAGTTGCTGTTAGCTTTACTGCCTTTGCTAATTTTTCTGTGCTTGCTAATTCATTCTGATAAATTTCACCTGTGTTGTCTTTCACACCTGTTCTCTATCCCAAACTACAATCAGTTAGTCATTTGATAAGTCATTCCCCCATTATTTAGTATGTAATCTTCCCTTTATAGTTTGTAGATTGCCTTGTTTATGTAGTTCATTTGTTTTACCAGTGGTTTTCTAGCATTTCCTGTATGTCTTGTGTATCCTGTTCTTTTGATCATTTGTATATGATTGTTTTGTATTGTTTTATGGACCTTACCTATTTCGTGGTCCTTGTCGGCATAGTTTTCCTTACTGCTTCCCTTTTCATGAATGACTGCTGCCAGATGGGCTTTAAGTTGACCTGCAGTTTTTTTTCTAGTTTAAAAGCAGAATTATTCCAAGTAGAGTCCTTTTTCCTCAGTGAGCTCTTTTATTGATTTCATAGGCTGATGGCAATGCCTTTGCTCTCCCCCCCCACTGTGAATACAGGGAGTGCAGAATTATTAGGCAAGTTGTATTTTTGAGGAATAATTTTATTATTGAACAACAACCATGTTCTCAATGAACCCAAAAAACTCATTAACATCAAAGCTGAATGTTTTTGGAAGTAGTTTTTAAGTTTGTTTTTAGTTTTAGCTATTTTAGGGGGATATCTGTGTGTGCAGGTGACTATTACTGTGCATAATTATTAGGCAACTTAACAAAAAACAAATATATACCCATTTCAGTTATTTATTTTTACCAGTGAAACCAATATAACATCTCCACATTCACAAATATACATTTCTGACATTCAAAAACAAAACAAAAACAAATCAGCGACCAATATAGCCACCTTTCTTTGCAAGGACACTCAAAAGCCTGCCATCCATGGATTCTGTCAGTGTTTTGATCTGTTCACCATCAACATTGCGTGCAGCAGCAACCACAGCCTCCCAGACACTGTTCAGAGAGGTGTACTGTTTTCCCTCCTTGTAAATCTCACACTTGATGATGGACCACAGGTTCTCAATGGGGTTCAGATCAGGTGAACAAGGTGGCCATGTCATTAGTTTTTCTTCTTTTATACCCTTTCTTGCCAGCCACGCTGTGGAGTACTTGGACGCGTGTGATGGAGCATTGTCCTGCATGGAAATCATGTTTTCTTGAAGGATGCAGACTTCTTCCTGTGCCACTGCTTGAAGAAGGTGTCTTCCAGAAACTGGCAGTAGGACTGGGAGTTGAGCTTGACTCCATCCTCAACCCGAAAAGGCCCCATAAGCTCATCTTTGATGATACCAGCCCAAACCAATACTCCACCTCCACCTTGCTGGCGTCTGAGTCGGACTGGAGCTCTCTGCCCTTTACCAATCCAGCCACGGGCCCATCCATCTGGCCCATCAAGACTCACTCTCATTTCATCAGTCCATAAAACCTTAGAAAAACCAGTCTTGAGATATTTCTTGGCCCAGTCTTGACGTTTCAGCTTGTGTGTCTTGTTCAGTGGTGGTCGTCTTTCAGCCTTTCTTACCTTGGCCATGTCTCTGAGTATTGCACACCTTGTGCTTTTGGGCACTCCAGTGATGGTGCAGCTCTGAAATATGGCCAAACTGGTGGCAAGTGGCATCTTGGCGGCTGCACACTTGACTTTTCTCAGTTCATGGGCAGTTATTTTGCGCCTTGGTTTTTCCACACGCTTCTTGCGACCCTGTTGACTATTTTGAATGAAACGCTTGATTGTTCGATGATCACGCTTCAGAAGCTTTGCAATTTTGAGACTGCTGCATCCCTCTGCAAGATATCTCACTATTTTTGACTTTTCTGAGCCTGTCAAGTCCTTCTTTTGACCCATTTTGCCAAAGGAAAGGACGTTGCCTAATAATTATGCACACCTGATATAGGGTGTTGATGTCATTGGACCACACCCCTTCTCATTACAGAGATGCACATCACCTAATATGCTTAATTGGTAGTAGGCTTTTGAGCCTATACAGCTTGGAGTAAGACAACATGCATGAAGAGGATGATGTGGACAAAATACTCATTTGCCTAATAATTCTGCACTCCCTGTATGTCTGTAATGAATCACTGATTGTTGGACTAATGGTGATGGGTCAGATTTTGCTCATCCCTAGCATCAGCTTATGTTTAAGATATACTTGTTGAATTTTTGCATGAGGTTTGTTTTTCAGAACAGACCTTCCTCTCGTAGAATTTCTGTACAGTGTGTATCTTATCTTTTTTTGCTCAGTATCCTGAGGGGTTACATCCGTTTTCAACTATTCTACGCCAATGTTCAGTGCCAATACAGGAAGCAATGTCCCCTTTGTGCAGTGATACAGAAAATTAAGATTTGGAGGTCACTTCCGTTGATGGGGGTTGATGGGCATGTAAATCAGACAGAGGCTGTTGCCTTTGACTTTTCATTAACCTGCAACTTCAACCTTTTTTAATTAGTTGCTTAACTATCTATGCAGCTGAACTAGTTTAAGCTGTTTTAGTTAGTTTTGTTTTGTTTTTCAGTTATTTACCATAACTTCTATGCCTGCCATGCTTTTATAAACCATACTTTCAGGCATTTGTTAAATATGGAAATAAACCATGCATTTGCTTTTTTTTTAATGCTTCGTGGCATTAATTTAACATGTACTATTTTTAATAAAACAGCTAACTCACTCTCAACAAAAAGCACATTGTCCTTTTCTATTGCATTCTAATGGATTCTAAGACACTTCAAAGGGAGCAGATGACGGTGTGACAAGTCCTCAGAGATAAAAAAAAACACGTTCTCATCTGCATGACCTGTTTTTCAGTATTAACACTGGTAAAATGTAAAGCTCTTCTGACCTTATTAATAGCATGCAATTTAAAGAAACAGTATATATAAATGGGTCATCATAGCGCAGAGAAACAGAATATGTCAAAATATTATCATTGAAAGGCTAAAATACATATTTCTCTGTTGATGTGCGTGTTTGAGAATGAAACGTCTCTCAGTGCTGGAAGCGCGTTCATGGCGCCGTCCTCCAGCACGGAATTGTTGACAGTTTGAGCAGGAAAAATGTTTAAAAGTGACTCAAAAGTCCCAATATTTCATGAAAAGTTCTTGCTGGAAAGTGAGTTTTGAAAGGCAGAAATCTCAGTACTTGCCACAGTACATGTCACGCTGCAACCTGAGTATATACAGTACAGTAGAGTATATTACAGTTTGTCAGCTTAGGCGACAGCAAAATCATAAATATTGCACCATTTATCCACAGTGGGGATGTGTCTCTCAGTATCAACAGATTTAAAGTTGCGTAAATGGAAAACTTAAAGGTTCATAACTGCAGAAATTAAACACACAGATTCATGATGCAACAACATAATACTCGAGGATGGGTTTTAGTCTTAAATTACGTTGCCTTTTTTTGCAAAGTGTCTACTCATTTCCTGAGCTCCCCTTTATTGCTGCATTGACCTTTTTTACATTGGCAGTGTTTGTTATTTTCTTTCACACTGACAGTAAACATTAATGATTAGAGCATGTTTGCAGCCAATCCATTTCACCATGGCTTACAGTAAGCATATGTGTCCAAGCACATGGCTGGAGCTGCCATATGGAAGTGATGGCAGCTTCCCCATTATTCATGCAGCTGAGTAACTCTGAAAGCACACTAAATCCCGCTACTGAGTAACACCGCATTGGCACCTTATGTTGTTGGACAGAAATTTATGCTTCTGCTCAAGTGTACAAACAGTCTCTTGCTGTTATTGATTTGCCCCCTGGTCAATCCGTTACCTCCAGTAAATTATGTCTTCGGGGAGCTTTTTAGAAGATCTGCTCTTTAAAGTAATATGATAATTCCCAGTTTTCCACAAGCCACAGCCTGATGTTTTTAAAAGGTTAATTATGGCCATCGATTTTTTTAAAACATTAAAAAACAATGTTGAGTTAATTATGGTTTTAAATGCTCATGCATCTCTTCTTATATTTAACTTTTCTGTGAACACAATGTGAAAAATGTGACTTTTGTGGAATCTCTAAGTTGTCTGAAAGCCTGTTTACTGATTTTTATGTGATCTTCTGTGAAAATCCAAAGGATGTGATGGTTACGCTGGAGTGTTGTGTCCCATTGCCTGTTTGTGTTGCTAGAATAAAAGTTGAGCCCACTCTTCACTAATATCAACAAAAGACATCGATTTCAACACAGGATAGCAAAACCAAGCTGGAGCAAGATGACATTAGGTATCTGGCAGCTACAATAGATTTCATGTCATTTTTGTGTGGTAGCAGGAAAGCTGATGTCAGTGAATGTTTAAAAAAGACAGTTTCTTTAGACCAAACAAAAATGTGACCATCAGGAGAAAACTGCAAATGAACACCAGAGGATTTGAGTCATGTAGAGATCAAAGGAGCTTGCAAAGAAAAGCGTCTGGACTTCTTTAAGTTGCTTGAAGACGTTTCACCTCTCATCCGAGAAGCTTCTTCAGTTCTTCTTCAGTTCTAAGGTCAAATGGTGGAGAGTCCCAGATATAACCTAGTGGGAGTAACCCCCCACCATTTGACCTTAGAACTGAAGAAGCTTCTTGGATGAGAGGTGAAACGTCTTCAAGCAACTTAAAGAAGTCCAGACGCTTTTCTTTGCAAGCTCCTTTGACTACGATGACCTGGATGACTGAGAACCTTCACAGACTCATGTAGAGATCTTTATTTGGCTTTAGAGATGAAATCCAATTCAAAACTATCATAAGTGTTAGAAATTTATACCAATAAAATCACCAACCAATTTATTAAGTACACCTTAATTTTTTTTGTTGGTTAGATTTAACAAGATGCTGGAAACATTCCTCAGAGATTTTGTTCCACATTGAAAAAATAGCATCACACAGTTAATACACATCTATGATGTTACTCTCCACATCCACAAAGGTGTTTTGAATTCAGATCTGGAGAACTTTGAGTACAGAGATGTCACTGTAATGTTTAAGAAAATGGTTTGTGACCAGCTTTGTGACATGCTGTATTGTCCTGCTGGCATAAAGTATGAACATGGTCACTAACAATACTCAGTCGGGCTGTGGGGGTTTAAGAAGCCAAACGTAGTTAACAACAAATACTGACATGCAGTTATTTATGCAGTTACTCAGCTGCATGAATAATGATGCATTAGACCAGATAACTTTCAAACCTTCTAATCTCCAATTTTGGTGAATTGTAGCTTTGCTTTCCTGTACTTAGCTGACAGGAGCAGCACCCGATAGTGTCTTCTACTGCTGTAGCCTATCTGCTTCAGAGTTTGATGTGTTGTGTGTCTTTCTTACACCTTACTTGTAAAAAGTGGCCGTTTGTGTTACTATGGAATCTTGTCATTCTTCTTTGACCTCTAATGTCAATGCTCACTGGATATTCTCTCTTTGTTGGACCATTTTCTGTTAACCCTATCAATAACTGCAGTTTGCCTACTGGTGGTGGTCAGAGGGCCCGGTGGCACCAGTGTCCGGCAGCCTCGCCTCTGTCAGTACGCCCCAGGGCAGCTGTGGCTACAATGTAGCTTGCCATCACCAGTGTGTGTGTGAATGGGTGAATGACTGAATGTAGTGTTAAGCGCTATACAAATACAGGTCATTTACCATTTAACTGTGTGAAAACATTTCAGTAGATCGTCAGTTGCTTAAATACACCAACAGCGATGACACATTCAAAGTCACCTAAATCACTTTCTTACTCATTTTGAGTGCACAGTTTAAACTGTGTCTACATGCCTAAATGCAGTGGGTTTCTGCCATGTGATTGGCTAATGAGGTATTTCGTAAGGCAACAATAAATAAGATGATGGTACTTTCTACAATAATAGCCAACAAAAGACAGTTCATAGCCAGCTACCCAACTGGCATGGCATTATACTTTCAAAGATAACTTTCTTGGCTATTTGCTGAGGTGTGCTCAGGTGTGCAGTATATTTGCAAACTCATTGTGACTTATAAACACACATTTTATAATGCATCACAACATGGTGAACGTCAGTTTAACAATTTTAAGCTGCTGGCAGGAAAATAAGAGAAATCATTAATGTTTTCCAGAAAATTGAATGGGGAGACCTTTATACAAAGAGGTGAGAAATAACCAGAACCATGACTATCCTGTGGCTGCCATCAATATCCTAGCAACCGCCTCTCAGAGGCTCTATAATCTCCCCCATCTAGCCTCTACAAGTGGGAAGGATGTGAGGGAGGGGGGTCAGAGGAGCGGATAGTTGGTATCCAGGCGCTGTTCTCCGGATGGAAAAGCTTGTGATCACAGCTTCATCACTTCCAGTCATCACTCTGGATATTTCAGCAGAGCCCAGGTGGCATCTTCCTGTTCATTTCTGCCTCTTGATTTGATTAGGTATAATGCCACTTGTCATGCTGGTGTCATGTGAAATGGAGCTCTGGCCTGCTGCCTGCTGTTAAGCTGTTTCAGTCTTAGATTCAAAAACAGAAATAGCCTCTCTGGAAAGGTTAACCACTACATCCACTTGTGATGTAGTGAGCAAGGGCACAGCTTGATTTTCTTTAAATGGGGTAAATCGAGTTGACTGAGAGAGGGCTTCCTGCTGATCACTAATGCTCCCAGTAGGATTGCTGGATCCACCTTCATCTGGCAAAATTGTTCAGGTGCTGCTGCATCAAATTCATCCCATCTTTGAGAAGGCCTTCATGTGCATCCACAGTTTGACAGTTATTCACCTCTTCTGTGAAAGGCAGACAATACCGTCTATACGCTATACTCTGTGCTCCTTTTATCTTGCAGAGATGCCATGATGTGGGTATCACTCTGGTTCCTTGGCACACTAAATGTATGCAGCAGTTCTTATGAATTATTCAAAGGTTTTGTTCTTATAGTTGCATACTTGACATTGAGCTGTTTGTGTGCCATTTCTTTATCTACGGGATCCCACACAGAAAATCCATTCCGTAAGATAGCGGGACCACATCTCATACTGATTTCCTATAGGTAAAAATGAGTATCAGAACAAGGACATCTATACCGTTAGCGTTCTCAAACACATGCTGCATAGTAAACATAACACTGAATAGGTATACCAGAAACCTATTCTTTTCACTCAATCAGGACAGACTGATTCTGACAAGTGTGCCCAAACCTCTCTGGTATTATATGCTCACACCTCCACATGCGTAGGCATGGGCACAAATTAGCACAAGCAAGAGGCTGGTGTCCTATGGGAAAGGCAGCTGTCAGTCTTTAGATCTATTCTTGGCTCTGGGAGTCTTCACTCGGCTGGGGGAGTGAAGGAGCCTTGACAGGTTTTATAGTAATCAATCATTTGTCCCATGGCTGTTCCACAATTTAATATCAGCATCAACAAAGAGAGATAAAGGGAACATGTTATTCACTGGTATCAAGGGCAAGCTGTGTTGTCTTTTCCAAATGAGTAAAAGAAATAAATGCACATGACATGGCAACATATGAATAGTCAAATGGTCAGCCATTCACAGGAGATACTACAGGTATTGGCAATTGAGCCTCATGATGCTAATATGTATGCCTTCTGCCCTTGCTCTTTATGTGCCCCCTCCCCCGGCCAACATATCTTGCAATTATAGCTCAACATCCTAACAAGAACTCCCAGTGGACCACCAGTCAGTGATGCTGTCAATTTGGTAGCTGAGATGGCTGGAAATGTCTCATTACTTTGCTGAGCAGAAGCACCAGCTTTAACTCTTTGTGAACTTCCCCCAGAAAGTCATTATAAAAGAATAACCCCAGAAATCAGCAGCTACCTGCGCCTAACGGTAGGCCACACAATGAATAAATCATACTGTGTTTTAGAAGGAAGAAAAAGGTGATGAGAGTCAGCGAAGGTCCAGTCCTCTCCAGAAGTAGCCAAGTACTTTGTTACTGTATTTAGCTAGATTTTTTTTTCTTCGGATGTTTTACTTTTACTGCCTACATTTGAGAAACATTTTTTGTACTTTCTACTCGAGCTCATTACTTTAGCTTCAATGGTATCATTTTTAAATTCATGAAATGGTAACAGACAGTATATTGCATATTGCTGAGATGCTCTTGTGTAGCTAGTGTTACGTAATCAGTTTTAGCCCGGTTCTTTTTATTCCTCGAGCATCCAGAGATGACACCGGACTCAGTAGTCATTTTCACAAAACTTTATTCATCTTTACTCATCTTCACTCATCTTCATTTATCTTTACTCTTCTTCATTTATCCTCATGCATCTTCTAGAAGGGAAGACTTGCCAGGCCGGTGCCCCTCTGCAAAATCTACACTCCTTTGTCCATGAAACACAGTTTTGTAGGGGCGACCCTATCATAAAACCCCCCACGGTGTGCTGCAAACTCTGTCTGTGTCTATGTGCACGAGCACATGAATGCCTACATGTGCGCATTCCCGCGTGTCTATGTGAGTGCTTGTGAGTGACTGTGTATGCATACCTGTGTGTATGTGTGTGCACATGAGTGAGTATGCGTGTGGATGTGTGTGCGTGACAGTTAAAACACTGTGGGTGTAGGTGACTCCCTAGAGGTCATAAAACCCATCTCCCTTCCAGACCACAGTTCTCCAGTTACAAATGTTTTTAAAAAACAAAACAAAAACAAATGTTGAGACCCCCACCCAGGTATCCTCTGGGGAATTTCCATTCAACATTAACTCCTCTTTGTCTTACTTTCATAGTTCAAGTGGGGGAGGGTCTCCTACAATCTACTCCTAAGTTCACGACACAGTCAGGCCTTTATTACATTAAGGGCAGTGTCAGTGTCTCTACAATAATTCTAAACTCTAAAATAAGCTAAACATTCCTACACTAGCTAGATTCTCAACAAACACCAAACTGTTTGCATGTGCATTTTGTGGCACAAGGGTTTGCTAGCCAAAGGTTCAGCTACTAAGAATGACGTTAGCTTCAGTCAGAGGTGGAGAGAGATGTAAGAAAGACAGGACAGGTTATATTTAAAGGTAAGGACTGCTCAGTGACACTTTCCATTATAGGACGTGTTCAAGATAATGCATTTTCATATTGTTGAACATTCTACAAAACACAATAAGTATACAAACTTCAACATTTAAAAAAAAATGTTGCATCAAAATAGATTTTTGACAGGAAAAAACAGGTTAGCTTGCAGTCCTGTGGTAAAGCACTCTGCTGGACTGTTGAACAGTGGTTGTGGTGCTTGTGGTCAGTGTTAGGGTACATAAAGTACAGTAGATTCATTTGCATTTAAGATAATGATGCTTAGATTAAGTTGCTGAATTTAAATCTCATTTGTATTCTTATATACTAATATTATTTTATTATCATATCAATATAGCACAAGGTGCAGTTACCTTTGCATAAAAATAGATGTTTGAATCGTCTTTCAAGGAGCTTCTTTTTTACTTTCTTACATTAAGTACATTTAAGAACCTGTGAAGTTCAGTGTTTAGTGATTCAGCTTTTATTGGAGTATGTTTTAACACAAGTATCTATACTCTTACTTAACTAAAGAAATTCTGTACTTTTGCCACCTCCGGTCCAGTCATTGCACTTCCTTTCTGCAGACAGAAGACATCTGTCCACTGGCTTGATTTAATAAAAAATCTAGAGGTATGCATGGTGTGTAAGATTACAGAGCTGTCTTTTAATATCTAAAGCAGCTGTCAGCTACATGTGACCTATTTTACCCATGTGAGGGATTCAAGCCATTGCATTCGGAGTTAGTTGGGCTGGAAGGTTTTTGCAAAGTAAATGAAAAATAAAGATAATCAAAAGCAACCGAGATGAAACAAAGTGAAATGTTTCTGATTGCAAATTGGAGGCATGATTAAGAAATTCAAAGGTTTCAGCCTGATTTCACCTTCTTATTCTGTATTTTCATCATACACTCCAGTGTGACATGAAATAAAGGCAAGCATGAAAAGAGCTAACAGAAGGCGGTGGGTCGATGTGGTGGTACAATCACAGCCTGTCTGCTTTGGCCTGCTGTGTGCTTGTGTTTGTGCATGCATGCGTGTGTTTGTTTGAATGTCAGAGTGTGCGCATGTGTGCATATGTGTGCGTGTCTTGAACGGAGCTTGGCTTCAATATCTACGTTCTCCGTCCAACACCTCCCACCTCCCCACTGCTGCTCAATCCGAGTCCAAGAAGGATCTCCCGTAGGCCCCAGAAAGTGGGCCTGCACCTCAATAAGTTTTTCAGCAACTGGGCTAGAAGTGTTACTTTCTTAAATCCAGTATGTTTAGGTGATTCGTAAAACACGAAGCCCCACTGTTCACTTGAATTAGCAAACTGACAAGCGGTAATTTTCCATCTATGTTGCATCACCAGGGCTTTGATTAGCAGAAACAAAAGCATGTAGCTGAGTTCATTTTCTGAATTTTAATAAATTACAAAATTTCAAAGCCTTTCTCTCACTGACAGCGCTGCATTTTTTCTTAATTCAGCCTCAAACATGTTTTTGTCGCCTTCCCACTCCTAAGCCCACACAATTTTGAAAAAAACAATAGACTACAAATAAGTCTTGTGTAGAATATTCACATAATTCACTTGCCCCTCCCTTCCTTCCCTCCCCATCTCCAGCTGCCTCCCTCTTCCCGCTCCACCACAACCACCCACACATGCAGGGCCTTGGAGTAGGGGTATGTCACCAGGGTGCAGAGGAGGCTACACCCCCCCTCTGTCCCCTTCTGGCTGCCTCTGCCTCAATTTTATCCCACAACTTAGACATTCACATTACTCACACTCTCATTACACATACATATAGGATCTTGGGGGTGGGCACGATACACGGAGTCCAAAGTACCATCAGGGTGTACACCCCACCCCTGGCATCGTTGCCCACCTCTCAATTTTAAATACACGTAGACATTGAGGGCCAGCAGGAGGGACCATGCGCTTACCTGCTGCTCTCTGGCAGGTAGCTCCATGCCCTCCTGGGTTTTAAATGCACCTTAGAACACACATGCATCAACATTACAATGAGCGGGTGGAGGGAGGTTCGGAGTCTTCTCTCACCCCCGTTCTCTGCGACCTGCTGGAGCAGGGGGGCTAGGACTAGGAGGAGGAGTTGGCCGTCCGACTGCGGTCTGGAGTGTGGAGCCTTCCTGCTGCTGCGGAGTCGGGGCGGTCTGCCTCCCCCCACCGCAGGGAAAAGGGTAACACCACCTGGGTCTGGGTGCAGTTCCCCCCTCCAGGGGCGGGGGCACCTAGACCCGGTTTGTAGAGTACGCTTGGGGAGTGTGATCGTGTGTACAGCGTCTCTTTATGTCTGTCTCCACGTTGGTTGAGTGTGGAGTAAGTGCATATGAGAGCATGAGGGTGGGAATGGATGTTTGTATCTGTGTGTGCCTGTATGTCTGTGTCTATATGTCAGGTTGGGTGTCAGGCGCCACCTCTCTGGGGACATCTCAGGCCCTCCAAGGTTTGGAGGCCTATCTCCCCCTACCACCACTTCCCCTGCCAGTGGCGGACCCCCTCAGACATCGGTGCGTTGGTGGTTCTTTGTGTCCGGGGATGGGCGTCCAGGTACACACCGGCTCACTCCTTGGCGGCCGCTTATCGGGGCCTGGAGCCTGGGGCTCGCTCGGGCCACTTCGGAGGTGGGGTGCCCCCGGCCTCTCGGCCTGGGGCTCGGTCACTCAGGCGCAGCTGGCTGCCGGCGGAGCTCACGGGCGCGTCACTGCAACTCCCCCTGGCTTCTGCTCTGCGGCTGCTGAGTGAGCCCTCATCTGGGACTCTCCTCAGCTCTTTCCGGGACAGTGGCGCAGCTGCCCCTCTGTTGGTCTTCCTTGGTCTCTTGTGTTCTGGGGGCCTCTGGATGTCTGGAGTTTTGATCTCCTCCACACCTGCTTCACGCCCTGGAGGACGGGGCTGTGGCCCCCCCACACCCTCTAGCAGATCATTACATGAAGGAACCTTTTAAAAAAACAAAAAACAAGCGCGTCCATGCTCACAGGTGTACACACGGGTGATCACACCCACAAACTACACCCTTTTTGGCTCCTACCTCAAAGCACACTGTGTTCTGTTGATCTTATGTGCTGCACAATAATGTTTAACATTTAGTATTTACTGTCATATTCCCATATATCATTGTGATGTTGTTTATTCTATTACTCTTGTTCTCTTCTGCTTGCTTTCTTTTTTCTTTCTCAGCAGGTGATCCAGGTGATTGATATATGCATTTTTTTTCTCTGCCCGTTCTGTTGGTTTTTGTCTTTTGCCCTTCTCCCCCGTCCCTCTTCTCAGCTGTTTCTCTTTCCCTCTTTCTTTCTCCCCTTCTTTCCCCCAGTCAAGTCTGTCCCGTATTCAGTAAGTGAAAATAAAATAAACAATAAAAGGTGAATCAAATGGACCATTACGGCAAGGCTGGGATGGTCAGTTTGGTAAAGTAAATCCGTTGGGCATCTTTCTTTGCCTTTAGACAACAATTCTGATGGCAAAAGAGCCAAACGGGACAGGCCAAAAAAAAAAAAAAAAAAAAAAAAAAAGAATATTCACATAATAGCATGAACATTTTCTAAGCCCTAATATCCCCTTTAGTACGTTAAATATGGACATTTTCTCTCTTTAGTATCTTTAATGAATAAACACATCGTCAGATTCCTTGACTGGCTAAAAGAAAGCTCAGTATTCTGCGTTGAACCAACTCTAAAATTCACTGGATGCATATTCTGCAACAATGAACTGTTTTTCAAAACTCAACAGTTTGTTTATGCTCATGCAAGTATGTGCTGTGCAAGTAAAACACTGTCTGCTTGAATCACAACATCACTCATGCACAGAAATAAACCAATGTGTTACTGCTGTGAGGAACATCTGGACTGGTGTTTCACAGGCTGGAGGATGATCTACTTTTAACTGGCTTTGAAAACTGGCTCTGTAGATGATTTCAAATGTGGCTGAGAGCTGATTGTGCTGCCATTGTGTTGTTGGTCAAAATGCATACAGGTTCACAGATGGAGCACCTTGTTTTTTCCCGTATAGTTCCAGTGGCCTAGTTCTAGTTCTTTGTTCTGAACTTCTAAAATGTATCTGATGACTCCTGTGATAGATAGTGTTTCTTCATTTTTTTAAAAAATAAGCTCTTTTTTGGACTTTTTGAAAAGGGTGTGCATTTGGATAGAAATGGCAAGACAACTGAAAGTCAGTTTGGAAGGTGAGAGTTTTTAGAGGCGGTAGAGCCACTTCAGGTGGAAGATGTGAGGGAAAATATGGAGGAAAACTCGCTTCACTGAATGTGATTCATGTTGGTAACAAGCTGGCTGATGCTATTATGCTTAACTTCACTAAAATTCAACATACAGTTACTTATCTGATCGATGTTTTTTGTTTTTTCCAGTTTAGCTTTCCATTTTTAACTGAAGCGTCGGCATTGTTTTAAACAGGTTTTGTATAATGAAATCCTCATTTTTCTTTATAGTTTTTTAATTTTCCCCCGCCAGTACAATGCAGGTGTTCGTGCATAATATAGAGCCAGGCCAGACAGTTCCACTATAAAAATATTGGTCTCAAAATGGCAATCACAGCCCCATATAAGTTGAACCACCAAATAATTCAACAATTTTTTTTAGATGCAGCCCACTGATTCAGTTTGCTATTTTCCTTCTGCTGAAATTACCCTTACTTCCACTACATAATAATGCAAAATGTTTGCTACTCTGTATTGCCTAAATGTGAGCTGGTTCTCAAAAGCCACCAAATCCAAACTGGCTCTGCACCAGTACTGACGCTGCCTCAGTGGAATATTGGTTACCTGCAGATTTTCTCCTTATGTAAGGAGTCGAGCTGAACCGCTGACACTGAAACAATGAAACAGGTGCAGCTTCTCTCAGATCACTAGCACAGACATCTAGCACATTTGATTTTAAGCATGATAGATGTTTAGATTATTTTCCATAACACAGTACCATCGGAGAAGCATCTGATAGGTCCCAGATTGATTTTGCAATATGACAGTAACCCCAATCATGCAGCCAGAAACATAAAGTACTATCATCAGAGGCAAGACGATCAAGGAGCCCTGCAAAGATAGTGTGGCCCCTAGAGAGTTTTGATCTCCACATGGAGTCAGTCTGGGATTACATGAAGAGAAAGAAGGCATTGAGACAGCATAAATCCACAGTAGAACTATGGCAAACTCTCCAAGGTGCTCAGAGCAACGTTCCTGCCAAGTACCTCAAAAAAAAAAATAAAATGTGCAAGTGAAAGAACTGGTGCCATTTTAAAAGCAAAGTAGATGGATCTTTATGACTATACTGCACAGGAAAATCGAGACACCTTAGCTCATGGCTTTACTTGAGCAATAAGAAATAAAATATCTATATTACCAATAGATATTTTACCTTTATTATTGATAAACCACAGTAAGTTTCTATTCTCTTATTCTGGGTTATGTTATTTATACGGAGCTCTCTGCTTTGGACTCTAACAGTCTTTCATAGTACTATAGGTGGTTGAAATGGGATTATGGGATGACTGTAATTGTATTGTTCAGTAATTCCAAGCTTTGTTGAAGCAGAAAAATGAAAATGTTCCAGTCCCAACACATGGCTTGATATGAACTGCTTGTCTGGGAATACTTGAATCGCATTGTAGTTTAGCATAGCACTGAAATAATGGAATTGCCGGTATACTTAAAGCAGCTTGTGTTAGCTTTTCATTCATAATATCAGTCTTGAGTGAACAGTAATAATTACCACTGGTGTCATGTTCCACCGCATATCCCATGTGAGCTTATTCTTATTGTCATGATTCATTATTTTCTCATCATGTGCTTTACACGCTACCTTACCCGTCTGACAGAACAGTTTTTCTCTGTTATTAGCAGGGATGCGATAAAATCTAAATCAAAGCATAAAGCATAGAACAACTGTCTGTAACGCCTTTATTTGCCTTGCTGTTTACTAGCATTTAAGTTCACAAATGCCACTAATTTCACAGTGATGTATCGTTGAAGAGCACACTACATGCAGTGTTTTTAAATTAGGTGATACCTAACAGTGTTATCTCAAAGATTCTCATTGTTGTGATTCAGTGCACATCCCTCTAGCTAATTTTAATCCCCTTGTTTAAAGAGGCAGGGCTACAGAGTAGCCCCCCTCTAGCATCACTCTTCTATTGGATTGTGATGTAAAGTGTGATGCATTGTGGGAGGTGGTAATCTAATCCCCAATGCTGGCACTCCTGAGGGCGAGAGATCTCGCCATGTGATTGAACAATTTGTCTTAATAAAGTGACAGCAACATCACAAAGCCACCACTCCTCTGAGCACCTGCTCAGAACAAACGAAGCACAGAGCCGGTGCAGTGCACAGATACACTGAAAGACACACCTCTGACCTCCTAACAGGTGCACTGCACGCTCTTAATACCCAACCACAAAGCCTCGTTCCACGTTGCTTGCACTTTACCCTCGAGTAAATTCATTCACAGATTCATTCTCTTCTTTTGCATCACCATCAAGAAAATCCACACAGCACGAGCTTAATCCACAAAAATACAAAAGATTATTCAACTACTACAAGCTCAGGGCTGGATATTTTTGTCAAAAGCGGATTTGGGCTACCAGATGAAAAAATGTAGATACATGTTCCGGGGAGTCTTAAATACTGCAGATTGACACACTAAGATCAACACCTGCATGAGTATAATTCAGTAATCCTGCAGCTTTCTGTGGTACCTCTGTTATTTAAATTAATGTTATTGTTGAAAGGTCAGTTTACCTTACACATAGAATTTCTTGCTTGTCTCGAATGGGCTTTGCATAACCTTACCTTCTGTATAAAAGATTTGATTTCCCCTTTCCAGTAGTGAAGAATTATAAATTAAACTCCCAACAGCATCACTTTGCAATAACAGTGCCACAGTTTCTCCGTCAGCAGTTTTTCCACTAAGAATCTGTTGGGAGTGAGGTCTGTGGATAATCCAGAGAAACAGGAAAGACAGATTTCTGTTGAATTTTTTAAATGTAATATTTCAGAGCTTGAGATGAAAGCAAACCTCTCATATTCCAATGTACCAAAAATATTATATATATTTTATTATAGGATACATACCACTAGTTGTTAATGCATACATGCCTGAGGATTCTGGCACAAAAAAGAGATTCTTGACGACTATCTAGATTATTTCTTCACCCATAGCCAAAACGTGTGCAAAGGAGGTGCATAGGCCATTGTAAATTAGTTAATAAGTAATACTGATTATGCGTTTATGCTCTGCAAATAACAAATAGCAATTTTACAAATGTATTACTGAGCAATATAATCAACTACTTCTATAATTAATCTCTTGTTCAGGAGATACAAAACAACTCCACCACTGTGGACTGCAGCTGCTAGTCCTTGTTCTGCTCTGCATCATCAGTGAGCTTGGTGCCAGCAAAATGTTCCTAGCTTAGTGGGTTGGTTTGCAGGATAGTTTGTTAACTCTAAAACACTAGAAGGGAAATTTTCCATGCTTGTATTTTGTGTTATTGTTAAAGATATGTTATATCTTAATCTTTCTCAATGCTTGACTTTATACCAATGTTGGGCCCAGCACTGATGCTAGTCTGCTACATGTGCTGCAGACGGTGCTACAGCTGTCAAAAACACTGAGGCCACGGTGGAAATAGTTTGGGTCACTCTTCTGGACAAAAGGTGCAAAAGTACTCCACGCATCTTTTCTATTATTAAAAAAAAAAAAAATCAAAATTTATTTATATTCAGTCATATGGGACAAAGTATACATCAATACCAATTTCTCCATGATAGGCCATTCAGTTAAAGCTCTATTCCTTATAGATGACAGGTGTTGGAACCAACTCCATACACTGTAATCCAATCTTGACTCACTCCATGAATTATGGATGCACCTGCTTCTCCTTCTCCACCTCGACAAAAATCGAACATTACAAGATTTGCACAGAGGTTTTTTCCAGGGTTTTTGTTTTTGATCCCATTAAAGGGTTCAGGTGTTTATGATGCTGTGTCCACTCCCTGCACACCAGGGTTGGGCAAACTACAGTAAAATGGTCATCGGATTGGGAGCGAGCTTGGTTTAGGGAGGGTGTCTGGCTGACAGCTAGTTTGGGCTCAGTGGTACAAACTTGTCATCATGCTTTTGTTGTTGTGGGTGTCCTTGAATAGCTGCAAACAGTCACATACATATTGCATGTTTGTGGGGTTGAGAAGGAGATGAAATACCACACCCTGGCAAGAAGAATACCATGCACTGGGAAAACAAGCACCCCTGCTGTGTGTACTCATCGTTCTTTCTCTGGCTTTCTTGCTCTTAGTTAAATGCCTTGAACAGTGTGTGTCACTGCTGCTCTTGTAAAACCCGCCAGTGTAGCATCTCACACACCAGAGGCTTAAATCCATGGGCCACATTCGCTGAGCCTCTGACACTCCTGGTGCAGCACTGAAACTTCCTTCACCCCCCCTAACCTGTACCCTTTGCCAAACCATCACACCCCTTTAGGGGAGACATTCGTGGGCCTGTCAGCTCATATTTGAGTCAACGAGTAAACAAGAGCAGACCTGGGATGCTGCTCAGTGCCAGTGGTAGGGACTAAAGTTGTAGTCGACGTCTGTTTGTTGTAAAAGTATTTGTAAAATTTGTATCACCTCAGTACAGACCAAGAGGATTCATTTGGTAAGTAAAGATAAAACACTGCGCCGCAGTGAACGCCTTATTTACTGTTACCACTGCTAGTGACAGTACTATGACCATTGTTGTTTATTTTTGTTTTCCCTTCAGTGTGTCTGCTTAAAATGCAGGGTGTGTTCTTTCACCTGCCACAACCTTTAAGAATATTCTGGGGACTTTATTGTTACTGCTTGTGTGTCTCTATTTTCCTTTTTTGGCATTCAGCTGCTGCTTATAAAAAGATGTACGCAAGGAAGATCAGCTCAGAGCTCTATGGATATCTAAGTATCTGAAGTATTAATAGCGATACAAATATACACAATAAAAGGAACAGGAAGACACATGCCAGTGAGGCTGCTGTCATAATAGCATCAGTAATCTCCTGTATAGTAAAAGACTTTTTAAAAAGAAAAACTACTCCCTCATTAGTGAGACTCATTACTGTACACTGTGACAGACCTCAGCTCTGTTTCTGTTGAGGTTGGTTTGACATCATTTTCTTTAAACAAAGTTTGCATACTTACAACAGACGCACAGCATGAGATGCTACCCATGTCTGAATATTTACTAAAGACCACTGCGTTATTTCCATCCACCATTAGATTCAGCATTAGCAGTGACTAATTTTGCTCCCATACACACAGTACACAGTTTTGTCCATTGATATCTTACAAAGCAACAGTAAAATGTGAATTAAAAAAAGAAACAAAATGATCAAATTAAAAATGAAATGGCCGAGTCAACACAAAGGAAGAAGCAGCAGCTTCAAAACATGCCAAATAAATGGAAACAAACTGAAAACTATTTTTTAAAGCTAAATCATGACACACCCCTGCTGTCATCATCCAGTCTATTTTTCTACATTTATGCTCATATTGAGTGGTTCCTCGCCTCATCATTCACAGTCATTGTTCAGTGCTGAGTCGATCCTTTAGCAGGTGGGAAATAACTATGTCTGTGTGTGAAGGTTAAGTTGGTGGGTTTTTTTTATTTGTGAGGCATTTCTGAAAATAGGCAATCAAAATACTCCTGAAAAGACAGGGAAAGTGGCAAGATTCAATGAAAGAAAAAGGAGCATGGATAAAAACTACTGCTGTAACTAATGCTGTATGAGAATTTCCAGATGAAAATGATATAAGGTTGTATATAAAAGCCCTGCAATACAAATGTTGCAAAGAGCAGCTTAACCCTCTGGGGTCTCGGTCAGTTTTCTTTTGACTGTATAAAAATCTGATTTAGACACTGCTACAAAACACAACCAAGTACAGAATTTTTAAAACAACCTGAGCTATTTGAATATCCGTGATGTTGTAGTGCTAAGGACTTCAGACTATGTTTGATAAGTAATCTGGGTCCAAGCCATGAAGTGCTTTAAATGTGATGAGTAGGCTCTTAAAATCAATTCTAAACCAATTTGCAGCCAGTAGAAGGACTTTAAAAGTGATCTCTTTTCTTGGCCGGTGTTAAATATCTTACAATGTGAAGTTTAGGTAATGATTTCTGATTAACCCTCTCAAGGCAGGCGTTGCTGATTTGCAACAGTTAAAAACGAACAACCTGATTACCCCACATACATATTTTATGAGTTTTTTTTTCACTCAGAAGTACCACTGCCGGACTTGGTTGTGCATTAGCAACAAAAAGTTTAATTTGAGCCTGAGAGCGTTAAGATGGTCAAGAGGCTATTGCAGTAAATCGAGTTGAGTGGAAGCAAAAGTATGTGTGATGGAGTCTGTATAAGTGAACATGAACATTTAACAAAGTTTCTCAGATGGAAGATGGATGACTTTACATGTATGGATTTAAAAATAGTTGATCATTACACGAGAGGCTTTTACAGAGACGTCTAACAGAGACATTTAAAAATACACTTATACACTTAGTATGAGTAGTTATTAAATTTGATTACCTTTGTCTTTTCCGAGAACCTTCCCAGTTCAAACCCTTTATCTGTGAACTCCCTCTGTCTATGTGTGGGTTTCCTCCAGGTGTCCGTCTTGCTCCCACACTTATGGCCTGTCTAGGGGTGGCCAGACCATGACCATGACCCCAAGCAGCACATCACACAATTAACACTGTTTGACGGTGATTTATTTACAATGAGTGGATTTAAAACAAAGGAAAGGAGCGGACTATAAGTTCGGGGTGGACCTAATGCCAAAATAACAAACAAAAGGAGCCTATCTCAAGGATAAATAAGCGTACCTACTCAAAAGACTTAAACCAAACGACAGCAACTTAACTCCCTAACTAACAAAAACATGAGAAAACTGTAATCAAACAAAAAGGCAGTCCACCCCGACATGCTCCTGTATCAAACAAATATGGCTAGAGAGGGATTGCAAAGTCTGCCGGTTGGGATGGGCCGAGGATGAATGACTGGCCGTCCATGGTGGTGTCATCTTATACGTTGCCTCCAGGTCATTAGCCAATCCGTAAGGTCCGTCCCCTGGATCCACCAATCATGGAGAGGTACCTGCACACTCGACAATAGTCATAACAGCAGAAATGTTAGGTTTATTGGTTATTCTAAATTGGACATGGATGTGAGGTAGGCAAGGTGCTTAAACTTTTAAATGTGACTTGTTTTTTAAAATCCCTTCGAGTGATGAGTGAGACTAGGAAAGTCTTGATGCATGCTCAGTCATCCAGGTAAGTAAATCTCCAAAAGTTGATTCTGTTCATTCGGACGTAACGTTTTCAGTGGGAGAAACGTTTCGTCACTCATCCAAGTGACTTCTTCAGTCTCAGCTGACTGCAGGTTTCCCCAACCTTATAAACAGTACACTTGCATAATGACTGAAACTAACACCACTGAAGGACCAATGGTAATTAGATTTTCAGTCTGTAGAATATCAGCAAACCATCTACAAAAAAAGAATTGTAAAAGGGAATGCCGAATTTTAATAACACTGTGGAGAAACATTTGTGTGGTATCCTCCAAAAGGCCAGCATCATGTTGCCGGATGCTGTTTAGTGATCAAATTTTAAAAATGAAAAAAAAAAAAAAGAGTAAAGAAAAATAATAAAAACCAAAACTCTCCAGTGCAGCCTGCACTGGAGAGTTTTGGTTTTTATTAACACTCCGCTTCACTTAACTTAAAATAATTTCTTTATATGTTACGACTAAGCTTATTGAACAATAAGTGTCACAGTGATCCACGACCCATGGCCAGTGGGTAAGATCATAATATTGTGCCACAACATTAAAATGTGCTTCACCAGACACTGAGTGAGTCTAAAAGTGCCTCAGTATTGAAAAGATGCAGAGATAAATAGGGAAGTGAGGAAAATAGAAATCTCAAAAATAAACTCCATGAAATCTTGATAAAGGCATTACATGGAGAAAAAGAAAACAGTCAAGGCACCTAGTCTTCATGCAATGATTTATTCTTTTTAGCATCTTCGAGTGAGGCATTTGTGTCACAAAACAAGCACACATGTGTCTTTTGCTCCAACGGACTTTATCTCTAGTATGATTGTGAAACACTAAAACTGATCTGTCTGAAGTATTCATTCATTTTCTTGACCATTTATTTAATTCAGGTGTAACTAAACCTAATACAAAGGGACATATAACCACTCGAGCCCACATTCACACTTACAGCAAATTAAAGAATCACCAATTAATCTAACAAACATGTCTTTTGAACTGTGGGAGTAAACCAGAGTACCTGGAGGAATACCAGGAAGAAGCCAGCAGGAGCGAATCCAGGGCCATCTCTGAGGGACAGCAGTGCTAGCCACTGTACCTCAGCTGAAAATTTTCAAAATTACAATTAACAATTAACTCCAGTGTCATACAAGGAACAAATGGTGGAAAGCATGTGATTATTCAGTACTGAGAAAATTAGGTGTATGAGGGTCTCTCATTTTCTCCTGGTAAGTGGTGCCTAGTCGCAGAAAGTCAGAGAACCCTGCGAAATGGTTCAAAACCCCCAAACAGTACACATTACTTTAATATAACCCAGGAAAAAGCAAGTCTGAAAAGCTAGCGCCAGTTTGTTTTTGGTATTTTTGCTTTGGAAATGATTAATCAACTCATAAAAGCAAATTAAATTTAAAAAGCTTAGTCAGTCATTGCATTTTTTCAATCAGTTTTTAATTAGCATGCTTTTAATGTTTTGAGATTGCCTTGTGTAAAGATTTAATTAGAACAAAATTATGTTGCGCATGCTTTTTTTTTTCACTTGATTTTCCTTACATCGGCCGTATTGCCATCAAAGCAAAAGTAATTCTTTTTATCTCACCCTACTTGTCTTGAAAATGCAAGTATTTTGTTGATGTTGGTTCCTGAATAAGAAAGTGTGTAATAATGGCAAGTCATGGAGTTAATTTTAGTTTGGCTTCTGACAGTGTTGACATTTTCTCTGACAGATTCATACACAGACCATTGCCTTAGAGCTGTGGGAAACTGTTTGTGTAACACACTGACAGTCTAAATCATGAAGCAAGAAAGGCTCATTTGAAGTCAGACACTTTCTTGTCGCTGTTGTTGTGGTGACAAACGGTGGTACAGTGTTACAAGCTGCAGGTGTTTCACTCTGGCTCTGTGCCCGGCCCTGACCCTTTGACTCAAAGAATTCGGAGAATTTCTTTGTTGTTGCCAGTAGCGTTATCGTCACCACCAAGCATGTGGGTGTTTTTAGGATTGGAGCGTGTTCTCTCTAATTTATCTTGTCACTCTTCCATCCTCTGAGGGTGTTTATGAGCTAACAGGAAAACACAAACTCTCTGTAAACAACAGAACATAGTCATCCAGTTCTCAGTTTTGGCTGCTTATGCTGTTTGTCATGTCTTTTTTTTTTTTGCTGCGGCTAAACTCCAGATGTTTAGAAACATGATTATGCTCTTTGCTGGCATGAATGTAAATGTTGCAATTAAAAAGATACTTGATTTGCCTGCTGAAACTTGTATTTGAGTGAATCTGGAAATTATTTGGCTGTTGTTCTCGTCCTACATATTTTACTATAAATTAAAAACAACATAAAGATCATTAATTTTTTTTTAATGAAAAAATATTGAGAACCAGGCTACATTTACATTGCTGTCATGTAAAGGCACAACAACAAAGATGTGTGTTAAGCAAAGAACTCAGTAAAAGAAAAGAATATATAGGATGTGGGATTTAGAGGTAAATCGCTTAAAAAGAAGTGCAGACAAAAGCTAAATGGCTTGTGATCATAAATTTAAACTGATCAAACATTGCCAGAGAGTTTATTTTTAATGTGCATTGTGGGGTGCAACAATTCCAGGTGGTTGGAGCATAAAAACTCAAAGCAGTTCTTCTAAACCTGCAAGACGTGCAGGCAGCCAGGAGTTAGTTATGGCCCCGAGCACCACTCCAGGTAGCAGTGATGTAAAATGGCAGCCTGGCAATGAGAGACTTATAGATAAACAGTAACTTATGCTTACCACATCTTTGAGTGAACAAAAGCCCTTTTCACCTATAAGATGCAGTGATAATAAGAACTAAACAACTGATAATTAACGATTGTTATCATGAAGCATTTAACTGGACCGAGTAAAAACCATGAATTATTACTGAATTACACAAAAGGCTGTAAATGTTTATTTATTGAGCCCTAGCTTTGTACTCACTCATATATGGACACATCCTGTGCCCTAAAAAACAAATTGCATTCATCTGTGCAATATCCAGATGATAGAATTTACAGCATAAACAATTATTAAAGTGAACTGCCTGAAATCAGGGGCGTCTCCAGAAGTTTTTAATATGGGTGGCAATCCGGGGGCCACTAAAAAATATCAGGGTGGCACACCAAAAACAGAATTTCTAGTTTTATTATTCTGTTTTTAAATATAGGTTACTTAAAAAAAAAATATGGAAAAAAAAGAGAAAGAAAATAATTATATGCCTCGTTATTTTTCTGCTGATGCAATTGATACTTAAAGGAGATGCATATAAAGATCAAATAAGTTTTTAAAATCAATAATAATCTGTCTTAAATAACAAGTTAATGTTTCAACTGAAGGGTGTCTTCCTCCCTCTTGCTGAAATTATTACCAACATGAGAAAGTCTTGCCGAGGGGGGTCAGCAATTTTTTTTAAATTTATTTTTTATTTTTACTTTCTTTTGGGGGGGGGGGGTTGGTTGGTTGGTTGGTTGGTTGGTTGGTCAGTGCCTCCCAGGCACAAAGCCTTCCCATCTACAGTATTTCCGAACTAAGCAACAAAATCATTTTGCTTTTGTTGAGATAAAGAAGTTCTTTCCTATACTGTCCATTTTCTATGTAGGTACTGCTCGCGATAAACAGACAGGTGGATAATCTCCTCTTGTGTGGCGCACACCACAACTAACTGCTGTAGTGGGTGGCTGTTGCTCAGGAGATAGAGCAAGTCATCTATTAACTGGAACGTTGTTGGTTTCATCCATTGCTCCTTCAGTCTGAATGCCAAATTATTACTGGGCAAGATACCGAACCCCAAGTTGCTCTCCAAGGTGTGAATGTGTGTGAACGTTAGACAGAAAGCACCTAGGTGTGGAAAATGTGCTTGTATGAATGAGTATGATTTGGTGAATGAGGCATGTTCTATAAAGGGCTTTGAGTGCTCAGGTAGAAAAGAAGAAGAATAAAAGTGTGATATAAGACCATATATCATTTAATGAAAAGGGCTCACCACCTAAAGAAGAGCAGCAATACACAGTACACAGTTTCTGCAGCACTATATACATGTGGACATTATTTAAAACGTTGGAATCAAGTTAAATGCTAGTGGAGTGGTGACACTTTTGCACAAGTAATAAAGTAATAAAAAAGGAGGAGTCATTGTAGGTCCAGATTCCACACATTGGCTGTCAAAAGTGCCTCAGTCTGACTATGCAGTCCTAAAGAAACTGCCGACATATCATAGTAGCATGACATAATAGCTGTTCTACACAAATGCAGTAATGCACTGAAGTTTTTGCCATTTGACAGAAAATGTTGGAATATCAGTACCTTGGATGACCATCAAGCCATTTATCTAATTTATCTATGTCTGTTTGGCAGAACTGATGATGGTGAATATGAAGTAAAATTAAGATAAATATAATGGCTGAGTGTTAGGATAAAAATAAATTAGCATGATTCTTAAGCTTCAATTCAAAACACCAATGAAAATTAATATACACATTAAATGACTGTAGCACCCTGTTGCTCTTATTAAGCTGTAATATGGAGTATGCAGATACTGCATGCAGAAAGGAGCCCAGATAAAAATTGAGAGGACTTATTTCATATTGTGTGACTTGTTGAAACGTCTGCGTCTGTTGGACGCAATGAATAAAAGAGTCAGAGGAGCTCCTTCAAGCCGTGCAAGCACAATCATGGTATTACAGTTAATGAAATTTAGATCAAGTGTGAGCAGAGAGCTTTAGTCAATGTGGCTTAACGCTGCACAGCCCTGGGCACCAATCACACTGAAGGCAGGCTACGGTTAACAATCATCCATGAATGCTAAGCTGCTCAAAGTATTCCTTCAGATGTTAAGGGCTAGCCTTTGGTTCTCTTCTTTTCTCCTTTAACTTTTGCTCTTTTCCACAATAACCTTTCAGGCACATTGTTGCCCATTTGGACCTAAAGGGCTGGTATCCATCTGGTGCTAAATAATGACTTTGTGACCATGCCCAACAAGAAATGGCAGTATTTATAGCTGGCTGTGCTCTTTAAACACAATAACAATGCACAGTTGGCCTTTGCCTTGTGCAGATTTGTTCTGTAGCTCTCGGCAAACAAATGCAGTGCAGAGCCTAATGTGACTCAACATGGCAAGTCCAATGTGGTAATGCTTAGTTCTTCCAAAGGCTATGCAAACATGTAATTATCCCATTGTAGTTCATACGGTTAATTCTGTCTAAACTGTGATGCTACATGGAGAGCTGAACTCTTAGAAAGGAGCTTTTCAGCTACTCAAACAACAGTAGTTTCATGTACAGCGTTGGAGCTTTGAATAAAAAATTGAGCTTACATAATCAAACTGACATCTCGCAGTACTGCTGTGGAACTGATGAATCAATTTCCGAGGATGAAACTTAAAACACCATCTCTTCATCGTGAAAAAAGCACTTTGCTTCCACGCTTTAACAAACCTTAGAATATTATGAAAATGCTAAAAGAAGGGTTATTTATGACCTGCCATATAATAAATATAGTCATCCATAAAATCAGACCTGTGTGAAATCATATTTCTGAGATTTGATTTAATCTGACAATTTGACTGAATTCATTCTCTTTCACTGAAATTGTGTGGGAGAGCCAGCCCTTAGATACATAACCTCACTTTTACTCTTCAGACTGTTGTTTCTTATTACTCTACAACATACTGACACTTTCCTGCTGCTGTAGGAGTCTGACATTGTTCAGCTGTGGCTAAATTTCCACATATATAACACTGCACTGACCCTGAATGTCTCAAGAACACCAAATTTTTGCTGATTGTGGCAAAGCAACTCGTATTTTATTTGACCTTTTTTATATAGTTGGACATGACAGCAGAACTGACAGCTCTGAAGTCAAGACACATCCACTGGCTGTAACATCGCAGTGAAGCGGCAGCCAGTCAGCGGCGATGATCCTGAGATGAACCTCGACCCTGGCCGAGAGAAAGGTCCTGTCTTTGAGTGCCGGACCCAGTTGTGGATTTGAGAAATAACAAACAAACACAAGCAGCGAGAAAGAGAGCGAGTGTTACAGTGACCCATTCATTAGTGAAGCTAACCCTGCAGGGACAAAGAAGCTGTTCATTAAATAGACACTCGAGGCCCAGTCAGAGATCAGACTCTCACCCCAACAGTGAGGATATTACACTTCACATATAGTGCTCGGAGGAAAGATCCCATTATGAGGCCCGAGGACTCCCGGGGGACCTGCTGGGGCCCTGAGTATTACAGGAAATAGATAATTTCATTATGATTGAAGCTAGGTAAAAGTGCCTTTAGATCATTTCCCTTCTTTTTGGTGACTTTCAGATTTTTTTTTTCATCTTCAAAGTACCTGATTTCTCTGCATATTAATGTGCTCTTGGCTTCTGCGTTGCTCTGAAAAGAAGTAATTTAATTTCTATGGTCAATTCAGTCATGAATTATGAAAAAAGAAGCAGAAGCGGAAACGAGAGTAATTCAACCTATGACGTGCTATAATGCAGTCAGTTAGATAACACCTGTGTCGTCTTATTACTTACCAGGTGTAGCTTTACACACCAGCTGTTACAATATTAATTGTCACTGTTTAGAGTCCTACAGTGCCTGTAATAAATGGTTATAGCAGGGTTGCAGTGGATTAAATCACAGGTGTGTTAAACTCTGGTTTGCATTTTGTGTTTTGTATGTTTCTTTTTGTTTTTTGTTCTTCTGCTCAGTCTTAAAAAATAAAAACTTCTTGGTTAGGCTTATGGAACGATTTTGGTTTGAGGTAAAATACCCCCTTCACAACAGTAACTGCACACTGAAAAATGATGAGTAGCATGTGACAATGCAATAACCATAGGCATCAAAATCTGCTTACAAAGGACACCTTTTCCATAAAAGATCCATTCCAGCAGCTCTGATAAAACAACATTAAGTGATGTCCCAGGAATGAGAATGGGCTTAAATGTAATAACACATAAACAGGCATACCATAAAGACAATACCACAATAGAGCAGACTCTGATTTGCCTTCCCACGCATTGAATCATCAGTATTGGTTCGTTTTGGAAGGTGATTCGGTTGGTGGCCTCCAGCTTGCACTAAAATGTTCACAGCCGAGTGTGAAGTGGTGGGAATGAGAATCAGCGCCTCCAAATCTGAGGCCATGGTTCACAACTAGAAAAGGGACAAGTTGCTGCCCCAAGTTGAGTTTAAGTATCTCAGCATCCTGTTTATCAGTATAGAAAAAGTGAAGTGGGAGATTGACAGATGTGCTACCACTATTGGTTGTTTTACTTCCCATCTTTGTCTTTTTGCGTACCCTGTGTCCATTTGTTCCCTTCCAATATTTGTAAGTCTGTCTTTCCTGGCTGTGTCCACCTCAAGTTCATCTTCAGATTTATTAAAGGTATTCACACCCCTACTGTGTGTTTGTTTTGGACTTTTTAACCGCAGTGCAAAAATTCGTGTTTCTGGGATTCCTGTAAGTATTTATTAGCTTGAACTCGTCCTTTATTTTTGTTAGCTTCCACTTTTCCTGTTTAGTCTGCCTTTGGGTCCTTTTTTAATGGGCTCGCAGCATCAGCACATTTACCTCATAGAGCATTCCTATGATGCTTAAATTAATTTTCCTGTGTTATACTGTATTATGCTCTTACCGCACTTCCCCTCATACATTAATCTTGCAGGTCATCTGAAAAACCCTTCTGTCAACATTCATACCTTCTCAAAGTGTTGGTCATGTCTTACTATGGAGTGGTGACAGCCAATGTAGTTCAAACACTAGTGCTCTGACAGAGGTCACTACCCCAAACATGCATTAATTTTTAATTTGCTTTCTGAAGCAAATATTATAAATGAGGGATGGGTGGTTAAGCCTATATAAATATCCAACAACTACCAACAAGTGTCAAAATTATGCATTAGTAGCTGTTCCAGTAGTTTATTGCATGTGGCAAATGTATCTCACAATTTTCAGTGGTAAAATTGTTTGATGTATCACGAGTCAAAATATCACATTAATGACATGAGCACTTAAAGTTGAATAATTTTACATGATGAGGTTATCAATAACATTACTATTATCTACAATAATGTGCAGCCAAAGGAATATTTGGCTAAAACTGGGACTTCTGTACATGCACTTTTATAACATAGTCGTCTGTTAAGTTTCATCAATATGTGGGCTTGTGTTTGTGTATTTGTCTTCTGATATCAAGTAAAATCCAGAAGAAAATTAATATAAATGTAACACAATTGAATGACTTGCCCAAATGTGGGTTGTATTTTTCTGTATGACACCTGTTTTTTTGTGTCAAAAGATTACTAATCAGACATGTGTCAAATGTGTGATGTGCAGCCGAGTGACAGTAATGGATAATTCTTTGAATACTTTGTGATAAATGGAGGCGAGACACACTTTGTTTTCAGAATGTTAAATGAACCTGTCAGACTGCAGCAATATTGAAAGGTTAGCTGTAAGCTACACGACTTTCACATTGATTTACATTTGGAGAAAAGGCCTTGCTCCAGCTTTGTGTCTGAACAGAGCGACATAACATGGAAGCAACTGTAAAGATCAGACATAGCAAACTTTCTCTTCTGAGAAGATACATAAGACTACAGGCTGCCACTGTTCTACTTAGATCATGTTGAATAGGGCCAAGCATTTTGACCTTTAACCACTCTTTAACTCCACATTACTAAGCCCGAGGAGTGCTGAAGGGCAGTGCCAGAGAGCAGTCTTAGAGGAGATAACTTCTGTCTGGGATAGATTAGATATGAGTGGGATGTGTCTGATTCTGCTGCATTTTTGGTTTTGGATACATTTTATTTCTTCTGCTTGGAACTGAATATCAGCTCTCAAGATAATATTCTCTGTCTTTGTCAGTTTGTATTGTGAAGACAAAAACCTCTAGTACACATTTTTCAATTATTGGATTCGATTAAAAATGTACATCACGTCAAAATTCAACCACTCAAATAGGCCTGGGGTGCTGGGGGATTCCCATAATGCACTGCTTCTTTTGTGTTTATGCACCACTCTGCATTTCATCATTAGTTATTATTGTTTTCTCGCTCTCCTCCCATCAACCCCAACCAGTCACACCAGTTGGCTGCTGCTCCCTGGGCCTGATTCTGCCGAAGCTTTCTTCCTGTTAAAGGGGAGTTTTTCCTTCCCACTGTCACCAAATGCTTGTCCATTTTTTTTCCTGTATATTGTATGGTCTTTATCATGCATTACCGTGTAAAGCACCTTGATGCAACAGTTGTAATTTGGTGCTATATAAATTGAATTAAATTGAACTGAGAATTCATCACTGGGCATCCTAAATATATTTCACTTCTTCTTCTCAAATCCACAAGTTCTACAAATGAGTTGTGAGCTGAGTCTGTAGATTCCCAGTAGGCAGAGATCACTTGATCAAATGGCGTGTTGATACAATGTGAGGTAAACCAGCCATTTCAAATATGCTTAGAGGCTCCTGTGTATGCTTCATCACGATGACTCCTGTCTGGCACATTGGCTGCTGACACTGAAGACCAGACTACAAGGCAGCTTCATGATAGGCTTCCATTTTTGGAACTGTGCTCCTGATTGCTTGCCAGGATTTTTATCTGGATCTGGGTCAGCAAGAGGTGCCCTTACCTTTACCGCCCGTCTCCTGCAAAGAGTCCAGCTCCGGGCTCAGCTCCGGATAGTAATCAATTAGCTGAGAGGTTAATGTGGGATTGAACTGAAGTTTCCCAATTAGTGTGATTTCTTTTCCTTTGTAGTATCAATAGCCTTTGGATAACACAGTCAGAGTGCAGCCACCCTGTGTTGATGAGTGTTCTGCAGCCTCCTTGGTGTGCCGGCTGAGTTGGGCTGACAGGGTTAAGACGGTTTTAGTAATGTCAGCTTTTTTTGTGGTGAAACATAAATTAGACCCTGTGTTCTTTATTCAGTTTTTTTTCAAGTTGTAGTTAAATGTATACTTTCCCTTATTTTCTGTCATATTTATACTACAGGGTGGGCCATTTATATGGATACACCGTAATAAAATGGGAGTGGTTGGTGATATTAAAGTCCTGTTTGTGGCACATTAGTATATGTGAGGGGGCAAACTCCTCAAGATGGGTGGTGACCATGGTGGCCATTTAGAAGTCGGCCATCTTGGATAGAACTTTTATTTTTTCAATAGGAAGAGGGCCATGTGACACATCAAACTTATTGGTATTGTCACAAGAAAAACAATTGTGTGCTTGGTTTCAACGTAACTTTATTCTTTTATGAGTTATTTACAAGTTTCTGACCACTTATAAAATGTGTTCAATGTGCTACCCATTGTGTTGGATTGTCAATGCAACCCTCTCCTCCCACTCTTCACACACTGATAGCAACACTGCAGAGAAATGCCAGCACAGCCATCCAGTATCCGTAGTTTCAGGTGCTGCACCTCTCGTATCTTCACACCATAGATAATTGCCTTCATATGACCCTAAAGATAAAAGTCTAAGGGGGTCAGATCGGGAGACCTTGGGGGCCATTCAACTGGCCAACGATGACCAATCCACTTTCCAGGAAACTGTTCATCTAGGAAGGCTCGGACCTGGCACCCATAATGTGGTGGTGCACCATCTTGCTGGAAAAACTCAGGGAACGTGCCAGCTTCAGTGCATAAAGAGGGAAACACATCATCATGTAGCAATTTCAAATATCCAGTGGCCTTGAGGTTTCCATTGATGAAGAATGGACCCACTATCGTTGTACCCCATATACCACACCAAACCATCACTTTTGATGTTCCAACAGTCTTGGAGGGATCCATCCAATGTGGGTTAGTGTCAGACCAATAGCGGTGGTTTTCTTTGTTAACTTCACCATTCACATAAAAGTTTGCCTCATCACTGAACAAATAATAATGGATTGGATTTATATAGCACTTTTCAAGGCACCCAAAGCGCTTTACAATTCCACTATTCATTCACTCTCACATTCACACACTGGTGGAGGCAAGCTACAGTTGTAGCCACAGCTGCCCTGGGGCAGACTGACAGAGGCGAGGCTGCCATATCGCGCCATCGGCCCCTCTGGCTAACACCAGCAGGCGGTAGGGTAAAGTGTCTTGCCCAAGGACACAACGACCAGGACAGAGAGCCCAGGGATCGAAGCGGCGACCTTCCGGTTACAGATGCGATTCCCAACCCCCTGAGCCACAGTCGCCCCAAAATCTTCTGCGTGAACTGAGGGTCCTGTTCCAATTTTTGTTTTGCTCATTCTGCAAATTCTGTGCGCCGATCTGGGTCATCCTTGTTGAGATGCTGCAGTAGCTGGAGTTTGTAAGGGTGCCATTTAGCTAATATCTGCCGAAGGGATGTTCGACTAATGCCACTCTCCAGTGACATGCGGCGAGTGCTATGCTGTGGGCTCTTGCTGAGTGAAGCTAGGACAGCCACTGATGTTTCTTCATTAGTGACAGTTTTCTTGCGTCCACATTTTGGCAAATCGACACTGAACCAGTTTCACGAAACTTAGCAAGCAGTTTGCTAACTGTAGCATGGGAGATGGGTGGTCTCGTAGGGTGTCTTGCATTGAAATCTGCTGCAATGACCCGGTTACTGCGTTCACCAGACATCAACACAATTTCGATCCACTCCTCTCATGTTAATCTCTTTGACATGTCAATGGCTGTGAACTAAGAGAAACTTGTAAATAACTCATGAAAAAATAAAGTTACGTTGAAACCAAGCACACCATTGTTTTTCTTGTGACATTACCAATAAGTTTGATGTGTCACATGGCCCTCTTCCTATTGAAAAAACAAAAGTTGTATCCAAGATGGCCGACTTCTAAATGGCCACCATGGTCACCACCCATCTTGAGGAGTTTGCCCCCTCACCAGTGTTGGTCAAGTTACTTGAAAAAAGTAATCAGTAACTAATTACTGATTACTCCCCCAAAAAAGTAATCCCGTTACTTTACTGATTACTTATTTTCAAAAGTAATTAATTACTTAGTTACTTAGTTACTTAGTTACTTTTTAAAAACACGATTTACAACCTGAAGAGGTGATAAAGTGATAGATCTTTCAGCCCAATTCTACTTTTTCTACATAATCCATCATACAAAATGTAATCAAATGGAAAAGTCTCTTTTTAAAACTTGTTTTATCAGTTTTAATCTTATAACTTTATGCATCAAGCAAAACATTTAATTATATGCAACATTCTCTGACTTGAATAAATTAGTTTAACATTTAAACCTATTTTCTACACATTCCAGCACATAAAATAAAATATTTTTTGTGTTTTCACTCACTCTTTCAAACAGATGCAAGTAAAACACAGCAGAAAATAAATAAAGTCAAAGACTCAGCGGTCCTTTTGCTCTATTTTCACCTGTAAAGCAGGAGCAGGGTAGGCGGAGGGTTACCCTGGTGCAGGTGTGCTGCGGTCAGTTGAAGAATCCGCGCGAGTGTCTCTGTGAGTTTCCCATTACGTCGTAGCTACTCGGTGCTTGCTCGGAAGTTTAGGGGTTTTTTTTCGCTGTAAAAAGAAGTTTTCTTCCCACGCACGATGGACGCTAATGTTTTTGTCACTTTTTATGGAATCAAACTCAAAGTAAGGTCAGTACTTCCACGCTTTAAACGCTGCACGCTCATACTCTCTCCCGCACTCGATATATTATCCATTGTTGATCTGCACACAGCTGCTGTCACCAACGTCGCACTTGCTTACGTCACTGTCATGAGACATTCTCGCAAAAAAAATCACGGTTTTAGTAACGCAGTAACGCAGCATTCCTACGGGAAAGTAACGGTAATCTAATTACCGATTTTGCAATAGTAATCCCTTACTTTACTCGTTACTTGAAAAAAGTAATCAGATTACAGTAACGCGTTACAAGTAACGCGTTACTGCCCATCTCTGCCCCTCACATATACTAATGTGCCACAAACAGGACTTTAATATCACCAACCATTCCCATGTTATTACGGTGTATCCATATAAATGGCCCACCCTGTATTACAATAGTGCATGCTTGTATTTAATTTAAACATGGCAAAGGTTGAAATAATGAGTTTAGGCCATGAGACAAAAGCTCAGCCTTCAAACTGCTTTAAATACTCCGTTTCAGGCATATTCAGAGGGCATATTCCTAATATGATCATCTCAGACAGAGATACCCACCCGCACATGCTGTTCCTAAACAGTTTAATTTAGTAGAGTCCAGGAAATCCATTTTATGAAGCCCCTTTAAGGTCTCTATTGTTATACAAGACAAACAAAGATCTTAGGTAAAGTCTTACTACAATAAAATGGTGTGTCATCAACCATATCATTAATCCACTTACTATAAGTGCAGCCGGATTCTCTGAGCACGTCATTTCACTACTTTACCTAAGTCCCTATAAATTGTCCTTCAGTTGTCCTTTACCTTTCCATCTCATCACGATGTTTTCCATTAAGGTCAAAAGTACTTAGGATCAGACAAAGGATGCGATTAAACTATCCATAAGTAGAAAGGGGCTGATTGCTAAAACTTAAAATGCTCAAAGGTTTTAGCAACACCTTTGAAACAGAAATAAATAGTGCTTTTGTTGGAGACTGTTTTAAGCAGCACATTACTAGACCTTCGGTATGCTGACGGATACTTCTGCTCCTTGTGGATTTGAAGCATTACACTAACAGATGCTCTGCAAAGGAATCAGCAGTATCAATTTAACCTCTAAGCATGCAGATTAAAATGTGCTGAATCCAGATATGACAATTAAAATACCAAGGTGTTTCAATTTCAATTTGACTAAATTGTCAAACTTGTGTCTATTTATGGTTACCAACAAGTTTTTTAAATCGCAACATCTTAAAAATTGGGAAACAGTCGGTATAGAACAGACTTAATATGAAACATCACATTAGAAAATAAAGCATTATTTTATATCAGTTAAAATAAATAACAGCTGCTCCGAATTTAATTAGAGCTGTCCAAGCCAGGTCAGGGTGTTGAGCCTAGGTGGGATGTTGTGGCATTGCAAAATGTCAGTTTCATCAATTATCTATTCAATTCAATTCAATTCAATTTTATTTATATAGCGCCAAATCACAACATAAGTCGCCTCAAGGCGCTTCATAGATACAGAGAAAAACCCAACAATCATATGAACGTCTGGTGTCCTGGTGCAGCCACAACAACCTGGTGCTGAATGCCCAGAAGACAGTGGAGATTATTGTGGACTTCAGGAAGCACACAGCTCCACTCCCCCCCCATCATCCTGACTGACACCCCCATCACCTCTGTGGACTCGTTCCGCTTCCTGGGTACCACCATCACCCAGGACCTGAAGTGGGAGCCCACCATCACTTCCGTCATTAAAAAAGCCCAGCAGAGGATGTACTTCCTGAGGCAGCTGAAGAAATTCAACCTGCCAACACGGACGATGATGCAGTTCTACACTGCAATCATCGAGTCCATCCTCACCTCCTCCATCACTGTGTGGTACGCTGGAGCCACTATCAGGGACAAACAGAGACTGCAGCGTATTGTGCGCTCTGCTGAGAAGGTGATTGGCTGCAGACTCCCATCTCTGCAGGACCTGTACACCTCCAGGACACTGCGGCGTGCAGCTCGGATCTCAGCTGACCCTTCTCACCCTGGACACAGTCTGTTTGACCTGCTCCCCTCAGGCAGGAGGCTCCGGTCCATTCGCACCAGAACCTCTCGCCATAAGAACAGTTTCTTCCCCTCTGCTGTCGGACACATGAACAATAACCATATGACTGTTCCCACCACTAACACATGACCCTACGCTGTGTTCACTGCATCATTCCAGGTTTGGCACTGATCACCACCTGCACTCATGTATATATCATGTATATATCTATCCACTTAGCACTTTAATTCTTATTCTTATTTTTATATTTTTATGACAGTATGTTGCACTGAAGCACCGCAGCAATTTCCTAATGTTGTAAACCTGCTCAACATCTGGCAATAAACCCTTTCTGATTCTGATTCTGATTCTGATTCTGACCCCCTATGAGCAAGCACTTTGGCAACAGTGGGAAGGAAAAACTCCCTTTTAACAGGAAGAAACCTCCGGCAGAACCAGGCTCAGGGAGGGGCGGCCATCTGCTGCGACCGGTTGGGGTGAGAGAAGGAAGACAGGATAAAAGACATGCTGTGGAAGAGAGACAGAGATTAATAACAGATATGATTCAATGCAGAGAGCTCTATTAATACATAGTGAGTGAGAAAGGTGACTGGAAAGGAAAAACTCAATGCATCATGGGAATCCACCGGCAGCCTATGTCTATTGCAGCATAACTAAGGGAGGATTCAGGGTCACCTGGTCCAGCCCTAACTATATGCTTTAGCAAAAAGGAAAGCTTTAAGCCTAATCTTGAAAGTAGAGATAGTGTCTGTCTCCTGAATCCAAACTGGAAGCTGGTTCCACAGAAGAGGGGCCTGAAAACTGAAGGCTCTCCCTCCCATTCTACTTTTAAATACTCTAGAAACAACAAGTAGGCCTGCAGAGCGAGAGCGAAGTGCTCTAATAGGGTGATATGGTACTACAAGGTCATTAAGTTAAGATGGGGCCTGATTATTTAAGACCTTGTATGTGAGGAGCAGGATTTTGAATTCAATTCTGGATTTAACAGGAAGCCAATGAAGGGAAGCCAAAACAGGAGATATCTGCTCTCTCTTTCTAGTCCCTGTCAGTATTCTTGCTGCAGCATTTTGGATTAGATTGGATCTAGAATCCAAAAAATGTTGGTTTCATCACTAACAATCACAAGAGAACAGTACATTGTGATATAAAATGGAAAATTGGATGCATATTATAGGACGAATGGTCACCTGAAAATCAACACATATCCCCATTTGGGCCTTTTTTTCTCCAACATTCAACAGTCAAAATGTATTTAAGTCATTTTTTGGTTTTGATTGATAACTTTTGATCTTTAAACTAAGAGAATAGCATATAATGACTGAAAATTTTAAGCATAATTTTCAGTTGCTGTAACACTAAATTAGTAATGTCTGACTACATTTATATCAAAAGCAGTTTGACTGTAGGCCAGTGTTATTCACCACATGCCAGCAAACCACTTAGCGATAAGGTCCGGTTGTATTGTAGCCACATGCTTAAGAAAAAATGCTTATTTTTAGAAAACTAGAAGTAACTGTAGCTGCCAAATAAAGACTTTTACATATTTTGTCATAATGGCTTTTCTTTGTAAAAGATACCTTTGAGCAGCCAAGCGTGTTATGTTAACTTTAAAGAGGGGTCTGATGAATGGTAGGAGGCTAATCTAAACAGGCTGCAACAAATCATTTAACAAGATCATGTCATGATTTTGACATTGTAATTGAACTTTCAGACAATAAGAAAAATATAGAACATCTTTTTATTTGAGGTTACATGTCGGTATTCCTGAGTCAGTACCAGCAGTATATTTAATTATTAAACCACATATACAGCAACCTCTCCCCTCCTCTAGTCCTGTTATGTACTGTCTGTTCAGTCTGTGCTGTCATTAACGCTCTCAGGCTCAAATTAAACTTTTTGTTGCTAATGCACAACCAAGTCCTGCAGTGGTACTTCTGAGTAAAAAGAACCTCATAAAGGTTGTTAGTTTTTAACTGTTGCAAATCGGCAACGCTTGCCTTGAGAGGGTTAAGTAAATGGGGACAAGGGAAGACTTTGCCAAACTCTTGTGTACCAAGAAATATACGTTTATTGATGTTTGTGGCAATTTCTGCTGGTTGCCAATAGACTTTGATAAACGCCACAGATAACTCATTGCCCCTGTAAATTAACTTTCAGACACTTGCATTTGATCACCTATAATCTCTACTGTTGCACATTGTGTTTGCATTGCCTAATCATCCCTCCCCGCCTCAATGGCAGCCACCCAGTTTTTACCATGCAGAAAGAATCACTGTGTCTGACCGAAGTGTCGTGCAAAAACAAGGCGGCGGATTATTTTTATTTAATATGACACATTTTTGCACTCACTTCAGCTGCTGACAGCTTTTCAGCACATTTACATCAAGGGCCATATTAAAGGAGTCTGTGAATTTACTGTGTCATCCTTGAAGATGTATTATGTGCCTTTTTCTTAGCTGAGAAAAAGAAAAAGAAAATAAATTGTCTTGGTTTAGAATTAGGTTTCAAGCATTTGATTAACTGATGCTTCCATATGGATTTCTGTTTTAAAGGTACACATGAAGTGGCATTAGTGCCTTCCATTCATCATTATTAGGATAAATATGGCTTATTTGTTTATTCTACACTTTCAATCGAGTCCAGCCTGTGGCATTATGCTGTTTTGTTTCACTTCCTCCAATCTGACTAGCATCTTTTATTCCTGCTAATATAATTTCCTGCTTCTTCAAAGCCGTATTGTGATGTGTTGTGTTTAGAATTTCCTTACAAGTTTTCTTACAATGCTCCTGAGTGCTTTTCTTGTCATTTAAAGCTGAAAGGATTATTGTTTTATGTTTCTTCATTGTGATTTGAGGTTGTTCATTTGTTTCCCAGGTCCATGGGGAAGATGTATGGGCAGCGACTGCGGCCTGGGTGGCAGCCAAAGCCGGGCAGTCTGGTGTGCCCATGTGGATGGCTGGACAACACTTCACACCAACTGTGACCAGGCACAGCGTCCCTCAAACCAGAGAAACTGTTTCCGTGTGTGCGACTGGCACAAGGACCTTTATGACTGGAAACTGGGTGCCTGGAATGAGTGCGTGCCAGTATCAGCAAGGACCTTTGGGGCCCCACGGCAGTTCACGTGCAGTGGAGGCGAAGAGGGCATTCAGATCCGGGAGGTGGGCTGCATACTCAAGTCAGACGAATCTCCAGCAGAGGATGCCATCTGTGAGTACTTTGAACCCAAGCCTCGTCTAGAGCAGGCATGTTTGATCCCTTGCCCTCAGGATTGTGTGGTTTCTGAGTACTCGCCATGGACATCCTGCTCCAAAACGTGTGGAACAGGCCTCAGGAACAGAGTGCGCAGTGTCCTAGTCCCTCCGCTTTTTGGAGGCGCTGCCTGTCCCAACCTGACTGAGTTCCAGTCTTGCAAACCAGGGCCTTGCACAGGTCCAGAGGGCATGTACAGTCTCAGGGTTGGACCGTGGAACTCTTGTGCCCTCCCGCAGACTCGGACAGCTCGCCAAGTTAAACGCAGGAAAGGCAAAGGGCAAGGGCTCCGGGAGAGGGCAGGAGTAAAAGATCCCGAGACTAGGGAGCTTATCCAGAAGAAGCGTACCAGGAACCGCCTCAACCGGCAAGAGAGTCCCTTCTGGGACATTCAGGTGGGCTACCAGAATCGGGAGGTGACTTGCATCCATAGGAATGGGAGCACTGTGGGACGCAAGTGAGTGGCAATATTTTTGTAGTAATGTGTATGTTGTTGGTTTTTTGTTTGTATGTGTGCTTTTATTCCCCCTCAGCATAAATTTAAGCTTCCTTTCATAGGTATTACTGCAAATGCTTTTGCTGAATTTTTAAACTAAAGCATGTTTCCCCTGCCTTTCAGGCTTTTTGCCTAATGTAATCAATATCTCTGTTTTCATATTTTCTTTGTGTTGCTGACTATTGATTACTCTAGGTATTTGTATGTTTGTCCATTTATTGTTGTCAGAAGGTTCATCTGGTGAATTTCTGAACATGAAGCCAAATTTGTCCTCCTGAAAGTTTTTCTTCACCCTGTCATGAAGTGACATGCAGGGGAGGATGTTTATCCGCTGTGTCTTTGTCACTGCTGTGCTGTCAGAGCAATGAGGCACAACTCCCCATACATTGTATTTCATGTCAACTTCTGAGGATGGAAGTGGAAAAGAAAAACTCCTTTTGTGACATGAGATCAATCTGAACTATGAATCTGTGTGGTACTTCGAAATATGGCAATTTTCAGTGTTTTGCCCTGTGGTTTCGAATCAGATGTTTTAAGAAAAATTGAACAAATCAAGCGTTGCTCAAAATGCCACCAAAAGGATGTTTTTCTTGCAAAAAAAAACGAAGGAACAAGGTTATGGTAACCAAGGATATAGGTTAAAGGCACAGTTTACACAAACAATTCATTAATTGCAGTGCAGCCTCAGTCATCTATATCCTTACAGGCCCCTATGGGTGTGGATGAGCCTATACTGGACAAACAAAGAGAGCTCTCTGACAGTGCCTTTCAGAGCATAAAGCAGGGAATGCAGTGTATATCATAGCCAAACACTATCATGAGGCCAAACATGGCTCCCCTGCCACTCTGCATTTCATTGGACTTTAATGTGTAGCTCTTCCTGCCAGAGGGTGCAATCTATCAAAGCTGCCTTCTCAGAGAGAGATGTATTGGATCCCTATATTCAATATATGACACATGGTGAACTGAAAGATGATTTTTAGTTTAAAATCTTCAATCTAAACAAGTTTATATGCAATACAAAAAAACAGAATACTCAGTACAGAACTTGTTACCTCCGTACATTTTACTTTCCAGCTCAGGACTGTGCAGGGGCTAGAGTCTATTCCATAGTTACTGGGTGACGAGTGGGGTACACAGAGAGAGCCCACGCAGACGCAAGGAGAACAAGCAAACTCCACACAGTAAGGCCCGGTCAGGCTGGTGGAGCACCTTCTTGCTGTGAGACGACGATGCTAACTACTACTACTTTGTTTTAAATTCATGTCATACTATCCAAAAATGTACATAGGATATAGGATCAGGAATATAAATGACAGGACCTCCATTTTCTCCCACATTCTGATGAATGCTACAGATCCAAAGTGTTAGCAGGTCTGTTGACATGGCCAAAATAAATCAGGAAAATATAGATTTCTCAGCTTCTTCCTGATGTGTTGTGTTGCTTGTTTTCCACTCAGCTCGGCCTCATTAGAAAACATGAAATAGTCACAAAAAAGTAATCTAATTCATGTGTGTGTGTGTGTTCATGGATACAAATCATCAGCATGGATATATAGTTAAAGTATTTCAATAGGAAGTATATTTTGTGTATGAAACACATATTTTGCCCAGACATAGATGGGAGGCATAACCACGCCAATGAAGAAAACAAAGCTTTAAAAGAGGTGAAAAATATTGCATTATAACCGAAAACATAATTTTCTGGAAATAAAAACCGAATTGTTTTTAATTCCATTTTAATATATTTTAGTTCAGACAATCCAGGCTCAGGTACGGTTATTATAAAGACACTCTATTTAAGCTGCTTTAGCCTGCTGCATGCTCCAAGCTGCTTTGCAACCCACCTTCATTCCAGGTCCTCCTTTTTGTGCTGTTTCATAACGTTCCATCATCAGTGTCAAATCTGTTGTCATGCATGCTCCTGCTCTGTTCTGTTCTTGTCTCTTGTTGCTGCTCCTCTCCCCATGTCCAGGTTTCCAATTATGCACATAGTAGGGGTCGGGGCAATTACTGCAAATGGAAATCTTTTTATGCTTAAGAGTGAACTGCAGAACAACACGGCATGTTCACATAACAGACAAGTGGATAATCTAGTGTCATTATGTGTGATTTAACCCTCTCAGGCTCAAATTAAACTTTTTGTTGCTAATGCACAACCAAGTCCTGCAGTGGTACTTCTGAGTAAAAAAAACTCATAAAATATGTATGTGGGGTAATCAGGTTGTTAGTTTTTAACTGTTGCAAATCTGCAACGCCTGCCTTGAGAGGGTTAAGAGTGAAGTTACTAAAAGAAACCTCTAAAGACATAGATAAAGAAATTGGTTTGAGAGACATCAATTGTGAGTGGGAGATAAAATAAGTCAGTAATTGTAAAGCAATATCATAAAGTGAAAAATGGAACCACATCAAACAAATCACTATTCAAATAGGTCACTAAATTACACCTTCAGTGGGTACTTTTACCCAAAATACACGGTTTAACTGTACGAGTGCTTATACTGCTAAGCCGATGGGGAATCTAATCTTTTGCCCTGACATTATAGCTGTGAGCTACACTGTCTGACTCAAAATAAGATAGATCAAATAGCTCTCAGCTCCATCTCACTCACTCTAGTTCCTGCCTGAAATGCCCATCAAACATTTACTCTCCTCTCTGCTAGAGATCACCGTATTTGATAGAAGGGCATTGCTAACAGAAACCTTTCACTGTATCTTTTTTATTAACATGATTAATTACAACAGAGATACTCTAGCAGTATACTGTTCTCAAAACTTATATTCATTAAGTAAACATCAGACTTATTGTTCCCTAGTAAATTTTAGTCGGTGCTAAAGTCTAATGTCCCTCCCACAGACTCTGTTGTGGAGAAACTATTTTTTCTGACTGGCTAATTGATATTATGAATCATTATCTCTAATGAGCTCATATACAGTTGCATACATTTTGTATCCTGGGAAGATCGCAGGATTGCATTGCTGTACCAAAATGAAAAAGCCAAGCTGGGCGACTGTGGCTAGTCACTGCAAGGTGTCTGGCTGATCTGCTTCACAAGTGTCCTTGGGCAAAATACTGAACCCCAAAATTAGTCCGATGCCTCCATCAGTCTAGTTTTGTGTCCTGGATAAGACAAGAGTTGTATGCTAGGTGTGGTTTGCTGGTTTTTCCCATCTGGTCTACGCATCTTTTCCAATGCTTACTTATTTTTATCCTGAGTGGGGACATACTTTACCTATACTTCAAAGTGCTTAACACTACTTTGACAGCTATATGATATAGTTGGTTTTCCACTGCAAGTTGAAACAGTTTATACTGCAAGCCAAGATTACAATAATGGTATGAAAGAAAGTAAAAAAACTAAAAAGAGAAGGTACATTTTCTGTCTGTTCTATACGGAAGAGGATTAGGGCCACTGGAAAAAAAAGTGGGCACGTCTTTTTTTTCTCTTCTTTTCCTGAATTCTGAGAAAAAAGTCAGAATTCTGAGAAAAAAGTCAGAATTCTGACTTTTTTCTCAGAATTCTGAAAAAAAATAATTTTGATGAAAAGTCAGAATTCTGACTTTTTTCTCAGATTTTTTTTCCAGTCAGGACATGAATAAAAAATATTTAGTCTTTACCGGGATGTAAAATTAGGTAAATACAACCACAGATAAATAACATCACATGACATATTACATTGTTTCAAAATGTATTTAACTATTAAACCAAAATACAGAAGCAGTGTCTGAATCTAAGTGCACCTAATGACTCACTTTTAGCTGCTATAACTTAAAGTACATAGCGTTGCTGCAGTTCATTGAGGATTGCAGGCATTTATTTATGTACAACGCTATTATGGTTTATCCAAATCATTTCAATCAGGTTGCAGTCTGAACTTTGATTGGGCCATTGCAACACCTTGATTCTATTCTTTTTTGTGATTTTGCTTGTGTGCTTGAGATCATTTTCCTGTTTCTGCCACACTTTAGCTGTGAGAGACAGTTTACATAGAGGTATTCATAGTAAACATAAGAGTATAAAGAGTATGCAGTTGACTCAATGGCTGCAAAGTAATTGAAGTCATTGAGTTGGTGTGGGCTTCTTTTATAGCCTAAATCAGCGGTCCCCAACCTCCGGGCCTCGGACCAGTACTGGTCCGTGAGTTGTTTGGTACCGGGCCGCGAGAGTTGAGGCTCAGGTGTGAAATGTATGGTTTTCAGGGTTTTTATCGGTTTTCAGCGTTATTTTGTTATCGTTTTTATCGTTAACTCGGTTTTCCTGGGTATTTTCACGTGTTTTATGAATAAATAAAAACCGGTACTAGTTTTATTTTGTTGTATTTATCCACGACACCTTAAAGGCCGGTCCGTGAAAATATTGTCGGGCATAAACCGGTCCGTGGCGTAAAAAAGGTTGGAGACCGCTGGCCTAAATCATTACCCGTCCACCACAGTGTTTGACAGTTGGTGTGAGGTGGTTGCGCTAATATGCAGTGTTTAGTTTTCAAGGTTCAAGGTTCTTTATTTGTCACAAGCATAGTTATACAAGTATAACACACAGTGAAATGTAAAAAAAAAAAGGTAAATGGCCTGTATTTATATAGCTCTTTACACTACATTCAGTCATCCACCCATTCACACACTGGTGATGACAAGCTACATTGTAGCCACAGCTGCCCTGGGGCGCACTGACAGAGGCGAGGCTGTCGGACACTGGCGCCACCGGGCCCTCTGACCACCACCAGTAGGCAATGGGTGAAGTGTCTTGTGTCGTGTCTTGCCCAAGGACACAACGACCAAGACTGTCCGGGGCTCGAACCGGCAACCTTCCGATTACAAGGCAAACTCCCAACTCTTGAGCCACGATGTAACCTGAAATGCTCCTCGACATGTGCAAAAATGGGGGGGGTAGAAGAAGAACATTATATAAATAGTATATACATTAGGTGAATGTGCAGTAGTAGCAGCAAGCAGGTGAATTCTGTGAATTTTCTTCACACATGGTACTCTGCATTATGGCCAAACATGTCCACATTGGTCTGATCAGTCCAAAGACATTGTTGGCAAAGTCTTGTGGTTGGTTCAGATGCAATTTTACAAATCTAAGCCAGGCTGCCATGTTATTTTTAGAGAGACGAGGTTTTCTCCTGGCAACTCTTCCAAATAAGACACACACCTTTCTCGAGATAGTTGCACTATCATGAATAACATGCTATGTGAGGTCTGAGATGTGGCTCTTGGGTTTTCCGCTATTTCTCTTAGCATTGCTACTCCGACCTTGGGTTAAATTTTCCTAGGTCATCCAATCCAGCCAAAATTGGAAACAGCCTTTAATTTTTTGAATTTATGAATAATCTTTCTCATTGAAGACTGAGAAATGGTTTTATAATCCTTGCCAGATTGATCAGCATTTAACTAGCATTTAACCTTTTGTATTGTCATTTCCTTGCATCCCATGTGGGATAGAATAATAGGAAATTATTATTAAAAAGGTAAATTACTTAGATTGTTACACAATTTTGTTTTATGATTTTTCCAATCTAACAGTTAAGTTCAAGTTCCAAACTTTAACTTCTAGTTAAAAAAATGTAATTACTCTGGAAACTTTATATTGACAGCAGCAATGACTAACAACACACTAGTAGCCTTCATAGTCTACATGTTCTACTGAGGCTCCTGATCTTTTTCACAAATTGCAGACTGGTTGTTTGTATAGTATGAAAAGTGCTGCATAAATGTATGTGTGAATGGATGCAAAGTAAAGTACAGCCCATAACCACAGCCCATTCACCGAATGTAAATACCACCAAGAGGCTATTGAAAGCCTGCTGTCTGACTGTGGTCGTAATGCCTTCCTACCTTTGAATACTTTTCATCTTTCCACGACATTTTTAAACGTATAAGAACGCGTGGAAATAGTAACACACAGTTTTACTTTTCTCTTATGAAATAACATTTTTTCTCTATGCCTAAGCACTTTGAACCTAACATTTGCCGCTCACACTCCAATGGGGGCAGCTGTGGATTTAGTATCTTGCCCAAGGATAATTTGACATGAAGAGTAGAGGATCGAACCACCTTCAAATTTGTACTCAACCAACCTCTACCTTCTTCCTAGCCGCCCATGGTGAAAACATACAAAAAAAAAACAGAGTGTAAAAGGAACAACCCTTTCACCACAGCTGCCATTATTTGCCCGAATGTTTCTTGCTGAAATAGCTGCTGACAATATTCAAGTGCTTGACCATCACTATTTGCATAGCCAAGACGAAAATATACAGACTAACTTAATACAGATGACAAAAAACAACTTTACTGTCATTATCAGCCACACAAAAATTACATATAGAAGTTGTTCAGCGTAAGGTCAGCATGAAAGCAAAAACCAAAGTTTCATTGCTCGTGTACTAACTTTGGTATTTTATAAACAGGGTATATTTTATTGACTCTTCAAAGGTTGTGCTCACTAAGATCTTACAGATCCGAGGATGTGGTGCATGCAGTCTGGACAGTTTAGTTTAAATTGCAAATTACACCTGTGAGACTTGTAAAACGCCAAACAGGTGTCAATAAGTCTCTGTAACATGTATTGGTGTAAACCTTTGATGTCTTTACTAAGTGAATGTAAAGTAATCAGCTATTCTTTTAAAGAGCTGCTTCTTTGGATCCATCCTCTCGCTTTCTGTTCCTTGACTGACATTAAGTTAAAATGTCGTCTCTGCTCCCTTCAAACTTGTGCTTTTGCGACGGCTCTGATCTCTTAGAAGGATTTGGTGACAGTGCCAATAGAGCACGCCTCTATTCATATCACATTTCAGTCACACACCACTTGTACTCTAAGATTTAATCAATTATGTACTAAATCTATTCATTAATGCTTTGTTTGCGCCAAGCTCTCAGCACTAACTGGGATCAAATATTTCAAAGGAGCCGTGAAAACAACTCACATGCCCTTAGGAACATAAATATTAATCCTTGACTTGTTTATTTCTTGTTCTAAAATATTCATAGTTGTTTTTGCCACTTGCGGAAAAAAAAGGAAAAAAAAAGTGGAACAAACTTCCCAGTGCAGCAAAAAAAGAAAAAACAGTCATCTGCGGACCGGGTGCTCTCCAAACATCTTGCTCACTTCATTTCCAATTTCGTTTGATGAACATCTGTCAGTGAGTCGCTTCTTACTCTGTTGCCGACAACTCATCCTAAACAGGCCAGTTTCCTTATAACTTGAGCTGCTGTCCTGTTGATTGGGCTTGTTTCTTACTTAATTTGATGCAGACCCATATGGAAAAGATATATATAAATCTTATAAAGTTTCTATCTGTCTTGTGTGAAACTTGTATGAAAAGCATACAAGAGTGAAAAAAGATATAAGATCCCTTGAAAAATTATATAAATGAAACTTGTATGTTTTGGATACTTACTAAAACAATATGTGAGAGTAACGAGGAAGTGGCCACTTTCATGAGTAAATCATATAAGTCTTATATGATTCACTATGTGAAGTAGGCCACATCTTATGCAAGTCTTTAATAAGTTTTTTCTATTTCTTTTCCATATGGGGAAGGTCGTACAGGGATCGACTAATTTTATTTTTTGAGACCACATCTATCCCTCAGATATTTTTCTTTTATTAAAAAAAGGCTGCTTTAATCATTTTGACCCACATCAATTTCGTTTTTTGGTCATTTGACATTCAAGTAACAAGTGTGTACAGGTGTTGAATTACAGTATGCAGACTTTCTGGCTGTCTGCATCTTGTCTGTTGGAGTCCATTGCTGAAAGTATATGTATTAAACCTACATGCTTAAGAATGAGCACTTTTCAGATGTCATCTACTTATTTAAATAGAATCTGATTGTGTCCTCATTCTGTCTGAATGACTGAGATGAAGAAATAATGACTTCTTTTCGCAACTTTGAAATCTCCACAAAAATGCTTGGGCATGCACACAACAAACGGCAACGACTCAAAGGATCCAGCTGCTGAGAAAATGGGTCACTGGCTGCATTAGGGGGCTTTTTAAAAACACAAGAAGTTCCATCTGAGACAGGAAATCGAGCCATCACCCTCTGTGCGCCACATTCACTGTTTAAATTCCTCATTGTTTTCCTCCCAAGCAAGATGAGCCGGCACACCAAGCATGTTTGGCAGAAAAACAGAACTAAGATTTTTCACAGTGTCGCTCCAGTAGCACTTCAAAGACTGCAGAGGTGTTTTAATCAGTGAAGACACAGGAGTTAAAAGAAAAAAAGACAGCACAACTGAGCTCATACATTTCCTGATTTATACCAAAAGTCTGAGTTGCTGGAGGTGAAGTGTGGTGGCAACGTCTAAATGAGAGGTTTCTAAATGAAGCAGAGCTGTAATTAGCACTAATAGCTCGTCAGCTGCTTTGCCTCAAGGGGAGAGACATCGAGAACGAGTACCAGAAAGCAGTCGGCTTTAGTTAGAGCAAATTTCTAATGATTCGGAAGGGACCCAAAGAGGACGGGTTATTCATTACGTCTAAATACTGTTTAGATGATCAAAAGATGTTTGTGAGCGATTGATCAGAAGTTGTTTTGGCTGTCTTAACACATGACACACACCGTGCCATACCATTCCTTTTTTACTCTTAATGTGAAACTGATTATGCAGTGTGTATGCTAATGAGAAGCTAACGACAGTTAAGGGCGAAGGGTTCAAAGCTTCATGTGTGGTATCACACATGTTGATGCAAAGTCTTACGCCAATAGGCAACTTAGCACATTGACATTAAAATAGAATTGAGAGCTTGCTGAAAACTTCAGTGCCATTGTAATGAGGCATCAGCAAGCTGTACACCGCATGACTTGGATGAAGAAGTAGAATAGTGAAAGGTTAAGTGGATTCATTAAGTCAATGAATCTACAGGCAGTTTTCAACAATGCTGATATCTGGTATTTTTTATTAAGAAAAACATTTTAACACATTATATTCTGACTAATATATGTAACTGCAGAGCTCCTTCAGTGACAGACTGCTGCATCCTCGATGCATGAAGGAGCGTTTCCGCAGGTCCTCCTCCCTGCAGCTGTCAGACTGTACAATCAAAACTGCTCCCAACAAACATAGATGTTTACATCAGCGCTGTAATTTGCACTATTTTATCAACCGATTCACACTATAACCAGGGTTTGCCTCTTAACTTCATTTAATTTTATTTAATCTAGTAACGGTACAGTAGTCTGTTTTTGGTAACCATTGTCCTTGATGTAAATATGTAAAAATTGTGTATGTTTCTGTTCTGTCTCTTGTGTACTGTTTGTTTGTATATGTGTCTTTCTTGCTGGTGTTACACCCAGATTTCCCCTTGTGGGTTAAGGGATTATTTTATTCTATTCTAGCGGCTTTCTTACCACGAATGCTGTATCTGTATGCTAAATGTCGGCCTATATCCAAAAACTGATTACCCTGCTCTTGACTTATAATATCCATTCATAATTCTTATAATTTTCCTTTTTCTTTCTTTTTCTGAAAAAAAAACAACTTAAGTTGGATCTTCCATACTCATTTTCAGTTCCGTCTATTTTCCTTTGACTCTTCTAGCGTAGCTTTGCACAATTCAAAGTAATCATTCTCGATCTTATACTTCCTACATCCTCTCAGTTCAACCTCTCTCTGAAACAAGCTGTTGCCCCTTGCAAAAAAAAGGCTTGAATAGCAGGTGGGTGGGCTTCTTCACGCACAGTCAGAGATTAAGGTTATCGTCTCTCATTAGCATCACACAGAGCCAAAAGTAGGGGGAAAAAACTGTCTCAAACTGAGCATTTAGAGCAGTCAGTGGCCTGAGCATTTGGTTGCATGTGCTCATGTGTTCATGGCCATTTGACCAGCAACCACATTTATATGCAGAGGTTCCAAATGTTTTCAGATTTAAACATTTGGATCACATGCTATTTTACTTAAAGTATTACATGAATTTAACTATTTTTTCTTTTAAGTGATAAAAAGAAAAATATCTGGAAGTCTTTGTTCTGAAAATTCAGTTATTATTTAATTTAACGTCATTTTTTTGTAATGCTATCACTTTAGACAGTTACAATTTTATAACCTCTGTCTGTGGTAATCACTGACAGTTATGGACACAGTAACCCTCTGCACTCATGGTGTCACAGCATCAGCAAACTAACAAAAAGATAAACAAAACACAACCTGAGCAACTGATCTAAACTGAACAACCCTGTAGGCCAGAACACATTTGAGATGAGTTTATTTGCTATTTCAGTTCCATGATTTTCATGTCGTGAAAGAAATAATGGGAATAATAGTGTAAACTATAGATAGACATTGTATACTTTTGGACCTTTGACTAGTTCAGGTTATTAAAACTATTGAGTTACAATTCTGAAATAAAAACATGAATTTATGTTACTTAGATTACTAATTTTTGTAGTTATTTTGAACATTTGGATTAAGAGTCTGGGTGATAGCTTACCCTGTCATTCATCCTATGAAAGCATAATTGGATCAGGGGTCGGTTGGTTGGCTGGTTGACTGGGGCTCAAGGGCTCAATTACAAGTGTAGCATATTCTCTATTTTATTTATAGTTTTGTTAGAGCTATAAATATTTTCTTTTCTTTTCAACCAACAGTCCAAATTTATATTGCATTAATGTTCTTATGATATCACTAAGATTTCATGTCATTCCTTTTTATCTTTTCCCAGCATGTGCTTAACAAGGGACCTTCCACTGACCATCCAGTCATGCGTTCTCCCCACGGACTGCAAGCTTACCGACTGGACCATTTGGAGCCCCTGCACCAAAACCTGCATGAACCCTGAATCTCCCAGAGGCAATCGGACTCGGACCAGACAGGTGCTCCAGTTCCCCGTGGGCGAGGGGGCGGAGTGCCCACTCCTGGAGGAGTTTGAATCTTGTGAACCTCAGGGTGAATCCATACCACCCTGTGCCACGTGAGTCACTCCTGATGATAGGGAAGAGATGCAGGGAGCACAGGTGGGAGTGAGCAGGGACTTAAAAAAACATTGAGTAAAGTGTAGATGTGGAATTCATAGCATGGTACACAACAGGAGCTCATGTTTCACAGGGATAGAACTGCATGTGATGTTGTGATGATACCCACCTCTTATTTATAGCATGGTTAAGAAAGATTGCAGGGATTCATATAAGGCTCAGGCACAAATACAGCGAACCCAAAGTGTTTGGTATTCAACCTGACTGAGACAACACACGCTTCCTGCTGAGTTCCCTTTACACACACCACCCAGCTAATTTGCTCTTCTGGGTGGCCTGTGTGTTTATTTGCGTATATGTGTGTAAGTGAGACAGCATATTGAGATAGATTAGTTTAAGTGCTTGGGCTGGTGCCAGACACAAAGTAAAGACAAATGGATGGAGACTGTAAGGATATTATAATTCCAGAAAATTACACACACCCATACATTAAAACATTAAAAGCATTCTCACAGATGATTCAGCATATATCAACTTATAATTGTGTGTGATCCTAATCCCATCCCGAATGTTTCTGTTGGGGATATGTACAACTAGCGGACTAGACAATTAAATGGTGGCTTCATCTGCGAGTTGACCCCAGATACAGTGGTCAGCTAGACAAACTTTTTATTCCTTATTAATTTACAAATATACATGCCTGTTAACTCTTGTTTTAAAGAGGACTGCAGAGGACAACACTCTTTTCTTTCTCTGACAAGTTGTAAACAAGCAGGCTTTATCAAACAGGCTGTATCAAAGTTTAATCTCTTGACTTGATCAATACAGGACCACAAGAAAGAAAGCTGCTAGTGCAAGCAATGTTTGTGTTAGCCACATTCAAAAAATGTATTTACATTATTTCAACAGTTTATTAAGCAACTTATCGTTGTCCAACACTGATGTGTCTGAAAATCTAGTAGGTTTTCAGAGACACAGCTATAAAATGATGCTTCACATCCTTGTAAAGGCTGCATAAACTGAGGAGTGTAGACAACATTGGTTATAAACATCAAGTGCATATTTATGTTGTAAAGTGATGTCTGCAAGATTGTAAATATGCTTATCTTGCATTACATTACATGCATTACTCGCATGGTTGGTTCTCTCACTGTTGCCCATCGTTCCATGTTCTATGTTCACGTTGTAGTTACACCTGGAGAACCACAGAGTGGAGCGACTGTCGGGTTGACACATTGCTGAGCCAACAAGACCGTCGACGTAGCAACCTGACAGGGCTTTGTGGAGGAGGCTTACAGACGAGAGAAGTGTACTGTGTTCAAGCCAACGCTGAGCTTCTAAAATACCTCAACGACCTTCGAGAAAAGGACAAAGGTAAAGTTAAGAGTGTTCCTAAAGACCCTGTTGTGTATGTATATTAACTTTTGAGTTAGTACCTGATATCAAGATGTCATATACTGTATGATTTAGAAATTTTAAAATGTGTAATCTAATTTGATGGCTGATGGTTGCATCCTTCAGTACCTGATTCCGGGCCCGATTTGTATCATTGCTAGCCTAGAGTTAATTGTAATTGATCAGGTACTGGCCATTTAGAAAATGATTGCTGGAAGTGAAATTAGTCATAATTTCACCCAGTTACTTGCCATAGTTGCTAGCAGATTACTGTGCTTGCCCATAGTTTGCGTGAAAGATCCCAATTTTCAGTAAAATTATGAAGAATTTCTGTTCTTTGTTATGTTCATTCAGTCACAGTGGGCTACTGACAGTTTTTTGAGATGTTAATGTTCCCTTACCTCAGTGGCTCTCGAAATGTGGGGTATAAGAGATGGGCTTGGTCACTGTGACCTCACACACTGATTACTGAAGTCCCAGCGTGAAGCCTTGAGCTGAGCCTTACCGTCCTTTGGGACCACGTCTTACGAAATTGTCCTCATAGTGCATTCAAAAAGACTCATCCTAGTGACGGAGACCATGATTGTTGCCATTAAAAGTTACAGTTACAGTTAAAGTTAAAGTGTTACCACTTGTGCTTGTTGGTTATATTTTATAGAGTTTGTGTAGTCTGCTTCATCCACTTCAGAATGTAACAGGGAAAGGGGGGCACAAAGAAATACTTTCTTATTTTCATTTAAAATGTCTGGCTGTTATTAAATAATTATCTGAATCTTACAACCAAAGCTGTCATCTAAACGTATAGAAATCATACATTTACCAACAAGACTGTACATCACTGTCACAACAGCGTTTGTTTTCATTCAAAGGCTTTATGGCTTTAATACCTGGGGGGCCGGTCTTTAGTCAAAATGCCCGGGCTGTTTTCTTTTGTCCCAGTCCAGCCCTGGGCACGACACGCGGTGAATTAATTTGAGAAGGTGCATCAAAAAATAAATGGCCGCGCCAGCGGTGCACATCGCAAATCAGCTCACATAGACACATTAGTTGTGCCTCTTCTTAATGACGGTATCTTAGCTAACAACCCCAACTACCAGATTCAACTTGTAATTGGCTAAAAATAACTTAGCCTACTGGTGAGAGGGACGTTGTTAGCTTTCCACATTCCGACACTTCAAAAGCTTCAGGAGCTGTCCGCTCAGCACAGCATCAGCACCACGGAAATACACGGATACATCCGTAGACTTGAGACACAATGCGTTTTCGGGACTTTCAGGTGTGTGGAACAATGTTTTATTTTCTGATCAAACCAGAAATCTTTAATGAGCAGCTAGATTTGTCTTAATGCCAGTTAATGCGACATCAAAGCAGCTGGAATCCACAGCTGTGCGTGTTCACGGAGCTGCATGTTCACCTGCTGGACATCACTACCTGACAAGTTTAACTGTCTTCAGAACATTGCAGAGGCCTTATTGACAGTATTTGGCTCTACATGTCTGCGTGAGCAGATTTTCTCTCACATGAGTGTCCTCGGGTAGCCGTCTGAATGTTGGACGCTCGGAGACCTGTGTCTCTGAGTGGGAGACTAGAGATCACATTAACATGTGTGTCTCTGTATTAACAAACATGCCATATTGGCTTAGTTTATTTTTCTTATCATTGTTGTGAGGAGACCATAAATAGCATTTGTATTTTCTGTTGTACAGTTCATTTGCTGTTATGGATAAAAAGTGTCTTTTTTTGTTTCAAAATAGCTGATAACTATTCGCTGATAGCTGCCAACATCTGCAAACAAATATAATTCTATAAAGTGGTTCTATATAGTGTGTAACTGTTCATATAGAGTGTTATTAAATTTATTGCTAATACAATCATATGGCACACTGACTTTGAGGAAATTTTAAATGGCACTCGCCATCAGAAAGGTTGCCTACCCCTGATGTAGTGACTTTACCTCATTTCACAGCTTGTTAATACTGGTAACCTTTTCTTCACATACAACCAGCAACAAGCATTTTAGCATGTCTCTCAGCACAGCTTTTTTTTAAGCTGAAATAAAAGTTGGAGCTGTAGCACTTCTATGATTCTCCACCTTAATGGGCCACCAGTGTTGCAGACCTTCTCACCTAACAAGTGCTTCTTAAAATATGAAGTAGATCTCTTTACAAGTGTCAGATACTTACTATCATCCAGCTACAACATGATTTGACTGTGATGTTGTTCATGTCCTCTTCACCCACAAATTCAAAATTGTGCACACCTCCACAGACTAAAAGCTTTCTTCTCTGCAATCCTGCCAGCTGAGCTGCACTTGATGCTAGTATGTAGCGACTCATAAACGACAGAATGCAAAACAAATATGGAGGAGATTTTTTTCACAACAAATACAGTAAAATGTAACAGTAACTGAAAAGGGGTAAATAACGCAAATCTAAGTATACGAACCTGAATGCACTAAGGAGTTACTCTGGAATGTGTTAACCTCAAGACTCTTACTGATTTACTGAATAATGTGGGATGTGATGGATTGACTGTTTTGGGCTCTGAAGGGGGACGTGCCCCTATATTACTTAAAGACAGTCCCAGTGACTTTCAAAGAGTGAGCTTTTGGATTTAGAAAAAGAAGACATCACTAACATTGGATTAGGACTCTCGGAACTGCAGAGAAAAAGTCAAATTGTTAATAAAATATGCTCTTTATCATATTTTATGTTCTTGTCAAAGTCCAGTTTTTGTATTAATGTGTAAGGTTTCCTCTTTGAGGCCAGTGAGTCATTCAGTTTTCAACCTTTTTTTTGTCTGTTGTCTGAATCAACCGAACGGACATATACTGGAATCAGCAACCCATGACGGTGCACAGAGTTTGTCTGTGTCACGGCTCAGCCTCTGACTCATCTGACAGAGCAGCAACTCAATTTTTCTCCATTTTTCTCTGTCACTTTCACACAGAATGGGAGGTAAAAAATATATATCTTTCTTGCTGCATCTCTGTATGTTTATTAATAGAATCAGGTCCTCTTTTCTTCAAGATTCTGTAGGTTTTATCTTGTGAATTTGGACCTTCACTTCATTTTCATGCTCTTAAAAGCATTTTTTAAAAATCTACATTGACGTGATGTGTAGTCATAGCAAGTAACATAGCTTTTCTCTGCATACTGTTAAAATGTTGCAAACATGACTTCAGAACTTGTTATTCTACATTAATTATGGGAATACAAAATATAGAACATCTTAAACAGTACTGTAATTTATTGTTATTTGTGAATACAGCAGAATGCTAAAAATGCTGTATTTTTGTGTAGTGTTACGAGCTTATGCAAAGGTGTGATGTCCATCATCCTTCATTCCCTCAAAAAATCCAAAGAATTGCGATTACTCAAACACAGCACTCTAGCACTGGTCAAATGTTAGTGAAATATGCATACAACATTAACCTCATGGGTCTTCACCAAACTGTCCTCAGGGTCAAGGTCATATTTGTCATTTTAATAGGGACTTTTCCTTCTAGAAGACCGGCCAGATTTGAATGAAACAGCATTAATTCCCCTGGATAAAACGGAGCCTTCTCAGTGGATTTTAATTCTCATTAGTTTAACAAATGACAGCAAAGCATAACTTACTTTCTGTGCTTCAAACATTACAAGAATCTGTGAATTGTGATGGACCATGAGGTGGGTGAGTTATTACATCACTGATGTTCTAATTTTCTTTTTCATTTCAGTTAAAGCTCCGTTTCATTTTGTAGCTTGAGTCCTTCCATAACTCATCTCAGCAAAATCATGTTGCTTGAAGTCCTAACATTTCATTGAAGCTTGAAGAGGTTGTTTTTATAGATAAAGTCTACAGTACTTTAGTGTAATATGAGTATAGTTCATAGTACAATTTAAGTCTAAGGATACTACAAGAGGAATACTGAAACAGCAGCGTAATGCCTTGCACCACCACACAGTGGTTGGCACTGTAAGCAAGAAGGTTCAGGCTGGAATTTACATGTTTTCGGTGTGCCTGGTGAGATTTCATCCCACAGTTCAAGAACATCCTTTTTAATTAATGGCTGTTTTCAAATTGGCTGTAGTTGTGGGTGTTGGATCAATAAAGTGCTTAGAGTGTATAGCATAAAGCACTATGTGAAGGTAAATGTGTCCTGTTGTGTAAAGCACTTTGAGTGATAAGTGGGATGAGAGAAGTGCTACTGTATGTAAATTACTCTCAATTTCCATGAAAAGTATGATGTTGTAAAGCTTGTACTCTATGCCACACAGTATCATGACAGTTCTGTTGTGGTATCTGATCACTGGATGAGAACATAAGTACACTCTGCATATACTGTGGCTGTCATGCAGAAACTTCCAACTTGTTGCTCAGTTTCAAAATCCAGATTTTCTGCAGGTTTTTGAATGATTTGTAAAGGCTGCCAGGCTTTTAAGTTTATCTACTTGAAACCATTTAGAAAAATTGATCATTAGAAACATGCTCACTCTTTTATGCACCAAGCTGAGGTGTAGACTTGGTGTACATTTGCAAGTTTTATTACACTGCATGTTTAATCTGTGTGCATTAAAGTTAAATTAACTCTTTAGCAATAACCCACTACTCTGTCTCTCGCTACCTTTTTCAAGTGTTTTTATTTTGTTGTGTTGTTTTTGTGGCCTGCTCTTCAATTATACAAACCTTATATAGTTAATTTGTCAAAGAAATCTAATTTTGTCAAGAGCGCATATTGATCTCGGGAGGCTGTCAACCATCTTTCCTCTATAGCGTAGCCACAGCTGCATACATCAGATACTACACCATCACACAGCCTGAAACAAATCAGTCTCAAGGGTAACTCAAATAGATTTGATCAAGCACTGTTACGTGACACTCTTGCATCCTCCAATCCCCACACACAGTGTATAAGAGCTGCAGGCCCTTGGTGGGTTGGTAGCAGATAATTGCATATCATGTGCTTGCAGCAGCCAACATGTTGACTCGGTTCACGTCCAATATTATGCCACAATGTTTTATTTTTATTAATACCTGTTGTAGTATTTTCTTTTCATCAGCTCGTCACGTAAACATTTTATACAGCCTTTTACTGGCTGCCTCTCCCTTTAGATCAGGGATTTGTCTGGTCCTGTGACCTGCTTTGACTTGTCAGTGGACACAAGTGTAAAGGCCTCGATTTCTGACACTCGTCAAGCCAGCTTAGAGTCAAAGCTGCCCTCTTAAGGAAGGTGTTAAAGACATTAGTTGAAACTAAGCTTATGGAGCTCAACCATACTGATCACATGAGAGCAAGTGACAAAGTTTAGGAGGAAGTGAGGTGCTCAATTGCAACTGGTGTCAAAAAGGGAGAGATGATCTTCTCTTGCAACCAGCTGGAGGAAGTTAAGAGGAAATAATATGAGCATTACTCGTATCTCTCAAACTACTGGCTCTCATGGAAGAGAAGCAGTGATGAAAAGAAAAATGGAAAGATTATGATTTAAAAAATGGGATGAAACAACCAAGTCTAGGCACTGTTTTTCAGGTGCTAGTACTGACCGCTTTTAATTGTGGTAGTATTTTGGTAGTATCACAGGACTGCATAGCCCTGTGAAACAGCTGAGTATACCCCAGATGCTAGCCTAAAACACTTGATTCACTAAGTTCCTGAGGAAGTGAGTAGGAGTGATTTATACATTTTCTATTAGATTTATACCCCAATAAACTAAAAGAGGTCGTACCACAAATACTATTTTTAAATAGACCTAGTTTGTTATTGGAGAACTGTATCATTAGCATGTTGTTACTAGCCCAATAGCAAGCCAACTAAAGTTAGATATATATAGTCAGTCCATTTTTATCAATTTGATTGGAATATATAATAATAAATGAAATAAGCTGTATTAAAAACTCAAAGAAAAACTGTTATGTTGAAATTTCAGAATAATTTATGAGCCCATTCCTGTTTTCAGACCTGCAGCTGGAAAGCTTTAAAAAACTATTCTGAACCAAATCATTGTTCTGTTTCATTTGTCAGTGATAGATTGTGCTAACACTGATTTATGCTTTGCAATATTTCATTATGGTTCCAATATTAGTCAAATTTATTTTAGGTAATGCTAAATTAAGTAAAGGGAAATTACTTGTAAAGGAAGCGATAGTAGCTCAGATGCTTTAGCACTTTTTATTTTTCAGTGGTCGAATTGATCGGTGGTCCTTTGGCTCTCTGTGTGTCAGCTGTAATTAAAGAATAATGAGTCAGGTAGCCAAGATTAAATCCATCGACAGAAACTGTTCAAAATATAACCTGTGATGACAGAAATAATGTATAACCTTCCAGATGAAGTTCTGTTAGGTCTATTGAGAGGCTGTGAGGTACACGATGATACATCTGAGGTGTTCATAAACTCTGTTAAAGATTACGCTGCACAAGCATGTTGAGAGTGCTGCGAGAGAGACGTGCGTGACTTGTATGTGAGAAAGTGTGAACACAGACAAACATGTACAAAGTTCTTATCTTCTTGGTGCAGGATTTCTTCTCCCTCTTTTGGGGGGTAACCTCACAGCACACCACTGAGACAGAGAGGCAGACAGCAGCTCAGCGATGTTTGCTACAACCAGAGCTTGTCACGGGGCCGAGTGGCCTGTACTGAACAGGACTCAGGTGCAGAAACCCATAGCAGAGACAGCAGATGATGTAACAATTTATTAGGTTTAAGTGCAAAAAAGAAAACGTAGCAAAGACAAAAAAAACAATAAGACGTGGAGTTTGACGAGGCGTGGCCTGGGGAACGTGGCTAGGGCGAGGGAATGAGGCCTGAGATGCGGAGTGGAGCTGAGCAGGGAACAGTCACACTGAAGAGAGAAGATAGAAGAGTTAGGGAGGTAGTGGAGGCAGCTCTGAAGTGGCCAGTTGTAAGAGTAGCAATTCTTACTTGCAGTAGGGGACATGGAGTGTTGAGAGGGGGGTGATGAGAATCCAGGGGAGGCTGAGTGGCGTGGAAAGGCTGGCCTGAGATCTGGGGCTTCAGATGGAGTGTGATGGCAGGAGGGCAGGCAGGTGAGGCACAGAGAGATTTTCAGAATGATTGCTTGGTATCCTGAGTCCGGAGGTGGCGCGTGAGCCAAGGTGAATACAGCAAATGTGTTGATGACAAACTGGCAGTGAATGAACATCAACGTGTGGTTTAAATCCCTCTGGCTTGATTGCCTGCAATAGGCTCCAGGTGTGCAGGAGCTGGAGTTGGCCCTGCCCAGGGGCGGATCCCAGGTCAGTTCAGGAGCCTTATGGAAATTCCAGCCACCCACCGCAGACCATGACAGAGCTCTCTTTCTCTACCGTCTCATGCATAAATATCACTGTGCTAAAGGGCTGAAGATGCCCTCAAGCCCTGATCTGAAATGAGCTTACTACCTCCTAAATCTTAACAGTAATCTTTATGGGGGAGAAGCATCGATCTGACCCCAGATCAGTATCTGGGGTCAGAAGTAAGTAATATCAGCTGAGCATGAGTAACTCTGGGTGTTGGTATGCTGAAGCATATGGAGATATTTTGAAGGTGGTAATAAAATCGCAACTGGGGATTAGATTGGCAGAAGATATAAAAGCAGTTTTTCCTCGAAAGACCATGCTTCTCACTGTCTTTACAAGGGTATGATGAAAAGACAGTTATTTTACAGTGTGCCTACAGTAATCTACAGTAGAAGTTTTTTACACTGAGAATACAATTATAATTCTAAGGGCTATAAATCATAAACATTACAGTGTTTCTACTATATGCTGTTTAAATCATTTACAACTGTAAATATAAATACATTATATACATGTACTTGCACTTAATCACTCTAATCAGCCACTCAAATGGACAGTAAAGCAAATGCAATAATTAAGTGACTCTGAATATGGCATGGTTGTTGGCGCCAGATGGCCTGGTCCGAGTATTTCAGACACTGCTGATCTACTGGGATTTCCCACTATAGCCATCTTTAGAGTTTAAAGACAATGGTGACAATGGTCTGAAAAAGAGAAAATATCCAGGGAGCCACAGCTGTGTGGAAGAAAATGCCTTGTTGATGTCAGAGGCCAGGGAAGTCATTACAGACGAGGTCTTCCAAAGCAACATAAACATCTCTAAATGCACAACACATTGAACCTTGAAGCAGCAGAAGACCACACTGGATGCCACACCTGTCAACGAAGAACAAGAAAGGTCAGAACCTGGCACACTTTGGGCCCCTTAGTATCAACTGAGCATCTTTTAAACAGTCAAGATTACCTGGGTATTGTTGCTGACCTTAATCATCCTTTTATGACCACAGTGTATCCATTTTGTGATGGCTGCTTCCACCAGGATAACACATCATGTCACAAAACTCAAGTCATCTCAAACTGGTTTCTTTAATGTAAAGGCTAATTGTACTCAAGAATGTGCTTTACAGGAACCTGATCTCAGTCTAATAGAGCACCTTTGGGATGTTGTGAATGGAAGTTTGATTGTAGATTTGTTGGCTGCATAACAAATCTATAGCAACTGCACAATGCCATCATGTCAGAATGGATTAAAATCTCTGAGAATGTTTCCAGCACCTCGTTGAATCTGTGCCAAAAAGACATTTTTCCAGAATCGTGTTGCAGTACACAAATGTCTTTTTTTATTCACAATATAAGAATGTAAAAACAGAATTTTGTAAATTTATAGAGACTTGCATGTTAAATTGATTTGTTCTTCTTTTTACTGAACAAGTATTTAGGCCAAAATAAGTGACAGAAATGATCAATCTGAATCCCAAGAAAGTGATGAATATACACGACTTCTGCCACGCAATTTCTCATAAAAAGTGCAGAGAGGAGAAAAGGAAAGCTGCTGAAAATATTTCTAGACAAACACCATTTTATGCATTCACAGAGCAATTCTGTGCAGCATTTTCAGTTATAGCGTGGGCTGGCAGATGCAGTCAGCAACCTGCGGTGATCGTATCAAACGACAGGTTTTGGGTTTGGTCTGTATACAGACAGTGTAGCGTCAGAAACTGGCAACCCTGCTGTGACGACAAGACTCTCGGAAGCTGCACTGTAAAAAAAGTCAGTAAAATATACAGCAAAACACCGTCAAATTCCAACGGTAATGGAGCGTAAAATCAAAAACTTCCTTTTACTGTATTAAATAGATTGAATAACCGTTAATTGTGAGACTGGATAAAACTTTGTTTTTTACTGTAATAAAATGTTGAAATTATAAATATTTTCTGTGAAAACAAATAAATATGCATACATTTTACAATTACATATTGTAATGTTGAAAATGTCTGAAAAACTTAGATTTTACGGTATTATTTGAGTAAAACTACATCTTTTGGGGTTGTGCACATTGGAATTCACAGTATAAAGCTGTAGATTTTTAAGCAAACAAAAACATTCATTTTTACAGAAACAAGATGTTAAAAAATAGGGTCCACCGTAATAATACAACCAGTACATACCATTAAAAAAAAAGCAAATATCAGCAGTGAAAGACAATAAAACTGATAGTATTTTTTTATTTTAAAATTCAGATACTGATATACAGATTAAAAGTTAGGCCTGCAGTATATCATTGTTAACCTTCTGATAAAAAAATCAACAGCAAAAGAAGATGTTAAAAATAAAGTTTATGGTTGTGAATAAAATTGATTTCAATAATCTTTTTTAATTATTATTTTAAAACAACTTTATGTTGTTGTGTTTCACGCCATATTATCAGACCACCTTAAGTGGGTCGGCCTTAAATTTTGAATTTGTGTGATCGCTGTTGATTGGTAGCTAAACTGCTGGTAAACTGTGTACAGACGTTTTACGTTCGAATTGCAGAGAAAAAAAATCTGGTAGCAACATTGTGCAGTATGAGCGAACCATTTCACCAAAAAAGGGGGAAGCAAGGCAAGACGTGGCTGCAGCGGTCTGCAGACGTGACTTCTGATCAAATTCGAACCTCCTAAAGAAACAAAGAGCGACGTTACATTGCGGGATGACGTCACCTGAAAATGACCAATAGCGCGGCGCGCTGCTGAGCTGTGTGCCAACCGCTCTTTTTTTCATGCAGGAGACTCAAGTTGGCTTCGCTAACGGACACAGTTTTGAACTCGTATATTAGCGCCATTTATTGCTGCTTGGACCACAGCATCTTCGGAATTTGTAGACATCCTGGCAGCTTACAATTAGTTCGAGGTGAGGTGAGTACATGCAACTTCAAGTTATCTCTGTTATAAAAATCCACCAGCCCAGCGTTTATAGATAATTTTAGCAGTTCGTTTTTTATGAGTGAGGTTGTGAATTTAGTTAGCATTTGTGAGTTGAGTTAGCATTACTGTTGCGAGGGAAGCATTGCTCTGGATTAGTTTCTGTATATGGCGTGCTTAATTCGCTAGGGAGGAATTACCAAAGTACATGGAGTTATGTTAACGTGTAATTTCTGTGGTAAGGTAGTTCAGTCATCAAGGGGCTACGTGCTTCATTGTAAACTGCATCGGAATGAGCCACGTTGTTTCTTTCGGTGTATTGAAGCAGGCTGCAAGCAGACATACACCAGGTATGGCGCGTTTAAGGCTCATTTTTACCGAAGACACTCTGCCCCCACCCATGTCACTGGTGTGGTGGTGGTTTCTTCGTTTACATGTGCAATGGCGATGTGTGAACGTCAGTGTCAGAACTCTAAAGAGTTAATAGCTCATCTGAAGAGCCATATTGTGGAAGGACACGTGGTCACTTGTCCAGTAAGAGGATGCACAAATACCTTTAGAGTTAAATCATCTTTTACTGCTCACATGTCACGTAAACACAGAGTTTTCAGACAGCAGCATTGGTGATTTATATAGAGAGTCTGCATGTCAATCATCATCTGTTCCAACCACATCAGATGACTTTGTACCCTTGATTTCCGAGCCTGCTGCACAGTCTATTACACATGAAGATAACATGGAAATGCCCCCTGAATTCTGTGATCTTTTTCTGAGAAACGTTTCACTATTCTACTTAAAATTGCAGGGTCAGTTTCTACTGCCTGCTTCAACCATACAGAACATTGTAGAGGAAATGCAGAACATGCATGAGTTGGGACAGACATACAGTTTGGGTAAACTTGCATCACTGTTAAAAGATGACACATCATTATCAGAGGAGGACATCAACAAAGTCTGTGAGTCTGTCAAAAGCTATGATCTTTTTTTCTGCATGTCATACCGGGCCATTGAGGACAGTGCACTCCAGAGCTCAGATCTTTAAAAAAGCCTTCAACTATGCGGAACCAAAGAAAATATTTTTAGGGAGAGATGAAAACAGAAAAGATAGGTTTGCCTATTATGTGCCTTTAAGAGAGACTTTGAGATGTCTGCTAGAGTCTGATCTGTGGCAGAAATCAGAAGAGCCCTCTACTGAGCCTCCTGCTGATGTTCTGTGTGACATAAGTGATAGTAAGCTGTTTTAAATAAAATGATTTTTTTGGTCAAAACCCATTGACTTAATTGATTTCTATCCATTAACATCTTACATGAAGTATGGGTACCAAATGGTTCCACTGAAACACAGTGTGCTGTCACAATAATGGTGCTGTTAGTTTGGTACTTACGAAACACTGTATAAAAGTGTAGTATCAAGCAAGATCAGCTTCATATTTTAAGACCAAAGGTACCACTTGGTGTAAATTGACCTTTATTCACATTCTTTTATCAGACATCTTGGAAATGGGGGGCAGCATAAGGAGTTCCATTACTAAGGTGCTGCCGGACCTGTCTGCCTCAATCCTTGAAATTGTACTGGAGGCACTACAATCATTAGGAGTGGAGACATCTGAGAAACAAACCAGTAAGTATTATGATTTCATTGCACAATAGCCATGAAGGACTTTCTGTTTTTTCTATTATGCTTTGGCCAAGGTCCAAAAAGTACAATTAATCTATTGTTTGTGATATTGTTTTACAGCACCAAATATGGAAATTTCAAGCCAGGCCAGCATATCGTCTCCATCTGTTTTAAGGTTTAAGGGTGGTGGCACAGCTAAGACCCAAGAGTCTCTTTCAAGGTTAGTAAAGTAAACAGATTCAAGAAGATATTTTACACATTTCTTTGTCGTCTGTCTCTAAATCTTATTTTGTCTTTATTATGATTAAAAAGGTTTGTTTTGTTCCTGCCCTTTTCAGACACTGAATTTGAGCAGAAACCATAAGGATACTCAAAGGACCTGTGACTCTCAGGAAATGGTGAGATTTCAGGTCATAATCTTTTTTTTTTTCCATTAAATTAATTTTCCTTTTTCCCTTTACAATATTGCTGTTTTGTTTTTGTAAACAGCATCAAATGAGAGAGACAGATGAAACAGTTTCAAGACAATGGCAGGAAAAAAATGCTGAAGATTGAAACAAACCTTGGCTGGAAATATTTGGTATGTGTTTTACCGTAAATCAAATTGTTGAAAAACATTCAGCTACACTGTAACACAGGGAAACTTGATTTGCACTTATTTTGTTACTTTAATTTCTTGTCTCATTATTTTTGTCAGTTATTATTGTTTATGGTGTATGCCCTTCTTGTTTTCCTTCTGAATGCAGAAGGTATCTAGCCAGTCCACAATGAAAGCTTCGTTGCACCCAATGAGTCTTCTGGCAGAAATGATGGCGGCTGTATTCTTTGGTTTCCCTACACATCACACCCTGCCTGTTTATACGAGGCTCTTCAATTAAGTCTGCACCCAAAGATTCAATAAGAGGTAAGCAGTGGTATTATTCAAGTTTTGCTAAAGAAAGATGGACAGGAGACACTAATCTTAATCAGCCGAGCTCAGGTTCATGTCCAGGTGAGCAGTTTCATACGCTATAAAATGTAGATTGAATGATAGGTCTCATCACCATGCATTCAGCCATTAACTTCAAGTTCTATGATAAATCAATACGAAACTTAAATACGTTTTCCAACAAATTATGATTGTGATTAGGGCTGCGTTGTCTGTGTATAACTTTTACATAAGTAGATTTAAAGTATAACTATTGCCAAAACGCAACCTGGGCTGTTTTTTTTTGTTTTGTTTTTTTTTACTGTATCGATTTTGATGTGCTCAAATTTATGCCCCGGCCCCCTAGTATTCCCATTCACTGGCTATTGACCACAAAACAAAATCACGGTCAATCTCAAAAACGGCTCGTTTGTCGTAATTATGCTTTTAGATATATGTTTGTCTCGTTTACAGTAAAAAAAAAAAAAACTGAAAAAAACAGCCCAGGTTGCATTTTGACAATAGCTATCCTTTAAGAACTGTATATTTTACACTTAAGAAATCATTTATCATTAGATCTGGTTTTGGCAGCACGTTTTGTTCATTTCTGTGCATTTTGCTCAAGCACTGATCAAACTTTGTCCATTTTTTTTGCTGCAGAGGGGATCCTGCCAGTCCAAAGTGAACTCCTGATGGACATTGAAGTACTCCTGCAGAGCTTGTATCTTCAACACCATGCGCATTAGAAACTCCACCGAGTCCTTTCCTTCACCAAGGCAGGACCCAGTGACTCATTACTGTTGATAGGTCAGGGGCAGGTAATATTTTGTTTCATGTTTATTCATTCCTCCATGGATTACCAGCCATATATATGGACACATGCTGTATTCTCAAGATCTATGCTGTTTTGTAGGAATAGAGAAAATAATATGTTTAGTCTGTTTTCAAATGGTATGTCAAATTTTCTCATTGTTTCAGTAATATTCTCTACCTTGGTTGTATATGAGCATCTTTAGATTTTTCTATATTTAGCGGTTGCAAATGTAAAATGTACGGTAAACCATTTATGTTCCTCATATTGTACTGTATTTTTAGCGGTAAAATACCGGCAGCTGTGGTTGCCAGGAATTTACCGTAAAATGTATCTGGTCAAAATAAAATGCTGTAATTTGTTATACAATTTCACTGTGTTTTTTACTGTCAAAGGTTTTAATAAGGTTTAACATATTTCTGTTATTTTTACAGTTATTTACAATAATAGGGTCTATCCTATTACTGTTAAATTAACAACAAATTACTGTAAATATTATTATATTATTACTTTTTTTTTACTGCAAATATCCGTAAAAAGCTATGGAAAGTTGCATTTTTTACATTAAATTGCTGTATAATTGACAAATATATTTGGTTTTTTCTATCATGATTTTGGTAAAATAATACGTTGTCTACCTTAAAAATTAGGGTTACAAAACCAGTATACCGTATTGTCTTTTACAGATTCCACATTTTTTACACGGTATATTCCTGGCAACCACAGCTGCCGGTATTTTACCGTAAATTTGACAGATTTTTTTTTACAGTGTGGGCAGAGTCACTGCATCTGGCTGAGTTTCTCAAACGCATAACTGCTGTTCAGTTTGTGCTAAAGGGACTAATTTCTGTTTTGTACACAATAAACAATGTGTTGTTTATATTTATGTGTCAGGTTGAAATACCTTAGCATGCATGTATATAAGATCATTAAGTGCCTGCTTATAGGGGATTTGATCACTAAGCTCTTTCTAGAATGTTGTTCTTTACCTTTCAATATAAAGTGCCTTGAAAGAACTATTGTTGTGATCTTTTGCTCATAAATTAAGCTTAAATGAACTTTTTTCCTGTCTGCAGTGAGCAAACAGGCATCAATTAGCTCTGTAGCTCGTGAAATCGATCTGCTGCTGTTTTCAAATACAGCCAAGAGCATTTCAGCAATTGCTTAACCGCTCCTTTAAATACACAGACAGGCTAAAAAGTCGCAGTGCATAATCACAGCTAATGTTTATTTTCACTTTCATTACCTAGTCTGCTGCCGTTAAGTTTGAAAAAAAGAAAAGTGTTAAAAAAAGTAATTTCTTTTCATGTGTCAACTTTCTTATCTAAGCTGATAAAATGGCATGCTCCTAGGGTCCACGTGGCTTTCCCTCTGATTTGGCCTTGTCGGAAGAAATGAACCATGCACAGCAATTATTTTATGCTTTCCACTCAAACCAAAGATTTGATCTGCATTTAATTGAACATGTTTGGGTTATGAGGCTCAGGTCTGCTGTTGTTGTTGCATTAGTTTCTGCCTGTCTCTGTTGTGCCGTTTCCCTCCCTCTGTTTCTTTGATAGTGCCTCTGTCTCCCCTGTGTGTGCGTAGCTAATAGCGCTATCTCCCTTGTAATTGCAGCGGGTCAGACCCAAAAACAGCAGAAGCCTAGTGTCCCCCCTCTTCTCTCCATCACCTTCCAGATTACAGGTAGGTGTTTTTAGTCATGCTGTCACAAAGCCCGTCTCCCCGATTTATGCGTCCCCCGCCTGCCTCACCCCTCCCTCCCTTCTGTCTTCTCCCCTCCTCCAATTGCTTTCATCCTTTTCATCTTTCCTTTTGGTTGTTTTTTCCATTTCCATTTCCTTTTGCCATGTTTCCTTTGCTTTTCCTCATGCATTTCCTGTCCTAACCTCTTGGTTAGTTTGTAACTTCTCCTCCATTCCTCTCCCTTCTCATTGCACCAACTCTTCTTGTCTTCTTTCTTGTCAATCTTTTGTTTCTTCTCTTTTTGCACTTGTTTCCTTTCCCATCATCCTACCCTCATCTACCTTCACTCCTCACCTCCTTTATTTGCCTTTTTTTGTTGTTTCATTTGGTTTTTATTCTTTCTCTGGCTCTTCTTTTTTCTGTTTCCTTTTCCGCTTTTCTTCTTCCTTGTTCTTTTTACAGTAGACTTTGCCCCAGCTGCTGTAATGCTTTAGATAATTTAGATAATCATAATCACGTTCAGTATACACGAGCCAGTTGTGCAGTTACAATCCCAAACTTTTGCTCTCTTGCCAGTTCTTAGTGTTGTTTTCAAGTAAAACAAAGGATGACTAGTTTTACACCAAAGTTCTGTTTTCTACTGGATAGAAGAATTAAAGCTTTGAAGGAACTGTAAGACAAACTTTGTTCCACTACAAACGGAATACGGATAGCAAGACGTTTTCCACCGCTGCAGACAGTAAGCCGCACTTGCAAGAGGGATTTTTTTTCTACCGTTGTCATTTTTGCACAATAGAGAAATGAACTCATTGGAGAGTACACCACAAAATGGACTAACAGAGAGTCAGGATATTCTCCAGGATATTTTCTCCCTTTTATAGAGAGGCTGATACACTGTCAGCCCCCAATTTAGTATTCACAAATGGACTGATGTTAAAAGATTGAAGAGAGTGTAGTTCTCCAATAAGATGTGGATTAACAGTGGCTCAGCAAACTCAGTATTTGACTTTCAGTGTATTTGTAAAAGGAATTAGACATTTTGCATTTCAAAAGGCCCTTCTGCCTTTCCCTGTACAGTTCTGAGGGATTTATGATTTGGCTGTCCTGCCTATGAGAGACTTTAAGCTTTAGATGTCTTGTAGGAACAGTTGGGATACAGGAAATAAAGTGCTTCAGGTTGAACATGAAGAAGAGGGTTTTTTTTGTTGTATGAATCGTTAAATATCTTCTTTTAAAAAACACACTCCAGTATTAATTACAATATTTCAAAAGTAGAGATCAATCCATACTCAGACAAAGCTTCTGATATGTATTTTTCATCATCTTGTTTTCAACCAAGAATCAGTTTTCACAGAGAGCGGATTTTCTTATAGGGGCAAAATCTACTATAGCTGTACTTCCTATTACGACAGATGGTGCCAATTTATTCTCCTACAGCTTCACATTAAAACCAGACAAAGTCCGCCCACATTGTTACAGTTAATTTAAGTTCATGTATAATCATTTATATTTATGATATTGTATTGTGTATAACAACATGTAGTTAAACAGGGTTTTTATAGTTTCGTCTATTGTATCCCCACAGTTCACCTCAAAACATTTAATTGCAATAAGTAGGAAATCTTAAATCAGACCTGGTCAACTTTTAGCTCATATTTTCATATTTATGTTTTAACCATTCATAATGGTCGGCTCACTATTTTAAACATTCATTCAGTACCTTTAGCTACTATTCAAATATCTCCCCCTGTATAGGCCACGTTTCAATTATTAAATTAAACAAAAATAACTGTAATAGTTCATCTTTCCAAGTAGTGAAGAAGTACCTTCTACAGTACTTGTCATTATTCCTGGGAATCAGTGTTTTATAGTTATCTTTATTAAAGCTATATAGCTCAAAAAATGGTGAAGTCAGAATTTTGCGCAGAATGAAATCTGATTTACAGGCTCAGCTTTGCAGGTTTTCTGAGTGTAGCTGCAGGAAGAGAGGTTCAGAAGTGTCCGTCAATGTGGGGAGCTTCAGGCAGAGGGTTGGACTCGTCTGCTCAGTGAGCCAGACTTCTTCTAATCAGGAAAACCTGGAAGCATGAAGCTGGTGTGCTGCTGGCTTCATGCTTTAAAGGGATGATTTAAAATTGTAGGCAACACACTTATTTTCTTTCTTTAAAAGTTACATGAAAAGATGAAGGCCAATCTCATATCTGTCTGGTAAATATGAAACTACAGGCAGCAGCTGGTTGGAGACGGGGAAAAACAGCTAGCCTGCTTCTCTCCATTACCTCCAAAGCTTATGTCTCATGTCATCAAGACAAATTGCCATTTTAACACTTGATTGGTTCAGCAAACCAACAATCAATCAGTCAACAAGGTGTAACGGGTTAATTAGCAAACTTAAAATGTTCTGTTACGGAGCCAAGCAGTTTGTTTACCTCTGGTTTCAGGCTTCATGCTAAGATAAGTTAACTGCAACATGAGTCAGGGCTTTAGTAGGATCACCTTTGATCTCTATTTTCTGTTTTGATTACATAGTTGTTCCATAAACAAAGTAGATATCAGTGTAGTGACTATCTGTCTTTCAAACATACAACACCTGTATGCTTTGCCATTTGACATGTCAGGAATGAACTATTGTTTTGGTTGTGCAGTCAGCTGAAAGCTCTGTTGACAGCACATTTGCAGCTGGCATGCCACCTGCAAGCATCTTTTTTTATTTTCCACAGTCCAGTGAATGGTGTCTCAACTTACATGCAACATTCTTTTAAATTTTCTCTCAGAGAAGGGACTTTGGGTTCCCAAGTGCCTCTTCAGCTTGTTTGGCACCACGTAAGCATCAGTCAATTCTCCCAACACAGTGTGAGGGCTGTTGACACCCCTGTTCCGACTGAGGTCATTTGCAATAGTTTCTATGGACACAGAAAAAAAAGGGATCCATTTTTCGCACCATCTTCTCTGTTCTTCTTCACGTAATGTAGTTACTCCGGTTTGTCCACAGGCAAAAAAAGTGATTTTTTTTTCTCCCAGTTTTGCCAGTTTGCTTTTATTTTCTGAGGGAGCGGGAATTGTAAAGATAAAAGCAGACCTTAAAGGCAACCAATCTAAATGCTGATGGTGTCATTGTTTGGAAAATACAGTCAGCAGTTGGTTTCACTTTCCTGGAAAAAAAACCTCTCCATTCCCTTTTTGCATCAGATTAAATGTATTACTTTCTGCTAAAACTGTGTAAACAATACAAATGGAAAATATGCAATTAAGCTGAAAAACCTTAAATTCTGCGTGTGGTCAGGCTTGTATCAAAAGTCCCCTTTCTCCTAGTCTCTTTGTTCATTTCCTGTCAGCCTCTAGTCTCACGAGGCTCAAAAGGGTGAAGGGAAAAAAAGAAAAATGTCTCTGAAAGCAGAAACATCCACTTTGAAATGACACTTGCATGATTTTGTGCATGAATAAATGCATTAACTTTGTATCTTCAGGAACTCCACACATCAGATTTATTTATCATGATGCAGATGTGTAGAAATGTATTCTGCACAGTTGTCACAGAGCTGTTTCTTGCACGGTGATAGCATCTCCTCTTTTCTTCCCCCCCAGAGTTCAGACTGGCATGCATTTACCAGTGGTTTCGTGGAAAGAGCTTTTTTAGAATCCAGCATGGCATGACTAGGAGAAGTAGATGCCAAATTACACCTCATGGAATAAACATGAGCCAAGATATTGTCCGTGTTCTCTTACACCTTTAGTGTTGTATTGTTGCCTCCTCTTCCTATGTCTCCGTTGAGAGTCCGTGGGCAGGGCTCCATAATGTTTTATGCTGCTAGCAAGGCGTTGTACGAGATAATCATTGCTAATTTATCATTCTGACATGCTAACAGGGAGACGATAAACAAAACAAAGGGATAATAGTGTCTACTTCACAGGCATGTTTTGTTTTTTCACTGTGGCTCTCATCTACCCTCTGCAGGGATTTTATGCCAGGAATAAAAGCAAATAAGCATTTTTGCGTCCCTTGTTCCTGCTCCTTTCAATGCTGCTAAAGAAGAAAAATTCCTCAGAATTAGGCTCATTTTATCTGCTGCTTATTGTGTGTTTCCCTTTTGTTTATCTGCACAGCCTCCCGCCCAGTGGAAAACAAGCTGTGCGAAGGTCCAATCCCCAACAGATCCCAGCTGTGCCAAATCCCCTGTCCCATCGACTGTGAGGTATCACCATGGGGTGCCTGGGGGCCCTGCACCTTTGAAAACTGTGATGATCAGGCTGGAAAGAAAGGTACCTGAATGGTTGAAATATGTAATTCAGTCCAAACTATTATAGTCAAAAGGTGATTGCTATTTCTAACTGCACTCTATTACGTTTGGCACTGTGGCTCTGTTTTGCACCTCTCAATTGCTCTACGTTTGTGGATCTGCATACATGTAATGCATAAGCTGGGGGAGTAGCAGCAAGACTCCATGGCGTGCACAGAACAGATCGGCACTATGACATTCAATTCAGTTCCATTTATAGAGTGCCAAATCAAAACAACAGTTGCCTCAATGCCTTATATTGTAAGGTAAAGACCCAACATTAATACAAGTAAAACAGAGGAAAAACCCCAACAATTATATGAGCATCTATGAGCAAGCGCTTTGATAGTGGGATTTCAATCACCCTGCAGCCTAGACCCATTTCAGAGTAACTGAGTGAGGACTTAGGATCACCCGATCCAACCTTAACTATGTGCTTTATCAAAAAGGACAGTTTTAAGCCTAATCTTAAAAATAGAGATAGTCGCTGTCTCTCGATTCCATACTGCAAATGGAAGAAAGCAGTCCTACATATTTGTTTAATATGTGCATTGAAGGACATGTCCTGGTCAAAAATGACTCCTCACAGTGTTATTGGAGGGCAAGATAATGACTCCAGTCAGTTAATTTAGTCAGGAGTTGGGATGGAGGTGGGTTTCAAAGCAGGTTGCAGATTCGCCAGTCACATTTTTCCCTGGTGACCAACAGTTGCCAGGGAGTCTCCGAGCGGTCTCTAAGCCTGCGTGACTGAGGCCTCAAATAGGGTATCAGCTGAGCCTTCAGCTAATATGAGCTGCCATTATCAACTAAACTGTCTCTGTCTGCTCTAAGTACTATACTCAGTGTGTCACGTTTTAAGCATTATTATGCTTTATCGACGCTGTTGTATTACACTGGTTTAAAATAATTACAGACACTATCTAAGACCGGCTGTTCAGTGTTTTTTCCTAAATACTCCCCCTTCTTGCCTCCATGTAGTCTTCATTATAGGAGATAAACAAGCCGAAAATAATTTGTCAGTCATCTGTCACCCTCTTGTGCTCCTGGCACCGAGATAAATTCTCACCCGATTCAATATTTTGTGCTGAAAATACAAGAACCTCTTAAATTATTCCTTGTTATTGTTTCTAATAATTATTGCTCAAAAACAATGAAAAAAAGTGGCTGCTGTGTATTAAATGCTGCTTGTACACCATCCATCACGTTTGTTATCTTTTTGTACGAGGCCGTTATAATTAGAATGCTGTAGAATAATATGATTGAGCCTGAATGTGCTTAATGAATATGCAGTCTTTATATCGTTTTACATTAAAAAATATTCTTATATTGGTTTTCACCTTACCACATAGCTTCAGAGAATATTGCTGAATTTTTAATGACTGATTGTCTCCAGTAGTAGCAGGTCATCTTGTTACAGAATAGGTAAAAAGCATACAATTTCTAAGGAAACTACAGCAGCCTAATTACATTTTCAGTCTAAAATGTCCCTTTGTTGCATCAGAATATGGCAGTCTTTGTTCATAGTGTGAGTGAATAACAATGTTTATGCAAATATTGCACATAAGTATAAACTTAAGCAATGAAGTGAAATCATAAAGGTTTCTTATTGATGAGCCATATCAAGAAACGAACCATCAAACAAACATTTAAGTGCTCAGACTTTAGTAAAGTAAAATGTAATGTAAGATCTCACTATTTGTAAAATCCTACATTAATAATATTAAATTAATTAATAGCATAAATCATTTTATTTTTGCACTATTTTCAAGTGGCTTTATTTATTTTTAAGTGGATTAATGGTTCAAAAAGATGCTTACTTATGTTATACTGGAACTTGGTGCACACTCTCAGACTCCAGTGAACAGAAGGTTTTAACAGTATTTGGTTGGGAGTCAGAGATGACCATATAAGTAATATCTTGTCTCACTGATGTAGGAAGAAGACTGAGTGCTCAAAGAACTCTGAAGCCTGACCTTTTGGCTTACAGGGATTACTTGCATATGCACAAATGTAATTTATTCAACTGTTCACCATGTTTTGTTAGAATATCCATCACTGTAACAGTTTTTATGAGACAGAAAGTAAGGAAAAACATGAAAGGCCCAGTTTAAACAGAGAAGTAGTTGGTCTACAGAGAAATACTTGCTGTATATACGATTGTTTTAGGGGTGTAGCTGGTCAGCGTGGAGCCTATTTAATTCATTTGTCTCCAACCTAAAAGGAGGCTTATTTATGCAAGGATTTAAAGATAAATCTGAGCGGTTGTGATATTATTTATAGTGTAGTTTAAAAAAGATAGAGAAAACCTCTAGAGGGGAAATTACATACATGTATTGCATGTGCTAACCAACTGCTATCAAACCCACCTGTGACAGATGAAACTAGACAATTTTTAAAAAAATATACAATGTGTATGATTAGAAAAAATTATCACATGATATAAATAAATACAATGCAATAAAATATAACTTTTAACATGTAGTGGAGTAAGATGAGGACTATTTTCCCCTTATGTATGTGGTTGTGTGAAAAAACTAAAGCCTGCTACACACACAAAAGTTTGTCAGTTGTGATAACTGTCTTTGCACTGCAGGTTTCAAACTGAGGAAACGACAGATTACAAACGAGCCAACGGGAGGTCCTGGAAACTGTCCACACCTTGTGGAGGCGGTGCCATGTGACGAGCCCACTTGTTACGACTGGCAGCTGATCAGTCTGAGTCCGTGCATTCCTGATGATGGGAAGCAGTGTGGCTCCGGCACCCAGATTGTGCAGGTCCAATGTGTCAACAGCAACGGTGAGCGAGGAATGTTTAATCCTAATGTGCCCCACATTTTCAAAATGAGCTGAGTCATTTGTTAAAAACTAACCATACTCTTGCTTACAGACAGTGTTTGTTGGCTGACATTGATGCTTGCTCCCTGCGCATCCTTGCATTTTGCTGCGTTTTCGACCCACCTTGATTTGCAATAAAAAGAAATTGCTGGTCTGACCTTGCATGAAAAATCCTATATTTTCAAGGTCACCTGTCCACCGACCCTGCAACTCTTGCAGCACAGCGCTGTACGTGAGGAGATTTCCACAACATGACTCCCAGTTGCCATTCGTCTTTGTGAGGAATGCTCTCCCTTGGCTCCCCTTCCCCCCTCTCCCTGTTAAAGCTCCTCTACTTCTCTACTTTAACGCTTCCTCGGTTCAGCGTTGCTACCTCTCTCCTGCCGTCTCTCTCATTACAGTTTCCTCTCTGCACGCACAATTAAACCTTACTCGCTTTAAATCAAATCAATCCTCGAGCACCAAGTCTTAGAGTATCTCGTGCCCTTTGCTACTCCCTGATTTTTACTGCTTCTCTTTATTACTGTAAATCTTTAATATTAAGGGTGACCGAGCAGAGATACTTTGTTGAGTTCCTCTTGCCTTCAGCTATCAGACATATGTATGACAAAATAAGTCACAACACACTATTGAGTTGGGGGGGTTGAGCTGCTGTGAGCTGTGCATCAAATGACATGGCATGTTTATTTAATCAGCACGTAAAGTTATACTGTGATGTTGTTCTGGGAATCTCATTCAGTTGCAAATCTACTCAGTAAATCTTGAATTTATGATGCAGTGCAGTGACTTTGTTCATGTTTTCCACACTAGAGAAGTTGATTTGTCCTTCTAACGTCTCCCACAAATCTCACTTCATGCATCAGCTGCAGGTGCTCAGTGAAGCTGGGCTGCTGGAAACTCTCCCCTGTACGGCCGGAGTACAGCAGAAACTCTGCACTGTTCTTTCACACCATGACTTTGGTTGATTGATCCCCGCTCACATTCACTCCCTCATCTGATGAAAATTGATTTGTTCTGTTTGGATTTTTTGCTCTGCTTTTCGCCTCAGAGATTTTTCACTGCAATGCTGGCTGTATTTTTTCTCGGAGTGTGTCCCAGCCATAAAAGAAAAGGCCACACAGCCAGGCCCCAGACAACAGACGAAGGTCGATACAAATCTTATTGAAACTGGCTATTGATATTCCCCATGCTGACTGCCTGCCCACTTAGACAGGGAGCTGTTTCTTCTCTGCATACTGAGCATGGAGGTGTTCCTCTCATAGTGGGTGTTCTGTTCATTCATGTTTCCTCTGTGCGAGTCTGAAAACTGCTGGGGTCCCTTGTCACTTCTTATTTTCATGCCTTCTTAGTTCAGTCATGATTGGTTCACTGCGTATCTGTCAAAGTGACATCTTAATGCAGAGTCAGGCCCAGTCTGACTTGTGAAGCCTCTCTTTTGCTTGAATTTTCAATTCACTCATTGAAAGGTTTACATTTGCTTGTGTGTGTGTGCTGCCGAAAGAGGAAAATATTCTCCGCCTGGTTCATGGCAACACATGAAGCAAACCAGACAAATGTGTGGGTTATTTTAATCCACTTAAGCGTGATACCAGCAGCTCATCAATAAACCATGAATAGTTGTGTAAAAATGTGGGAATTCCATGTGAATTTGCAGTTTCCATGTTCAGTGCCACTTTGTTTGGAGACGAGCCACAGTCAAGAGTGCATCAGTATGAATATTTTACAGCTAATCAATTTAAAAGAGTCATAATCATCTGTCATGTCAGTATAAGGAACATTAGTTTAGTTATAATCCACTGCCACATTAGGGAAATTCTCTGCAGAAAGAAGATATGCTGATGTGACACATCTACATTTAAAATGTTGTTGTTACTATTAGTGTCATTATTATAAGAATTGCTATAACAACCATTTTAGCACATTTCCCCCTCCCTCCCTTTGGGTCATCTGTCTTCTGATAAGCAGCCCCTCGTTAATAGAAGGTTTGAACAGCATACACCCCGATGACTCTCATGTTACACAGCATTTAAATTATTTTGCCATTGTTTTAAAATGTTTTTAATTTTTGGTGAGGGAAATTTTTGGACTTATGGATTGCACCCGTACACTACAGATTCAAGCTTACTAGAATTTGCTTCTAACTTCACCCTCTTGTACGAACATGATTACTTCTGGCTCCATTTATACCGGTTACCAAAGTGATAACATTGTAGCTTCAAGCTTAGTCCATCTGTTATATGCAGTCTGTTTGGTGGTTTAGACTTCTGCAGTGTAACTTTATGCAACTATATTTATTGCTCAACTTTTTTGAGGTCTTTATACATTTTCCATCATTCATGTTGATAGCTTCAACAATCTCCCTACAGGAATTTGTTGGCATTTGTGAGTTTTTATATTGATATTGTGACTATTATTCCCGATAATGAGTCGATGAGATGATGTGATGCTTCTCTCACTGATAAATTCAAAAACTGAGTATAAACATTGGCCTTGAACAAGTCGATCACAGTAGTTGCAGATGCGTCCATTTATTATTTGACCTTTGGCTAAGTTTAATTTAAGAATCCACATTAGTAATATTTTATCCATTAGATGAAACAGTGAAAAGAATAATAGTCCCTCTTTAACTGTTGCAACCTGTGTGCTTTTTATCAGATATGACAGATTTATTGCCATTAGTTCACAGGACTTTAGAAAAAAAAAGTTTAATTTCAGTTCTCAAGCAGCACAGTCATATTAATAATTTGCGCACGCCCAACCATTATAAACTAATGTTTCATAACCATAATCATAACACCCAAAGCAAAGCTGTGGCTGCAGCCACAGTGATCGCTATGTCACCGCATGGCTGCAATCATAATCTCAGCTACTGCCTGTCTCAATCAGCCTCAGCAGCATTCAGTGAGAGAGCTGGGAGAGCTCCTCTATTTATCTTTCTAACTGCAGTAGTACAGAGTGTGTCCACAACCAGCGCAGTCTAATACTTAACATAGTTTTACAATACAAAGTTGTCTTTTTGCATAGGTTAGATTGCAAGATTAGATTATTATGAGGTAAAACAAAAGTAAAATTTTACACAGTTATCCCTCTGAAGGCTGACATTGGGCCCCAAAAACGACAGACCTTATATGTGGGACAAGCCACAAATTTTTGAAACCAAAAATGTGATTGTTAATAATACATTGTGTTTAATAAGCATATCTTATTTGGGGCTCAGTAGAATTTACTGTATGTATGAATAGACATACAGCAAAATAGATCATGCATAAGACTTGAATGTATGAGTAAAGTACAGTAACTGTGACATTTTAAGCTACTTATGTACAGTATTTGATTCAATCTGCTCTCCGGGCTTTTCCTGTTTAAAATCTTTTGTCTTTTCTTGTCTTCGCATTACACAAAAACAATTAAACAAAACCAAGTTTATGCTGCCACTTGAGAGAACAAGCGTGACTCAAAAATCTAAAGTGGGCCGTGTGCTTGACATTGTGCCATCAATTAAGACACACATCTGTTCACTTTCTCAGCACTTCCCTCCGCCTCTGTGCTGAAATGTGACGGGTAACAATGAAATTCTTGCAATGAATGTTTTCTGATTTTTTTCAACAATGATAATCAGACTTTTAGAGCAAAATCAGAAAATTACTTGTGTTTGTGTTTCAGGTCTTTATCTGGTTTATATTTTTCTATTTAAACTTTAATCAGTTTTTAATGTTCTTGTTTTGAGTCACTTTATATATTCACTTTTAGACATTTTCTTTGATAAAATGGCCAACACAAGTGTTTAATTACTGCATATACTGCAAAGCAACAGGATTTAATTGGGATGTTGATGGTAAGATAAACTGGGAATGCTTGCCCTTTATTACCTCAAGCAGGACGGTCATATGTGCTGCTTGAGAACTGAAATTAAACATAGGTAATACTAATGGGGCTATAGCTGTAATGTTATGGTTTCATGTGTAATATGGAGGTGAAATAATGAGTGAACAACTGTTTGCACGCAGAACCTGTTGAAATTTTCAGATGGTAGATTCTGAGTATTCCACTATACTGAGAAAGACATATCGAATAAACTGAACCACCTGTTGCACCTTTCAGCAGACAACTTTTGTTGAAATGAATACTGTTACGGCCCTAGCAGGGCCTCCTCCTGAAGTTGCCTGTGTGGGCATGTCCTACCAGCTGTCCTGCCTTAGGTAACCACCTTTTTCTTTTGTACAGCTGACTCACATCAGCAATTAAAGGTATTTAAGGGCAGAGAAAGGTGAGCTCTGGGCCAGTGCCATGTGAATGGTTGCAGCTACTGAGCTGTGTGTGTTCGGCTCCTACTTGGTGGAGAGGAGTGTGTTTGGCAATTTATCCTTCTCTGGCTTACTTCTCAGTTTAATTGACCAACGTTTGAGTTTTGTTTCTTTAAATGGTGATAGCGGCTTGTCCGTCTCTTTTAGTTAGTATTAATAGAAACTTTAATAAAACTCTTTAATTTAACCATCTTGCCTCTGTCTCCTTTTTCTGACCCGGACACATTTTGTTACTTCCCCCTCATCGCCTAGACCCCTTTTAGGGGAACGTTACAAGTGGGGGCTCGTCCGGGATTTGAACCCGGGACCTCTCGCAATACAAAATGACCATTGGGACTTAGAAACACACAAATGGGAGTTTTGAATGTATTGTAATTGCCAATAACATCTGGAATTTATTTAAAGCACTTGTTCAGCTGGTTTCTGTATGATCAAATAGATCAAATCATAGATCAGATCTGGCAAATAGAAATGTCTTGTGATTCTTATTACAGAATACCCCTACTAGGTGCAATCAAGGTGACTCAGCCTGTGTGTATAGTTAGATAGATACCCACTGCAGAAGTGCATATACTCTGAATTGACCTGTAACGCTGAAAGTGGTCCAGATGTGCACAAGCAAAAAGCCTTGAAGGAAAGATCAGCCAAGTATAACTCTGTAACTTTATAAGAAGAGTTGCGTAATTTTATGATCAGTGATTATCATAAGCAGATTAAAACACTATTATCCTATTTTTTGGGATTACCAAGTGATCACCCCAGCCTCTCGACAAGCGGCCATTTATGGGCTTTTGACCCTGTTGTATGTTCTGTTTTGCTTCAGGAGAGAAGGTGGAAAGAAATCTCTGCACGTCTAACCCAACTCCAGAACCTGTGCCCTGTGAGGTGCCTTGCTCAAGAGACTGTGTGCTCAGTGACTGGACGTCCTGGTCCACTTGCTCTCAGACATGCTCAAGCAAGACCATTGAGGGCAAGCAAATGAGGACCCGCTCTATTCTGGCCTACAATGCTGGGGAAGGTGAGTCTGGACCCGCCAACAGTCGACTGTTCATGGTATATGGAAATATATGGAGATGAGGCCTGAATATTGGCTTAGTCACAGCCTTTCAAGTCGTCCTTTGCTGTCACTCTTCGAATGTCTGGATTTCACAGTTCTTTGCATGTGCATTTGTCCTTATCTCAAACAGTCTGCTTATCTGTCCTGGTGATTATTTCTGTTGGTCTGTCTCCTCGCCTGACACTCACTTTTTTATCTCGCTCTAAGATCATTTCTCTGCATATGCTTATTCTCTCTCTGGTTTTAAATTTCTAAGAGCGTCCTCCGTGTTTGTTTGTCGTCCTTTTTGTCACGTCTCTGAATGTTTTATCTGGGTGTGTGTTTTCCTCACAGTCACTGCAATGGTTGTGGCGTGGATCACTGTGATGGAGGGTAACATTTGAAAACACATTTTGATGGTAGCTCTTGTATCCCTCTAGCTATGTGTCTACATGCAGAAAAATTAAAATTGTTAGTTTGTTTTGAGCTTTAAAAAATGTGTACATTACCATAACAGCTTTAGGGTAGCTTATAATTGATTTTGAATTTATTCAGCCAGTTGTAATTCAGTCAAGCCTTGTTAGTGTTAGCCATGTGTGAAATGGGTGAACTCTGTTAGCAGTTTTCAGTTGTTCTGCTGTAGTATTAGCTCATCTAGTGCAGACCTCACCTGCCACATTAACATTTCTGACGTCTGTATTTATCAAAGGTCTTTCACAGGTGCCGAAGTTTCCAGAACTTTATGGTAAATATTTGACTCTAGGCAGACTGGATAAACTGTAGTTGTAGAGTTGTAGTTTAGATTAGCTTTAAACCCCTACTGTACTGTGACACAGTTTTATGAACACACAACAATACCAGAAATCTGGACGCTTTCTCTCCATCACAAGTTTCCCCCCCGGAGCAGATTATCTGATTAGAATTTGCTCCTTGGCAGATTTTTTTTCTTAACCCATGTGTTACATATTAATGAAATATTGAGGAAAAAAATGGTTGGAACTAAAGAACTGCTCAAACCTTAGGACACAGGGCTCTAATAATATGCATCCACCAATGTTTGCATAGAATTCTGTGCTAATTTTAATAAGCTTAATTAATGACCTATTTAGCATAACTGCTTACATTTAATTCTGTGGTGATTATGGTGGGACTGTGGAAAGCCCAAGTGGCTCTTACTGTTTTATAGTCATCAGTTGAATCACATTCAAGGTGCATGCTAAGTGGCAGTTTCTACAGCAAATTATAGTTTGTCTTGCAAACATGAGTGCATTTAAATAACTGATGGAAAGGTGTCAGAAAATACGCAAAAAATGATGAAAAAACAACATTTGACTCTACCTGTCTAATAAATACCCAGTAACGACATGTCCCACATTCAGTTAGGTTCATAAATCTTTGGGAAAAGACATGATTTTGCCTCTCTACACCACAATACTGGATTTTAAATTAATCAATATGTGATTAAATCACAAGTATTACATGGATTACAGACATTGTTCTACATAGTCTGATTGTACATATGTGGTGATTCTGTAAACAATTAACAGCAATGTTTTTGCTAAATCCCTTGAATTAAAGCTAAAAGACTGCACTTAAATCACATATTACTTGAATTATAAACCGCTGTGTTGGTGTGCAGAGCCAAAACTTTGTCTTTGTCTAGCAATTTATGGACCAAACTGTATATGCACCATTATTTGTCACTGCATCATGTGAGATGTGTTTCCTTTAAACTGCCTCACATTTCCCCCGTTGTCCAGCAAAACAACATTTTCTAGGTCACTGTTCAGCCACAGCTGAGGCTCATTTGCAATACCATGTCAGGCCAGTGTCGAGTTTAGCATTGCCCCATTGTTAGTCAGCTAAGGTGGCATGGCGCAGTCAGCAGAAAGGAAGTCATGCTCAGGGGCTATTAGGCTGGGATTTGTCAGAGTTGGCAGTCTGTGATTCAGACCCGACTGTGTGTACACCGCTACTCATTTAGGAGCTGGCTTTCTTTCAACTCCGGCAGAGAAATACAGGTGTGAAGAATTCGCAGTGCTGCAATGCCCCTCAATCTTTCCTGAAAGCCCTAAGTGTCTGCAATTACTCTGAAACAGAGATGGCTCTCTCAGCCCATCGATCCAACAACTGACTGACTGCTGCCTTACAAGAGAAAGGAAAGGGACATGGGCAAAGAGGGGGCATAGCGATGGCAATAGTTAAAGGTATTAAACACTAAAGTAGTGGACTAAGGAGCTTGGAAAGAAAAGCATCTGGACTTTGAGTTGCTTGAAGACGTTTCACCTCTCATCCAAGAAGCTTCTTCAGTTCTAAGGTCAATTGGTGGGGAGTCCCAGATTTAAGCCTAGTGGGAGTTTCACCCCAAAGGGGGACAAAGGACCCCCTGATGATCATCTACCTAATCACATGAGCCAAGGTGTGAAAGTGGGTGTGGGTCCCAATCAGCCAGGGTTTCGGGTGAGTTCATTGTGAAACCTGGCCCCACCTTATCATGCAAATTCCTGAGGTCAGATGACCCAGGATGTGAGTGGGCGTTAAGACGTCTGGGAAGGGATCTCAGAACTGGATTATAGAGGGCAGACAGTTGGTGTCGTAAACCACCGCTTCTGTTTAAAGATGGTTGCTCACAGTGGCTTCTTTCACTCCTTTTTCAAACCATCTGTCATCTCTGTCCAAAATGTGAACGTTGGCATCCTCGAAAGAGTGACCTTTGTCCTTTAGATACAGATGAACTGCTGAGTCTTGTCCCGTGGAGGTGGCTCTTAAGTTGTGCATTAAAGCTGGACTTATGTCTTGCAGTAGTATACACAAACATCTAAACTCCTCTTGTAGACATAATAAATTGCCAAAGGTTAAAACCTAAATCCTGAATAAGCCCTGATAAAGCCAGACCAAAACAGCATTTGTAACATTAACATTCAACAGGGTAGGACCTGCAAGTATTTTTTTTTGGTAAATAATGGTTGTTTTTAACATTGGCAACCCAAGATATGTAGTAGTAATTTAAAGACTCTCCACCATTTGACCTTAGAACTGAAGAAGCTTCTCGGATGAGAGGTGAAACGTCTTCAAGCAACTTAAAGAAGTCCAGACGTTTTTCTTTGCAAGCTCCTTTGACTACGATGACCTGGATGACTGAGAACCTTCACAGACATAATTTAAAGACATGTTTTTTTTTTTTTAAATCACTATTTTTCCACGACATGCCAGCAAACATGGTAACTTTTCAGCCTTGTAGCTTTCACCAAAGCACGTTTTGTAAGATGTTGCTCATAACTAAACAGATGTTTTTAAGGACTATTATTCATTTCTGGTCATCTACATAAAAATCACACACGTCTCATTCAAACATTAGAGATTTTCCAGGGCTATCTTTGGAGGCTTTTTGGAAAAAGTAAAATCAAAATAAAAAGTTTAGGCTCCCTCTTTAAAGGAAACCCCTGATACCCAAAGGCAGCAAGAGAAGAGAACTGATCATGCTGTCAGTAAAAACAAAATGCCAGATACATCTATATTATGCATTATTCTGTTTTAATGAAAATTGGGTGGAAAAGCAAGCAAAAAAAAAAGATGCAGTGATATTTTGAGCCATAAGTGCAGTGCCTGAAATAAGGCAGATGCATATAAATCAACCAACATAAGCCTCAGCGTTTAGCCTCGGGGGAAACAAATTCTTGCACCTTTCTTGAGACTTGAAACTGGCTCATTTACAGTTTCTCTTCTAGCTTTTTATTCAGCAATTCTCACCTCCGAGGTGCAAGAAAAAGATTTTTGATTATTAGGTTGTCACAAGGTATTAGAGGCTGTTTAGATATCTAGATATCTAAATATTAAACTGACATTGAATGAGAGACTGGGTTAGAAGTTTTATATTGTTTGGTCCCACAAGAATAAAACTTTCCTTCACTAACAAAACCTTTTTTTTTTTTTACTGTCAGCGGTTACATGTGAGGTGTAAAGTGTTTTGTAACAGGCTTAAAAAAGAACTTTTCACCTTTCATTTTTTAACCAAACTGATCCTTTTTTTTTTTTTTACTCCATCATCACCCGACCAGATTTATCCTAGAAAATACCTACAGAGAGGAAACAGCTCCATGACTGTCTCATGCTTGAGAGTGTATGCAAATAACGATCTGAGGCTGGTAATTCTAATTTTAAACATTGTCAGTCTGCTATTTGGTGCTGTGCAGCCTAATCCGTGTAAAGTAGTTTTACCTGAACTTTTACACTGAAAACAGTGACTATAGTAGTGCTGGGTGATTCTCTTAATTAGCATTACATGATGTGTTTTAATCAGCTGTGAAAACAGAGTACAGGAATGACTACTCCTGTTTTACCTCCTCACATGAGAACACTTTTAGAATTGCTGTCCTCACTGTGTTTTGGTATTCTCAGGTGGCGCCCTCTGCCCGAACAGCAGCGCCCTTCAGGAGGTTCGGAACTGTAACGAACACCCCTGCACAGTTTACCACTGGCAGACGGGGCCCTGGGGCCCTTGCACTGAAGACCCCTCCACCTCCTCCTTCAACACTTCTGTGGGGGTCCCGCCCAACAGTGACGGCGAGGTTCCCTGCTCCATGGGAATGCAGACTCGCAAGGTCATCTGTGTCCGAGTGAATGTGGGCCAGGTGCCACCCAAGAAGTAAGCTATGTTTCTGCTTTCTTTGAGCACTTGTTTATGTTGGCTTTTAACCAGCGTATAGCCATTTAAATCCTGCTACAGAACACTGATTGCTTATTTCCTGCCTTTCTGATTTGTAGCTGTATATAACTGTGAAATCAACTCCTGGAGTGCTGTGTTGTGATGAAAATTGCTAAGTTCTCAGACCTAAAATCCACTTGCTTTGAACAGTATTTCACAATCATGTGCTATCGAAGATAGAAGAGGAGGTGTGTGTTTCCATTTCAAACGGATCTGTATGGCAGCTGATTTGACTGATTTGGACACTTTTCACATTCAAAAGGAAGAAACTAATCAGTGAAATCTGTAGCAGCTTTGAGGAAAAGACGACAGCGAGAGCTCTGCTTGTCTTTTGATGAGTGAAATGATGTGTTAAAGAACCCCTTGTGTTTTGGGTTGTTGCTTAATGAACACAGAAATACAGTGAAAATGAAATTTTAAAAAGCCCATCTTACATGCTCGGTCAAACAGTGATGTACGAGCATTTGTTTTGGTGTGTAATGGAGTATCCAGGACATTGAGTAAATTATTTGTATCTGTTTATTTTAAAGGACGTCAACGGTTAACTGTACATTGCAAAACAGAGACTGAAAGTCGATGACATTAAAAACACAAAGGAGAAGTCAGAAAGCAAGAGATGAACGAGAGAGACAGCAGTGGGTGGGGAGCAAAGTGAAATAACGAGACGCTGAGCAGACTCTACGTGAAGTTAACTCCCAATTCCTATCTCCCCTTTGCAGGCATCCACAGATAAATAAATAATCTCTGTCCCTGAAAGTCTAATTAACCCTGCCGTTTTGGGCGCTGGTAATTTCTCATTGATGATAATGACAGTAATTAAATGGGATTGATACTTTAAGGCAATTTAATCATGGGGGAGATGAGAGACAAGATGTTTGTGGTTAGCTCTGAAGACCACACCACATGAGGCGAATTCAAAACACAGAAGCGTTTACTTTAACATCCGCCAAAAAGTTCATCTCTAGTCTGGTGTCAGTTGTGCTTGGCTGATTCACATGACAACAAAAGATAAAGGAGTTGATCTGCGTTTGTTGCGTTTTGCAGAAAACAAATCCAAGGCAAATTGATTTCGGCCCTGCAAAAATAAAAACAGCGAGTCGCCTTTTGTGTGTTCTCTTATGTTAAATTAGTTCCTTTTGTTTCTCGCTATAATTCAGGACCAGAAAATCCCCAAGCGTAGTTATCACTGAGGAGAGGATGGCAACATCAATTATTTAAAGGGTTGGCGCGTGTTGAGCATGTTACAAGGGAAATGTGATTCATGGAGAACAACACAGGATGAAATGAAGATTAATGTCCAGTTCAGCGGTGGCTGCTGGAGCAGCTGACCCAGTCAGTGAAGCTGCAGAACAGGGGTCAAGATCCTGGAAGTCTTTTATCGTGTGTAGTTTAAATCTACACTCCTGGCAAAGCTGGAGCAACAGATAAACACAGGCTCAGTGGCTTGGAGAGTGGGAGGTGCAAATGTGTCAAGGGTAATGGCTCTGAGTCTCTGACAGAAAGAGGTTTCAGTCAATTTGTTTCCATTATCTTTGTTTTTACTGCTCAATAACTTTGTATAATCAACTGTAATTTGCAACAAGGACAAAAGAGCAGCATGTAATAGTGTCACTAGCAGAAACTGAAAAGAAGATATTGAAAGGGGACTCCTACTGTCCCTCTTAGAAGGAGGTTATTGCTGCTAACCTCAGCTGAGCCTGTTTGAGGTTTTGAATAATGAAAGTCACACAGGCACCTTAAATAGGTCCAAAGAGTTGTTTGACATTTTCAACCTTCAATGGAGATTGGTTTTTCTGTGACTTAGTAATTGAATTATTTTGGTGATGCTGAGTTCTGTGTGGTAACAAGCTTTAAAACAAGAGTCGCCCTTCAGGTAGTAAAGCACATCCACACCCATGTAACAGGAGGTCTGTCATGCTCATAGTCTTTATATACTCAAAGGATTATTGTTGCTGTAATTCCTTTTTTATTTCATTTTATTTTATTATGGAGAACAATGACAAGACATTTCAACTGTTTATAAAGCAGCTGGGATGAAAATGAGTACTCATCAAGTTTGAGGCCATGATTCTCAGTTGGATCAGGGGTGGAGTGCCTAATCTCAGCTGGAGAGGAGTTGCTACATCAAGTGGTGGAACTCAAGTAGCCTATATCGGGGTCTTTTCTATTTTTGAGTGGGAGATTGAGAGACCGATTCAGGTAGCACCTGTCGAGAGGTGGAAGCTGTACCATCTGTTGTGGTGAGAACAGGTCTATAAAAATCAGAAATCTTTACTTGATTCAACCTGATCTCAAGTTCAGTGTCGTCTCACAGGGCTTCCAGAATACTTGTTTTACTTGTTTTTGACTTCCTGGAAGTCCACGTCAGACCATTTGAACTTGACAGTGAGCAAAAATGAAAGTTTCTTTCAAACTGTTCTGAATTTTATGTGGAGGATCATCACTGGTAATGAATTGGAACTCCAGCTACAGCAGCATGCTTCTTTTCAACAGTTTCAAGTTGAAGAGTACATGTTTTTCAAGCCGTACAGCAGCATGGCAGGTGAGGAGCGAGGCTGGGAGAATTCTCACTGTTTCTTTGTTTTGCTTTGGGGGATTTTTGGCTGTACAAACCTGAGGTTTCTGGAAATGCAGGAAGATCTTTTTGGGTACTAAAGAACAGTCTTTGATACACTGGCGTTGTTCCAGTAACTATTTCAGAGGCCAAAGTAAAAAGGAATACTGTAATGGGACCAGACTGAGAAATCTGAAAATATCAGCTGTGCCAAAAACAATGCAGGAGAAAAATACGTTGAATGTTAAATCAAGTAAGCAGCGACCTGATTGACAGGCGTCTCTTACAGAATGAGGGTGGTTAATGTTTGTCAGACATAAACCATTTATGTAAAAAGAAATTACAAAACCAGAATAAGAGTGTGGACAAAACAGAAATATTGTATTTTCCAAGGGTTTTTTTCATTTTTGTTTGTCTTTTCTTGAAGAGCATTTTTATGATTAATTTGATGAAATACATTCAAACTGAAAAGGAAAGGCGGGAACTGGAATATGTATAGCAGCCAGCTGTCCCTATTCTTCTCAGACCAGCCAGTTAGGCAAAGAGAAAATATGGTGGGTATAAAAAATTTTTACTTCTGTACCCGACCTACTTCAGGCTAATGTCTGGTTGCAAGAAAATCAGATGGATGAAATGAGTGTCAGGATTACTCAGCAGTGAGAAATCTCAGACTGTGCAGAACTTTTTGTAAATGACTGAAGATGGAAATAATCATATTTTGACCATAGTGGATCTGATCGAAATGTATTCGCAGCTGACAAAACACAGCCCCTGCTGCAGAACAGAGGCTGTGTTTTGTCAACATAACAAACAACACTAAAAAGGAGACCTGAAATCTAGAGCCAGAATAAACATTTGTAAATGGCCTGTACTGTGTGGACTTAAAAGTGCATACAAACACAATTGTTGTTGTCTTTGTTGTTGTTGTTTTTAATTTATCAGAAAGACCAGATTTTCCATTAGATAATGGGATTATTGGATGAAACTTTTCTGGCATCCATCTCCAACTCACAGCCTCTTAAAAGGGATGCGACTTGCAGTTGTGTTTAATGGGTTGTACCTCGGAAAAAGTGTGTGCATCATCACTGCTTGAGTTTCTGTCTGCCTGGGGGCAAAAACAAAGTGTCAGATACTGAGAGTGCTTTCAAACAGAAGTCTCTCCACAGATTGTGAGACGGCTTTTCACGGTTATGGAAGAAGTTAGCCTTCAGGGCTGGCAGAAACCTTTCCTGCTAGAAAGCATTCTTGGAAAACGTCTTCTTGGTTCGTACTAGAAACACAGGAAACGCACATGCGTAAGCCTTGGTGACTTTTGTTAACCTTACAAATGTGTGGCAGGATATTTGGTGGAAAATAAGTGAAAATAATTCAATTAATAATACACATAACATGAACCCCAGTCCCGTGTATAAATCTTTCCACATACTAGCTCTGAAAAGTCGTTGTGCCTTTCCCATTTTCCCCGCTAGCTGTTTCCACCTCTCATCATTGAAGTGTCATGCTGTCCATGGTGCTGAAGACATTTTCTGATCTCCTGTATATATGTGTGATGCAAAGTAGCTCCCCTGAATTTGACCACATTTTTGTTTTATTCTCTCTCGTTTTTGGTGCATTTGTGCAGTTTTAATACTGAAAAAATAATATTAAGTATATCAAATGTTATTGATCCTCAAAGTTAGGTATAGAAAAATGGTTCTGAGCCAAAATGCTTATTTGATTTGAGCTTTTAAGAGTCTGTATATATGTTTTTCTATTTCTCTGTGCCAAATTTAGACCCACTCCTATGTATGTCAAGGACTTGCAACTCAGAGAGTTTTCATAGTGAAGATAGAATTTTACATGAGGTAAATAAATACACTCAAGTTATTGCACAAAAAAATCAACAAATTCTAAAAGACGCTCATCGAAAAACGTTCATGATTAGTTTTGACAGAAATACACTGATGGCAGAGTAAATGCATGGATTGGATTAAGTTTAGCAGACCTTAAGATGATCTCTGCCCTTGGTATTCTCAGGGCAGCCAGTCAGATCAGCCAAAGCAAAGATTACGTCAAGCAGTGCAATAAAAAGAGAAAAGCTTGGCCTAAGGCTATTCCTCTACCCAACTTCCTGCCAGCTCACGTCTAGGAAAATAAAATGAAATAAGTCTCAGGTGTGCTTAGCAATAGGATACAAGAGATTTTTGCGCCCACATCTTCACAGAGACTGAGCTTCATCACAACAGCCTGGATCAAGCTTTTGTACTCGATGGGCGAGGAGGCAAAGCAGACACTGGAGAGAGATCTCAACACCAGCAACACCGAGGATACGTGGCAGGCGATTCAGAGCATCACAGGCTACAAAAGCAGGAGCGCCCCCACCATGTGTGAGCCCACGTTGCCAGATGGGCTGCATATTACCCTCGCTTTGATCTCCTCAACAAAGAGTCAGCTGTAAAGTCGACTCTACCTCCAGAGGACCTGCCACTATCAGTATCCACAGAGGCTGTGAGAAGAATCCTCCTGTGGATGAATATGAGTAAAGCTGTTTGGCCTGATAACCTGGCCATACACTAAAACACGCTATTACTAACATTTTTAGCATATCATTTTGTCACTGTTTCAAGACAGGCACAATTATCCAAAGGTGCATAGTGTGTAGTCTGAATGCCCTCCAGCACTGATCCCCATTCTGAAGTAGTGCTTTGAGAGGGTAGTTCTTCTGTGCCAGCCTCGCCCCTCACTAGATTACATTCAGAACCAACAGAACCACAGAAGGTGCTGTGTCCACTTGTCTTCAAAAACCTTGAAAATGAAAACACCTACATAACAATTCTGTTTGTCAATTTCAGCTCAGTATTCAATACTCCCCCATGAAGCTGACTGGCAAACTCTGCACTCCAGGATTCGACACCGTGCTTTGCAACTGGATATTGAACTTCCTCCCAAACAGAATCCAGACAGTTTGAATTGGCAGTCACACCTCCTCCACTCTATTCCTTAACAGTGTGCTCAGTTCCTTCCAGTTCATGCTGTACAGTCATGACTGCACTTGCAGGCATGAAGAGAACTTTAAGGTGAAATAACACCAGCATCGTCCACCATATTACAAACAATAATGTGAGTTAAAATCAGGAAGTTGAATCAAAACTAGTGCACAGTCATGAACTACGGAGCCCCGCAGGGGACATGGGAGAAAAAAAAATTAAGACGGACTTTTGCGAGATCTCGCAAAACACACTCGGGATCTCGCAAAACTTTTGCGAGATCTCGCAAAACTTTTGCGAGATCTCGCAAAAGTTGAATTCCAACAATGGCGGCAGCTACTTAGTTGTAATATTACTCTTTCTGGGTCACTTACAAATACACTTTTAAGATATTTTGAGGTGTGAATGTAGTTGTGTAAACGTCAGATACCTGCTCGGTTTACAAGACATCACATATTTGCAAAAGTGCTCCGACGTTTTTGGAGATCTGACACCCACTAGCTCGAAGCTAACGGGAGGTCGAGACCTACTACAGCCGGGAGGAACACCGCTTTCCCGGCACATCGTGCCTCGACCTCCCGGTCGGCTTCGAGCTGCGAAGAATGCAGCTAAAACTTTTGCGAGATCTCGCAAAAGTATTGCGAGATCCCGAGTTTGTTTTGCGAGATCTCGCAAAAGTCCGTCTTAATTTTTTTTTTCTCCCATGTCCCCTGCGGGGCTCCGTAATGAACAGAGCAGAGTCATGTTAAAAAAAACAAAACAGTTGTTTCGTTTAGTAAAAAGGATGCAAAGACAACTAAAAAGCCATACTCCTCACAGATTTCCACTCTGGTGAAGAAAGCTTCAATGGAAGAGAACTACTCCAGGAAATTTAGGAAGTAGTTTTTGTCAACTTTTACAGAGGAACAGTAGAACGCATCCTAACTGGAACCATCACAGACACAAAGAATGGGATACGGATGGCCCAGTATATGAAGGATTTGCAACGGGTGATTAAAATCATTTAGCCACATCAGTGATATCTGCGAGGTGCGGTTTCTCTGCAGAGCCCAAAGGATACAAGAAGACAATACCCACCACAGCCGCGCAGTCTGTTCACTCAGCTGCCATCTGGCAAGCAATGCAGATGTGTTCAGTGCTCTAGCACCAGACTTCAGAGCAGTTTCTTTTATTGGGCTATGAAATTATTAAATTCATCCTCCACACTCCCCCACAAAAATAGTTTTACGACTTGGTTATTTATTCATTCAATTATAATTTTTTTGTGAGTAACATAATGAGATTTCATCTGTAATTTCATTGTACATTTTTTGTTACATTATAATAATTAAACCGGTATCTTGTTCAAAGTCTTGAGTTTGATTTATCTCATGCCACAGTCACTGGAAGGGGTCCAAGCTTTATTGCACTGCAGAAAAAGGCTCTCTGACTGCACAACTTTGCCCTTTTTCTTAGCCTTGAACACTTAAAAGCTTTGGATGCTGCCCTCAACTTTCACTCTTCACTCGGAAATTACTTTGACTTTGCACTTTACTGCGGCAAACACTGCCACCGAGATGGCTTCTTCTAATGCAATTGCCAATTAACATATACCAACCAGCACATTCTCTGCCATAAAGACTGGCAATCAACACTTTAACTGAAGCAAGTTTCTAAAGAAGCACAAGAAAATTAACAGGGTGGAAAGGCATCAGGAGTTTTTGGTCAAAACAGAAAGAAGAGGCAAAGCATATGAAACTTTTTCAATATTTCAGGAAGAGCACAGATATAATAGGAACTTCCACTGATCACATATCACAGTTACAATCACAAAGGTGATCAGTAGCACAAATAAGGAAGTTAAGAAATTTGGTGACATTAGTGCCTGAATCCAGGTTAAACCAGGTTGAGCAGCAGCTTAATGCTAACGTAATGCATTAGACTTTCTTTCTTCCAACCCCATACATGTGATATACAGTAATGGATTGTCTTATTCTCTGGGTCATCACTAATTAGCTTTGCTAAGGATAGATTTAGGCAGGAGACGTTCGTTAAGATCTTATCAGAAATCATGTGTTTAGTAATCAGCTTCCGTGCCTTTCATGGTTCCTTGTTGTATTGTTTTTCAGAGACTATCTCTTTATGTGGGGTGTTGTTATCATCCAGTATGAACTTAGAAACAATCAAATGCTTCTCCAAAAGTGTTACACTCAGACTTGTACACTGCAGATTTGAAGGGAAACTGTATGAAGAGTGACAAGTACCTAACAAAGACAATCAGAGTCAGCTGGAACGAGCACTAGTCAGACGTCAGCAGTAATCAAAAAGAATATGACACATACAGCATAGAGAGATGATGAGAGATGAAGTTTCACTGGTTTTCATTTATTTATTTGCAATGTATTTTACTGAAAACGACTTACAGTACACACAGAGAAATGCCCCCACCCTCCACCACCATCACCACCACCTTTTTTTCTGTTAATGTTCTGGAGACTGTTTTTTCTCAGTCAAACCTTATAGGACCCTGCTCCTAATCCAAACATCAAATGTGCTCCGACAAACATGAAAAATGAAACAAAGATAAAATAACTTAATTGATCTTTTATAATGGTTCCACACTTTATGTAATATTTACCACCCTGAGATAACAACAGGAAAAGACTAAAGTGAGACAGCTTGTTACTAGAGTTGAGAACGTTAGATTCATTCATTAGTGTGTGGACTGAAAATCGAGCAGTTGCTGTTCTGTTAGTTGGACAATCCTTTAATCCATTACTGTGGGGGGGGGGGTGCAGAAAATAAGCCTAGTGTCAGTTCAGACAGGCCAAAAAGTCAAGCGCAGCTACAATCCTGGCTAAAGTACTTTAGTGCATCCGAATATCAAATGCTGATATACTGCTGGATGCATTATTTAAGCTGCTTTAGCCTGCTCACAGCTACTTTGCTTCTGCCACTTGGCAACCCGCAACCCACCTCAGTTCTTTATTCTATCAGTATAGTATCTATTGTCACGAGTTCCTTCTTTCTTGTTCCCAGTTGTTTCAAATTATGGTTTTCTAATATGCTGATTCTTTCTTGGACTTGTACAAGCACCTTACAGCCTCCCATTCACTGCTTAAAGAATTCTGACCTTTTTGTTCTATAAATCAAGCGATTAGTTCAGCGAGAGAAGATTCATCAGGTCTACTTTTAGTAAAACACATATTAGTAGCAGTGTGTGATTTACCCACCACATGGACTGAGAAAAAGCTTCAGTGACGCTTGTTATAGATTCTACAACTCAAAATAACGGCAATACCAGAGCCATACTTACAAATTTAAGTAACTGCAGGTGGAAATAACAATCTTCTTTTGACTTTGAAAATAATTAATTTATCTGATTTAATCCCCTCTGATAGGGAGGTGACACCATTTTCTCTCCCATATAATCATAGATACAAACCAAGCCACAACTCTATTTCCCTTCACATATAAGTGATAGTGTGTCCTGCAATAACTGATGAATCATGAGACGCGCAATAGCAGGGTGTACAATGGGAATTTACTCACTACAAGGCCTACAAGGTGACCCTTTATAGAGCCTACACGCCAGTCAAACAGTTGGAGAGAATGCCTGATTTACAATGGTGGAAATTCTGTTTAATAATTAAAAATAATTGCTCCATCATTTTCCCTTATATGTTCATTTATGTTGTGATTAGGGATGGGTATCGTTTAGGTTTTATCCAATGCCAGTACCAAACCGGTACTGGCAAAACGGTGCCGGTGCATAAACGGTGCTCGAACCGGTGCTTAAAGAATGGAGAACACAAAATTGGTCCAAAAACCTCTCATGTTCAGCTGTTTTTTTGTGAAAAGATAACAATGTTAGCCTTTTCTGCAGCTATAGGGGATTTATGGTATCACTCTTGGCTGGAAGCAGTGCTTAATCAAAGGAAAAAACACAAACTTTATCCAAAAACCTCTCATGTTTAACTGTTTTCCACTTTTTCTTTGGTCATTTTAACCTTTTTGGCCAGGGTGAAGGGAGTATCTGCCATCAAACAAGAAGAAAGCCGCATGTAACTACGACGGTGTTTGCTAGTTCACCTTACATGCATTAATGTAATAACGTGGTTAGCCTACTCAACGTAAATTACACACGAACAACATTAAGCTACTCACGCAGAGAAGAACGGCTGCTGCTGCCATCATCATCCGTCATCATTTCTGCTACACTGGCAGGGCTAGGGGCCAGGACTCTACTCTTCGGGTTTTTGGGGGGATGTTGCTAACTCCGGGTCCGATAACAGGCACCACACCCGCAGTAGATGTGCTCGGTGTGAAGTCTCGCAGCAAGCTATCAAATACGGCGCATTTCTCGGCTTTTAACAAAATGCTATACGTCGCCAGGTGTTTCATCAGATTCGAGGTGTTCCCTCCTTTGCACAGTATCACAGTATCACCTTAAAGCACTTGTTGCAGGCTGCTGAGTTTGCATCTTTTGCTGTGAAGTACAGCCAGAATTTGACCGCTTCACCTTGGGCATTTTTAATCAGTAGCTCTGCTCTAAAGGAACGTACGTACCTGGGCCCGCCTACTATCCTCGGAAAGGTAAAATGATTGGCTAGAATCCAAAGTGTATGACATCTCAGGAAAAAAACGCACCGAAATAAAGCACCGAAAGGTGCGCTGCTTTTCGGTCTGGTTACTACAGTTTATGTCAGAACGATACCGGTACCCATCCCTAGTTGTGATGTGATGAAATTTCAAAGATCATAAGATTTTTTTTATCCCTCATGCCTTTAGCCATTTGCATTCCTTTTTTTTCCAATTATTTATCCAATTTTTCCCTTAACTTGTCACGTGGTTGTAGTCTGCCCTTGTTATTGTATAATAACCCCTCGAGATTAAATTTTCTGTTTTATAAAAGCACGTTATTTTACACCACTTTTTCCTTGTCCAGAATGTTGTGACGGCTCTGGTTTCCAGGCCTTGTTTTCATCACTGGCATTTTTTCCTAGGAGTGAGTAGACACAGATGTTTGTTTTTTTTGTTGTTGTTTGTGTTTTTTCCTGCTCTACATGTCTTCATCTGGCACAATCTAACTGGCAGGTACTCTTGATCAGTGCACCCGTGGGATCCCAGCAAAACAAACAAACATGGCCGCCCGAACCCTCCATATGCAGATGTGCCCCGTCTCATTCACAGATAGATCTGTGCTGTCTTCCTCCCACAGTCTCAGGCAGTGAACCTCACAGAGTGCATGTCACCCTCGTACACACAGTCGCACATGCGCAAGCAACCCATACACAAACACTGACTGTCAAAGCCCAAAGACACAACAGAGACAAATATGTCAGTGCCTCGGGCTTGGGCTGCGATCATCCCTATTGAGAAAGCTGTTGTGGTGTGAGGGGGAAAAAAACAATAACATCTGCTTATTGATTCTGACAGTGTGTGCTGACACACACCGACTGTGCGTTTGTATAATCACATTGATGCTGTGGAATTTGTGAAAATGAATGATTCATGATTATGATGTTGGACAGTAGCTGTATTAAGCCCAGTCAATCATCTTCCTGCCATGTTTTCTAACGGAGGTTGTGTTTACTCTGGTTTTGACTATGATAGATAGCTAAAAGCCCTTGAGACGGAGGGCCATAAGATGCTAGTGAAAGGGTCCTTGAAGAACTGCAATACTTTTATGCTAAATTAAACTAATGATGTTCTTGTTTTGTTGTCCATCGTTTTGATAATGAAATTAATTAGGCCTTATCTTTTCCCACCAGACCATGTTTTTGTGTGCGTACACTTAAAACTACTGACATTTCTTTGCTTCGAATCTTCATCCTGTTCAACCATCTGCTCGTTTTTCGAAAACAGCCTCTCGCTGAACAGATTACTCATCGCGTTAATAGCAGCAAGCAAAACATGAGCATTAGCCTGGCTGCTCATCTTGATGTCGTGCTTTGGGACAAGCTCCCAGTGCCATGTCTTCGGCTCACTACAAATCATTACGTTTAAACATCATAATGAGTTTGTGACACTGACTGGAACCAGCAAGTCAGTTTAAACCAGATGCTATTATTGGATTCATTTCAGTGAAGAGCATTTCCCCAGTGATATACGCAAGTGAAGACACAGAAAAAGGAAAGACTAGAATAGGAAATTGTGCGGCTGGGATATTATACCCCAAGCACCTAGTAAATAAGAATTTTATTCCTCGAACAAACAATAAAATCAACGTGACAAGCAAGGATAAATAAATTGAATATTAAAGACAACAATGACACCAGGAGAAAAAAGAAAGAAAACACACTGGAATGATAAAATGTATACATGATAGAAAAATGCATAAATAACAATATTATAGCTTGATTTCACACCCACACAGAGTGAATCTCCCAGACAGGCATAGTGCTGTAAGTATTCTGGCTGGTGTTGCGCTTTGCCAACAAACATTGCCCGTTCTTTCTTTCTGGAAACTGGATTTTAATTGAATTTTAATTGTCTAAATTTGGATAATATCCGCCATTAGCGAGGCTACAATATAATTAGACATAAGTGAGGGGATTGGGAGTGGGTGGCACACAGGTTTGTTTTCTCTGCAGACAGAGACATGCTATGAGTCCACTCATTGCCCTATATGTAGAGCAAATGTTACTGTGTTCTCCCAGTCATTCTAAATTCACAAATTGAAATCTCAAACATGGAGGCTATCAGAAGTGACCTTTCACTGACATTTGTTTCCACCTATTCTTATTAAGATTCTCCAAACACCTAAACACAGTCCCACTTTTATACCAGTCTAGGAGTTCACCTTGCATCACAGTGAGGCCACTTGTGATTACTACATTGATAAACTGAATTGAAAAATAATAGAGCTCAACATTTTATTCACAGATGGAAAGCAAACCAGTTCTGTTTGCTGACAAGAGCTCACAAAAATGCATGTAATGTAAACTAGAGAGTCAAGGAATCTACAATATTAGAGAGAAAACCACAACAATCACACAGTCCACTAGGAGCAAGCGTTAGGTGAAAAAACTTGCTTTCAATAGAAGGAAACATCTGGCAGAACCAGATGAACCAAATTCAAACTTAAATCCCATTCCCTGAATTCATTTATATACACATCCTCTCTCTATCTTAAGGATGAATCCTTATTTATGCAAATGCAATGCCGAGTGGACCTACCTTACCTTAAGATTAAGACTTAAGAAGACAAGATTGTGTAATACCTTGTAAGTGACTACAGTTAGAGCCTAAATCTCCTGAACTAACTTCAACCTGGAGTTGGGTACTATTGTAAAGGTTAAGTGTAACTGCAGGATAAAAGTCCGTCCTATATGTTCCAATGTGCCTTTTGTAGCCACCTAATGGTCTAAAAATGTGTCCCACAATATTCATATATACGCCTTTACACGATTAAAGTAACATTTACTGATTTGTCCTATAAATTGAGCTGGTACTCTATGCGAGTGTTGTATTTGCAGTGCTGTCCAAGTTTTGACAAGAAGCAGTGATTGCTTGTTTAGGTTTTGTTTGCTGGGGGAAGCAGAGCATCTTTGTTATAGTTTAGAAAAGATCATAGTTTGGGTTGGAAAAAGCCTTCAGTGTTGACTCAAAATGTGATGTGAACGCACGTTTTTTTAATCACAGACTCCACCTGCTTCTGAGAAACAACAGCCATAGTTCATTCTTACAGGAAAATGTAAACACGAGTTGTTTGAGGCATTTGAAACACCAATCAAGATTGTTGTTCCGGTAAAGGCCGCCTTCACCAGAACATACGCTCGCTTGTTTGTGTGTTCAGACCCAAAGGGAACACTGAAAAGGTGAAATCGAAAAGGCAAGCAGTCTGCAATTCAGAAAGGAGTTGTTTCGTCCTCTAAGGTCTCTCTTAGTATTCACAGTGTGTTTCTCCTCGATCGAAGGCAAAACTGAAGTTGTATTTAAGTTGTAGTATTTAACCTAAACAGAACTATCATGGCTTTTTCAGATTTCACAATCCCAAAAGGGTTAAACTATAATTCATGCTCTGACTTTTACCATTTTTGAGTATGAGAAGAATTTAACAAGGTCAGAGGTTTAATCTCGTCTGTTTAAGACTCGTTTGTGTCACAGTATTAAAGAAATCCCAAATGAGAAAGAGAAAGGGTTATCTTTGACACATATTCAAGGAATCAATAAGTAAACAGAAGAAGTCCAATGATTCTTGCATACTGTTGAGCTGCATACACACTGGAAGTGGTACACTCATCATCCATTGCTTAGAAAAAGACGGGTGGTTGCTTGCAAACATCCCTGGCCCCAGTTGCCTAGGTGACCCTGTAATGTAGTTACTCCCAGGTCACATATCAATCAACAGTATTCTTCTCTCTAATTGGTAATCACTTTAGCCACTCGCCTGGAAATTGAGAAAAATATTTTCTTGCTCCCCCCCCCTTCCCATTGCCAGTGGTTATTTTTCCCATAGTCGCTTGAACTCATAAAATATCATTGCTGCTCTATGGTCTCTGGTCACTATGTTTCTGCAAATTGCGTCTAGTTTGAACATAGCTTGAATTCAGGAAGGCCACAAAAGTCAAGCTAACCAATAGCTGATCAACTGATCAGTTCCATAACCTTTCTATTGGCAAATTTCATAATGAGGATTGCTACTTAAGACTGCAGTCACACAAGCCCAAATAACGACCCTCTACCTCTGGTAAGGAATAATGTTTCCCTAGCAGTTAGTTGGGAAATGGTTGCAGGAAGTTTTTGGGCTACCTCCTTGAAATTGCTTTGGTAATTAGCAAAAACTTGCCACAGCTTCTCACACTTTGAATGGAAGACATCCACTTATCTGTCTGTACTCACCATGCAGTACAGAAACTGTAAAAAGTACAACACAAACCAGAAATGGGGACTGTTTCTAGAGTAATTCTAGAGTAAAAGTTGCACCTTTTGAACAGTGTTTGCAGACAAGTCAGCATCTTTCATGCAAACTATGACCATCCACAACAAAGTGCTAGCTGCCAAATCAACTGCAAGGAGGATGTTGGTGCAACTTCCATAGCACCTCTTTGCAGCCCTCTTCCTTCCCAGCTCCTCATCCTGTTTCTTTTTGAGAAATGTTTCCACACCTTCACATTAAGTACTTGTTTAATGGTGTCATAATCAGCACTTTATTTTGGTGAGTTCCTCCTAACCAAATAAGAAGTACTTATTTTATTGATTAATTTGGGTTGGTACATGTTTGAGATCTAGTACTTGGTTATTAAGCTGGTGTTGGTTTCTATATACACTTTGATTTTATTTAGATCTTGAAGATATCTTTATGCTGTCTGTCTTCTCTGTGCCAGGTCTCCCTTGATGGAGAACGTGTTGATCCCTACAGGCTCTTGAGAAAATGATAAAAACCCTTTTTCATGCTGGGGTCGAGTGTGGAGATTGTTTTGCGGTAGCAGGTTCACTAGTTCTTAACAGCTTCCCATCGTGTTGAAGTGTTCTCAAGAGAGACACCTGTTTATTCCCTTCTTTATGGACCCAGCCATCAGTTAAAAGCAGAAGACATAAATGTATCCTCCCCACAGCTGTTTTTTTCCTGGGGACCATTCACTTTTATGAAGACAACCGAGGATTTGTTCCGCTCAAGAGGGATTTAGCTCTGTCTATTGGTATTAAAAATAAATCTCTCCTTGTGTTGCTGTTGCAATATTACATTTTGCCAGGGAGGCTCCCTATCATTTCTCTGATAACACCATGCTAACAAGTATGAAACACCCAGTGGAGAACACTAATTCAAAAGAGCGTTAAACCTCTTTTGATGATCAGAAGTCAGCAGTGGGATGAGGAAACATAGTCGTAACGTCCAACTGCAAGAGCAGCGAGGGATCAGATAAGATGTCTTCCAGCAGGTTTGTCGTGACCTATTTATCTTTGTCTCGTTTATGCACAGGGGACCTGAAGATTAAACATAACCTCTGTTTTGAAAAACCTCGGCTTGACCACGAGGATTATTACTCACTGATAGCTGAATCCATTTAAACTGGAAATTTTATCCTCAGGCCTGTTGGCTGACTTTAGCTCAGTGAGTTAAAGTTTCCTCACAGAGATATATTACTGTAAAACAAACACAGTGCTTTTAGACATTTCCTGTGATGCTAACAATGCTCTGGTGGGTTACACAACCATCCCTTTCCTATGTGTCATCCAGATGGCATACATCAGTCATAAAGTGAAAGTAATTACAGAGGTTTTTATTGCCCTAGATTGAGGCGAGAATAATTACATTGTGTATTCAAGCACTACCCAGATGGTTGCTGCATCAAGCCTCTCAGTTGATATTTATTAAAGCGTGAGTGCATGGTTTATATTTTTAACTGTCATGGTTAAGTGTCAGCTTGGTCTTTTTAGGTACAAATGCCAAAATCTATAGGGGGTGGGTTTAAGTTGGGGGGAAAAATACAGCTAAATCTACACACTATATTTTTTTGGTTATAGGGCTGCAAATATGTTAAATTCAATTCCAGAAATCACAAAAACACATGTTTGGCAACTCCTTTGATATCTGTAAAATGCTTCGCCAAAAGATTAAAAGAGCCATGAAGATCTAAATGTTACTCAGTTCAATTTTTCCCTCATTACAAGTTCTGATATCTTAAATAAACCATCATGTTTTGCAGCAGTGATCACGCACGCAGTCAATAAAAATATATTTTAAAGATCTTTTATTTTGAAAAGAAACCTTATTAGAAAGCGAAATGAAACACTGGACAAAAGTATGATGTTTATATCAGTGCTAATGAAATGTTCTTTTTTTTATTTTTATGGGACCATCGTGTGATGACTTCATCAACATTCGTATATTGTTTTATCTTCATCCTGCGGTTCTCTTTATGTCTACAGTAGGCATACTCAATTATCTGTAGCCAATGACTTTTTGCAGGGGATCCAATTTTCCAGAGATCTCTCAAAATTATAAATATTATTTCTGATACAATTTTTAATGCAAGATACCACAGAAACTATTGATATTCTGAAGTTTTTCATTCTAAATACAATGAGACACATTAATGTGATTTGTGTAAGCAGAGTTTCTGTTGGCTCAAAGATAACGTGGGTGGGAGTAAAGGACACAGTATGCTTGTTTTGGTATAAATTGCTCCCATCTGTAGATTTGCACCTGTCATCTGTCTTGTGTTTTTTCTCTACTATGATCAAAGAGCAAACTAAAAATACAATTCCACTTGAAGACAGAGTGCCTTAGTTGTTTGTCTTGGGTTATGCTGACACTTGAGACATTTAGCAATATTTCCTGGATTTAGCTTTTTGAACACTAAAATTTGCCTCACTGAAGAGTGCTTCCTTTATTCTTTGTGACCCTTTTTAAATAATAGAGTACAATTTTATAATTTATAGCTAAATGATTTTTATGGACCTTGTGGCTGTTGTCTCCCAGAAGCTTCCAGACCCTTCTTTGAGAACCACTGCTCTGCTATGCTTACTGCAAATGAATTCTTTTCTTTTATTCACAGGGATTCACATTAAGTGAATTTAAAGGATTCCTCTGCTGTAAAATGTTGTGATTTTTGATAATAATGAAAAACAATGGTTTAAAATGATAAAAAAAATTCTGCCCTTGATTATACTCTTTGTGTCTGTGAGTGTGCTTAGGTTTGAGTGATATAAATTTCATTGAATGGTGAGCATGAGGGTCCACATGGACATCTGCTTCTCTGCCCGTTTGGTACAGAGCTGTGGCAACGTAACACAACCAGTGCAGAGAAAGAGCCCATAAGAAGTGTTCTTGCTCAGCACCCACAGATTAAAGATTTAGTCAGATACATTGGCTTTATCAAAATTACTATTTTCTTAGGAGTAAATCTTTTTAGGTTTAGACTTCATGCTCTTGTGTTTTGATGAATGTATAAAGAGATTTTGTTTTTGCTTAGGTGTCCAGACGGTCCTCGCCCAAGCACAATGAGACCATGCCAGCTGCCCTGCAAGAAGGACTGTATCATGACCCCATTCAGTGACTGGGCAACGTGTCCAATTACATGTGATGCAGGTATGAAGGAAAAAACAACGATTCATGCTCATAGATAACTGTTGTTGCTGCTGTTAAAAAATTCAAGAGTATTGAAGAAACAAAGTTTCCAGCACAACTTCCCCTGCTTCTTTGCACACACAGAAGAACATAAAGTCTAAATAAGTAAAGTCCTCTCCGACAACTTTCCCATTAAACCAGCTTATTTATGGTATTGTATTTTCATCATGCATCTTTAATTTCATTCTCATGTTTTTATCTCTTATTTTTTATTTTCTTAGCTTGTACTTTTAAATAATAAGCATCTACATACATGTTACTTTTCTTCATTCTATTTTTTGTTTTTGTGTCACTTGTACTGGTTGTATATGACATTGATGGGGAAAACTTAAAACACTGCCCTTCATTTAGATTTGTCCTGTTTAAATGCTAAACAGGGTGTGTACCAGGTTTTATTTTTTATAGTGGACACTCTCCAAGACTGGCTTTATACCACATGACCACATGGCCTAGCCTCCTTGCTGGTGTCTGGTTGGTGGATGAGCACATTGAACATATGTGATTGGTTGTTTAATTTTTTTGCTTTTTAAAATGTGGCCTGTAACATGTTTTGCCCTGATAAAGGCTGCAAGCCGAAATAAACTGGTCAAAACATTAAATTGTTCTTTATACTGAAAATGTTGCTGGGCCTCTTTAGACTTTCTTGGAATTGGGTGAAGTTGTGCCAAACTCCTCTATGTTGTAAAAAGTACTTTATTCAGTCAGTCAGGCCTTGGTGGTTTCAGGATAGTCACAATATTTCCAATCATAGTTGACAGAGGTGACAATAATATGCTGGTAATAACATAATAATAAAAGATAACAAAATGGAAAACACAGAAGCTAATTTTAATTGACTAAGTGCAACAACTCTAGAGTTGGGTTGGCCTACACCAGTGGTTCTTAACCTTGTTGGAGGTACCGAACCCCACCAGCTTCATATGCGCATTCACTGAACCCCTCTTTAGTGAAAAATAAAATGTGATTTTTTTACTGGTGCACAAAATGAGCCATGCATGTCATGGCGAAGGCTCTGCCGAACCCCTGAGACCGACTCACCGAACCCCTAGGGTTCGATCGAACCCAGGTTAAGAACCACTGGCCTACACTGAGCTGAAGACAATGACTGTCACATAAACACATGCTCTCATGCCTCGTTACAGATCATTAATTTGATAGACTGGCATGTAGGACAACATTTGGGATGACCTCCGTTAGTGGGCCTGGCAAGTCTGCTTGCTCCGGCCAGCAAGTGGTCGGTGTTGTTGTTTTCAAGCGGTGAAAGGAAGACGTTTTCAGATGAGGTCACCTTCGTCAGGCGGCCATTGCCCAAGCTGTTGAGTGGTGGCAAAAACATTAAGTTGATTTACGAGTGAAAATCATTATCATCCGTATTTTGATGACCTCCTCCTGTGACACGGTGGCATAAATCTCTTCGGTCTAAGCATGCTTTACTGGTGGTAGTGCATTTTAATTTGATGCTGTTGATATCTTAACCTTGTGCAGAGAATTACACACCACCCACGTAGAAAGGTTTGAAGCAGAGTATAGGGCTATCCAGAGGCTTGTTTCAACTTAATGAACTACTCGAGGGCATCGCCACACATGTAAATACCATAAATTTAATCTGAGTCAGTTCCAAGGTCTAATGGGATTTTTCCGCATCATCGTTGTTGGCTTGATATCCCCAGTAATCACAAGTGTGCGCTTTTGACGCTGGCTGTCCAATTAGAATTGGCAGTTGCAGTCTCCAAGTCCATTCTTCAAGGATTATTAACAGAGTAGTCAGCTTATCATTTTGACATTTTTCTCATCACTTTTCCATCATATTTCTTAATTTAATTCATTAATTGTCTGCGTCCCTTCAGCTGGTATTGCTGTGAAGAAAAAGCAATCAAGGAAACGTCTTATCATCCAGATGCCATCCAACGGAGGGCAGGAATGTCCAGAGGTGCTCGAAGAAGAGAGGGACTGTGAGGTCCCCAAAATCTGTCCCGGTTTCAGGTAAGCGCACGACAGCCGCCTTCAGGTGTCGACAAACACTGTTGTTGCTGTTTGAATGTTTTGTCACATGGACAATGTACCCGTGGGTTTTAAAATGTTTCAACCTTGAGGCTCATTGCACAGATTTTTGTTGTTGTTGTTTTTTGTTCTATGCTCTACTTTTGTGTTTAAATGGTTTTCACTTGCAGCCCTAAAAAGCCAAAATACAAACCAACAGCATATCCCAAACAGCCAAATTTTAATTTAATAATTTATTAGAATATTTAACAAACATCAAAAGATTCAACTATGATATAAAGATACAGATTTTCTCTACACCTGCAAACTCTGTCAGTCTGACTTTCTGTTCCCACCTCTCAAAATACCAGCTGCATGTGTTTATTTATAGGTGCACACTTTCTTGTTAACTCCTTGTTTGCCACCATGAGAGACAAAATAGATGTAAGTTATGGACTAACTAATGAGATAAAGTAAAAATAATGTCAGCGTTTTGTCTTATTGGATATCTATGCCAGTCTCATCAGTCTCTTTGGCTTTAATTTGTGTTCAAATCAAAGCCTTTGGTCAGAAAAGAATAGTTTAGTGATGAAAACTGGAAACGAGGTTGTTTTATCAGGAAAAATTGCGGGGGGAAATCCAATAATCCAGTTTATTAATTTCAGACTGTGACATTTCCGTGGTGTCGAGAGTTTATCTTAGAATATAAATTGAAATCTTTTTTCCACCGCAATTTAACTTTTTTCCTTTACTTTTTTCTAATAAATGTTATTCAAAAAAGTGTGAAAATAAAGGTGAAAGTCTACACAGTTTGATTAAATATGACAAAAAAGCAATAAGTGGTAGCGGGGTTTTACTCTGTGATAAAGAAACCTGGATATTCTGGTTATATAAACCAAGCTGTGCCATGTAGCTGTGCTATCCTTTCTTATGGTGACAAGGTGCTGCAACCAACTTGATTCTATCTTTGTGGTGAGCAGGTATCTTCCTGGTGACTCGTTGATTAAACCACAGAAAAAAACGTTTCTAAACTGAGCACACTGTAATGGATGACTGTAAATACTGGCCAAACAAATAGTTTGTGTGTAGTTTAAGAGCTTTTAAAAAGCTAAAAAAAAAACCAAAAAAAACCAAACTATAACACATGTTCTGTGTTTAATAAGTCATCAGTCAAATCATGTTTAAAATGCCATTGAAATATGCAGCACTTTGCATCATGTATAACATAAATGTTAAAATGAGAATAATTCATTTAACTGAAGAGGGACTATGATGCTTGACTAGACATGCAACTGCTCTAGCTATGACAACCTGATGTTTTATTTCACGATGATGTAACTTTTATATGATTTAATATGCAGCTCTTGAAAACTCCCAAGTGTTAGTTTGCTTACAGGTCCAACCTGAACTTCACCTGTTTAGAGACTTAGAGAGCTTTTTATTGTCATTGTGCAGTTTCTTGCACAGCGAAATTGGGTAGCTGAACCACAAAGGTGCTAAAGTAAGAAGAAGAGAAACCAATATACAACGAAGGCGAAAAATAAATAAATAATTAAATAAAGAGAATAAAATAAAAAACAGTGTATATGTATACATATGTGAGTGGAACTATATACGTGGTGTATGTGTAGGAAACATTGAAACAGACTGGGACCAAAATAATTGCACATGAGCCAAAAATATTGCACAGAACATGGAAAGACTGAGATATTGCACATAGATGATCAACAGCAGTGTCAGGGTGGATGTGTTGGGGAAGTCTTTACACACTCTTAGTTTGCATTAAGAGTTCTGACAGCCCACGGGAAGAAGCTGTTCTTTAGTCTGTTGGTTTTGCACCTGATGGATCTGAGCCTTTTTCCAGAGGGCAGGATGTTGAAGAGGTGGTGGTTAGGATGGAGGTGGTCCTTTATAATTGCCCTGGCTCTGGAGAGACATCTTGAGCTGGCAATTAAGTCCAGGTAGGGGAGTGGACAGCCGATCACCTTCTCTGCAGTTCTGATAACCCTCTGTAGTCTCTTCTTGTCAGCTGTTGTGCAACCACAAATGTTTGTTTATCCACAAATGTTAGTTTTTCATGTTTTTACTGTAATCAAAGGACAGTTTGTGAACTTTCTTTTTTTTTTTTACTTGATTTTTGCATTTTTATTTTTTTTGTTTGTTTCTCATTGTACCCCCATATCTGGAACATAAATTATTTTATTTACTTTTTTTTTTTATCATTTATTGATTTATTTAACCCATAATTGATTTTTACTGGCTTGAGTACAGTCAATGAACATACATCGACTGTATCAAGGTGTTTGGATCAGATCCAGTTAGAAAGGGGTTGGTAAAGTCGTTGATTAGACTTCATTCCCACTTCATTTTAATGTTTTAAGCCCTAAAAACAAACAAACCTTCAGATTTTTATGGCTTTTAAGTTGTTCATCTTTTTAGCTTGTAAAGCTAATGTTAGCACTATTAGCCAACATCATTAACATAGTTTTTATTATCATATCTGACTTTAAGGTGTTTCTTTGTAAAATATATATTATTATAAAGACTTTTATGGGCATATCTATAAAAAACATGGGCTGACATGAGCAACATTGTGCTTACTCAGGATGTGAGTGTGACATAACAAATGGCTTAGATGCACCTGACAGCTCATGCTGAACATTTTTGTGGAATGTGCTGGAAATAGAAGTTAAAAAAACAAATAGTATGTTTTAGATTCTAAAAAATAAATAGTTGGAGAGAAGCGAGTACATTGTAATCTTGGATCAATGGAGCTGTCATATACTGATTAGAAGTAAAAATATGTTGTCTTAAGGCTGGATGAGCACATGACATTTAAAGAAAGTGTCAGTTTTCTAGTCCAATCACTGGTTAGAGCATTGGGCTCTGCAGTGAATAAAGGCAAGTGTGTGCAAAGGGAAGCGTCGAATGCTTCAGAGCAGAATTAGCCAGATCAGAGACTTACTTAGAAGATAACGGGACATTGCACATTGACATCTCTGGGGTCATGAGTTAAAATTGTTATTTTATTCAAGCAGCTTGTCATTCATTCTGCAGAACAGATTACTTTGTGATACTGAGGAGATTAGAAGCAATTTATCACCTGCATATAGATATAAAGAAAAATTGTGAAGCAAAAAGAAGACTTTCATTATAGAACCTCATCCATTTGAATTCTTCTGGTCATCCACATCAAGGTCACGGGGGGGAGCCTATCTCAGCTGTCACAGATTGAAAATGTCATGTCAAGTGCAATTTTAACAAAACACAAAGATCCCTGTGTGCAAACGTATGTTCAGGAACCATTAGCCCAAAAGACACACAATATCAGAGGAGGAGAGGCATTTTTTATTTGTTGCGTGTACTAAGTAAAATTGAAACGGACAGTAATTTTTGGATTGCTGTGTCTGAGGACAAAAGGGGTGCACTTTTTAGAAAAATGTCCTCCATCTGTGCTGCCCAAAAATTTCTAATTTTGCAAAATAAATGTTTGATCACTACCAAACTTTTAAAGTCTTACAAAGAAAGTAGGTTTGGGCACTCCTGTGTATTGGCCTGCACAATATGCGGAAAAGCTGACACTTGTGATAACATAGTCGAGTATAACAGGACCTATACAGAGCCCAAACACTGAAAAATGCAAAATACAATAACATATTTTAAGCTTGTTCATATTTAATAGCAATGTGCTTTTTTGTTTTGCATGTTCATATTACAGTGATGATGAAGCATTATTTCATGGTCAATACAAGAATGTATTACACAAAAAAGACAAAAAACAAAGGCAGGATTAAAAGTAGTTCAAAAGTGCTGCTGCAAGTAGCTGTTATTGATGAATAAACATCATATAAAGACAAAAAAGACCCCAAAAGATCAGCATCTATCCTTTTTCCTTTGAAGCAGCACCGCAGGTCTTCTGTGGGTTTAGACTGTCTTTGTCTTCTTTCTAATTCCAGATTAACTCTCTGATGGTGACATCATGGTTAGGTGGTGGCAGCAGACATACCTGTTGCAAGACTCTGGATGTATGTGCATGGTTGTTTAATGAGACCCTTCCCTGATACTGTGTGAAGAATACAAATTCAAACAACAGCACAGACCCCTTTATACTTTACTCTTTATTTAGACTTTCTCTTTTCATACGGCACAGTCAGCAACACCAGTGTTTATTTTACTGCCAATTGCTATCCAGCAATCCTATGTTATTCTAAGTTGGTTATTCTGCAGCCACTCTGCATCCGTCTATGAATTTCACTTTTATTTGTGCAGGCACACTGTGTGTAAGGCTTTCAGTTCAGATTCATTTATATGGTGCCAATATAAGTGCCAAAATGTTGCCTCAAGGCCCACATTCGGATGTAATGGTTATTTTCGACCAAAACAGATTATTTTCAATACATTTAAATGTTCAGATTGAAAAAGTAAATAAATAAAAATCGGTTATGTACATTTTCCTTGTTTGAAATAGTGACCAGATAACATTTAATGATGTGTGCACTATATCTGAAAAGTTGGAAATGGCATATTTTTCTAAAATCACTCAGCCTCATTGTGCTCAGACTTGATTAGATTTGTACCTGTAAAACAGCTGCTGTGGCTGTGTGAGTCATAATCGTGCCTTTTCATTAGTGTAATTGTTTTTTCAGCACAAATCACTGTTACCTGTCTGGTCAGGCAGACCTTTTCTCTTATTTTCGCAACACAGTGCATTTTTCCTAAATTTCCTAGATGTGCAAATTTTTCTTTTCAGTGCTGAGAGACACGACAAGTGATGTTTCCAGATCAGTCCTGTGTGCTTTCACAGTGTGCTAATCATTAAGAAGTAGGTTATAATCCAGGAAAATTATGTAAACCAACCAAAGCAGTGCGTATCATAAAGGCTGTTTTGCTTTTCACAGTTCTGCCTAGCTACACTGCATCGCTTCAGTTGTATTTTATCATGTTTACGCCTGTACAACGAGACAGCTGGTGCAGCACTTATTGCTCCTTTTGGTCAACCTCAGAGAAACGATAGAACATCCGTGGAAGACTTAAAAATCATCTAGCATGCTTGTCTTTCTGTTGGAAAGTCATGAGGTTTTCCAGATGCAGAGTTGGTTTTCATTCATGGTGACATGTCATGCAGGACAAAACCGTTAGCTGTCAAGTGGGACATGCTTTCTATTTCCAATGTAATACCTCATCCAGATGTGGCCTTAACTGGGCTGATACTGTGTGGGCAGAACACAGCATTACTGTGCTGTAAATGAGTTTATTCTATTCAGACTCTGACCTGGTGCTTTGCAAGATGTTGCTGTGTTAATGAATATTATTGTAGCAATTATATGTATGTACTTATTTTATTTATTCTAGGTGGAAAACCCACAAATGGAGGAAGTGCCAGCTGGTCACCTGGTTTCTCAGACAGGACACTCCGGGTGCACAAGAGACCTGTGGACCAGGGATTCAAACACGAGGTATAGAAACAAATCTCTCCGTCCCCTGTTTCCCCCTGCACCGTCCCTGAGCCATTCCTAATCACCCTAAATTTAATTTTTGCTCATTGCGGAGCATCTGGAGCCCAGCCATGAAGCAGCAGATGGATGTGCCAAGGTTTGGAGAATAGGCCAATTTAGTTAGAGTACGCATCAAATCCTCCCACTCACACAACGTGGCCCAAACTGAAGATGACACTCCTATAAACATCAGCAGTAAAAGATATTTTTCTTCTTTTTACTTTTTTCCTCCAGTTGTTTTTATTTTATTTTTTTATTTATTTGTAATCCTCTAGAGTTTGGGAAGGAAATGTGCTCACACCTTATCATCCTCCTCTTGAGACTTGTTTGACAGCTTGGCTTGTTTCACTGCTGGCTTTTTTTTTCCACCTCGGGCTCTTGTCATGCAATTTTAATCCAATATCTCTTGCTCAAATTTAGAAGAAGATGCTTCACCGTGCCTATAGCACACAACAGCCCAGACCCCTGTTCATATCGACTTCACGCACAAGTGACAAGTACTTTAAGAGTTGTGGCTCTCTCTCTTTAAAAGCATATTTCCTCTCGCCATTTTATAGAGAATGGGTACACTATAGAGTCCTAGGAGGCTTTCATAAAAATCCAATTTCAGGGGGGTCACGCAGAATGATCAATTTCATTTCCAGCTCCTATGGAAAGCCATTATTAGTGCTTATTTTTCTGTCTCGCCTTTGCTAGCTTGCATTAATGGACAGAAGAATCGGTTTATGAAAATGCTTTAAGGTCCATTATAGACCTTATTTTTCCAGATTCTGTGCAGCTTCTCTGTGACTTGATGCCATGTGACACTTGAAGTTCAGACTCTCCTGCACTGGTTTTCACACTTCTGTCACTTCCAAATGGCAGAAATCATTTTGTCATCGACTCAGACCAAATGAGACACGCTGTCCTTTCTGGTCCGTGTTTCCTGACAGCGTATTGTGTTGTTTACCTGGAAAGAGGCTTTCCTTAGAGGGTGGAAAAACCCTATAGTGGCATTATTAAACACACAGAACAGAGGGCTTGTGCTGTTCTCTTTCTCTTTCTTGAACACAGCCACTCTGTCACACACATACACACACACAACAATATAAGACCTGACCTAACACACCAGCCGACGGAGGCTTTCCAAACCAATAGCGGTGCCCACGGGGGTTCAGCAAAATGTGCTTAGAGATTGATTTCTCTATGAAGGTACGGCCCTGCAGAATGTCTGCATCACAAGAAAATGAAATATTGCAGCAACACAAGTACTACCCTTTATTGAAAGAACAAAGGAAAGGATGATGCAGTCAAAGACAAATTGACTTCTGGGCTTTAAACCAATTGAGGGAGAGATGCTTTTGTGTCTGCTCTTTTCTTAATTGTTATTAAACCCCCCTGAGAGCTAATCTGAATCGTAAAGTTCTGATCTATTTTTCATCCGCTCCCTTTAAATCTATATTTCAAGTCATCGTGCTCACGAGTGGGTTAAGAACTCCTAATTAAAGGGGCACTTCAGTGATTTCACATATCAAAGTCATTTCACTTGTCACAAGAACTACTTGGCCTGTCAGAGGTTGTAGGATGTGTTGTGTAGTTCTGAAAGAGCTTTAGCTATAGCAATAGACATTTTGGCTTCTATATGTTATTTTTATACTTGTATTCATATTCTTTTTTTCCCCTTTATTTTTTCTTACTAAGAAAAATTTTGTCTGTGTTCTGCTGCTGGACACTAAATTTTCCGGAGGAACCTACCCGTGGGATTAATAAAGATCTATCAATCGATCGATCGATCTATCTAGCCAATTGACAATGTTAGTGCACTAGCAATAATATCTGATTTAATTAGGTGATCATTTTTACAGATTTTATATTGACATGATGAAAAAAAATGTATAATGCAGAAAAAATAAATTGGGTATAGCTCTATAGTAGCTCTGACTCTGACAGCACATGTAGCAGAGTAGCATCATAGCTGAACAGAAGTTAATTATTGGTCTTCCTGGCCCTTATTGAGCAAAGGATTGGGACTGAGGAGCGAACAGCTCTCCAGTCCCCTCAGTTCCTTTCTTCTTTGTGTGTTTGTGTGTGTGTGTGTGTGGGGGGGGGGGGGGGTTATTTAGCTTATTTCATTTACTATTAAATTAGTTTAGAGGGGAAAGTCCTGGCTCCTATAGTATATTGTGTACCGGGCCAAGACCCAAATGGTTTATTTATCTTTGTTTATAAGTAACATCATTTGTTGGTTAAGCGAATCTTCAATGTGGCATCTTCTTTATGAATTGTAACCTTAGAGTAATGTTAAGTTTCATTTTGTTTTCTGGTTGTGGCCATAAATAGAAACCAAGCAGTGCCCGTGTTACTAGCATGCTCTTGTGACTTACATAACTGAAAGGTTATTCAGGTGATTTAATGAACCCAATAGTGTTTACATATATAGAGAGAGTTTATAAATACATATAAAGATATGTATTTATAAATCTATATAAATCCTATTAGCATAGTTAGTGATATCTGAAGTTTTCACTCCCTTAAATTTTTCTTGGCTGACAAAAATCTTTTATTAGTCAAGCTTTACCTCTATTAAATGACTTCTGCAAGTGCTAAATGTATAATATACTATATTGCTTTTTTAAAACACAGCAATATCATGAGGCAAAAATATCACTTTTGCTGTCTAGTTTTTATCTGTGCAGTAAAAATATAACATCAAACTACAGACAGCAGATATTTCTTTCCATAGGAAACCAAATGTGCCTATAAGCCCGTCTGCAACTCAACTCACCTTAACTTTATATATCAAATCAAATCAAATCACTTTTTATTGTCACATCACATGTGCAGGCACACTGGCACAGCACATGCGAGTGAAATTCTTGTGTGCGAGCCCCACAAGCAACAGAGATGTGCAAACACAACAACACAAACGAGCAAAATACAAGAATGGCCAACCTGAAACTAATAAATATATGTACAATATATAATAGTGTATGCATTTCTGGATGTGTATACTAAATATTTTCCTACGTGTGTGTGTGTGTGTGTGTGTGTGTGTGTGTGTGTGTGTGTGTGTGTGTGTGTGTGTGTGTGTGTGTGTGTGTGTATACACATTTTTACAAATTAAATAGTAAAAAAATAAAATAAAATAATAATAATAATAATAAAATCTATAAAATATACAGAGTTGAATATGTGCAAAACAAGTGGCATTTATATACAGTGTGGAGTGCATAATGTTAAAGTTCCAGTAGTGAAGCTGAGGTGTCTATGACGTGTTCAGCAGTCTGATGGCCTGATGGAAAAAGCTGTCTCTCAGTCTGCTGGTACGGGACCGGATGCTGCAGAACCTCCTTCCTGATGGAAGCAGTCTGAACAGTTTATGGCTGGGGTGACTGGAGTCCTTGATGATCCTCCCCGCTTTCCTCAGGCACCGCTTCCTGTAGATGTCTTGGAGGGAGGGAAGCTCACCTCCAATTATCCGTTCAGAGCACCACACTACTCGCTGGAGAGCTTTGCAGTTGTAGGCGGTGCTGTTGCCATACCAGGTGGTGATGCATCCAGTGAGGATGCTCTCAATGGCACAGTGATAGAAGGTCCTGAGGATGCGGGGGCTCATGCCGAATCTTTTCAGTCTCCTGAGAAAGAAGAGGCGCTGCTGGGCCTTCTTCACTGTTTTGTTTGTGTGTACTGACCACGTAAGATCCTCAGCCAGGTGTACTCCAAGGAACCGGAAGCTGCTCACTCTCTCCACAGCAGCGCCGTTGATGGTGATGGGGGTGTGTACTTCTCTGCACCTCCGGAAGTCCACTATCAACTCCTTTGTCTTTGCGACGTTGAGGGTGAGATGGTTGTCTTGACACCAGTGGGTCAGGGCGCTGACCTCCTCCCTGTAAGCCGTCTCATCACCGTTGGTGATAAGACCCACCACTGTAGTGTCGTCCGCAAACTTCACAATGATGTTGGAGCTGTTAGTGGCTGTGCAGTCGTAGGTGTAGAGTGAGTACAGGAGAGGGCTCAGTACACACCCCTGTGGAGCACCAGTGTTCAGTGTGATGGGGGATGAGGTGATGCTGCCCAGTCTGACCACCTGGCGTCTGTCAGACAGGAAGCTAAGGATCCAGCTGCAGAGGGAGCTGCTCAGTCCTAGATCCTGCAGTTTCCTGTCCAGCTTCGAGGGAACGATGGTATTGAATGCTGAGCTGTAATCTACAAACAGCATCCTCACATACGTGTCTCTCTTCTCCAGGTGTGACAGGGCAGTGTGTAGTGTCAGGGCTATGGCATCATCAGTGGACCTGTTGTGGCGGTATGCAAACTGTAGAGGGTCCAGTGAGTCGGGTAGTGCAGAGCAGATGAAGTCCCTGACCAGCTTCTCGAAGCATTTGCTTACGATGGGGGTCAGGGCTACAGGTCGCCAGTCGTTCAATGAGGAGATGGTGGAGGATTTGGGTACAGGGACGATGGTGGCCATTTTGAAGCAGGCTGGGACTACAGACAGAGAGAGGGAAAGGTTGAAGATGTGCGTGAACACTCCAGCCAGCTGAGCCGCGCATGACCTGAGGACGCGGCCGGGAATCCCGTCCGGACCAGTAGCTTTGCGTGCGTTCACCTTCCTGAAGCACTTCCGCACATCCTCCTCAGACACAGTGTGCGCACTGACGTCATCCGCGGTGCGCACACTGTCCGGTCTCATGGTGTTCGCTGTGTCGAATCTAGCGTAGAATACGTTTAGATCCTCACACAGAGAGGCCGTGGTCTGCGGTGTGCTGGTTTTCCCTCTAAAGTCTGTGATCGTGTTTAGTCCCTGCCACATACTCCGAGGGTTGTCAAACTGTTGCTCCACCCTGTCCCTGTACTCACGTTTGGCTGCTTTGATCGTCTTCCGGAGTTGGTAATGTGCGTGTTTGTAGTCCGATGTGTTCGCGGAGGCAAAGGCGGTGTTCCGTGCCGCCAGTGCCGCGCGAACATCTCCGTTAATCCAGGGTTTTTGATTTGGGAAGGATTTGACTGTTCTGGATGGGACGACATCTTCCACGCATTTCCTGATAAATCCACAGACTGAGTCTGTGTATTCATCAATGTCTCTGGCGGCCACGTGAAACATTTCCCAGTCCGCGTGATCAAAACAGTCCTGCAGCGCAGACTCCGATTGGTCCGTCCAACAGTGCACCGCCCTCCGGGTTGGAGCTTCCTGTTTCAGCTTCTGCCTGTAGGCGGGCAGGAGCAGGATGGAGCAGTGATCTGATTGGCCGAATGGGGCGCGGGGGAGGGCTTTGTACGCATCCCGGAAAGAGGTGTAACAGTGGTCGAGTTGCCGGTTTCCACGTGTGTTGAAAAGGATGTGTTGATGGAGTTTTGGTGAGACTTTCTTCAGGTTTCCCTTATTAAAGTCTCCGGCTGTGATAAACGCTGCCTCTGGGTGTGCGGTTTCCTCGCTGCTGATCGCGCTGTACAGTTCCCTGAGTGCACGGTCAGTGTCGGCTTGTGGGGGAATGTAAACAGCCGTAATAATCACTGCTGTAAATTCCCTCGGTAGCCAGAATGGCCGGCACTTAATCATCAGGTACTCCAGGTCCGGTGAGCAGAAGGATTTGACCGGGTGCACGTTCGCATAATCACACCAGCTGTTGTTGATCATGAAACATACACCACCGCCTCTGCTATTGTGTGCATAATGCACAAATAACTGGAACACTGGTTGTTAAATTATTGAACTATTAGAGTCAAGCTTTCTGACCTAAATACTGAGCAGGTCTGAGACTGGGAGGAGATACAAACCCAGCCTCAGGAAGTCACAAGCTAGTGTACTCCGAGTGTTGGTCCCAAGCCTCAATAAATGGGAGGAATGTGTCAGGAAAGGCGTAAAATCTGTACCAAATCAAAGATGCAGATCCGTGTGCCGTGGTAGGCTCTTGGGAAATAAGGGATTAGCTGAGAGTACCTTGCTGAACTTTTCCTTCCTGTAAAATTTAGACATTTAACGTAAGTGAGATTTCCATGCTTCATTGCAGGGAAATCTACTGTGGTTGAACTGGAAGCAACCACCCTATATGAAATATGAATGACCCTTGCGTTTATATTTTTATTGTGCACAAATACAACATATAAGTTTGTTTCTCATTTTGGAATTGCTGAATGTAGAGCTAAATACTTTATATTTTACTACTTTTTAGGACATTTTGTTTTGTCTACAAAATCAAAATATGCTGTGATGAAGTAAGATTCAGAGGAAGTCCTGCAAATGGAAAATGCATCAAAAAAGTAAAGTAAACTGTAACAGTAACAGTCGTGAAAAATGGTATTTAGTCATCTCAACTTGAATGTTGTTTTTTTACACTAGTGTTCCTATAAACATTCAACTTTTGATTACCTTTCAACAATGTCTTTAACTTTCCATTCATGTTACGACTTCCAATCAATCTGTTGAAACAATCAGTCATTAAATCACAATGTTTAATGTTCTAATGGGGTCTTCTGACCCGACTTCCTCTCATTCTTCCAGCCGTGTCCTGCCGCCAGCTGGACGGGACGCAGGCCGATATCAGTGAGTGTCTGAAATTTGCCAAGGCCATGCCTGCCATCACTCAGCGCTGTCAGCTCCCCTGCCAGGATGACTGCCAGCTGACCAACTGGTCCAAGTTCTCGTCTTGCACAGCTGACTGTGTGGGGGTCCGCACCAGAAAGAGGTCATTGATAGGTGAGGACAGAGCGGCATAGCACAAACAATGCACTGCTGTGAACCGTTTTCAGGCAGACTTATTTGCATTGGAGTTTAACATTTGAGGAGTGCAAGAAGATTTGAGCAGCGCTCCAACAGAGGAGTTTTAAAATGAAACACAAGGTAAAAAATCTCTGCGTTTAGTTTTTGACAGCTAAATGTTCTGGTGGAATTAAAGCAACAAGTCTAGGAGAAGACGTCTGCCTTTGTGATCAGTGTCAGTGTCACCAGGGGGTACGTCGTGCATTGCAGTCATGTGTAATAGTGTAAAGAATTAAGGTACCTCCACAACTGTGCACAGAGGTTACAAAGTCAACCCGAAACTGTGAGAAAGTGGATTTGAAAAGCTTTTGTTATCCAGTGATGTGAATTTTAAGTACCTTTTGACCCAACCACCTATGTGTAAGAGAGCAGACGGATCATTAGTAAGTCATAAGTCAGGTAATTACTCTTTTAGAGACATGCTTTCATTGTTTTTAGTTTTTTAGGAAGGGGAAAGTGTGGATTTTGTGGTTTAGCCACTATCCTGTGGTTCAAAAGCATTTTTATTAATACCATGACTGCCCACTACCTCCTAGTTCATTTCTTTTTAGCCTTAGTAAGTTTTTCTTTTTACCAAATCTAAAATAATTGTGGTTGGTGTAACATTTGGATCCCAGGGTGGAAGAAGCATTCATTTCTTCTGCCTGTTGGTCACTGTGATGTTTGTGGACAGTATCAACAACACAAAGCTGTGCGCCTGTCACAAGACAAATTTGAGAATCCACAGTTCGAAAATTTGATGGCAAAAAACTGCAGGTAAAGCCTCGGATCATCAGAGGGACAGTCATCCACACATCATCTCCTTATTTACATTGGAAACAGCTACTAATGAGAGCTGCTGTAAGGAAAAGAGTATTTCTTTGCACAGTGATCTGTGATTAACGATGCTTGGCATGTGTGAGGATAAAAAATATCAAGCTGTTTCAGTAAGAGCCCACTCTGCTGGAAACTATTTGGCAAGCCTAATCTATCATCATGTATCCCACATGCATAGGGGCACAGCAGCTCCTGTGTTGTCTAGTCTTTTTTTTTAGCGGGTAAACAAGACCTTGAAAGCAGCCTCAGTATCATGCTGAAATCCGTCAATGCCAGCAGACACATAGGTCTCTGGATTCTCTTAATCTATATCCTGCTCCACTCCGCAGGGAGAAGCAAGAAGAAAGACAAGTGCAAGAACACACAAATGTACCCTCTGAGTGAGACGCAGTACTGCCCCTGTGATAAGTACAACGCACAGCCAGTGGGGAACTGGTCAGACTGCATCCTGCCTGAGGGAGGCAGAGTGGAGAGCATCCTAGGAATGAAGGTGCAAGGAGACATCAAGGAATGTGGACAGGGCTACCGCTACCAGGCCATGGTGTGCTACGATCAGGACAACAGGCTGGTGGAGACGTCACGCTGCAACAGTCATGGTGGGTATGCTTGCATGTGCGTTTGTCAGGAGTGTAGTCCCAGAGCTTGTTCCTTTTGTAAAGGAAAACCTCGAAAAATGTGCGGTACAGATTACATAAATAATAGTTTGTTGGCACATATCCTCATTAGCTGCTGGACAGTGTGTTACACACTCACCAGGCAGACCTAAGAATTGGAGGATGTTAATTTTACATGTATCTCAGTATGTTTTTAGACATAAGCTACAACCCTTTCAAAATATTTGGATGAGTCCCAAATTTCACTTGGATCACATATCATATATGAGTATATGAATATCAGCTGAACTACCGAGGGTAAAACTGGCTCTATAGTTGAACTGACAATTTTTAGGATGTCTTTATATATTTAAAAGTAGTTAGCAGTAGCACTAGGCTGATAAACTGCTTTTTTATGGTTGTAGCACCTTTGGGCAATGTTCATAAACTCAACCATATACTTTCATTTTACCACGTTGTTCATTTTCAGGTGTTTATTTTGTGAGTTTCGTCCTAAATCTCCTTTAAATGGGTATTTTTTTAAAAGTCTGAACATTTGTATACTGTACCTGTAGCAGCGATGTGTGGCTGCACTGAAGACCTTTCTGTTTATTCCACAGAGTGTGCATTATAGTGGGTGGAAGTGCAGCATTAAATGGTTGTGTTCTACATGGCTTTAGTTATCTAATTTGCTTTAAAACCAGGGTAGAACTCATAAATTGGGGGTTTTGGCTCAATGTATCTCTAACAGTAATGGTGACAAGCTGTGGGTGATGCTATGCCAGACGGAGCCACGGCATCTACTCCCTCAACTGTGGTTAATTTCAGATGTGTGCACACAGGCCATGTCTCATAATTCCTGAAGATTTCCTCTGGCTAGTTTTATTGAAACTAATTTATAACGAAGACACTGTTTTCTGTGGGTTATCCAGCCATGCAGAGATGCTGTTTGCCAAAAGTGGTGCTGCTGTAGAATTAGACAAGTTGACCACAACTACCATTTATGTCTACACAATGCAACAGAAACCTTTCTGGGATATTTTGTAGTTTTTTTTTTAGGAGTTAAGTTCAGTTTACTACCATTTAAAATTTGGTGGCAGCTCTCAGAAATCTGGATTTCAGTCTTGAGTTGGAGCACAATGTGTAGAAAATCAGACTTTTCTCCCCTTTCTTGTACTTTACTTCTTGGTTTCAGGTGAGAAGTTTACTGTAGTGCACTGGAATGTAGCAGATGCAGGAATAACTTTGTTCTGTTAAATATTCATCTGAAGCAAAAGATTTTGTTTGTGCACATATGAAAACCCCTCCCATGGCTGCTAAAGACTCATTCTGAATACTGAATTTCACATAAGGAGGCCTTTTTCTGGCACACTCCTGTCAGAATCAGTTGTCCCCTCATTGTAAGGTCTTATCTTAGATCCAAAATACTTCAAGCAAAGAATCCCAGTTCAGAAACTCGTTGTGAAATTGCTGTGGAATCGAATGCAGGAGATGTTCAAATGAATACATCAGTGTTGTGCATATATAAACATGGTTTTATTCTCCTTGTGTGAGTCACAGATTCAGATATGCGTCAGTTAATCTGAGTGTGGGTGTGACGAGCGCATCGTAAGGCTGGGGCTCTGTGTGTTTGTGTGCTTTTGTCAGATTCTGTGTATTTTTACACCTATGTGAATGTTTGTGAGTGCATACGTGTGCACCCATGCATTCATCTTTAAGCGTTGTTGAGCTAAGAAAAAAGGAATATTCCTTGAGGTGCACAGAAAAACAACAACACATTCATGAAGCTTGGCATTAGTGCATGTGAAGCTCAAAGAGATCATTAAATCTCTTTTATTCCCCTCATTCAGCCGTCTTCCTCTGTTCTCCTTGCAACTCCCTCTCCCAATTTCTCAGCCATTCTCTCCATCTTTACCATCATCACTTTTAATCTTGATGGAGGAGGAGACATGGTCCTTCCACGACTCCGCAGCTGACACAATGCCCCCGGCTATGATATCGATCAGGCAAACTGTGCTCCCTTTATCTTTTTATTACACAGACATCACCAGAAAAAAGGGGGTTATCATTAAATGTGGACGTTATTTCAAGCTTTGTGGTTCTGCACACTTTTCAGATTGTCTTATTCCTCTGTGAAAATAATTTTGCATAAGAGAAGATAACACTCACTCTGCTTTAGCACCACTTGTTTTCAATAAGCTGTTATTCTGAGGTTTTGACACAGGCACAGCAAGCAACCCTATAAGGATTATATATATATTATATCTTATTATATAGGCTTATTTTTTTAGCCAATTAAAAAGTCAACCTTGACAGCAGGGATGGAGCAATCAGCAGCAAAAGAAACATCCAAATGAAAGATTCATGATTCTCGTAGTGTTCAGCAATAATCCAGTCAACCACAAAAGGAGTTCTCTAATAAAAAGAGGACACAATTGGCAAGTGAATTGTTGGGAATCTCGGAAATACAGTATTCATCCTTTGGCTTGTTTCATTGCATCGGTGTTTCCCGTCGACTGACTGCTTTGATCCTCTCTTTGGAGGTCGGAGATTCATCTTTTATCTGAGGGGGTCAAAAGTTAAACCACTCACTCTGCTTATTTGTTCTGTTGGAAACTTTTCATCTTTTCAAATGCTGTAGGCATTTGTGTTTTCTTGCATTTTTTTCAACAACCGTTCATCTGATCTTCGCCATACCTGGCAGGTATATTGTTGATGACCTGAATAAATGAAGCTTCAAGTCGTTTAAATGACCAATTCTCACACTTGAAGCACACATGTGATGAAAGAGGGAAAAATGAATAACACAGCCATAAATAACAGCAAAAGTCAGTGAGAGTGAACACTATATTAAGGCCTCAGTCACGCAGACTTAGCGACCAGTTGGCACCACGTGGAAACAACAGGTTGTTAGGGTAAAATGTTGGCGAGTGTTTGCTTAATGTTTCTAGGTGAAATATATCACAAAGGGGATGCTGCACCGAAATCCTGACCGCTTTGGTTGCTATGAGATTTTGATATTTCAGGTGGCACTTGTGCCTTACCACCACAACCAACACAGAAAAGACACACTTTTCACTGCAGCTCACCAAGCAGTTGATGAATATTGGCAGACAAGTTGACATCTTCCAGGCAAACTACACACGACCACAGCAATCTGCTAGGAAAGAGTAATTGCATGGAGCATTCTGGTGCAGCTCCATACGCTTCTTTGCAAGCAACTGCCAGCAACCTCTAGCAGCCACTCACCAACCAGTTGGGGAATGCAGACCTGTGATTTTTAAGGGGCTCGCTGACTGAACTTTAGGCCTAGATCTTTAGGCCTGGCTTTTCTCATGCACCAACATAACTTACTGGTTTTGGCGAGTCTACCCCAGGCCATTTCCTGCACGTCCTTTCAAATTCAAATTCAAATTCAAATTCAAATTTTATTTGTCACGTACACAGTCATACACAGTACGATATGTAGTGAAATGCTTGGACAACTGCTCGTGACCTAAAGAAAACAAAAAAAGGAAAGGCTATGAATAAGATAGGAAATAAATATGAAAAATTAAAAAGGGTAAATTTAACTAGGAAGGAATAAAATATAAATTAAGGTTAAAAATGAAATAACTGTACAACACAAATTAGAATGAAGGGTAAATTTAACTGGGAAGAATAAGATAAAATATATAAATTAAAGTTGAAAATAAAATAACTGTACAACAAAATACACAATACACAATATTGTGTATTGTGTATTTTCCTCATCTCTCCTGTCCACTCTTATGTCCTGTCAAGAAATCGACCATTCCTGTTTTAGAATTTCAGCCACCACTCATGTCTTTAAACTCTTCACTTTGATGGAAAATTATTGCAAACTGTGTTTGTGTGTATGAATTTCTCATTTTCTCAACAGCAGATCATCTGTTTGGTGTAACTTAAACAAAACAAAACAAAAAAGCAACAGCCTTCTCAAACCATACACACAAAGCTGTGTAGGTAAGTAACATTAAACTATGCCAAAGATGATGATACAGAAGGGGAAAATCTCTCATCTCTGATGTGCTCGGCGTTAGTCTTATTTCTTATCTCTGCTGCTATCAACAACCCATGATGCTTTGACCTTCACTGTGACTTAATATTACAGGGTGGCTCAGGGAGCCTTAACCTCATAATATTACGGGATGGCTCATGGGGCCTTGGCCTCATCATATTACAGGATGGCTCAGCACTGTAGCACTGTGGTAAAGGGGGAGGGGATGCAATCATTGGGGGAAGTCATAAAGGCAAAACCTTCTCCTGAAGGTTTGAGGACAAAGGTCAATGTTTAATCATTTTAGTTAAAAACATCAGCGAGTCCTTCTGGCCTAATGGCCACTGCTGTTGTTCCCCTCTGAGCCCCAACCTGAGCCTAAAGTGTATACAGTTGTTTTTCAGAGCATCTAGGGATTAGGCTGTCTCTATTACCTTGAGGAGGATTGTGGAGCAGAGGGGCATAACAGGCAGTAATGTTGGGTGGTCCCTAGAGCCAAAACGGGCATCTAAAGTCTCGCAGGACAGCCATCAGGGAGATGAAATTTGCTTTCAAATGCCTAGCTGATGAATAACCTGGACTTTATTCCCGACCAGATGGACAAAATAAGTGTTGCAAACAGAAAATCATCTTTTGATAAAGTCTCGTTATTATCCGTTGTGTTCACTTTAGCCCAGCAGTATTTAACTTAATGTATCTTTCTATCTGTGCTATATTTACAATAGAACAGTTTCCTCTTTTTGTTGTTTTCATTGCAATTGATTATTATAATATTTGTCAAAACAACCAAAAAAATTGTTAAATTTACAAAAAAGTTTCATTAACTTTGCAGTTGTTAGCACACCCTGGGAGGGTGTGCACTGGTGCAAAGGCTACTGCTGTGACTCATTAAAAAGGCACAGTAAAAATTTAGCAAAGGAAACGTGGACTCTGTTACTCTTGTGGCTGTCCTCATTGCATATGTATGTGCCGCAGTTTTCCTTTCACACTGCAGAATTTGGAGAGGAGAATGTTGTAAATGTTTTATTGAATCTTTTACTTACACAATGAGAAGAAAACCAATATCCTACCTCGTCCACACTTACAACGAATGTGATAGCTGTTATTAGAATGAGCTTGGGGGACAGTTCACAGCCGTGAGCTGGGTGCTAAAGCATTCCCGTCCAAAATCATAACACAACAGGGTGGAGTTTAACCTAGAGCAATGCAGGTGGGGTTTATAAAATGCATGACAACTATGGATGTATGTGTCACCTGTCACTTATTCAGGATTTTGCAGAAGCTTTAAATTTATCGACTGTCCTTCTTGTTGTCACAGCTGGCTGTTTGTCAGATTCTTCCCTTTGACTGTAGTAAATGCTTTCAGCATCACACTACATGCTGGAAAAGTAAGATCAATGTGCATATTTGCCCACATGGCACAGCTGCGTTAACTTTATTAACATATAAAAGCTATGCTTATACTATATTATCTTTATTAGGTTAAATATAACACACTATGCACGTGTGAAGTATTCCCACCCACGTCACTTCTGCTCATTTGTGCTGTTCTTGGTTGATTGTGTTGGCAATTATCGAAACAAAGACTGCATCTGTTTAAAAGAACAAGTGTGTTGCTGTTAAACCACTTTCCACTCACATCTGCACCTTTTTATAATTGTGTCAACACTCTAATTGGCCCTTTCAGTAAATCTAGACATATATGGTTGTCTTCTAATTGAGCCGCTACATATACTTTTTAATTTAGCATTTGTCATTTGTCACAGACCAATGTGAAAACAACTTTAGTGGGATTCTGAAGCTTTAAGAATAGAATAGAATAGAATGCCTTTATTGTCACTATATACATGTACAATGGGATACAGAGCATCGCTATATACACTATATACATATGAACAGTATTCAAAAATATAAAATGTACAAAAAGACAAATCAGAAAAATAAATAAATAGTGTTATATATTTACAGTGTGGGTTATTGCATGTAAATTAAGTATTGCACAGTGATGATAGTAGTTGTGCATAGAGGGAAGTCATTGGATTGGGGGGGTGGAGCTGTGTTGTCAGTTCCATTCTGCGCATCAGTAATTTGCAAACATCCACCTACCTATCCAGATAAGTTTAAAAAAAAACAGTCAGGTGGTTATATATGCAAAATGCCACTAGACTCAGGACCAGATGAAGACACTAATCTCAGAAGGCATTGTGAAATTTGAGACCTTACAAAATAACGAGACATGCTCTCAGCAAAATAATCTCTTGAACTGGCAAAGTACAGTTTAATGTCATTTTAATTTAATTGTTACATTCTTGCAGGCTACAAAATATTTTTTATCTTTCTACAAAGCTTGACTAATCTTTTAGATAGTTTGGTGCATATACAAATTATTATAAGGAGATTTAAGCATATGATTAGTAAGACCGTATCATTTGGTTTTTACCAGCTAAGGAAGCTTTCTACAGCTCCGGCTGCTTTGGAGACTGCAGTGAGAGCATGTGTCTGGCTGTACCTAAGTTGACTTGCAAAGGCAGCAGGAGTGATCTCCTTCCTGGCCTCAGCCCAAAGGCTTCACAGAGGAGACGAGACACCTAACAAGTTTATATCAGTTGAATTACAAGTGAACTGCAGGCACAGGTGCTGTGGCTTTTATACAGGGTGAACCTCCAAGTGATAGTGTGAGTGATTTTCGAATGACCTGACTAGACTGAAGTGGAGGTCGAAGGTAATGGAGCTGTTTTAGAGGCCAGGCTTTACTCAGCAAGGTGTGGATGTAGAGATGCTGATCTGGGCTCAGAGACGCTGATCTGGGCTCAGAGACACCAAAGGGAAAGGAGGCCTGTGTCTGTGTGCGTGCGTGCGTGCGTGCGTGCGTGCGTGCGTGCGTGCGTGCGTGCGTGCGTGCGTGCGTGCGTGCGTGCGCGCGTGTGTGTGTGTGTGCAGGTATTACTCATGTTGTGGGGACCTAAATCTGTTTGCACAGTCGCATATGGAGACTAAAAGCAGGTTCCTGTTACATAAATCATTTAATTTTTAGGAAAGATTGGCGTTAGTGTTTGGGTAAGGCTAAGTGCAGATTATGCAAGTAATAGTTATGGTTACGTTTAGAAATGAATGAGCTTTATTAAACGAATGCAGCTCCATGGAGACACGACTGTGTGTATGTGTATGGACGAGATCACTGTGTATTTACCGTAGTTGTTGCCAGAGTGCTGCCAGAACTCTAGCTCTGACTGGATTAAAAAGACTTTTATTTTCTAATCTTATTAGCTTTAAGAAAACGTACTGCTCTGGTCCAGCAGACTGGGTGGCACGATCACCCTTCAACTGTCCTCTCCAGTTGAGCCAAGTTTAAAACCCCATGATTAAAGTCTAACAATCCATTTGGCTACTGCCTGTGGCGGCACTGGTCTGGATGTTCCTTAGCTGTTTTAAGCAATACTAAGTCTGTATTTATGCCAGCATTTGCATCGCATCAAAAACCAAATAATGCCATACCCAGATTTCTCCCGTCCACACAAGCTTTGTTTCAGGTCCATTTTTAGCACTTGCAGCTAATTATTTAATAACATTTTTCTAGCATGCACCACTGGAAATATAACCTCATAAATCCTACAATATTTATCAATCAACAAAAATCATATTAATTCAACTTTTATTCCAGATTGTTCTCCTGGTGCTACTAGTGAGACCCACCCAACCATTCAAGAGCTTTCAATACATATTATTATACTATAATCAATATCATATATTTATAACGATGCATTTAAGAGGACAAAACTGTTTTCCCTGAAAAAAGGGCATCTGTTCCCTTTTGTTCCCTCTGTAATTTCTGCCCATGGTTTCACTGATATCACAGCAGTCTTTGAGGGTGTAGGCCAGTCAAATTTCAGAGGTGATGGTTGTGTCATGGTCTCCGCTCCTCGTCAGCTGACAGCCGTCAGGTGTTTTGTTTTTGTTTACCTTTCTCTCTCACCTCTGCTCTCCCTTTCTCTCTCGCCCTCTTCCATTCTCTCTTTCTCCTGCCGGGGCGGAGCTCAGTATGGGCTCCTGCCCCTGGCCTACGCACCTGGAGGTGATCAGCACATCTGTCGCTGATCATGAAAGATTGGAACCCTTCTTAAGAGGGCGAGTCTGCTCTACTCGTCGCTGGATCGTTGAGTCATCAGCGTCAGTCGTCCTGTATTTTGTAAAGTCAGTTTATGAGCATGTCTGAACCAGGAGACTAATGGTTTTTTTCTGCCTGTGCATAGATTGCCTCTGGACTTGTTCTTCCCCTGTGCCTGGCGACTGAACGGGAGCAAGAGAGATAAAGGAGAGGAGATGTGCTAGGACTGAATGGAAACTTTCCCTTCCTGGACTCCTGCCTCTTTCACTCCTGGACCCTGGAACCCCGGCCCCTTTTTTCCTTTGACACTATTATGTGTATATATGAATTCCACTGTAGGAGACACTGTAAATAAATGCACCTTTTGAAGACACTAGTGGTCTGCGTGTGAGTCCGATCTACGAAACTTGACAGAACGATCCAGCCACAACATGGACTCAGCAGATCAGAATACCATCGGTCAGGCACTGGCTGCCCAAGAAGCGGCGCTGACTCGCCACGAACAAATGTTACATCAGCTGCGAGGTGAGATCGCTGCACTAACTCAAGCTGTTTCCGGTTTGACTACGCCAGGGGGAGTACAGCCAGGGACCTCCCAGCCGGCTCGCCCTGCCTAGCAGGAGACACTCGCGGCGGCTACGGCCGGTCCCTCATCGGCAGCCACCCCATCCTCTGACGGTCCTCTGCCTTCGCCTGAGCCCTTTTCAGGGGAGACAGAGAAGTGCTCTGGCTTTCTGGCCCAGTGTTCATTGATTTTCCGCGAACAGCGGCGTTTTCATAACAATGACGGGGCAAAGATTGCGTTCTTGGTACAGATGCTTCGTGACCGGGCTTTGAAATGGGCCCAGGTCGTGTTAAACTCCAACCCGGAGATCTCTTTTGAGAGGTTTGTGATTAACTTTAAGACTGTGTTTAATCAGGGCTCTGGAGTCGAGGCTGCGGCGCTCCGCCTCCTTAACTTTAAGCAAGGTAAGCGGAGTATGGCAGATTATTCAATCGATTTTTGGATTTTGGCAGAAGAAACCGGCTGGGGACCGGATGCGCTCAGGAGCACATTGTTAAATAACATCCGGGAAGATCTGAAAGATGAATTGATTATGCGGGACCTACCCACTGCTTTTGACGAATTGATGTCGTTATGTATTAAGGTGGATGAGCGGCTACGAGCTCGTCGGCAAGCACGGAACTCCAGTTCCCAGGAGGCCGCAGGGCCGCGATGGGCGGAGGCTTCGGCCGATTACCGGTCCTCCCGGACATCAGGGGGCGCCGACGGAGAGGTACAGCCCATGCAAATCGGCAGCTCTCACCTAACTGCTGCAGAACGTCAGCGACGCATCACGGCCGGTGAGTGTCTGTATTGTGGTAATAAGGGACACATGATTGCCTCCTGTCCGTCGCGAGCAAAAGGCTGCGCCCGCCAGTGATGGTAGGAGTACTGGTGGGCGGTTTGAATCAGGATAAATCTCCTCCACGTTTAGCCCTGCCGGCTAAGCTTCTGGTCCATTCCGAGTGTCATTCACTTTCTGTGCTTATTGATTCTGGAGCAGAACAAAATTTCATTGACTCTGAACTAGCTAAACGACTCTGTGTGACTGTGGAGTCACTACCCCACGCCTTACGCGTCACGGCTTTATCAGGGCAGCGCCTCCCCGACATCACACACATCACTGAACCGCTCACCCTCACACTGTCTGGCAATCATTCGGAGGAGATTAGTTTTTTTTGTTTTTCACTCCACTCAGACGCCGTTAGTTCTCGGTCATCCCTGGCTCCAGCAACACAACCCCACGATTAATTGGCAGAAAGGAGGCATTACGGGCTGGGGAGAGGAGTGTCATATGACTTGCCTTAAGGCTGCCGTACCTCCTAACAAATCTGTCACCGGCCCAGAGCCACCGCGGTCTTCCGACTTAGCAGATGTGCCGTCTGCTTACCACGATCTCGCTGAGGTGTTTCGGAAGGACCGAGCCCAGTCGCTGCCACCCCATCGGCCCTATGACTGCGCCATAGACCTGCTGCCGGGAGCTCCCTTACCAACCAGCCGCCTCTATAGCCTCTCGCTGCCGGAACGGGAGGCTATGGAGAAATACATAACTGAATCTCTCGCTGCCGGCATTATCCGGGCCTCTTCCTCACCCGTCGCAGCAGGTTTCTTCTTTGTGGAAAAGAAGGATAAGACCCTCTGACCCTGTATTGACTTTCGGGGACTCAATAACATTACGGTCAAGAATAAATATCCACTGCCCCTGCTCACCTCCGCTTTCGAACTTCTCCAGGGCGCAGTCATTTTCAGCAAGCTGGACTTGAGAAACGCTTACCACCTGGTCCGGATTCGGGATGGCGATGAATGGAAGACGGCGTTTAATACCCACCTTGGACATTTTGAGTATCTGGTCATGCCGTTCGGCCTCACTAACGCACCTGCAGTATTCCAGGCTCTGGTCAATGATGTTCTAAGGGACTTTATTAACCGATTTGTGTTTGTCTATCTAGACGACATTCTGATCTTCTCTTCCTCCCAGGCGGAACACGAGACCCAGGTCCGGCTGGTGCTGCAACGCCTTCTGGAGAACCGGCTGTTCGTCAAAAGCGAGAAATGTGAGTTTCATGTGCCCTCGGTTGCCTTCCTAGGGTACATAATCGAGCGGTGAGATCTTCGACCCGACCCTTTGAAAGTCAAGGCTGTTGTGAACTGGCCAGAACCAAACAACCGTCGCCAGTTGCAACGCTTCCTTGGCTTCGCTAACTTCTACAGGAGATTCATACGGGACTTTAGCAGGATTGCCTTACCATTAACTCAGTTAACCTCTCCCAAGCTTGCTTTTCAGTGGAGTGACGCTGTCCAATCAGCCTTTCAGGAGCTCAAGAAACGGTTTGCTTCAGCGCCCATCCTGGTCCAACCTGATACCACTCTTCAGTTCGTGGTAGAGGTCGACGCATCCGACTCAGGGGTGGGGGCCGTCCTTTCCCAACAGAGGGAAGGTAAGATGCACCCTTGTGCCTATTTTTCCCGTCGTCTCACCCCTGCAGAACGTAACTACGACGTGGGCGATCGGGAGCTCTTGGCGATTAAGCTCGCCCTGGAAGAATGGCGGCATTGGCTGGAAGGCACCACTCAACCCTTCGTGGTCTGGACCGATCACAAAAATCTAGCCTACCTTCAAACGGCGAAACGTCTCAACGCTCGACAGGCCAGATGGGCCCTGTTTTTCACCCGTTTTCACTTCTCAATCACCTACAGACCCGGTTCCCGAAATGTCAAGCCGGACGCTCTCTCCCGTCAGTTTTCCGCTGCTGACGAAAAGGCGGATCCGGATTCCATTCTGCCGGCAACCTGTACTATTGGGGTCATCACCTGGGAGATCGAGGCGGCCATCCGGGCGGCTCAGATAGCCGAACCGGATCCGGGAGGGGGGCCCGTCCACCGACTCTATGTTCCGCGCTCTGTCAGATCCCAGGTTCTGCAATGGGCTCACACGGCCCGGTTCTCATGCCACCCAGGGATACATCGCACCGTCAAGTTTCTCCAGCGGTACTTCTGGTGGCCCTCACTCACCCAAGATACTCGGGAATACATCACTGCTTGTACGGTCTGTGCCCGAAACAAACCATCGAACCAACCCCCGGCGGGTCAGCTCCATCCGTTATCCACTCCTTCCAGGCCATGGTCTCACATAGCACTGGACTTCATCACCGGGTTACCTCCATCAGCAGGTAACACTGTCATTCTCACCATAATCGATCGTTTCTCTAAAGTGGCTCATTTCATTGCTCTGCCTAAGCTTCCCACAGCTCTAGAGACTGCACGCCTACTCGCCACTCACGTCTTCCGCCTGCATGGGATCCCGGAAGACATAGTGTCCGACAGAGGGCCTCAATTTACTTCTCGGGTCTGGAAAGAGTTCTGCAACTCCCTGGGCGCAAAGGTCAGTCTATCCTCGGGTTATCATCCTCAGAGCAACGGCCAATCCGAGCGGGTCAACCAAGAACTGGAGACCGCCCTGCGCTGCGTCACCTCCACCAATCAAACCATCTGGAGTGAGGAGTTGCCGTGGATCGAGTACGCCCATAACAGCTTGACGGCCTCTGCCACCGGCCGGTCTCCATTCGAAGCTTCCTTGGGATATCAGCCTCCTCTTTTTCCTGCTGTGGAAGGTGAGCACTTTGTACCCTCCGTCCAGGCTCATCTGCGCAGGTGTCACAGAGTTTGGCGGGCAACTCAAGCGGCCCTACTGCGCACGAAGGAGAACAACAAACGCATCGCAGACCGGCACCGGACTCCAGCACCCGAATACTCTGTCGGCCAGAAGGTATGGCTTTCTACCCGCTTTGTTCCGGTCAGGACTGAATCTAAGAAACTTACACCCACCTTCATTGGCCCTTTTGAAATCTCCGCCTTGGTCAATCCTGTCTCTGTGAAGTTAAAACTCCCTCGCAATATGAGAATCCATGATGTTTTCCATGTTTCACAACTCAAACCTGTCCGGTCTAGTCCTCTGTGCCCTCCTTCCAGGCCCCCTCCTCCCGCCCGGCTCGTGGATGGCTTGCCGGCCTACTCCATCACTCGCATCATGGACTCTCGGCGCCGTGGGCGTGGCTGTCAGTATCTGGTTGACTGGGAGGGTTATGGCGTGGAGGAGCGCTCCTGGGTCCCTCGGGCGGCCGTTCTGGATGTGCCCATGCTCCGGGAGTTTCACCGCCTGCATCCGGACAAGCCTGGTGGGTCGCCGGGGGGCTCCCGTTGAGGGGGGGGGTACTGTCATGGTCTCCGCTCCTCGTCAGCTGACAGCCGTCAGGTGTTTTGTTTTTGTTTACCTTTCTCTCTCACCTCTGCTCTCCCTTTCTCTCTCGCCCTCTTCCATTCTCTCTTTCTCCTGCCGGGGCGGAGCTCAGTATGGGCTCCTGCCCCTGGCCTACGCACCTGGAGGTGATCAGCACATCTGTCGCTGATCATGAAAGATTGGAACCCTTCTTAAGAGGGCGAGTCTGCTCTACTCGTCGCTGGATCGTTGAGTCATCAGCGTCAGTCGTCCTGTATTTTGTAAAGTCAGTTTATGAGCATGTCTGAACCAGGAGACTAATGGTTTTTTTCTGCCTGTGCATAGATTGCCTCTGGACTTGTTCTTCCCCTGTGCCTGGCGACTGAACGGGAGCAAGAGAGATAAAGGAGAGGAGATGTGCTAGGACTGAATGGAAACTTTCCCTTCCTGGACTCCTGCCTCTTTCACTCCTGGACCCTGGAACCCCGGCCCCTTTTTTCCTTTGACACTATTATGTGTATATATGAATTCCACTGTAGGAGACACTGTAAATAAATGCACCTTTTGAAGACACTAGTGGTCTGCGCGTGAGTCCGATCTACGAAACTTGACAGGTTGTGATTGTCCTTTTAACTATGGCTCTGCCCATCAGAGATACTTAAATATAAACCTCTGCAGTGTTTTGGTGCCCTAAACATATAAATGTATTACTCAGACTAGGCTCAGTCTTCTTACCAGCACATGGTCACACCACCAGACCGCTCTGCCTGAGCTGAGCTGTGTTAGCCTAAACTTTAGCTTGAGCTTTGAGACTGAGACATTGTTTGCTCAGTTGTTGGACCAATACAGAAAATCTGACAGAATGGAGAATTACTAACAGCACAGAGATCCCACAGAGCTCAGTGGTCAGGTGTTGTTGTACCCGGCAGCTCAGTATGTCAGTGTGAAGCGCGAAGGGAACAGCAAGACTTTTCCCAGGTTAGAAAAAGTGAGAAAACGACTCCACTTGACAACATTGATTTGTGAGGAGTGATTGGCCTGTGTGGGATTCCTCTTGAATCGTGGGAAGTGTGTTCTCAGCAAGCCCATCATCAGCGTAGCACCACATGTCTCACTGAAAATAAAAGCAGCCTGGAGAAGCTCACATTAGAAACAGGAAGGGCTTAAGCAGCTGGTGAGACAGTCCACTTTACCAGCTCATTCACCTCATTGATTTTCTTAATCAAAGGGTAAACTGATTTGCAGACCAGTGCTGTTGCATAAGCCTACAAAATGTACTTGATGCACTAAACAGACTGTTTCTGATCAAGGAAAAGAAATCTGTAGAGAAAGTTTCAATACACAAAGCCAGGAGTGTAGAAATATTTCATCATATTTGACTGAAACTTGACCTCTGTGTAGAGGTCAAGACAGAGGAGATCACAACTGAGATGTAGAAAAATCCAAAAAAGCACCACCCTGCTGATGGTGTCAAGACTCTGTGAGCTGTGGGAAGATGGACTGAAATAACGAAGCGTCCTGCCAGGCCCTACTGTACCTCTGCTTTGGGAGATATTTTTTCCACTTGTCAGTAATAGAGCAAAAAATGAGGCCTTTGAATATGGACCCTGTTTTTATTCCACTTGGCTGAAAATCAATAAATGCATTTAGATTAGTTTGTAAAGTATTGGTTAATAGTTTACAGGGCTTTTACACCTTTTAAATAAAATTGAAATGTTAGACAGAAAAAAAAATGGAACTGCACTAGATGAAGAAAACAACGGGTTCAACAACCAGGACGCTGGGTATTTTTCTCTAAAGCAGTCATTTCCAACCTGTGAGGCTTAGATCCTGCTGGTGGGAGGCAGAAAGAACAAAGGTTTTTATTTCAAAGCAAATTTCTTGTGAATCAATTTTCGGGTGAATGCTTTTTCCTCATGAAATAATTAGTAAGAGATGATACTGTGCGCTCCAATAATTTAATGAAAATGCATGAAAAAGCAGCACAGCGGTGTTTTGGATTTTCTTCTGATGTCTGTAGCTAACTCTAAGGTCACAGTGTTCATCCATTTAAGTTTACAGGTCACAAACCTTAGAGTAGAATCTGCGCTATAAAAAATACAACAAAAACGCCTGTTTTTCACCTCCTTTCAGGTTATATTGAAGAGGCGTGCATCATCCCCTGCCCTTCAGACTGTAAACTCAGTGAATGGTCCAACTGGTCACGCTGCAGCAAGTCCTGTGGGAGCGGAGTCAAAGTTCGCTCCAAATGGCTTCGGGAGAAGCCTTACAACGGAGGTCGGCCGTGTCCTAAACTGGACCACATCAACCAGGTACTGACAGCCAAACTAATCTACGTGCTAAGACATGCGAGCTGGTGGCTGAGCAGGAGATTAAAGTCAAAACTGAAGCTCTTTTCAGCTCACCATTGTTTAATATTTATGAGCTGAGCTACAATATGTCTGTAGTTATTACAAGTATGCTGCACATTATACATATCCAGCACTAGAGAGAAAGAAATAAATTAATTATTTATGACAATAAACTTGAGTCTGCAGAGCTTTCTCTTACCTTCCACTCATTATTGCTGCAGTCATTTTTTTCTGAGCAGCGACACTGCAAAAAGCAACGGGTGCTATAAATGGATCCCATCCACTGAATTAATGCCCCCAAATGTGCCAGTTGATTCCTTAAGGTTCTCTGATTTGCTCAAATGAAATGCTTTCCAGGCCTTAGAGTATCAGCAAGTACGCCTGGCAGTGTGTGTGAATCTGCTAAGTTCACACAGGTGTTTATGCCACAGGCTTTTCTGATTATGAACTCTTGAATGTTGCATTAATCATAGGTTTTGCACTGTATGAACAGTTGGCATCTGCTCATTAATCCATCTGTCTCCTTTTAATCCAACCCGATGCTCGCTGGATGTGACTCATTGCTACAGGCCCAGGTAAGAGTTGCTCTCCTCAGATAATTGCAATGTACTCACAGTGTCACCAGTGTCAGTAGGTCACTGACAGATAAATGTACACACTCACAATGTCATGAATGTAGCTAAACAAGGTCCTATAGGAGACTTGAGTTTTATTTATGCAGACATTTCTCAGTGGCAAAGCTTCTCTGGGGGCAGAAATAATCTCGTTGGCTGAGTTAAACCTCAGAGAGCTGAGCTAAAGAATCACAGTGTATTAGGCAAACCTTAACTGACAAACTTGCATGGCTAAGATGAAATATTAAAAAATAAATATATTTGTAGAGGCGACTTTTTTCATTTTGACCACGAGGATCATATTTGTTAGCTAAGCAAGCCTCTGAGACTTTGCCTGCAGCAAAAAAGTTTAGAAAAGAAACTGCAATCTGCTACATTTGATTTGCTGCTCTATCAACTTCAGAGTGTTTGTTATTTTTCTCAGGTGTATGAGGTGGTGCCGTGTCAAAGTGACTGCAAACAGTACGTGTGGGTGGCCGAGCCGTGGAGTGTGTGGAAAGTCAGCAACGTGGATTTGAAAGAAAACTGTGGAGAAGGTGTCCAGACCAGAAGAGTCAGGTATTTGTCAGATTGCCTGCCATTGTGGCTTTGCTTATTTGTTTTCAGTGTTTACCAAAAAATTTTTATTGTAATTGAGCATGACATTTATTCAGGCAGGCCACAAAGTTAAGCTCAGCCTCAATCCTGGCAGATCAGCAGATATCAGCTGCAGCCAGCATTAACTGATGACTCAGCTGTTTGTGCTTCACAGCAAATCTCATACAGGGTTTTTTATTTAAGCCACACTGGGGTGGCTACAGTTGCTATGCAAGCCACTTTGCAGCCCACAAACTTTCCAGCTCCTCCTTTCATTCTATGCCTGACTTATTCAGTGTGTTATATGTTGTCACTGATGCTCTGTTCCATATGAGGCTCTCATTACTTATGCAAAGCTTAATGCAGGGGTGTCCAACTCCAGTCCTCGAGAGCTACTGTCCTGCAGCTTTTAGATGCATCCTTACTCCAATATAGCTGAATCAAATGGTTGGATTACCTCTTCAGCATGCCATCAAGTTTGACAAAGGCCTGATAATAAGCCATTCATTTGATTCAAGTGTGTCGGAACAAAGATGCATCCAAAAGCTGCAGGACGGTAACTCTCGAGGACTGGAGTTGGACATAATGATAGCATAGAGGCCCCACACAACCATAACACCTGTTAAAATCATTGCAGATTTAAATAATCTTATTTTTACTGACTGAATTTTATTTGGTGTCTTTTAGAGTTGAAATAATTACAACCCCACTACAGTTTTAAAATGTGACAAATTGATTCTGCTCTTCTTAATTCAGTTATTCAATAATTGGTGTTCCTATGGCACACCATTAAAGTACACAAACATGCACATTTTCTGTTTTTGGAAAATCATTATCTGGTACTGATCAGCTGATGAAGTAGATTGAATTACTCAAAACAAAAACATCTTAAAAACAGTGGATTGAAACACACATACATGGGAGCAACTCTGCTTGAAAAGATATCAACATATACAGTCCTGATAATAACCAACCTGGCATCTTAGCATGATTGTTGGTGGTCCATTAAGCTGCTAGAGCGGCTAATGTACAGTCAGAGTGAGTAAAAATGCTAATGACCTCAGCTGAGTTGTCCCTCCTTAGAGCAGGGGAAATTAATACTGTAAATGGCCGACTGGGGTGTAACGAGCTGCAATTTAAATAAAATATTCTGACTGAGGTCGTTGAGGAAATCCAGGTTCTGGTTTAATTGAAAAAAACAATTTACTTTTTACTTATTGTAAAAAATGTTTTTGTTAAAACTTACAATAAAAGTTAAAATAAAGGTGAAACTAGACTTTTTTTATAGACCTGACCTCACCTACTCTGGGGGATCCACCCTGCCGTGTGAGAAGCACATAGGTTGTCAGGTACTTCATGTACCTGTCAGCTCCCTGTCCAGTTAAAACACACTGTCTGACTATTTCTTTCTTTGCACCACAACAGCAGAATTGCTAAAACAAGGTCAAACTCTGGGTGTTCCTTGCCCGATCCCACAGGTGCATGCTCAACACAATTGACGGCCCATCTGAGCCCGTCGAGGACTACCTGTGCGACCCGGAGGAGATGCCCTTGGGGGCCAGGGAAAGCCGGCTGCCCTGCCCTGAGGACTGTGTCCTCAGCGACTGGGGACCCTGGAGTCGCTGCACCCTGGTGAGAGCTGAACCCACATCAGAAAGCAGCAGCTCAGCTGTCTGGCACAGAGCAGATATGGCAGGGTCAGATTTCTGTAAAAGTCCACTGATATGATTTTCTTGTTGGAAAAAATTTTCTGAGGTTCAGGAATTCAAAGCGTGGCTGTACTGTATCATTGTGAGCAGTGTGTGAATCTTTGTCAACAGGTTATTTCTCATCCACCAAGGAGGAATAAAAGAGATATATGAACTGGGAAGAAGGAGAAAAATGGCTTATATATCACCTATATTACACTGTACTCACTGTGCATTCAGCAGGGAGGGAACATGATTTATGATAAAGATTCAGGAGCATGTAGAGCCACACACACACACACCTGGATATATTTCAGCAGTAATGTAGCAGCAAACATAAAAGCTGAGGCTAAAAATATTGCAGCTAATTTGTGAACATGATTTGGCAGACAACCAAAAATAGTCTTACACAAGACCACAAATTCAGTTTGTAAAAAATTACTTCACTGTAAAAAAGTTATGGTAAATTAAATATAACTGATATTGGTCTACAGCTGAGACAGTTTCCTATTCCATGGTGACTTCATATTTGTAAAAAGACAGCAGCCCCTGCAATCAGCACACACCTACAGGCTGCAGCACACACGCAATGTTCATTCTTTTTGCAAAAACTTCCAAAGGTGTCAGAACATCCTGTTCAACTCCTCCGCCCGACACCTCCGTTTGATGGTAAAAAGCCGCTTTAACTGCTCTGGTTTCACCCGCTGTTCTCACAGCAGCACCCTGGCCATTGTTAATCACACCCCATTCTCTCCCAAAGTGCTTGACGCACCATCTTCCCACAATTCCAGTCTCGACGTGGAGTCTGCAGTGGCACCAGCAGGGCCTCTCACATGTTTTATTCATCATGCCAGCAATGGAGTTATTCAAAAGGCTGTCATTTTCTCCCCCAACTCTCTTCTCTGCGAGCAATGACCGTGTAGAGTCTGGTGATTTACCATTCCAGTAGAATATCTGTTTCAGCCCTCCTGTAAACTCCTGCTGGAACAAAAACATCGAATTCCACATTTTGGGAAAGAAAGAGTCTTATTTAAAGGCATTCCTCCAGGCGTAGGAAAGCCATCGGAGAACATCTTGACATTAACATTTTAAATGAATCGCGGCCCAATAACTTCATAAATAATTCTAACACATTTAGTGCCTTCAATCATCAAAACACATGAACACCATGGCTGCAGGAACGCTATGACTTTGTTCCGGGTCAAGGATATGCCTCCATTCACTTCTTATCACTCGCTACAATATGGCCTGTTTAATCATTTATGCATTCTAATGGCTCAGGTTTTTAATGGGAAGTCTCTGTTTCAGCCCTGTACCAGAAGTAACTATCGAGTGCGGACAGCATACACCATTCGACCCCCCAGCGTAGGAAGAGAGTGTCCAGACACGACCGAAAAGGAGCCCTGCAGCCTTAACCTCAACTGTTTCAACTACTTCTACAACATCACAGGTAAAAGGAAATGTTGAAGAAGCCCAGGTTTATAGCCTAACCCACACTCATTGGTTGGTTTAAAATGGCACACTGAATCTCCCCAAAAAGGATGTACTGATATAAAAGTCAAAGGGCTTTTTTGCTGGTTATTAATAGAGAAACAATCATCAGCTAATAGCAGCTGTTTTTTTAACAATAATCAGGTGGAGAAAGAAAAGCGTCTTACAGACAGTTCATGGCAGGAAAGGCACAGACTCTTGGGACTATTAATGGTCTGTTGTAGTTACTGCAGTCATGTTGTGTTTGCTCCTTGAGTATTGTGATTGTACAATATGTTTTTATGGCTCAGAACAGCAGGACGCTCCACACATTGTCTTGGAGAAGGTCCTGGCTCACTTGAGCCTTCCAGACTATAAAAGCTAGCCCAGACAAACTGCTAATAGCTGTTTTTTTTCGTATCTTTTATTTAGACTCCTTCCAAGCCACATACAAAGAGCAGGTTTGTGAATTCCTGTGTCTTCCTCCCCTCACGCAGATGGCTGCCCCTCCCTGAGCCTGATGTTCTTTTTTCCCACTGTTGCCAAAACATTTGCTCATAGGGGATCATCTGATTGTTGGGGTTTACCCTGTTTTCTTAGTATTATTTTAGCGTCTTTACCTTAGAATATAAAGCGCTGAGAGGCAACTGTTGTTGTCATTTGGCGCTGTATAAATAAAATTCATGTTCATGCATGTTCAGGATTTTGGCCTGGGTGTCTCACACCAGAAGTTGCTGTGGCGATGATACATCTAACCAGCGTTAATGTTCAGTTAATATGTGAATGTTTAACAACGCCATGGTGATGTAACTGCGTGGTGGCATGGTGACACAGGAGTTCCTTAAAATAGTAGAGATGTGCTATTAATCATCAAGTCCTTACTGTGAGAAGTAAAAAGAAGTATTCTGGACTTTTTAGGTTTGTCTGTGTTATTTCACTACATTTCCGAGTGGATGAGGATGATTAACACGGGGATTGTGGCCCCCTGGCAGTCTGCATCATCACGTATTTCCTGAAAATGGCAGCATTGCTGCTGCTTGTGTGATTTCTGGGCTGCTGTCAGTGATGTGAACCAAATCTGAACCAAATCAGTGACATGAAAATCAGCCCCTTAAATGTAAGCCTTAAAATGCAGCATCCATTTCAGATTGAGCCCCTCACGGGATGAGCGATCAATAAACAGCTCATCTATTTTCTTTTTTTCATTATCCTTATCGCTTTTGTTTCATTCTAGTAGGATAATTGCAGACCATGCGGGGTGTTATCAAAACCTTGTATAATGGCAATGTAACGTTAATAGGACTGTTTTGAGTCCAGCTCACAGCTGGTCTTCACAATGCTCGTCTCTAAAAGCCGGCTATTTATTGGTTGGTTGTTTATCTCTTTAGCGCCGGTTTGCACAGGGAGGTTGAATAGGCACACATTAAGTTTGATTTCTCTGCAGCTACAACCATTAAAGCCTGGAAGAGTACAAGTAAACCAGTTGGCTGCAGGCCACTGTGGTTAAATGCCTTGCTCAGTGGCACCTCTGTGTGTGACTGCTTAGAACAGAAAACATTTCTGATTAACTGTAAACAGAAAGATTTCCAAAATAGATTTGAGCTGGCAGCCTACCCGAGCCTCCCCCTCGAATCCTCGGGACATCACAGCTCCACCTCACATGTCACTGAGGTTATGCATTAATGTTTCATTTTGGAAACTGTAAGAAACAATTTCAATAGAAGCGAATAAAAGCAGAGTTTGGCACTCACTTAGTTTGGAAGCCCACCCTCCTGCTCCCTCTGCTCTTTGGAAGAGGTGACATATTATCCCAACTGCTGAGTTCACAGTGGCATGCAGGTATCCTGGGGTATATGTACTTAATATATGAGCAGAAATTATTATTGGGTATTCTTTTTCCATTGTTGATGCAGAGATCATCCAAGCTGCTCCTTCCTGCAACGTTTCTCTCCTTTCCTTGCTGCCTTTCTCTCTGTCTCTTACTGTCAGTCTTTCTTGTTGCGATCTCCCTATTTCCAGTCCCCAGAGTGCCACAAAGCTCCTCAGCAGAAGGAGACACAATTTCCCGAGTTGAGCTTGCAAACGAGCTCACTGCAGCTAAAAACAGCCGCTCATCGCACGGCGCTCTTCGTGAGTGATACCTCAGCCTCCCTGTTGTTGCAAGTTTTTTTCTTTTACTTCTTTTTTTTAAGCAGCACTGTGGTTGTTTAAAGGCAGTGAAACCCCAAGTCTGGAATAAAATGCTGCTTTTTCCCTTCACAGAAATAATTTTCTCAGGGTGCCAAGTTCTGCTTCCTAAATCTTTGGATTTTTCTGTTCATATTCAGCTTTTAAATTCTGCTTATTTTTCAAAGGAGGCGACTCAAATCAGACCAAATGGCCACACAACGCAATTCCGCCATAAAAAGACACTAATGGCAGCCAGATTTAATAATAATGGATTGGATTTATACAGCGCTTTTCAAGGCACCCAAAGCGCTTTACAATACCACTATTCATTCACTGGTGGAGGCAGCTACAGTTGTAGCCACAGCTGCCCTGGGGCAGACTGACAGAAGCGAGGCTGCCATATCACGCCATCGGCCCCTCTGGCCAACACCAGTAGGCAAGTAGGGTAAAGTGTCTTGCCCAAGGACAGAACGACCAGGACAGAGAGCCCAGGGATCGAACCGGCGACCTTCTGGTTACAGATGCGATTCCCAACCCCCTGAGCCACGGTCGCCCAGGGGGTCCATATTTATTGGATATAAGTGAGATGTTAGAAATCTTAAATGACCTCTTTGCAGACATCTGTTTTTAAAAGTCATCTTCAACAGCCAGAAGCTATAAAGACTCCAGAAATACAACAAAGCCACACTGATTATTTTTAAAGAGGTGGCAGAAGGAGACGAAGAATGTAATGCCACAAAGGTAATGAGCTGAAGTCAAAGTTACAGTGTGGCAAGTACAAGGCATGCGCACTGCTCTGCTGAGTCATCTGGCAGCTTAAAATGGTTCATTTATATGCTTGGCATGTGTATCCTAAAAGGTCTATGTAGTTTCTGCTCTCTGATGGCTGGGAAATTTTAGTGTGTCAGCAGTGGAGTTAGTAATTAACTTGATCGTGTCGCATTGTGTCAATACGTCATATCAAAAACTCTACCAATTAATTGATGTTTTATATAAAAATCCTTGTTCTTGTCCTTGCTGGGAGACTCTGTGTATGAGCGTACTGTATAAAAGCTTAAGGTAAGCAACTTTCAGAGAGGAATGAGACAACATAAAGCGACAATGCATTTTTGTGTGCTCCCCCATAAAAAGCCGAAGACAGACTACGGTTGTTTCTCACTGTTTGGGATTTATTCTCTCTGAAGTGTAAAGACTTTGTGACAGCTGAGGCATTCGAACACTTCTAAACAGCGTCTCCTTGTGTTTTGTCCCCTCCACATCATCCCGCTTGAACTGAAAATACATCCAAGTACAGAGGCAGAACACTTGTGAAAGGCTGGTTTCTTGTGACTTCAATGCTTCCTCCTCTTCTTTTCGCTTCTTGCTCTCATCTAAATCATGACACCCTCTCACCTGCCTTCCAGCTCTGCTCGCACTCAGGGTGGTAAAATCAACAGCTGCAACCTGCTGAACGCTGGCAAATATTTGATATGTGGTAAAGTTATGTGCTCTCAAAGCAGGCAGATAACAGTTGTATTGTAAGGGTCATTTAATGCTGTAAAACACAGTGCACTTGATGCCAGGATTACCTTTTACGTGATAGCTTATTAGTGAACGCTGCTATTTAATAACTATATTAATTAAGTAAGTAAAGTAAGTAAAATTTTATTTGTATAGCACCTTTCAAGACAGAAATCACAAAGTGCTTCACAGAAAAGCTAAAACATAAAAACAGAAATCAACCAAAAGCAAGTTTAAAAAGATAGTGGTTTCATTTAAAAAACAGCTAAAAACCTGAGTCCAGAGATCTCAGGCTTAAAGGAAGGGAGTTCCAGAGTCTGGGGGCCACAGTTACAAACGCCCTATCACCTTTCGTTTTCAGCCCGTATGCTAGACGACCAGCAAGCCCTGATCACATGACCTCAGGGACCTGCTGGGGATGTAATGATGTAAAAGATCTCTGATATAGGTTGGTGCTTGTCCATGCAGAGCCCTGAATGTCAAAGTCAAAATCTTGAAGTTGGTTCTGAATTTTATGGGGAGCCAGTGCAACTGGATCAGCAGGGGTGTAACGTGGGAGTATTTAGAAGATTTGGTCAGAAGCTTTGCGGCAGCGTTCTAAACAACTTGCAAATGATCCACAGAGGCTTTACTTAAACAAGTGAACAAAGAATTGCAATAATCCAAATGAGATGAGACAAATGCATGGATGACCATTTCTAGTTCTGAGTGTGAAACAATGGGACTCAGCTTAGCAATATTTTTTAAAGGATAAAAACAGGAGCGAACCAATAAATTAGCATGAGTGTCCAAAGTCAGAGCTGAGTCAAAAGTTACACCAAGGTTCCTGATAGAAGGTTTGGCAAATGTCAACCAGTCCAAAGCAGACCCTGATATACCCACCCAATGTCTCAGCCTATCTAGCAAAATGTGATGGTCAACATGTAGCCCTCATTTACTCAATACCATTAAATAAATGGGCTTTGGGTTCTTTTTCTAGTGTACTCTCGTACGATGTTTTAAATTAACTTCTCTTTTGTTTCTGGGATCAATGAAGCTTATTCCTTAACAGTAGCACTACACGCGAAAATTAACACTAGTGTCTATAGTGCAGTAAATCATGTCATACACCATGTAAAGTAGAGCATTGCAACCCTCCTTTAATTTACCAAACAATGAAAACAAGAAAATAATAAAATGGCAGATTTCAGTATTCAGGCAAACCAAAAACACACACAGCAATTTACCCACTGTACACAGAATCTCCACACATACAGTGTAAACCACCAGTGATAAAACAATTATAGTCCCAAACTAAACCTAAAGCCGGCAGAGATAAACCCTACGTTGCAGGCCTGTATTGCTCCAGTATAAATCCAAAACGATCTCCCAACCGGAAGTTCTTCACTCAACGAGCAAAAAATAAATAAATAAACTCAGTACCTTGTGAAACGTGCAATTCCCACCAGCTTAATCCAGGTAACAAGTTGTCTTCAGCTCCGTCAGAAACACTCCGCTCTGAATGCAGTAGCACAAAGATGAGGAAGGTCCGTGATCTCCACGTGCTCCACAAGCTACCTGTTTTAGCTTCCCACGTTGCCAGAGGTACTCTGAGTGACGCGGGCACTCAGAGTGACTATCTGGGGTGTGTCCGTCGTTAACCAGTTCGGTAACGATCCTCTGCAGCTTGTTACGTTCCACAACTATAGCGAAACGGCAGCCTACAGTAGTCCTTATTAGCGAACGGCTGGGTTAGCCTCACTTTAACTTAATGCGTGCACAGCCGCAAGAAACAAAGCACACAGTCCAGCAGACTCACGCTGAAACTTTACGTGTTATGTCACTAGCTTACCGACACTGTGACTTATCTGTCCGAAAAGTCAAAACACACTTACTCTTAGTACATAAAAAACAAGCTAACTTCTCCGGATGCTCCGTGTAACTCACGCACACCTCTTCTCGCGCTCTTGTCTCTTTTTCCCTTTTCCTTCTCCACCCTGTGTTACCTTCACCGACCTTATCCCCGTAGGAAATTACAGTTCTCACAAACAATTCACAAGAAAAGAAAGATAACTTATTTTAAACAATGCAAACATGTTTTTAATAATTTTACATGAACTTTTACCTTTTTAATAAACAAGAAAATTTAAATAAATGAACTCTTTGATATTTATATTCTCAGACTTCACTTATCTTTTACTATTTATGCATCTTTTAAACCCGGGTTACAAACAGTATCAAAGGCAGGCGTCAAGGCCAACATCAGCAAGGCAGAGCATTCTCCTGCATAATTCATCAGGATGTCACTGGAGAGACTCTAATAAGTGCCGTTTCAGTAGAGTGTGCTCTACGAAAACCAGACTGGAATTTATCCAGAATGCTGTGTTCATCTAGAACAGATAGAATTAACTATATTAAATAATCATTAATCAAGTAAGCGCTGTGTTCTGTCACAAACCCGCAGATCCTTATCACCCAGCTTAGCAGTTCCTCTCAGTTATTCGGAGCATTTAGCATCTTTCAGCTCATTATTTTGGTATCCAGCATCCAACTGTGTTTGTGCACTCAGAGAACTCACATCAAGGTTTTATTTGCAGACTGAGCAGCTGTTTTTGGTGCCAAAAAAGCCTTTGAAAAGCTGCAGAACCACAGAGCTAGCACCTAGCAGGCAAATGTACCAAAGCTGTATAGTAACTAAACAGCCAGAATTTTCTTTAAGTCATTTGTAAAATGAAACTGTGCTGAAATGATTTGTAGAAATTGTGGTTTTGTCAACAAATATAACTCCAAATAAATGCTACTGTTGATTCGCAGCATCTGTGATCGTTTCTGCCTCCAAGTTGCGAAAATTACAAATTGAGGACTTGTCTTAAATGAAGACTTTCTCAAGAATTCATTTGAGAATCAAAGAAGAACTATTCAAGTTGATGTGGTACGCTATAATAAAAGTAATCAACTTTAGAAAGAATTTGCATAATGGAATAATCCAACTTTGACACATTTGGGAGAACACAGTCTCAGTTCAATTAAATAGCACATTTAATGCTTTCAGTGCAAATCATATCTATTCAGATCATATTTCAGAACTTATTTACAGTTTCCTTAAAGATCTGGATGCCATGCTTGATTTGTTTGTTGAAGCTTTAGAACAGCTCTTTGTTTTACTGCCAGTGCTATTGGTAAGCCTTTTGTAGAGTTGCACTCATAAAGTTCAGGGCAACGTTGCAGTGCTGTCTTTGTGCTGGATTATTCAACAGTGTTTATTTTCAGTTATTTGCAGAAAACAAACTGAAATTAGTTATTTAAACCACAGCAGATGCCAAGTCTTTGCATATTTATTCAACTTATTATCTGGTGTTATTTATATTTTCTGTGAGAGAGCCATTGTTGCTCCGAAAGCTTGACATTTTCCATTTTGTGAGTGTGATAAAGAAAAAGGAACAAAGCGAGATTGTTTCTCTATACGACCTTTCCGATTATGTTTCAGGCTACATGTACTGTGTAAAAATAAATCCTCGTAGTATTAAAAAAAACATCGTGCTGGGCATCACTACAAAGTACAAGAAGTTCCCAGGCTGTTGCTGCAGCACAGAAAAAAATGTGCCTGGAGTCAGCATTGAAAATGAAGTTGTACAAACAAACATCAGGACCTGTGTTAGAATCACTACCATCCTTAGAATCTGCATTGTGTCGAATACTCCAAGCATGCTATTCAGCTGGCCCAAATGTAACCGTTCACCATGAACAAACCATCAACAGCCATCAGATCAGGAGTATCCTGTAGCACTTCTGCATTCTCACTGTTGCACATACAAATTTCTCTTCCAGGACTAGACTGTCATTTTCGAGCTTCACTCCTAACACCCTGAACTGTCTAAAGAGGACCCTTTGGAGCCAACTTCTTGACATGAACCAACATGGCAGCTCACAGCTTGTCTTTACAAGAAAGTTTTTTGGCTTTTGGCTTCTTCTCGCCTGCCTTTCTTGGCAGATTTAACTTCTGAATTTCAAGTTGAAGATCCTCCTTTTGACAATGCAAAAAAATCCAGCTTACGTTGCAGGTGGTATTTATATAACAGGACTGCCACTGGGCATTCCAAACACTAGGAAGAGGTATGCCACTGGGTATAAGGTGACTTCTTCAAAGGGGGTCATGGCAAATTGCTGTTCGTAGGCACAAACAGCAGTGCCGTCTTTAGCGGTGATTCTCAATATTTGTGTTAATAATTTTAATGTTAAAACTAGTAAAATTGTGAATATGTTTTGTTTCTCTTCAGACTGGAGTACGTGTCAGCTGAGTCCAAACGCTGTCTGTGGCGGCGGCATCAAAACCCGGATGCTTGACTGCGTTCGCAGCGATGGCAAATCGGTGGATATAAAATTCTGTGAAGAGGTGAGACTGGAAAATCCTTCAGGTGTTTGCTTTTGGACCTTCCCTTTTTGTTTCTTGGAAGAATCCAATTTTACTTTCTTTGTTTGACACTCTAATTTCTTTTCTTAATGACGTGATCACATAACTCATTAAAATATATTATCGCACCGTTCCAGTACTATTCAGCCCGAAGCAACATGAAATATTTAAGAATATTCCCATGCAGAGATTGTTGTCGTTGCTTCTGCCTGGGCGTTTTATTCATTCATAATGTGTCAACTCCATGTAATTGTAGCCGGCGGGCTGTGGCAGAGCCTTCCCCACAGCTATTTAACCCTTGGCCCACTTCATCATCTGGCTCATTCACAAAAACACACTGTGTCAGGATGGTTTTCACAGCAGCCTTTATAATCCAATTCAGCTGGCCGGAAACCTGCCCTTTCCCAGAACAGAGACTTCTGGGAGTTGCAGTACTGAGAGGTCAAGTCAGTGTCTGACCATAGCAGATTGAGTTTGCAGCGTAATGATTGGTTGTCTGTTATGTGAATGATTTGATGATGTGCTGTTTGAAACATGTGCTGCAGATGAATTTGGAGAAGAAGTGGCAGATGAACATCTCCTGTGTGGTCGAGTGTCCTGTCAACTGTCAGCTGTTGGAGTGGTCGGCCTGGTCAGAGTGTTCACAGACCTGCGGTCTAGAAGGTGAGAATTTCACACACACGTTTTTGTCCCGAGCAGCTTCCAGTGCCATCAAAATCCAGGAGTATGAAATCGGTAACCTTTCACGAACAAGACAACTTTTCTAAACACTGCGCCTCCTTTTCATCATTAATTGCACATTAATCTTACTGATTTACTTCCGTTGCTCTTTTCAAGTGCAATAATGAGATTACACTGGAGTAAAGGCAAATGCCAACATAAACAAGTAAACGAGATAAATAAGTTCAGGCAAAATAATGAAGCACATATACGTTTAAGATGGTCTATAAATGTTTTAAGACGTGTTATAAAAGAGGATGCCAGATTGTAAAGTTGCACTTCAGTCTTAATGGCAAATGGCCAAACATAGATTCTTGAATTTGCAACAGACGACTAAAGCTAAAACAGGTGAAACACAGGCTCCTGACGCACACTTGTAATTCACCTGGTAGAGCAGATGGCCCAGGTACCATGTATCCCATTTGCTGTCTGTCACTCATGCTCTCTCCCCTCACTTTTCTGTCTGTGCTACACTGTCCTATCAAATAAAAAATAATGACCATTTCCAACCACCTTACATTCCTGTTGCTTTATCTATATTTACCATTTATCTGTTGAAAAAACAAGATCCAACTGTGATAACAGAGCTATTATTGTTTTTACCTCCTTAGTCCGTCTTTACTGTAGCAAGAACTGCCAAACAAGCAGTTTTTAGTACTTAGTACTATGTCTACCCATCCATCTGTGTGTCTGTCTGTGCAGGATGCAGTTTTATGTAAACTCTTGGCAGCTTTACCAAACTTTACAGGTGTGCATTTGAAATCAAAACGTGGGCCAAGTTTATTGATAGGTGTAGTCTAAAAACTCATTGTTCCCACAGCTGGTGTGACCACATATTGGAGTGTGGTCAATTGTGTACATGTGTGTGGTGCATTTAAAAAAATGTAACTGTAGGAGAGGATTTTTTTTTCTTGCAGAGTTTGAGATATTCCTTATTTATCTGATACTAGGCCCTCACACGTCATCTGAAACAAGCCATTTAAGCTTCTCCTCCTCCCTTTCTTATGATTTACTGGCTCCCACAAACAGAAGAGAAGAAGTGTTTATGAGATGACCATGTGAAGGAAATGTATGCTCACTGATGTACAGAGTCAGGAGGAATAAACTGTCTGAAACAGGGAATTACTTGTAGAAACACTGACCTTTGAAACTGGCCATGTTTAATGTCCCCAAGTGTAACTATATGTAACCAGTGTGTAACAAAAATACTAGAGGATGCCAAACTGCAAAAGGAGGATGGGTAACCACAATGAAGACACATCTGCAGAAATGATGGAACAATGTTCTGGTTGTATTAAAATGTTGTGCTTTGTATCACAACCAACAACAATAATCAAAATGATGTGCATGCACAGAGACCGAGAAAGTAAAATAAAGTCAGACCAGGGTCTTTTAAATGTCAGTGCTATCCAGTTCACGCCTGCTGGCTTATCTGGGCAGTTTATTAGTGTGAAATTAGCCAAACAAAGGATGGATGTTTTGCACAGTCTGTCCTACCACAATTTAGGGAATTAGATTGAGTTCCATATGAGCTGTGGCTCGACACCCATTGTAATAAAAGATCAGCGTACTTCTATGGATTTCCAGAAGGTCTGTGGACTCTCAGTTTGTTTAATTTGGGGTTTTTTTTTTTAATCTCCAACTACAAAAGAAACCTGACCTAGGAGCAAGGTCAGAGTTATTTCACATGCATGCTGATGTGGGACTAAGCAGCCTTACCAGTGTAACCAAAATGGGAACAGTTAAAGGCGGGACAAAAAATTCTATTGATTAAAAATTAAATTATCCATCCAGGTCAGAAACTAATGATAAATAAATAACAAAAACCAAATTACTAATTCCTACAAAAAGTTTCTACTTCTGTTTCTTACTGTGGGCTACATACATGTTATGTACACATGGTACCAAAGCGTGTATTTGGGAGACACGCATCTCAGACATTTCCAAATGTAGCTAGCTAGAAAAACTCCCACAAACAAAGCAGAGGGAGTCTTTATTTAAGTCAAAGTTACTGTGTTATAGTCTTTCCAAATGACCATAGAAAATTTGTCGTCCTGTTGCCTAGTTGTTGTTCCAGGAGTTCACACAATTGATTCTGTCCCATTATATGTTCCTGCTCCTCAGGGCCGAGGGAGCCCTTTGAAGAAAGGGCGCTACAGCAATAGTTGGTAAATCAAAAGGAATAAGATAAAAAAAGTTTTTTTTTACAAAAAATAAAAAAGGGCAAAGGCGGGGACCTTATTTGATGTGCGTTTTTTCTGTGTATGTGTGGGGGAAGTTTTTTTTTTTTATTGGAGTGGGATATGAAATTGTACAGTTTGCGTGTCAATGTGTGGGAACGCTGGTTGTTTTATGTGTTGAAAGCCAATGTAGGTTGGTAAAGGTGGATTTTGAGGTGAGCACTTTGCTGGATTGTCAGTGTGAAAATGTAAGTGGAATATGCAACAAATGGAGGGCTGTGAGAGTTGAGAGTGGGCAGTTTAAAGCAGGTAGACAGGAAGGTTGCTTTTAGAAACGTGTGTGAAGGGCTTCTATGTCGAGTCTTTCAGTTAATTCATAGCATCAATTCTGCACTTAAATCAAATGGTCTCCGGGGTTCTGCGATGAATTGGATTTATTTAAAGAGGTTTTTCTGATTGATGTGGAATAAAAGCCTTTTTACTCAAGTTGACCAAGAACCAATCAAGATGGTAAAGGGAAAAAAGGTGCAGTATTTCATGCCATTTAGAAACTCCTGCTCTGTTAAGTGAAGTGCTATTGTGCGCCGTAGGATTAATTTAATACATTCAAAACAAACGCATACACATGAATTTAAATGAGCTGTTTATAGAAGGAATGGATGACTGCTGTGTGGCACACCACAATGGTCACTGCATGTGTTTCTGTGTTTAGCTTATTGTTCAGGGGGGGAAAAGTCTCTTTGAACTTTGCATTAATTGTATTATTTTATCAAGAAACCAAGAGCTCCAGAGGCTTTGAAGAAAAAAAAAAACCCTCCTGATATTAATTTTCTCTCATGCTGGTAAAACAAAATGCTCAGATTTCAGTGCTGGGGTGGAGAGTTTTCAACACAGGAACCTGTTGTTCTACTTCAGTTCTACTTAAACAAGTAAAAGTGACTTTCTTTGCTTCAACTTCTCATATGAAGTAAATCTTTACTTCACAATGTAGCGTCTTTATACTATTGACATTGTTAAACTTTGGATTGGTTCCCTATAAGCCTCACTTTCCCTATACTGTCTGCTGCTGAAAACATTTCAAGGGGGAAACAATGTCAAGCAAAACAGTAAAGGGACAGGAACTTTGTTTTTCCCAGAAGGAAAGGGTCCAGTGGATGTCCTGCCCCAATCAGGCTGACTGCCACCCCAACCCCAGTTAGCCCACCACTGCAGCATGTGTAGTAGGCCCTGGGCTGCTTAGAGAAATAGGAGAATGTGACAGCAGTGTTTGCAATGTGCACCATTAGTGGACGCACGGTCAAACATACCTGCCTTCAGTGATGCAAACCAGAACACAAACATTGGTTCATGACAGTTGTAAAACTGAGAAGATTATGCTACTGCACTGACTTTGTCAAGTCTTCCAAAAATCAAGAGTGAATAGTTTTCTGCGCTAAAGGAACGACAACAGCACAAACACAAGCAAGAGTAACCCACATTAAAGGTGGTTCCATATAATTTTGGGACTGCCCCCTGGTGACAGTACACAGCAGCAACATTTAGACAATGGTCTGCAAAACTCTGCATAACGTCAGCGCACAACATTAACACCAAATGGCTGGAACAATATCGTTACTCCTGGTGATTTAAGCTCATTACTTGGACATCTTTAGAAGGAAAAACTGCACTGTATGCCGTAGGGGTTTCATTTTCCATTCAGGATAACAATGATAATCTCGGCTGTGAAGGTTCTCAGTCATCCAGGTCATCGTAGTCAAAGGAGCTTGCAAAGAAAAGCGTCTGGACTTCTTTAAGTTGCTAATGATAATCTTGTTTCCTTTCACAGTAGGGAACACATTTTGAAGTGGAGAAAGTCTTAAAAAAATCATGAATTGAACGTGCTTATGGGTGTGGAGATGCTCTAGGAAAAAATGACGGAACAAAAAGACAGACATTCACTCAATAAAGACAGTTCTGCGACACTAACCTATTTCCACTAGATCAACAAGTAACAAAATCCTGCTTATATAAAAGTCTAATGGGAGATCCACAGAAAACCAGAGATAAATTTAACCTTTTTTTTTTTCTTTTTTACTCTCCAGGTAAGATGTGGCGACAGCGGTCGGTGGTTCAGGCTTCTCAGGGCGATGGCCGACCGTGCCCTTCTCAGATGGAGCAGTGGAAACCCTGTCCTGTCCGACCCTGCTACCGTTGGCAGTACAGCCCCTGGTCTGAGTGTCGGGTAGAGGTATGTCAATACATATAAAAGTTATACCATAATCCAGGTACATTAAACATTAATAATTGTATCGACCTCTGTCAGCTACAAGAAATGGAGCTCAGGCACAGCTGAGATCAATACTCTAAAACAGTTTGAGCCAGAAGGTGGATTTCAGGAGGGTGAAGTCTAAGAACCTGATAAAAAATAATGGAGTCTTTAGTATTGATGAACAAGCTCATCATTTCCCCACTCATACGGTTATTTTGAGAGATGGACAGTAAAAAAAAAAATCAATCTAATGCATCTTTAATGCTGATGCATTACTGTAAACCAATACCTTTGCCAAGAAATTTGGCAGCCTGTACACTCAATTTTGCATCGTGTGGCACCGGGTCAGATTATTAAAAGCATCCAGTGCAATACTTTATGACATAAAGCAAAACTTTTCAAGAGTAAATGTGGTTTTATGGGGACACACAGAGACAGGTAATGTCATCTGTTACTAACATCCTTTGCTGCCCCTCACTTAAGTTGATCAAAAAGGAAGTGCTTATAACCTCTGCCTTCCTCGGCTGTGTGAGAGTGAGAGGCAGAGACAGTCGACATTTTATTAAATGCACTCTGCATTCACTTCAGAAAAAGGCAAACCATCCTGTGGGTGGTAACCTCTTATCAAACTCCAATCAGGACCCAGCCTGGAGGACTCCCAAATGATATTACCTAACTAAGCAAATGCAAATATTAGCAGAAAATGTATCAGATAGAATGATCCTGTGAGATATTTTGTTCTTTCATGAACAAATATAAAGGACAATTTAACTCCCACATGGGAAAGAGACTGAAAATATATGGGGAAGCTTATCTTCCTTATACTTTTATCTATTAAAATACATTTTAATAGATCTCTACTCATAAAACAAAACAGGACAATAACAATTCTTCATTTAATCCACCAGGATTTTTTCTCCATCCCTTCCACTCTTTAGTGTCCCAATAACGTCAAAACAAGAACAGCAGACACTCTGTACTGCCCGCCTGCCAATAGAAGGTTATTTCCAATACTGCTTTTGTGTTTTCAACGCCCTACCAGTCTTACCCACATAATAAAATCCACAAGGGCACTTTAACAAGTGGTCTACATGTGCAGTCCTGCATGAGATGCTATCCCTGACCTTAATTTTCTGCCTTTATCCGAGTGTGGAAAATGGTCCCCTTTAATCATTTGTTACAGTTCACACAATTTCCAGACGAATGACAGCTTAAAAAGTAGAGGTTTAACTCATCCATGTTTGTATTTGTGCTCTTTTGTTTCTGTAAAAATACAAACCGCTGTACATATTGCAAATATATAGAACATATTCTGTTCTAAGCAACAATACATTTCCAGGTCAGGTATGCTGCCTTGCTGAGAAGCTGGAGGTGTGCAGCTTAATGCCTGCAGCTTTTCATCCTACAGCTCAGCTCAGCGATGCTTTTTACTCTTCTCTTAAAATGTTTGAGACGCATAAACACTTTTTGTATTTGTTTGACTTTAGTTGATCTTTCCATCAATTCAAATGGCAGAAGTTGAATTTACTAGGATTATTAAACTGCCATCAGATTGCTGCAGGTTTGTGTGACACCCCCTTCCCTCACTGTGTTAACTCATCACCTTCTGTCTTCTTCTGTGGTGTTTATGTCCTGTCAGAATGTGGTTTGTGGACACGGCATGCGCTTCAGGAACCTGTCCTGCTTCGTGTCGGACGGCTCCAGCGATGGCGAGGGCAGCCTGGTGGACGAGGAGCTGTGCAGCAGCCTGGAGGTGGCTGTCGATGGAGACAAGCAGATCAGACTGAAAGAGAGCTGTGTCCTCCCATGTCCAGGTAATAATGCTGACTTCAAGGTTTCAGTGGTAATTATTTGTTGTTTGGGCTGCATGAGCAACCTTGGAAAGTCCAAACACTGAATAGAAGCAATTAGAAGCACAGTCCACTGTTATTAAAAAAAAGTTCTCTAATGAAAAAAATTTAATCAATTATGACTTTACTCTTACTTTACTTTACTTTAATTTTCTTTAATATTCTGTGACTGAAATAGCTCCTCCAAATCAGCTTTTTGCCACACAAAGTAATAGTAAGCTATGGCAGCAATATGCTGGATACTATTAACCTCAGTCTCTGTCAGTAAAACTGATCAGGCATGAAGTACCCACAAGGAGTCTATAGACTTTATGTAAAAGAGCCCCTTGATTTTTGGGTTTATTTTTTATTAGCATTTAGATTGTTGCTAGGTTGTTCTTTTGGATCCAGGAGTAATCAACTTTAAACCAGACGGTTATCAGTGCTAATTAGTGCTGGAAGGGCTATACCGCACAGCAATCTGCAATATTTTTCAGATAGTTTCATTAAAATAACTCCCAAAAGCACTAACACTGCAAACAGGAGGTCCAGTTCAATGACTGGAATTAGTCTAGCTGTGAGACCGAGCAGACAGCAATAACACATCTGTCAGTTAGAGGCCAAACTTTACCTGGACAGTTGATATGAAGGGGTGTGCTGTGCTGTGAACATGTTAATTTCATATCTGTGAAATTGGGCATTTTGACATAGGAGCCTACGGGGACTCTACACTTTTGGCGTCAGCCTCAAGTGGCCACCAGAGGAGCTGCAGTTTTCAGCACTTCAACCCCAGATGCTGCTAGCAGGAGACAAAGTTAGAAATAGCAATAGTTGCTAACATCAACATCACTTGAGTACTTGGATCGGTTGTCATGCGCTGAAGATGCTGATACAGATGTGTCAGTTAATCTAGCGTTCAGGTAAATACATGCTCATACATCATCATATCTGTAGAAGGTGTTTGAGACTAGTGTTTACTAATTATCTGTCTTCATTACCTGTCTATTAAAGCAGTGATTTAAGGCTTTAATCCACAGAGCAGTTTTCTATGCAAATCCTATGAAGCTCAATGTGATCAATGCTTATTGCTCCGAGTGTAAAAACACCCTCATCGTTCAGCTTTTACAATTTATGTAACGTCACTTCTTCCTCACAAACCAATCAGAGTCAAGAAGGGGTGGGAATTATGACATCAGCATTTTTAAAAAAAAATGGCAGAGGAGCTGTGCTTGTAAGACGGTGCACAGAGTGTTTAAAAGTGGCGCATGTGGACACTGAAACTGTTTTGTGTCGCTGCTCTCAGCTTCAACAAGTCACTCTCCATACACAGCACAGTCGACACTTCTCAGCAGTCTGATGTATACTACAGGGAAGCCATTATGAGCATTTAAATACACATTAAAACAAGCTTTGTTGTAACGTTTAAAAGCCAAGTGAATTGAAATGCCTAAATGTGTTTGGCAGTTGTTATTTGAGGTGCTGAAAGTTGGTCTTTTGCGTGTGGGTTTGGTCTCAGCATTACCTCGAAACTCTAACAGAGCTCACTATCTATCATGACCTCTAAAATGAGAAGCAGCAGCATAGCTCAAGTCAGAATAAATGGACTACATTATGACCAAAGCTTTGTCTAACTGTGTTTTTTTATGGGAGTTTCATTTACTTTTGGGTTCTCTACTTCATCGCCTGCATCAGCTTAGAGAGCACTCTTGTCTTCTCTGCTTTTTCAAATCATGACAGCTGTACTCTGGATATGTGTGGGTTTTCGATTCACTTCATAGTTTCTATCATTTTCTCCAATTTCACAAGGTATCTATCTCCAGCTGTAAGTCACAGCTGCTTCTTTTCACCTCTCGCAGCACACGAGAAGAGTAAAACACGCTGAGGTTATCGTTAGAACAACAGTCAAAGGGCGATCGCTCACAGTCCTCCCCAGAGCAAAGCCCTGCTAGTATGTTGAAGTGTCCGGCCAAGCCAGAGGCACAGCCGTCAGGAACTGGTTCATGTGGAACGCACAAAATATTTGGACCACCTGCTCTTCCAGTGAAATAGACAGAGAGGAGAATCTAAATGAAAGCTGTGACCCCTACAATTCAATTGATTCCATTTGTACAGCAAAGAAACCTAGAAGTAAAAATTATTTGAACACACTCACACATACAGTGAGAGAGATAAAATAATAGTAAAAAAAAAAAAAAAAGGTGCAATCAATAATCTGTGTGGGCGAGATAACAAAAGATCCTCAGGGCTTGAAATAAAAAGACAAAATGGCAAGCCAAGATACGACTGCACAATCTGCTGTACGGAGACGTGTAGATTTTATTCATTTATTCACCTCACGTATGAATGGAGATGCTGATTAAGAGGAGAATAGATTGAAGATGTATTTGTGTTTTGATTGTAAGAAAGGCTTGGGTGAAACGTGGCGCAGCAGCAGAGGCATGAGCCAGCTAAAATGGTGCATCTCATACACAAAGGCTGCTCGAATTGATTTATGTACGCCGTTTAAAATTGTTAAATAAGTCCAGACAATAAAAGGTCAGGAAAATTCAACCCATGAGTAAAAAGAGAGAAACAAATAAGGCCTTTATTGAGGCATTAAGGGCAACACGAGCTTCACTAGTGGGCTCAAATCTCCTCCTCCAACTGACAAAAGTGGCTTTGTACACACTTAAATACACACTAGATACAGGGTGGGGCATTGTGAGAGAACAGATCTGAGGCAAAAAGCATCCTCTTGATAAAAACGAATGCCTTCTTAGGCAGCCTGTTCATTAGCCTACAAAAATGGAAAGATCAAGTTTAACGGGAAATAGCTGGAAATCCGCAATTACTCTTGGTGGTTAAAGCGGGTGCCTGGAAACGCTTAACGATCGAACTGCCCTTTTGGTCTTAAATTTCATTTAAAGTGGCATTAAAAAGTCTTACATTGCTTGCTTATACCTGTAGATACCCTGATTACTTGAAGGCAGCACTCTGGGATGATAAATAAATGAGTTTGCCAAGTGTATTGTTATCCCTGATTATGTTGGTTGGAGCTGTAAACTTAGCCAAATCCAATAAAGAGCAGGAGAGAGGAACTAATCATACCATGACTTCGATTGCATCCAGGACCAACAGGCCTTTTTTTAATATAACCTCTGATCTCACAATGGACTTAGCTGAATAATGATTTGGAAGTGACAAGTGGCTTCTATTTAAGGCCGTAAGCTAATTAGATGTACACGGCAAAGAGTTCGAAGTGCAGTACTGTTTATTCTTACTCCTTATTCTGTTAAGGTTTTAGTTCAGGAAAGAATTCAAAATGGCAAACCCCACTAAATCCTTCCAATGTAACTCGAGCATGTGAAAGAGTCCAAAGCTTTGCTGGTCACAGCTGTTTTCAAAGATGGCTTACAGTTTAGCTTATAAACATTAGACCAAACCGACATTACCTGCTGATCTGTCCGCCACTGACTGATGTCCCTCTGGTCCCAGCATCTATATTTGTTCCACTTTTAACAGTAATACACAAAACTCTGTTTAGTCTGGTCTTTACCCCTGATGTGAACTCGGATCCAGTAACTCCAAAAACATTAATAACCTCCGACCCCTTCAAAAATGTCAACATCCATTGAACTCTACTGTCAAAAATCCACCAGTCTCAATCAGTATGGCACTTTTAAATATCCGCTCTCTGTTGAACAAGTCTTTTATTATTAATGATTTAATTTTAGATAATAAACTTGATTGTTTATTTTTAACTGAAACATGGCTGGGTTCAGATGCACAAGTTGTTCTCACTAAGGCCTCCCACCAAATTTCAATTTCTCTTTTTCTATTAGAAGTGGTAAGAGAGGTGGTGGGACTGCATCTTTAACCAACAACACACTCACCACCAAACAAATTTTATTTGACCATTTTACCACTTTCGCTATCTAACCTCTGAAGTGGCTGCAAATTTTACCAAGGTTTTAGACGAATGCCCCCCTGTGATTTTACCTGCACCCTATGATTTTATTTTTAATCATTTTAACAGCCAACTGAAGAAAAGCCTTGACTCCGTTGCTCAATTCACCACTAAAAAGATTAACGTAAAACATGCATCACCCTGGAGAAACAAAGGAGTCAAAAAACTCAAAAGAAATTGCAGGGCCGCAGAAAGGAGATTGAGGAAAAATAAAAATGCAATCAACCATGAAATACTTTGCGAGCAACAATGTACAATAATACATTAAGGAATTCAAGAAATTCATACTTCGCCAAAATAATCAGTAATAACAAAAATAATCCCAAGGTCCTCTTTTCCACCATATATCATTTATTTAACCCTGATTTTAACAGCTCCCAAAGAACCCCCACAGACTCGCTCTGTGAGCAGTTTGCAGACCACTTCAGGGGAAAGATCAGCGCCATCAGATCTGATATTTTATCTTCTCGCGATATGATTTTAAACACATCTGAGGGCTCGATTGTACCTGAGGAGACACTGGACAGCTTTGTCCTGGTTAATGCTGAGAACCTTAACCCTTGTATGGTGTTCGGGTCTGTGAGACCCGTGTTCAGTTTTTTTCAAAAGAAAAATTAAACAATTAATTATTTTTTCACGTGTAAATGTGTTGTGTCTTTCCACTCACTCCACTTGATTATAACTGATTTATTTATAACATTTTATATAAAAGAAAAACAAGAAGCACATTAATTCATAAATGTGATCTAACAAAGGTAAAGGGAAAAAATTAACCATGTTTGCTGTTCATATGTCTTGTAATTGGGATGAAGTAAACATCTGTTGAGTAATTTAACATAAAATTGTTTGATAGTGTTAATTTGGAAAGCCAAAACTCTAGCGGGTCCACCAGACCCATGAACACTGGCTGAGTAACAAAAATACGAACACCACACAAGGGTTAAGAAAGTTTTCTCCACAGTGAGACCCACCACATGTCTTTTAGATCCAATCCCCTCTTCACTTTTTAAAACACTTTATGGATATGATACATGATGAATTGCTCTCTTCGTTGGGTGTCTTCCCTGCTGCCTTTAAAACGGCGGTGGTGAGGCCCCTTCTGAAGAAGAGCAATTTGGATTGTAATGATTTTAATAACTACAGACCTGTATCCAACTTACCATTTTTAAGTAAAATTTTAGAAAAACTTTTTTTTTTTTTTTTACTCAGATTAATGTTTTTTTTTAAATGATAGACAGATCCTGGAGATATTTCAGTCTGGATTTAGGGTGAACCACAGCACAGAGACTGCTCTCCTAAAGGTTCTAAATGATCTTAGATGTAACTGGGACAAAAGCTCTCAGTCCTGGTGCTACTGGATCTAAGCGCAGTCTTTGATACAGTAGACCACGCTATTCTTTTAAACAGACTGAAACACATGGTGGGCCTCTCTGGTGCTGTACATAACTGGTTCACTTCCTATCTCTCAGACAGAACTTTTATGGTGAGTATGGATACATGCTCCTCTAAGATCCATAAAATGACATGTGGTGTGCCCCAAGGGTCAGTTTTAGGCCCTGTACTTTTTAATTTGTATATGCTCCCTCTCGGCAGTGTCATCAGGAGGCATGGAGTGAACTTCCACAGTTACGCTGATGACACGCAGCTGTACATCTCCGTGTCTCCTGATGACACCAGACCAATGGATGTCCTTTTTAACTGTATTTTAGATATAAGATCTTGGATACCATACATACCACCTTTATTTATAAAGCACTTTAACATAAAACCAGAGTTCACAAAGTGCTGTACATGCTAATAGCATAAGTAAAGAAAATTAAAATGAGGATAAGATAAGATAAAATAAATAACTAAAAAACTAAAATAAATTGAAACATGTTAAAACAAATCGAGTCAACCCCTCTAATCAATGCCAAAGGCTTCAGCGAATAAATATGTTTTAAGAAGACTTTTAAATTCAGAAAGAGAAGAGGCCTGCCTAACATGCAACCTATAAGATCTTGGATGGCAGAAAACTTTTTACAGCTTAACCAGGACAAGACTGAAGTTTTAATCATCGGTCCTGAGGCTCAGAGAGAGAAACTCTTGTCTAAATTAGAGGCATTTTCACTATGTCCTTTGCTACAAGTGAAAAACCTGGGTGTTATTTTTGACTCTGAGCTTGGTTTTATCCCACATGTTAAACATGTAACCAAAATTGGATTTTATGTTTTTGGCCATGATAATTATGTAATGAAAATGTGATATTGCGACAGCCATACCTAACATAATAGTTATCAAGCAGAGCGAGACCAAGTGTACCAAAAATAAGACCGAGGCTCTGAAGCTTTGGAGGATGCTTACACACTACGCTCGTTAGTGTGCCATGTGCACATGCATTTTCAGCATGGGTAGCCTCAGCGAGTAACAACCCCACAAATCTGGCAGTGTCAGCCCACAGTCGACCCGCACAGGATGACTTGTTTAATTTCGGTGACTGATTAGGTCTCTGCACAGTCTTTATGCTGTGCTGGACATCTGTTGTGATTTATGTGATATATGACCAAACAAAGCAAAACCTGTGAAATGTTAAACTATACACAGATGCAAGGTTTTGTATAATTACTATAGGACCTTGAATGTTTTATTCCTGTCTGGTTAGTGCACAGAGTCCAGCAGTCAGGGTGTGATTTAGCCACCTTTAAAAAAAAAAAAAAGACTCAGCCCAACCAGCTTTAAAGTCACAATCCATAGCATAGCCATTAAAATTGATTTTTCTGCGGTGTTTGCCTAATTAAAGTGACAAAACAATGGTTTTTCATAGTTATGCTTTATTTCCTTTAGCTGAAGAAGGAACTGGGAATATACACTTACCGGCCACTTCATTGGGTACACGTTCTGCTCCTTTTTGCCTTTAGAGCTGCCTTAATTCTTTATGACATATATTCAGCAAGCATCACACAGTTGCTGCAGAGTACAGTGCCCTTTGTAACACTGGACATAATCCTTCATAAAGGGTTGGACATGGTTAACAACAACTCTCTGCTGCTGTAGCTGACCTGCTTCAAGCTTCGGCGTGTTGTTTGTTCAGAGATGTTCTTCTTCATACCTTGGTTTTGACAAGTGTTTGAGTTACTGTTGCCCTTCTGTGTGTTTAGTGAACAAGCCATTCACACCCAGAGAACTGAAGCTCGCTAGTTAATTTCTTTTTTTTTTATTGAGTCTGTTTTATCCTTTTGTTTGGTGGCATGGTTTGGTCAGACCTCTGTCACAGAGAAAAACTCTCTAAATCAGATAGTGAGATGGTCCAGCCGTCTGATAGGTGAGCCACAGTCTTGTTTAGCGTCCCTGTACTCTAAGCTGGTACAGAGGATGGCTTTATCAATCCTTAAAAATGGTTCCCATCCTCTAAGGGGTGAATTTCAGCTTCTTCCCTCACGACGGAGGTTTCTATTTCCGAGATGCAGGACAAAGCGTTATAAAAATAGATTTGTCCCCGTTGCTGTCATTGAATTAAATAAGAACTGTTTTTGATTCGAAATATTAAAATTACTATATATGTGCCACAGTGAGGTTTATATCTTTACTAGGTATGTGTGTTTTTAAAGGGATGCCAAATGCTGTCATTTTTTCTGTAAAGCAAATTTACCTTGCCTATGGGTATAAATAAAGTTACCTTGACCTACCTTGACCTTTTCAGACCATTTTCCAGTGGTTGTGCAGCAATACCCCAGCAGATCAACAGTTTCTCAGATACACCATACCACATTCAAAGTCACTTCAAATTGATGTTCAGTTTTAACTTCAGCAAGTCGTCTTAGCCACATCTACAAGCCCAAATGCACTGAGCTTCTGCCATGTGACTAGTAGATTAAACATTTGTGTTAATGAGCAGCTGAACACGTGTACCTAACAAAGTGGCCAGTGAATGTATATTTAGTATATTTTCCTGTTGATTTGATCATTTTAATAAATAGTTGATGATTGTTGCTGCTAATGTAGAGCTCAGCTTTTAAAGGTTTCCTTGTAACAATAGAGCCATGCCCTATCACGCTGACACTTTTATTTATATCATAAAACACTGATTAAGTATTTATAGCCTGATGCATTTTGCCCTTTTTTGTTCACTGTGACTGTCAATGAACTTTAGTACTTTTTGGACAGATGTTCTCATAAATGTTTCCCAGCTGTTGAAAGGGCACGGTCTGCCATTTCCTCTCTTGGATGGCTTTTAAAATGAAATATCTGCAAAGTCGTAGAGCTTAGCAGCAATCAAAAACTGGGGGAGAATTTTGTTTATTCTTACTGTATGTGTACAGTACCGGTTAATTTAAAATCCCTTTGTTTACATTTGATTTAAATTAGGTCCAGTGCCAAAGTTGTTCTTATAGAGCACAGAAAAGACACACTGGGTATTTTGAAGTTGAGTAGCTTGCCTTCCCTTCCCTCTCCTTTATAACTTATACACCACTCTGCATGTTTAAAGTATTTTATCATTGGGCTTAAATACCCATAAACTAGGAGCTTTGCTGTTGTGACACACTTGTCACAATAAACTATCCATAAAAGGGAAAAGTTGCCCATGTCTCTTACAGTTTTTTCTGATTGCTTAAGCCCTTTTTTTGCAACTATTGGCTAATTTTGCAAAACTCTTCACACAAATAAGAAAACCTGTCACCCAATCATCAAAACATTGTAGTTCTCTTGCAAAAGCAAACACAGCTAGATTAACTCTTCACACCTTCGTAAAAATGGTGTTTCCGTATCAAACAGTACACACAAGCCATCATCTACTAAGCACACAATGCGCCAACTGCACACTGATGGTATGAATACAAAACACGTCTGGCTTTTGCTTTCTCTGTGCACAAGGTAGGCTATGTCAGTTTGAGCTCATACTTCTGTCATAGATCCATAAGCATAGAGGGATCCAAACTTCAAGTACTGGTGTTTATTCAAACACATCAAAACAAACACAAGTGTTTATTTCCAAGTATAGGATTATTTGCAATCGCCATAATGACTATATGGGTTACTTGGTCTGCAGTGAACATGCTTCCTCTGCCCCCTCCTCGTCTACCTCTTGCTCCTCCTTGTCCTTGTCGTCCTCTTCATCCTACTTCTTCACCTCCACGTCCTCTTCCTCGGCCTCCTCTACTTCTCACTCTTTCTGCTCCCTCCATTGTACTCCGCACACACAGCTTACCTGTATTATAGTGCTTAGGCTGATTGCAAAGTGAACTAATTATCTAAGAAAGTCTTCACATGTGAAAGTGTGCCAGACAGTTGGCAAATTAGTGTTAATGATAGCCATACATGTGTGTACTTTTGCTAGGAGTGTGTTGGAAATTTGGAAATTGAGTGTTGTGCAGTGAATTGTGCCTACAGTTTTGCAAAGTGTGTGTTACGAAATTGCAAACTGAGTGCAAAGCAGTTTTTGTGCTTTTAGTTTTGCAAACTCAGTGAGTGGTTTTGCTATAAGTCTGAATAGTTTTAGAAATTGTGCTACAGGAATCACAGTTAGTGTTTAGGCATTCGGTAAAAACTGTAATGGTTACATTATTAATCAGCAATAAATCCAGTCTCGTACACATTTTGCTATGTTAGGAAACAAAACTTTGTCCCAAATATGTGATCTAATTTTTGCAGTATGGAAATAAACTGATAAATTCTAAACACGTGGGCCGCCTAATAGCCTTGCGAGCAGTCTGAGAACACAGCTGTAGGATGTATACAGCTCATAAACACTTCTGCAGAGTGTTGTTTTAAAAGCCAAGATTGGGTATCCCAGGCCTCACCAGTGGTGGGTCCTTTCCTGCTGCACTAGAAGCACTTTTCCTGGAAGTAAATAGAAGTGGGTATTTAACATAAGCAGCAGTAACCATTTGTCTACAAAAGGAGTCATCAAAACAAAGTATAAGACAACAGACAAATAGTTTCTGGCAAAACTTCACTTACTTCCAAGGTGCAGGAACTAAATAAAAGTCTGAAGAGGTATTTTTTTCTACTACAGAAACTAGAAAAATGCAGACAAAACCACAACAACAAAGCGAAGGTGCTGGGTTGAAAACAATAGGGGGGGAAATCAACAGCTCACACACTAAATAAATGAGGAACTCCCCCCCCCTTTGACGTGATTTGCACATTTCAGTTTTGTGGCACTTCTGTTTCATGCGTCACAGGTGAAAGCACAGCAACAAAAGAAAAAAAACACCTGGTTATAGCTCCTCCGGCAAGCCCCCCTGTCTCCTCAGTCTTCTCACTGAGACTGAGATAGATTTCCAGGTCAGGGCAGAAGGACGGAGGAGATGAGGAGGCACAAAAGGAAAAAAAACACCAACTCAGATGAAATGCTAATCCTTTCTAGTCACATGGTTATTGTTTCTAATTTGAGCACGAGGATTGAGATGTAACCAAATCTGTCTCTACATCTTCAAACAGTTATGTCTGTCATTACAGTTAAAAAAAAAATTCTGTATACCAATAAAATTTTAAAAAGGAGGCGGGTTTCTTATAGTTTTTCTACCTTTTAAATAGTTTTCTGTAATATTTTTGTGAAGGTTACGAGCTGAAACGTATTTTTTGATCAATAAAACCGTTCTATATAAAGCGCGTGTTGCTGGATATTTTGACCTCTGAGGAGAAAAGCCTTCACAGGAGCCTGTTGACCACTCTTTGACTGACAGCTGATGTCTCGGCACCGCAGCGCAAAAACAGCAGAATGTCAGCTTAGGGCCAAAGATGTCACCCCTCACTGTAGCAAAAAAAATCTCACAGATGGGATTATCACTTCAAAAGCTTGCGTCTGATGAGTTGTTTTCAGGTTTGGTGATGGAGGCTTGTCAGATGCTGGGTTTGATGTAGCTTTGCAACGTGGAGCATAGCAGACAGGTGTGCTCTGCCCAGCAGCTGCTGGACTCCATCTGTCCATCAGGTCTGCAGGTTCAACAGTTTACTGTCCCTCCCACGTCCACAGCAGTGCTCTTCATTTTGTGAAGCGGCAGTCTTCATATTGTGCTGCACACAGAAGTGAACAGGAGCATTTCTTTTGGTTAAATAGGGCAAATCTACAACATTTCAATAAGAAGAGATGAGAAACCGAAGCCCCAATTTACGATTGAGCCAGATAACAGGAGTGTATTCTCACATGGTGCAGCTTAAACATAAATCTGTTATTTTCAGTGTCAGCAGTCCCTGAAGGGGGGATTATTGTTCCTCATGTCTGCCAAGAGACAAAATACAAATGTGGAGTTCATTTCCAAAGTGCTGTGTGTCTATTTTGGCTCGTCGTTGATCATTCATCATTCAATATCTCTACAATACAGTGGAAGAAACATGCAGCCCTTGTTTCAACCCACGACTAATTTTAAAGTATCTCAGTTTGAATTAATTTTATACTCTAAGTGTGGTGTGTGTTTCTCGCTAGTGGGATTTTTTTTCCATTTGGGAAGGGAAAAAAAGCGCTCATCAGATGGCTGCTGGTCCCTGAGATGGAAAACACTGAGAAACGGTGCCCTAGATAAAAAGTCAGTCCAGCCTCTTTTGCCAAACTGCAGGAGCACTGAAGTATCAAACAGCAATCAAAAGCACAGCCTGTTTTCTGTTCAGGGAGGTACTGTAGTGTGATTTGGGAGGAAATTCAAGGAGTTGCTTGTGCAAGACCCAGACTGGCATGGGAATCTAAGCAGGTTGCATCTCCACAGTCACAAATACACACACTTTCATGCACTGCAACCTTTGACCCACGTTCTGTTTCCCCCCACTGTTTGATAAGCTGCAGTTGTCAACTATGATCAAAACCAAGCCACCCTGCATCTCAAACTCGCGCCTTCCTTCTCACTAAACTCTTCAAAGCATCTTGACTATGATATATTTAAATATACATACATATTCTATATGCATCTCTGCAGCACACATCTCACCCAGATCATCCAGAGATAAACAGGTAAAGCGTCACTTCTGTGCTGCCAAAGAGAAAGATCAGATTTCTGCTGCAGACACCCACACTTAAGCTGCAATGCAGATATTTTTCTATAGCTTTTACAGTCAAAATGAGTCGAGGTTCAATAAGAGAGTGAAAATAAAACTAAAGTAATAGTAAACATTTAATGAAAGACAAAACACTGGAGTGAGGAGTGAAGTCTGGAGCTGAAGTTTGAGATATTACTGATCCTGTCCGCCTCAGCCTGAGGCAGGTCGAGGGCCCAGATAGCAAAAACATAGTAACCTTTTAGTCTCTTCACTCAAAATATACCAAAAGGGCCATCTGCCTGAGGATGTGATCCTGCACGTGGCCTTACAGGAAAAAAAAACAATTCGAGATTTGGCTCAAGGTCATAACTTGCAATACTGCACAGGTCATTTGGCAGTTACTTTAAAAAAATCCACATAACAGAGATGAGCTGCCAGATGGAAGTAGTTTCTCTGCACTGGTTTAATTTTTTGGACTGTGCATAAAGGATGGGGATGGTTTCCAGATCAAAGAAGTGCATCCAGCATTGAACCAGCATTACCTTTAATGGCCAGCAGGGGGCGCCTCTTGTGGTCGCGAAAAGTTCAATTTATCATAAAAGCACAAAAAATCTACTTTCTTGCCAAAAACGAATGATGTCATAGACTGTGACATCATTTACATTTGGTTAGACACTGAGATGGTAAAGGTAGCCCCAGGTCGTTCTCCAGAGTCATAAAATGCCATGGATGCAAATTACCACTTGACTGGTCAGCAGTAAATAAATGTAACCTTGTAATTCAGATTTTTATCTGTTAATCTGAATTTATTTTCACAGATGAAGAATGATGTAATGATGATATTACTCTGTGTGTTTAGGTAGTTTTCTAACTCTAAAATGTGCCAGAAATGTACATCAGAGAATAAAAACATAAGCAGTACAAGTTCATTGTTTTTTAAGGGAAGTGGGAATTATTTTTATTTTTGATGAATCATTGCTTGTTTTAATAATCTGTTAATTAAATGGAGTCTAAGGTGAATTCCTTTTAAAGTGAAGCAGTCACAGGAAAGCGACACGTGTTGTCTGTTCTTTGCTGCAGGTGAATGCTACCTGATGGAGTGGTCAGACTGGAGCTCGTGCGTCAACATCTGCGCCAAAGAGGCCGGCGTCGACTTTGCCTCGGTTCAGGTCCGCTCACGAGCCGTGCTCGCCCAGGAGCCTGAAAACCTGCTGCTCTGTCCTGACCAGGAGTGGGAGTCTCAGCCCTGCACAGGTGGAGAACACTTTGAAAAACATGACGGCTTCAACCTCTCCTGGCCAGAAAGTTTGACAAATTAACAGAAGCAAAGTCTATTTGAACAGTGAACTTTCTATGAATACAAATTAGCTTGCTGCAGCCCAGCAGCTCCAAACTTTGATGCATTTATTCCTTCTATTTATCCGCATATTCGTAATATTTACGGCGAGGGTAAACTGAAGTCAGTCTCGGGGTGTGAAAGGTTGAAGGCAGTGGAGAGCACGTCAGTGCATCAGAGGGTTAACGCAAAAAGACACTTACTTTCAGAGTCATACCCGCAGGCTGTTTAGGCCTCTATCTCTCTGCATTTGGACTGTCAGAGGAAAGAAACCTACTGAACAACAACATGCTGACATTGTGGGAAAGACAGATCTGACACAGGAGTCGCATAGATTTTCCTCCCTGGGAGGCATCAGTGCTAACCAGTGGGCTGCTTCCCTATCATGCCCGATACACAATCGAGAAGAAAAAGATACTAACTGCTACTGTTGGTCTTTCCCGTTATGCCGGGTCAATTGGTGCTCTCCCAGATGGGATTTCTCGAGTCAGATTTTCAAACGTTTGAAACCCAGATGCTCGTTTACAGTAGTGATCTCTGCGATTCCCTCTGCTGCATTAATCACCCATTAGATGCAGCATTGTGAATCACTACGACAAAACTCAACACACAGTGTACTGTAATTCCCCCTTACCTCCCTTGTTACTGTACACAGCCCACAGCAGTCTTCGCTAGCATGACCTGGTTTCACAGCTTCACTCAAGGCATGGGGGGAGGAGTGGCCCAGCCAAGACTAGTGGAGGCGGAGGAGGATGAGAGAGTGGAGGCAGGGAAGGAGAAGGCGGTGATGGAGAAAGAGAGGCTGGGGATGGAGGGACGGGAAGGTTTGATGTGAGGCTCCAGGCTTGAGAAAAACAAAAACAACACTGTTGTTCTGCTGTTAAAGTCGTTCTGTTTTACAGTATAGTGATTCTTACTGTGCTTTGTGTCTCCAGTATACGCAGATTGACAGAATGGCCAGCACTTTTACTTCAATGCAATAATCACAATAATTTGAAGAACAAAAACAACAAAGCTGCTCACTGCTTTTCAGCAGCTCCAGAGACGTAAAAGCAAAACCTTAATGAAACACTAGTCCCTCCATTTGTAGGCATTTAAATTTGAAATTTGCAACTTGAATCTGAATTTATAACAAGGTAAAAATCAGAGTTGGAGTTACATTTATTCTCCAGGAAACCAGAAACATGTGAGACTCATCGACACGTTCATTATGTTCAAAACTATTAGAAGGATTTTCTTCAGAAGATTTATTGATCACTCGTCAAAGGTCATTCTCATCTCGCAAAATTCACTTTTGGCTGTAGCTCAAGAATTCATCATCTCATTAAGCTGGTAAAATTTTGCAATAAAGAGATCGTTTGTTCATTTTGGGCATGTTAGTTTAATAGGTGATTCTAAATTGGCTGCAATGCCAATGCCTGGCTTTATATCTCTGGTATTCTTAGTGTACCAGAGATAGAAAGTATCCGTATCCACGCTGGACCAGCGACCTGTCCAGAGTGCAACCTTCTTCCAAAGTCGCAGGGATGGACTCAGGCTCACTGTGATCCTAGCTGGATAAGTGGTTATGGATGGATAAATAGGCAACAATAATGTTGGGTGCTCACTGTGCACACTGTGGTTATATAGATTTGTTTTGTGCTGCCTGATTGAACACATATATAAGGGATTTTGTGGCCATTGCAGCTTATTTGCAGAAACATCCATATTTGCAACATTTTTCTGCTTAAGCATTCAAACATAAACATTTTTTATGTTTGTTAAATCCCACAAAGTCCTCATTACAAATTTAACTTTGGACAAGTTTCAAATCTCAGTAAGTAAATAGAGTACATAATGGGTTTAAGACACGTTAGACTTTATTTCAGTGCTATAGTGCTCTATCACCACCAGCTGATTGGTTCAGTTTGTACATCAAAAACTGCTCAGGTCCATTAAGGGAACATTTGGGTTCAAATATCCTCACATGTGCCAAAGTTAATCCTGCACACCTAAATGTTATCTCATTATAAAATGTGTTATTTGCAAAGCTATAATTATATCACTAAAGATAAAAAAAAGTAACAAATTCTACCATTAGCAATAATTAGTGTAAAATATTCATCCATTTTTTTTGTTCTGCTTGTCCAATTCAGGGTAGCAGAGGTGTGCAGGAGCCTATCATTTCATTATTAGAAGTAAAAAAATAAAAAGGTTTTATGAACACGAAAATCCATTTATTAAAAATGAATGGTGGTTTAAAAGTGTTACTAGATTTTATACGGCCCACAACCAGCAAGCTTGAAAGATGGTTTTGTGGTTAAGACATTTGCACTGCACACCAAAGAGCCTGATTCAAGAGTGGGAGGAGACTACAAACCCAGTTTCAGGATGTCACAAGAAGGTACTCCAAGTGATGTCCCCAACCCTGAATAAGTGGGAGGGTGTAAATCTGTGCCAAATCAAATATGTGGATCTATCTGCTTTAGTGACCTGCTGGGAATTAAGGGAGCAGCCGAAAGCACGCCCCAGCAAACCTGAATGACATTAACTTCCCCTCTTATTAGTGACCATGGTGCCGTGATTTTGCCAGGTACAGACAGCACCTCGCTTAGCGGCTTAGCAGCCACTGTAGAGTGAATGTGTGCAATTGGCACAGTTTGATATGAAAGTGATTGAAAATGCAGTCAGTTTAAAAAGCTTGAATATAATTACTCTTCTTTTCAGTTAATATGGCTGAAAATCATCCATCGCCTTTCTCAGTTCTTACAGATATTCTCATATCTGGGACTACTACTGACATTATTTCTGCCTCCAGAAAAAAAGGAGAAAAAAAACTTCTGCGCTTCTCCTGAGAAATGTTTCTGTGGTAGTACAACTCCAGTCTGCTCATAAAAGATGGTGGGAAGTGCCAGCCGAAGTGAGTGATTCAATGATAACTTAACACGTTTGAAAAACGACTTCAGCTCTAGCGGAGCAAGGAAGAAAGAGAGAAATGAGAAGAGTAAAGTACATAAAAGGTGAAGTCCTCTCAGCCGCAGAGGATTCATCCCGTACGGCGGCAGATAGAGGCGTACCACTGACGGGAGCAGCGATACTGTACCCACGTCTGTGGAGAATAGCTCTGTCTTTTGTTCAAGGTTAAATTGTTCATTTACTCTGGCTGAATTGGCTGGACTGATGATTGGTTACACAGGACTCCGCAGGGAAATACAGTCATTTACTGCACTGATGGAGATATTGATAAAGTCATAATAGCACTGATAAAAAGTCATTAAGCAAAAGCTCTTACTGAAGATTAAAACATTGAACTGGACCCTTTTGAGACGACACGGTCATATTATGTGTCAGCAGCCTATTATACAACCACAACTTAGCAGCTGCTTTATTAATCTGGTGTCTCTCATATGATTAATGGTCACCACTGCCTGACTCAGTACAGCCTTCACAGTTGTTGACTGTTTTTGTGTTTTGCTTTCAGGAGGTGAATGTTTCGAGTACAAATGGTTCAGCAGCATTGGCCCAAATTCCACTCGGCCTTTGATCTGGTGTCAGCGCTCAGATGGACTCAATGTCACTGGTAAGGAACTCCAAAAAAGCTGCTCCAAACATTTGTTTCACACAGTTGCTTCTGCTGTCTGTGAGCACAGCAGCAATGACCCCCACCCGCTGTTTGAACCCCATTTTTTAAAGAGGGCAGACAATCAGAAGAAAGCTGACTGAGGGAGAGGAGCGAAAACAGCTTGTTTTAGAAATAACTTAAAAAGTAAAAAGAAAATAACAAACCGCACAGATTAGCTGAGCTGGTGGGCTTTGGAGGACTGTTTAGGAGTTGCAACCTCAAAAGTGTGCTCACCTTTGGATTAAATGAGAACATTAAAGGTTTGATTTTTGCTTAAGATCAAAGAAAAAAAAAAAGAGCGAATGCAAAATTCAAATGGCCAAAATAATACAAAGGTTTGTTTTGTTTTAGCAGAAGATTTGACATTTCTGATGAGCAGACCGATCACATGATTGACCTCATTCAACAAGCTCAGTTATGCTAGGACTGAGGTGGAGGAATTTTGAAACATTAGTAAATATTAGTATTTTTTTATTAAGTACGAGCATTAAATCGTTCACTGAGGTAGACGAGGCTGCTGAGGTTGTTAGTCTCAACAGAGAAGCACATCTGTGTATCATCAGCGTAGCAGTGACAAGTAGATGGCTTTGAAGCTCTTTGAAGCAGTATGGGAGAAATAAGCATTATTATGACCATTATACAGACAGTCTTGTAAAAAAAATGTTCTAGTATAAAATAAAAATATGAAAAAAGAAGCAATTGAACCTTCAGCAACTCTGCTGCAGACCTCCAGACTCAAAGTAGAGCAATTATGCTTTTCCCAAGCATAATTGCTCTACTTTGAGTCTGGAGGTCTGCAGCAGAGTTGCTGAAGGTTCAATTGCTTCTTTTTTTTTTGTCAATTTTTTTAACCATTTGACTTTAGTTTTTGGAGTCTCTGCAACTAATGATCACATTTATAATTATTTGTTCTGATGATTTTATTATCAAGTGTTTTTTTTATCCCAAAAAACCTAAAAAATAAAATAAAATAAAAAAACTAACTGCAACTTCTCAATGCCCATGTTGTTATATTTACATTTTTTGATTATAACTTCCTGGATGTGTTCTTATTAAATGACACAACTGATTAGAATTGTTTCAACTTCACATCTATAAATAAAATGAAAAAAAAAAAACATTAAAATTACATTATGTTTGAGCTTAAGAAATCAAACTGTTGTCAAGGACTTGCAAGTACGCTTTAGTCGTCTTTAAAGGGGTCTCGAGCTAGAAGAGATCAGAAAACACTGTCCTACAGTAGTGTGCATAATAAATAGAGCAGCTGAATTTTTCTTTAAAGTGAGAAACTGGAGGTTGCAGCCGCTCTTAAGCTCAACTGTAAGCCTAAACCATTGGTGGCAATTTTATGTAGGAGGTAAAATTTACACAAAATGTCAGAAATATAACTGAAGAAAAAAAAAAAAACTAGGCGCTTATTTCTATATTGATCTAAGGTGGTGGGCGATGGCAAGCCGGTACAGCTTTTCATCTCCGTTTAACACATCAACACATAAAATTGTTTTTAAAATAAACCTGGAAACATTGGATTTACTGAGTTATTATTGCAGATGAAAGTACATGCTGTGAAATAACCCCAAGTGTTACGTTTTAAACGTGGAGACGAACCGATTGTGCTCGTGTGATCGTATTAAAATGTACTCAATCTGATGCTGTTGTCTCTTTCACAGGAGGTTGTCCTCCAATGAACCCTCCAGAGGACAACAGCTCCTGTGACCCGCCCTGCCTCATGCCAAAGTCTTTCTGCAGCGAGGTGAGTGGATTTTGTCCTCATATCACAATAAACTCAAAAATAAAAGAGCAATTTTCCTAAACCCTAAAGCACAGCTTTCCTGGATGAATGTCTGTGCAAACACTGACACACTGAATTGAATTTGAATGCAGCAGGGAATAAAATGATAGCAGCAGGAAGATGTAAAACCCATTGCTCCACAGTGTCATTCAACTGCACTTCATCAAAATCATGTAAATAAGTTTTTGTCTCACAGACACGGCAGCTGGCAAACCACAGAGTGATCTATTTTCCAGGCTTGAATAGCTTTTAGAAACAACTCTTGACCTAGCAATGAAGGCAGGTTACCAGCTGTAGTAGCTCGTACAGCCAGCCGCCTTACGTAACCGCTGAATAATCGGGTCAAAACGATCGGATGAGAAGCAGGGTCAGGACTTCTGAGGTCACCCATTCAATCCCCAGACGAGGATGAAAAAACTGCACTCACACAGTTTATTAGGTACACTCAGCTAAAACCTAATGCAGTGTAAGACAACAGTCGTACAGTAAATCCTCTCTTCATCGTGGTAGTAATGTTCAGTTTTGCAGACAGGTGTTTATGGTCACTCTGAAGGTTTGTTGTGCTGTGGGATTGGATTACATAACACTGATGGGTGTTTCATATATTTTTGTAACCCTGTTAATATGAGTGAGGGCATACTAAATACCAAAAACACCTCTGTGTGTGGAGAAGGCAGTTCAGTGGTGTCACAAACTGCAGCGTCCAAGACGACGATGAAATTACACCTCGACAAAATATCTGACTAGCCAAGTGAAAGACTGTGTTCACACTAGGCTTGGTTGCATTGCACCCCGTCCCCACTTTCCTGCTGGCCTGCGCTCACACTGCGCTTAACGATCCGAGTCCTGAGTACACTTCAGTCTGTCTAAGCATCTCAAACTTTGATTTTTATGTGGCCACACTGGAGCTGCTCTGGAATTGGTGAGAAACTGTCCTCTCACATACATTATTACTTAAGGCGAATTTCACAGAGCCAGCAGTTGTTGAGAAATCATCGGACTTCCACACTTGGCTGACCGCACTAGGTGTGCAAGTGTCTGACCTCACTGTGACCTGGCCCACCTCTTCAAATCGGCTAGGCTAAAGTACCGTACGCACCAGTTACGGGGGCGACCGTGGTCCAGGGGGTTGAAGCTCGGTTACAGGTTGCCGGTTCGATCCCCAGCTCTCTCTGTCCTGGTCGTTGTGTCCTTGGGCAAGACACTTTACCCTACCGCCTGTTGGCCAGAGGGGCCGATGGCACGACATGGCAGCCTCGCTTCTGTCAGTCTGCACCAGGGCAGCTGTGGCTACAACTGTAGCTTCCCTCCACCAGTGTGTGAATGCGAGAGTGAATGAATAACGGAATTGTAAAGTGCTTTGGGTGCCTAGAAAAGCGCTATATAAATGCAATCCATTATTAGTTACACCAGTCAAATAAACTGGACTTTGAGGGTCAAACATAGTCAAGCGTTACCCAGTTTGGCACCATAAATATCAGAAAACAGTCCAGTTTAAGCAAAATCTAATGGCAGTTAAACTTTGTCTGTACACAAATCACATGTATATTTAAGAGGAATTAATCACAGCTTATTTCAAATGCCACTGTGCATAACACTGCACATGCATGACGTTAGCTACACCTGGCAACGTAACCTAACATTAGCAGTGACGACAGCAGCCTTCTTTCCTTCCGCACGTCTATGCACAATGCATCTATGCATTGCCAGTTTAGTCAGCACAGCTCATATACAAATGCTCATTTTTGACATTATAATACCATAGAGCTCTGCAGGTATTCTCTTTCTCTACTTTGTGTGCATTAATAAAAAACACGAATAATTACAGTAGATTAACAGAGTAGTATTTCTGTTGCTGACAAGTGAGGGCAGCAACATTTAATTGTCTAGTTGGCGAATCATCCACATCCACAGTACAAGTTTAAATCTTGTTAATAAGTTGGTGACAGCTGGAGAAATCAGTTAGGAGCCCTCGCTATTTACCACATTTAAAATACCTTTGAGCAAGGCATTAAAATAGGTTTTATTGAACCTTCTGACATTTTGAATTAAATATTAATTTGCATATGAGATTCTTAATTGTTGTCATATTTGCTACATCTGGCTTTTTATAAATTATTGCTTAAAAATGAATTGTGCAATTTATTGAGGTTTTTCAGGGGAGGGGGATTAGCACTGATGATGTAGAAGTTCTCAAAAAGTAATGCATCAAATATGACACACTTTGATTTAAGGGGTTAATGCCCAACCTGGGGTCATACTTGTGACTGTAACTGTTTCGGTGAACATACAGCAGGTGACTCTGGGTGCAAAGCAATGCTTAAATGGCCCTCCATCTGCAGCACAGACTATTATTGTTCCTGCTGAACTGGAAACAGGCATTAGCAGAAAATACGGTATATGGGAATGAGGCTACAGCAGGTCACAAACAGCTCTGAAATGGTTCGATTTGTCTGGAAGCTTGTGCTTTTATCTTGATTGACTGTAAATGAATGAGAAATGTCAACACGTGGTGGCCTCAGTGCAGCAGTTAAACCTGTCTTCGAACAGTAACAGGTCGGCCATGCTGCCATACCAGCCAGGACTCTTCTGAACACTCCTTATGAATTAATTCACTTTGAGATTAGCTTGTTTAACATCCCTCCAAGCACTGTACTGTCGCTCCAGCTTAAATCATATATGAATCTGCGCTGCCCCCTGCAGGCTGGTATTTGCATGTGCGAGGAAGGCTTCACAGAAGTGCTGTCATCCACTGGGCAGCTGGACCAGTGTGCCCCCATCCCCATCCTGGAGATCCCCACAGCAGGGGACAAGAAAGGGGATGTGAAGACCAGTCGTGCCATTAACCCCACACTGCCCACCACCATCCAGCCCGGACGCAACGGGCGAACTTGGTACCTGCAGCCCTATGGACCAGGTCAGACCATCACACACTCATCACACCTTATGCAGATTCATAGCACTGTTTACCAAACTACAGGTTATCGTCAGTGTTAACAAACATCACAAATGCAAGGAGAATACAATTGTTTTGCTGCTGTCAAGTGAAAACCTTTAAAAGACCTCTCCAATGCTCATTTGCACCTCTATACTGTATTTCTTGGACTCTACTAGAGTAATTTTGTATGTTTCACAGGTCAAAATGATCCGTATTTATCTTATACATGGCCTCTGTCTAGCCCCTCAGTTCATCCGCCATCTTAAAACAACCTTTTTGGTTCCTGTTTTTAGGCCACCTGCACTTTCAGCCAGTTTTCCTCTGATTGACGGCTTCTCACAAACAGCAGATGTATGAGGCTGCTGTGCTAACAGCCAGAGCTGGTTTTAAAAATAAAAACTCCCCCCATCTTTGACATGCAGTGATATGACAGAAAATAAGAAAAACCATAACAGCACCCCCATTTAATCTTTAAAATGCCATGTGTTGGGGAACTACTTAAAGTGCTGCTTTACAAGCTTTTCTTTCTATAGAAAAATGAATGTAGGCACAACTATTGCATCCTTTCCAAAGCAAGCCTTTGCTTACAGTGATGGTAAACATGTATCTGTAAAGTAAAGAATGTGCAGAGAATAATAAAAACTCCTCCATTTCAAGTTTCTGTTAGTGTGGCTGAAGGGAAAAGATTTCCGAGTCCAGCGTCTGACTTTTTCCAACCTACAGAGCTCCACATAATCCTTGAAGTGAAGTTAAGACATAAAGCTGAGAGGTTTTCACATGACAACAGCAGGACGTGCTTTACTTTCAGTGTGTTTGGGCGGATTTAGTGTTGACAGTGCTGAATTAATGTTAGCTTGTACTTGCAGCTCTGTATGAAATAAAACCAACATGTAATATCACACGAGTCCTTTTGGATGCACTGATGAAGCTTTCCTACCTGCTCTTGACTTCCGCTACATTAACGTTTGAGAGCGGCGTCTGCACGGAGTGTTGTGACTGATGATGCATGCGAGAACCATTTAGGATGCGAGAGCACAGAACAGATTGAGTTAAAGTGTCTCAGGAGCAAACACTTCCACATCCACAAACCATCACTTACAGTAACCTTTGCATTGTTTATCTTCCATATGCTTGCTTGTTTTGCAATACAATGCTTGCTGTTATACTTCACTACAGTAAGATATAAATAAAGATGCAACTAGATTATATAGCTTGTGATTTGCACTGTGATCAGGTCAACTTTGGGAACAAGAGAAAAGCAATTGGGCATGTTTAAGAAATCGACACTTCAATATTTTTTGCAAGTGCCGCATACTTACTGAGTACACACAGAGTACTTACAGGGTACTAATTGCATAAACATTGCATAAACACGACTGTAAGCTGGAAAAAGAAAAAAAGATGATGGGTGCGTGTTTGACAGTTATAATGCCCCACTGCGTCACTGATTTGTCCTGTATGTGCCAGCTTCGGTTTTCTGGTCTGACGTCAGAGTTGTGCTCGTCTAAGGAGCTTGGAAAGAAAACGACTGGGGTTCTTTAAGTTTTAACAAAACGTAATCTGACAAAATATCTATTATTCTAAATTAAATGACTAAATTGGCTAAAAATATTTTCTTACAGTGCCGAGATTTATTTTGGCTCCAGCTCTGTTTGAGACATGGTCTCTATAAAGGAAAAATTCAGATTTCATTTAATATTTCAGTCTATTTGAGTCTATTTCTACCCCCTGCAGAGTTAATAAATTATCACTCCATTATTTCTGACACATTCTACTAATTATAAAAAAAATAAGAGACAACATGTTTACATGACTGCGAGTGACAGTAGTTTGGGAAATGGACACTAGTACACTTTGCAGTCTGTAAGCAATGATCACAGATCACTTGTGTGAAGTCAGCCCCTGGCCCATTTAACCGTCAGGCTCTGGCTCCTCGCTGCCCATCTGACAAAAGCTGCTGCACCCTGAGAAAATACACAGAGCACCATTTATGGATAACAACATGCTCCGCTGGTTTCTCATTCCCGGTATTTTTTGCCTTGTTTTCTTCCACTATGCCCCCAGATAAGTACCTGACTCTCAGGATATTACACTGTAAACCACAAGCTATGTGATTTATTTATTTATTGATATTAGAGGGATGCACTGATCCAATACTTGAATCGGATGTTATATCAGTCCAATCCTAATTCACAAAGCAGGATCAGGTATTGTTGACAGTGGGTCAGTCTGTTCAATAATTCTATGTTTGTCTGCGATTACTACACCACACATCAGCAGCTGTTAACAGGAGAGCTACAACAGTAACAGCAAAGCATCACCAGTTTAGACATATTTCACCTCAAACTGTGGTTGAGTGATTTGACACGACTGAAAAGCTCCAACATCGACAGTGCTTTCTGTATTACCTTCTCATTGGCAGCCTTTTATTATTAATAAAATAATCTAACACAGTGTGGTAAAGCAGATTATTATTATTTCACTTGTTAAGGAGGAAAGGCTGAGAAGGTTTGGACATGTGCAGAGGAGGGATAGTTGATATACTGGACAAAAGATTTTGAAGATAGAGCTGCCAGGCAGGAGGAGAAAAGGAAGAACATAGAGAAGATTCATGGATGTAGTGTGAGAGGAGACGCAGGGCTGCTGTGACAGAAAAGGATGCGAAGGAGAGGGTGAGATGGAGACAGATGATCCGCTGTGGAGACCTCTAAAGGAAACAGCAAAAAGAAGTAGTAGTTGTCAGCTTTACTCCACTCAGGATGCTCATGTTTGTATGAGAGGTGATGCACTCACATCAGAGCTGGAAAGCAGAAGCTGGTGCAGCTGTAAATCACAGCAATATACAGTAATGACTCTCACAGTGAGCTGAAGGGAGACTAGTGCATGATGAATAAAAATATATTATTATTTTATTTAGGCTATTAAATTTAATTAAATTTCCTTACGCATAAAAGAATGAGTCCAAGTCTCTTCCTTAGAGTGAGGAATATAGCTTATTAATTTGTCACAGGATCAATACAGTTTTGGCAGATACTCTGAGCCAGTGTCTCTCTATCATATTGGAACTGGAAAAAGTTGGATCAGTGTGTCCCTAACTGTTATAAAGTACTGCAGAAATCTTCACAGAGTCCTTTTAATGGCTTCTGGTTCCATGTCAAAGTGTAAACAGACAAACTGACGAGCTTCCTCCTCCACAGATGGGAAGCTGAAGATGTGGGTGTATGGTGTAGCAGCTGGAGCCTTTGTGCTCCTCATATTCATAGTGTCTATGATATACCTAGCTTGGTGAGTTGATGAGTTTAATCTCCCCTATAATCATCCTCCTCATCCTCATTCATGAAACTATTAACATTTTTTACCCCCCACCCACTCTGAGTTCAAGCGTCCCCTCCCTCACATCATTCCTGTTTTTGGTTTTGGATTTTTTTTGTCTTTACTTATTTTGCTTGCTTCATGCCCTTCCCATGTGAGAGCAGCAGCTACTGTGCTAAGGTGCATCGCTCACTTAAGGCCCAAGAGTCTGATGCCAATGGGACGGCAGTGTGGATGGGCCAAAATGCACACGAGATGACTTACACCTGCCCTGATTGCCAAGACCTAGCTCAAAGCAGCAGCAGCTAAAGAGGATGTGGAGGGTTCACCCCCACCCCGACACACCCTTCAGTATAAGTACCTGCAAGTCCCTGAGCTTTCCCTGTGACCTTTGTCAAGTTGTCACATGTCCTGCCTGACTGGCTCAGTGAAGGTGCTGGTCCAGGTGAGGGCAAACCACCCAGAATATGCTTCTCTCAGTTCTCGTAGAGATCTTTTAGCGCTCTTAGACACACTGATGTTAAGTCACCCTGACCTTTTCTCTACCCACTGCCTTATTTTAATTATAATCACGCACTCCAAGTAAATCTACACACATCACAAAGCCAATTTATAATTACAGCTGATTGCAAACCATAGTGTTTCTCTAAAAGATATATGACAGAGCCCCCGTGATGTCAACCATTTGTTTAGGACAAGAAAGAGTCCACGAAACATTGGTGTTTAAAGACAGGTTACCCTGTTGTATGCTGTAAAGTAAGCTTACTATCGCTATATGACATCACTTTTTTAGTAACAAAGAATGTAACATCTGTAACAACATGATGACTTCCTGTTAAATGATGACGTTTATACTTATCAGGTCCAGCTAATCACAAATAGCGAGGAGATATTAAACATGAATCCCAGAAGACAGCTCGAGAGTAAAGAGGTTGAATAAGAACTTGAAACCACTTCTGTGTCTGTACACTCAACAAAAAGTAAGAGCCAGGAGGCGGTCAGCTTACACTGAAAAACTGCAGAGAAAAGGTCAGCTCTGGCCAAAGTTCAAAAGTACAGCTACCACCCACAGACTTGGTGTAGACGGACGTAGCTTGTAGGTCAAAAGAGTGAAGTGATGGTGTAAGTGCCTTAAGCCTGCGTTCTTTTTTAACAGCTAGCAGGAGGCGACTCCTCTGATTGTACAAAGAGACAAACTGAAACTTTCTGGGAGAAAAACCTTTCGCTCTGTTCTTATATGACCTTGGAAAACACTCGTTTTTTGTTCTAAGGCTCCAGATTCAAGTCTTAGTGAATACAATACGATGCTTATTTTGGAAAGTCAAAAAGAAAGTTTTAAAACACCAAGATGGCAACATTAAAAACACTCAGCTCAACTGTTCCCATCAGGATTTCAATAAAGAAGAAAGGTACAGCGGCTACATTCACGCAACGTAAGCCACGATTGTTACAATCACCATTGTTACAAAACTAAACTGAAAGTAGTCATGAAAAACATTTTACTCAGCTTAAATAAATAATAACATCTGCATTAATGCTATTTTTATGAGACTGGGATGTCCATATGGCTGTATTGTGCTTTTCTGAACTCCTTTTAAATCTGACCCAGACAATAAAGTTACATTATATACCCATGCATTATAGCTCATATTTTAAAAAACTAAAATAAGGGCTCAAAAAGTAAAAAAAACACAAAACCCAACTTCAAATAAAGACATGGACAAAAATAATGATAATTTTCTTAATACACAGTTAGGTTTAAATCAATAACTGTTTCATAAGCTTGTTACATGTTTGTATGAAAAACTGAACAGTTCAACTAGTAAAAATATTTGATTCCTCACAGAAATACAGGAAATTAGAAATGCTAGAGTCTCTGCACTGCTGAATAAATGCAGTTATTTTACAGCTTATTTGTTTTAGGTTATCAAACAAAGTTATCCATGAATATCATAAACTCAACTTAGAGAGATTGTGTTAATCACAAAACTGTGATGTATTAAAAAAAAAAAAACCTTTTTATGTGTGAATACTTGTTAGCAGAGCGGAAAAAAGGTAAAAAGAAAAAAGTTACACTTCAAATGTTTAAAAAATGACATTAAAAATAACATTGCTACAGTGGACATGTTCTTCACCATCATATACTTTCATCATACTTCTCAGAGCTCGTGTAAAATTATTTTTCTCTCATTTAATTTTTTTTAAACGAGGGTTAATACTAATGTGTGGGAATAATCGTCTTGTTTAAACTCCAAGCAGAATATGAGCAGACTGAGATGACATTAAAGAGACATTTAAGTATTAACTCCAGGCAAGGTTTAAATCAGGTTTAGATCTCCACGAGGCTGAAGTGCTTTAATAAAACGATGTCACGCTGCCCTCTTGTGGACAAAGATGGAACCATAGCAACACATGCCCTTTATTTCCTTCCCAATCAATATTGTTACAAGATAAACACTCTTTGTTCCTCTGTGTTCCTTTACTTTAAAAGACCATAATCTATAAAGTAGGATAAGAAGATAAGAAGTTCAAATAGCAATCAGTATTTTGTTAAATAAATTTAATATCAACCTTTGGTGCTTTTCTTTGGCTTATATACTCTGCTTCGATTTGGCCTAAAACACGCTCTGTGTCACTTTTAACATCAGGAAATTTTAATGACCATTTTTTTAACCTTATTTAATTTCTTCTTTTATTTTAAATAATCGTTTAACTGAAAAAGATTCTTTGTTATTAAGAACAAACACAGCTACAGCTGTAGTGTGATCACGCATCACTACAGATGAGGTGTTTAATGAACACGTTTTTGCTGCTTGCTTGAACGTTTGCTGTCGTTTACTCTGCAGCGATTTTATCAGCTCTTCATCAGAAAAACTATTCACAGGAAATTCCCTAGAGTGTTCCTCTGATTGTGCTCACCAAATCCAGTGCTTCAAAAAGCATTTCGGTACATTTCTCGTACTCTGGCTGTGGGAGGAAATATTAATTAGACTTTTTTTTTCTAGTTAAAACTAGATAAAAAAAAAAATCTTAACAATAGAAGTTAAATGATAGAATACACAGCAGAACTAAATATTGGCTTTAATGATTTCAAAAGCCGTTCTCTATGGGATATCAGATGCTTCTGAAAATGTCTAATATTACACACCTCATTACTTTGACACACCCTGATGTTTAAGCAGCACTGAGAGTTCAGAGAAAAGCTTTGTGTCTTTGCTTCATCTAGAAGATTTTTTCCTCTCTGGTAGAAGAGGTCGGGCATGTGATCGTCTCTCTGCATATTAACTCACTAATAGCTCTTCATCCTTTTAAACTGAGATGTATGAGTCTCATTTCTCACAAAAACAAACAAACAAAAAAAAAAACTGTTTGTTTAAAACCTGTTAACCAGTACAGTGACTGTAGTCTGGGCTCTACAGCTTTTTAGTTTTTAAGGTAACCTGATTTGTAGTTTTTTTATTTTGTTAGGAGGTTTTTTGTAGCTGTCAGATTTTGAATCCCATGAAATTTCAGAACCAATGATGACATGGTTGAAATACAGAAGCCTAAAATAAGGTGCAATCAAATACTGAGTGAGTAGAACCATATTATATAAATAAAACCATACCTGATTTAAACTCTGGACCATTTTTAAATCATCATCGGCCAGTCCTGTTTTGACAACTTAAATTGCTCTTCTGCGATTTTTCACTAGCTTTTTTCAAACTGACCTAAATTTCATTTCAAGGATCATCAGTAGTAATCTGATCCTGGTATCCAGACATGACCCAGAGTGTCACATTATTACCCCCCCCCCCACCCCCAAAAAAAAAAAGCATGAAAGCATTCAAGCAAACCACCTGAGCCGTGATACATGCTATCCTGGGCCAGCATACTGAGTATTTTAGCCACAAACATTCACCAACTGCTTTAATCTTATGATTTGGCTCCCGGCCACTCAGTGCTCTTTCTCCAAAAATTAAGGAAATCACAACACTAGCAGAGGTAGCTCAGCAGGTTGAACGGCTCATCTGCCAGATGAGCTGTTCTACCAAAAAGATCAGGCTACTCCATTGGGTGAATGAGGCTTGTAGTAAAATGTGATTTGAGTGCCCAGTTTAATGGTCAGAGTGGGACATCCAGGGAGTCATCAAAACAAGGCATGGCCGTTCCCAAGGAAATTGTCTATATGGGTAAATTAGCCACATTTAATCAGGTATGGGTCTTTTTTTCTTTATTGATTGTGTTGCAGAACTTTTGTCATTACTTATGCCAGATGTCACCATGATTGTCTAAAAAAAAAAAAAAAAAAAAAAAAAAAAAGCACACACACAGTTTATGATGTGATGTAATATCTGCATCCTTTTTTAAGGTCAAAAACAGAAGTGAAGAACTACTTTTGAACAATTGCTAATGTTTTTATTAAGACTTAAATAATAATTTAATGGTTTTTAGGAAGTCTCGTTGGTTTTGTCATTTTCATGGGATTCAGAACAAAAGAGATCAAGGCTATCGTTACATTAAGTATTGATAATTTATTTGTGGACTAGAGATACTTGAGAAGGTTCACTATCAGCTTAAAACTGGGAACAGGTATTTTTTAGATTATCAAAAAAACCCTGAAACTACAAATCAAAATTAGGAAGCAAAACACAATTCATATGGACATCTTTTGCATTTTTCAAAACACTTTCCCTCCCCTGTTTGTGACATCGCCTCACCTGCATTGTGTGTCTCATAACTGCCATCGCATTTACCCAAACACTTCATGATTAGAGTGAAAGCAGAGTTGTGTTCGGAGAATCTTTCAAGTGCCACTCTGACCCCGTTTTCATCTTTCCATACAGCAAAAAGCCAAAGAGACCTCAGAGACAGAGACAGCAGAATAACCGACTAAAACCTCTGACTCTCGCCTACGACGGGGACACGGACATGTAGTCCTCCACGAGCTGCTTCACCCAGCACTTCACCTGTCACAGAGACCCACTTCATCACGCCATTACAGTGAGCGACATGGATGTTTGCAGCGTGAATGGACACGTCACGGAGCGCAGAAATGACGGGAAATCCTCTTAGCAGAGACACTGGTGGGGTTTAACCATTTCAAGTAGAGCTTCATTCACTCCTCTTTTGTTTTCTCGACTATTTTCTTTTTGCAGAGCTTTTATGACCTCCAGCGTGTTCAAGGAAATGCCTTTTTTTTTTGCCCCCTACACACCAGTATTTCTATATTGAAAGACTTGTTTGAGACACTGGAAATGCTGGGCGCAGAAGACAGAACCAGCCCTCCTGCTGTCTTTGAACATGGTAGCGCAGGCTCCAGCTCTTCCCCCGCGCTTTTTCTGCTTGTCCCTAAAAATGCTGAGTAGCTGGGGGCTTAGGATGCTCTGACGCTTCGCACGTTGCCAAAAGTCACCGCAGGGAAGAGGAGGAGGGAGAGGAAAATCTCCATAAAAAGGTTTGGATTCCTTTTTCTCAATCCTCAACTGGGTTTTGACTCAAATCTCTTTTACGGTCTTGAACAAAAGGGAGGCATTACTTCTCCCTCTCTTTTTTTTTCGGCTTGATTCAGAGGCACACAGGCCTGTGTTTGTGGGATAAACCGATCTGTATGATGCTGATGGAGGAGTAGCCTGCAATCAGTTGTTCATGGAAACTACTGCCTGCCTGCCTGCTTGCCTCCACCCTTGCTTTGTTTCAGGCACTACATTGCACTATATTAGTGCAGCATGATATGCACATGTGACTTCTACTTTCTATTGCCATAAAACACTGCCTCTTCCACAGACAAAAAAACAAAAACATAAAGCAGAGGAACAGCTTCAGTCAACACGAGAACATTACAAGGGAAGCAACAGCGACAGGAAGGGACGTTTAGACGTGTCACGTTCGATAAAACAGGTGTGAATCTCAAGTAAATATATGTATAGATTTTATTTCTCACAAACATCGGACTTTTTGGTTGTAGTAAAGTCGCTTTTGTGGTTTGTAGATTTCGTCTGGTGTCATCACTTTATTTCTGCCCAGATGCAACTACGATATCAGCAGGTATTAACTGATCGCCTGCTTTACAAGTTCTTTTTTAAATACTTTTTTTAACTCTTTACATACAACAGATCATGTGCAAACACTCAAATTTTGCAGTAAGTAATAAAAAAATGGACACTGCAAAATTTTAATCATTCATGTCATGCAAATGTCGTTTCTGCCTTACTGACGATAACTGAATACTAACAGTCCTCTAATACAGTTTAATACTTGAATGGGGCAAACGTCGACACTACAGTATGTTTAGACAAAAAAAAAAAAAAAGGTAGATGGATCGAACCAGTTTTTAAACTTTTTCATGTAGTAAGTATTTTAGGTGCTCTATTGTTTTCAGTCACACGAAACGAAGATGAAATATTAAAAAGAAAACAATCTGTACAAACAAGTATACAATATGTTAATAATAAGAGAACACGCTTCTGAGTTCAACGTAAAAGCAAAACTGGTGTGGAGAATGTTTACTTCTTTTTGTTGGATTTGTAAATAACAGCAATTTTTTTATTTTTTGGAGAAAAAAACATCAAAGTATGTGTACATTTATTTTGTATTGCACAGAAAACGTTTAGTTTGAATATTACAAAGTGGGTGTATGATATTGCTGATTGTTGTTACCATGATGCAAGTTGTATGTTGTGACAAACAAAAAAGGAAAGCAAAAAGAAGCGGAAAAAGATGAAGAGTCGGCCATTTTGTACAGGTTGTTTATATGTATGGGAAGAAATACTAAAAATAAATGCGGACACGGTTGTAAACACACAAAGAGAAAAGTTATGGAGTCTTTTTTTTATTACTTTCTTTATATGTTCATTAAGGAAGAAAACCTTCAAATAAAAATACTTAAAACTGGCGTTAAAGGAGTTGGAGGCTGGATTTTGTATTAGAGAGCCATCATCATAGCCATCCCCTGTTTGCTAGCACTCTAATGGCAATAACACACTTCAGTGCATAAACTGTACAAAAGAGATGGATGTAGCCACCTTAAACTTACTCACTGGTTTCAACAGCTGTTATAGACTCTAGTTTCAGTCGGGCATAGCTTCTAGATCTGAAAACTCCACAAGTACCTCAAACCAGCATTCTTTTTAATGGCCACTGGGGGGCGATACCTGTTTTGCAAAATGCCTTCAGGTCCAATAGAAATCTATAGGAAAACACTCAGATTTGATCTCTGTCGCTGTATTAGGGCTCACCACAGTGGGTCATCTCACCCTATCCCCTTTCCTCTGCTCCTCTTTGTGTGCGTAAAAGATGAATGTATGTTTATGTTTATACTTATTTAAGAGGGATAATGCATATTAATTAACAAAACTTCTTAAATTCATGTGTCAGATTTAGCCATACAGGCTAATTTCCCTACAGTCCCTGGATGTTTCAGAGTCTGGAAGGTGAAGCCTAGGCATTAGGGCCTTAAACACAGATATCTGTAGTCATACTGACCAAAACATGACGCCCGTATAAATCTTATCCAGGGACTTCACAAACCTTCATGGCAGAGACTTCATGGCAACTACATTGACCTTTTAGATTACCTGTGGTTTTATTGAACATGACCTCAAATGAGTGACTGAGACAATAAACCCATCAGGGAATTGTTAACTGGGGTCTGAGCCATTTTCCTATAGGACCAATGTCTTTATTCCGCCCCCTGGTGGCTAGAATGTAGGTTGCAGGAACATAAATGTAACAAAACAGAGAACAGAGGAGAGCAGAGAGACCACAACAGACCTTTACACTGAGCTGAAAGGAAACGGGGGCACATAAAGTAGGTAAATATTTTACCCTCTCAAGACATTAAAACACTCAGTAATCTGTTTTTGACAGTCGGATTACAATACACTTAGAGGAGGTATGACTCTCTGTACTCCATCAGATCTTATATAACAAATAGTTGTGTATATGCAGAGCGGCCGAACTACACATAACTAGCTCACTGGGATTGTGTCCATTAAAAGCAATAAGTATTTTGTATTATTTGACAAATAGCTACATTTTACTGTTTTTCTTGACAATTTCATGATCAAAAGTGATGCTTGAGTAAACCAAGATAATAGATAGATAATAACAATGGTATATAGTGCATTGTGTTCAGACTGTAAAAACTGTAGAAAAAAAGGACGAAACTGAGGCTTGAACAAGAAACAAAATATGTTTGTGCGTTTTAGTTAAATTCTTAGCAGTCAGTCTAATTAGTTTGTAATTTTTGGATTCTGACAAGATTAATATTAAACTGAGCATTTTTTTGATAGAAGTGCACACTTTCTAAATTACAGTGTTTTTCTGCAGCATGAACACTTACAGAAATTTCTCAAACACAAGCTTAGGTCTGTCAGAACCCAGAAATAAAAAAAAGTAAATAAAGAGTTTTACAATTTCAAATCTATTACTTTGTTCCTAAGACTTTTATTTAAATTAAAATGTGCATTCAGTGTGTTATGTTTTCATGGAGATAAGTAATTATGGAAATTACGCTTGTAAATTTAATAGCCATCCTCTTTCATTTCCCATGGTTCTCTGAGAAACTACATTATATTAGTTACGAAGCATTAAATGGAGAAAATGTGCAATCAGGCAGAAAACTGGTCCAAATCAACAACTGCAGAGACGGGTTAAATCAAGTTTCCTGTTTCTCCACTGCAGTCAGATGAGACTGAGCCCTGTTCATACTCAGTGACGACATAAATCTGAAATAACAGGTGACACATAAATGATTTGTTAGTGTAAAACTCTCAGTAACTCTCTTTAACAGCTGGATGTTAAGCTAATTGCAAACATTAATCAAGTGGGAGTAAATTGGGCTTTTCTTTGCGTATTAATACATTTTTGGTGCAATACAGAGTGTCCTGCATTTGCTCAAAATATTAAAGGAAAACGTTACCCATCATTTTAACAGTTTTGAATAACAACAGTGCTGTATTTGCTGTTTTCTTTACACGTATTAATTCCAACAAATGACACCATCACAAGCCACAAGTGCAGTCTTTATAAAAGTAGCTTAAATTATTGAAACAGCTGTTTTTTTATTTTGTTTTTTTATAATTGCTAAATTAACTGAAAGATTTTGACCACGAGATGGCAGATTTTTCCTCCTATTTACATCTGAATTATTTCTTTATTTAACTTAGTTACGAATTACTTCCAACTATTCTAGTATTTCGATGTGTATTTGCTCATTTTATTTTTAACTTACCAGTTTCTGATCATCTTCTAGGTATAATAGTGATGGGAATTCTGTACAAATGTTGAGCTAATGCAGTGTATGTCTCAGACTGGGAGCTACCCTGACTAGTTATGCTTTAGTCTCTGACTCACTGCACCATCTTGAGGTCAAACGTGGTATTACTCAAAAGTACAGCCAAGCCTCAAACTTCAGCTGATACCTCTTTGACACAATACAGACAGCTTGGCCATCATGTAAATTCAAATATAGCTCTGTGTGCTCTTACAGTAAGTTTTCAGGTGCCCATGTGAACAGAGGGAAAGGTTTCACTTCATCTTAATGTAAGTAACAGGGGACAGAATTTGGTTAGGTTTAACAAGAAGCTAAGAAGCTTTTAATTAAATAAAGTTTTAGCATTATTGTATGAAATTCCCTTTGTATTCCTATCTGCCCTCTGCAGCACTCTGTAAATATCTGCATGATTTTGGTTTAAGTCTGCCGACTGAAGCCTCTTACCAACTTCAGAATGAGCACTGTGGGTTTGTTTCACTCCACTTCCAGTGGAAACATTTCCAATCCAAGCATGTTAATGTTTAAACGTAACTTGTGTAGTAGGAATAACTATAAGGTTTCAGTGTGGGTCCAAACAGATGTCATCTGTGGCTGCAAGAAAGACTTTTTGACCGATAGCCTGTCCTACAAACTGGGGGGGTGGAGTTTAAAAGATATTGGCATTTCCCGGACAGAGAGCGTCTGCTGTAGATTGTATCAAGCTGCTTTACTGGATCTAATTATTTTAGAGTCTGACCCATCCTGCTGATTAAAACTTAGGATATCTCAGCCTCTCCAGCTTCAATCTCAACTGCTTTTGTCTTTTTTTTTAAATCTGAAGTCCAAAACTTTCTCCAAGTTCAGACTAAATGATTAATATTATTAGTTTTATTCTCAGCACATTTACAATGACTGTGTGTGGAAACCATTATTTAGTACCTAGGCGTAATTTAACAAAACAATTTCTTCATGATCATAGGGATGCCTGGTTCATAAAGGTGGCTGGTATTTTGACCATTATGGAGCGCCAACAGTGTTAACCCTTTAAAACCCGAATCATGAAATAACTGCCAGAAATCTTTAATTTTTTGATAATGGAGTATTTGTTGAACCTTAAGAGAAAATATATAAAAATATATCAAATTTTAATCTGCGGTTTAGTCATTAAAAATGTGTCATGATTTTACGAGGGTAAAAAAAAAATGTCACACTGATGATGTAGAAGTCTCAAAAACTCACAAAAACACTTGTATCAAATACAATACGCTGGGCGTCAAAGGGTTAAAATGCAGTTTTTCATGCTTGATTCCAGGTCAGAGTAGAGGATGCACAACATTAACACATCAAGAGGAGGGATTATGTTCTTGAATCTCACTGGGCTTGCTGCTCACAGTGAAAGGAAGAAAAATCCAGTGCAGCTGACTGCCACTAGATGTCAGCCCTTGATGATGTTAAAAGTTGTTTCTCAGAAGTGTGAACCTCCTTCTCTTCTCCCCCAGTCTCCTCTCTCCCTCCCCCTTCTTCATTCCATCTTTTTTCTCTCTGTCCCTTCCCATCCACTCCCCCCACTCTCTCTCTCTCTCTGAACCTCAGAGCGCGCTATATAAAACATTCCTCCACACTCAGATATACAAACACCTCCGTTCCCACCACAGCGCCTCCGAACCCTGCGTCAGAAAAAACCCCAGTACTCACTTGAAGCGTTTGAACAGCAGACACCTGACCCTTCCTGAATGAGCTGGAGAAGACTCCTTTCTTCTCCCGCATCTCTGGACCGTCTTCTTCGCTCTTTATTTCTCCTCAAGTTTGGCAGCTGATAACGGCTCAATCAGAAGGAGATTTGTTTGTTTGTTTGCAGCAGCTGAGAAAATCAAGGACTGTTTGACATGAGGAGAGACGTTCCACAAAGAGTTATGAAGACCACATGTCTGTGGACTGCCACCGTGCTGCTGTCAGTCATCTCTCTGGTGAGTTAAATATTATTTTGATTTGACCTTTTTTAAAATTCTCACATTGTGTAATATCTCTGTGATTAATGTTTGCAGTTTTCATAAAAAGACAGTTCTACAAGTGAGTTTCAATTAAATCATCAAACAAGCTGGAATTGATCATTTTGAGGTCACGTTGCTGTCTCATAGTGTGGCCAATCTAATAATATAGTCATTTCAGACACATGTGATCTGCCTTATAGTACAGTTTTTAAGTCCCAGGATGATCAGTTTTCTAACATATCTATGCATTAACTCATTAACATCAAGATGAATTAACCAATCTCAGCATAAACACAAACTATGCAAATCCAAATCTGCATCTTGACAAATCCACCCGCACACAGTCCCGCTGGATATTTCTCCCTCAGCACTATTCATTCAATCCTTGCTTTGCATTTCCCCCCCCTTTTTTTTTTCCTCCCATTTACAGATGTGGTCCAATAAGAATATATTTGGCAGTACGGCAGGGAACAGCCTGAGCCCATTATGGCAAACATACCAGAATGCTCCCAACTCAATGCCTTGACAGTTTGTGACAACCCAATTCCTTTAATCCTTGAAGAGACAGTAACCCCTCACCCGCTGATAAATCTGTCAACAAAGCAATCAAAGCAGAACAGGAGCCACTCCTCTCTCTAACAAAAATTCCATGAACTTAATCCCCACAAACTTGACTGGCCTTAAAAAGCTCCCGTGGTGTTATCTGTGTTTAATTTGCATAGTGATGGAAAGAAGTCAATTACTATTAATTATTCTCTACAACTTAATACCCATTATCGAATTGAATTCACCGTCTTGAAAACCATAAACTCAATTTCACAGCTGACTAAGCGCACTAATCATTTCACCCCTCCCACTTTTTTTGGCTTTATGGAGCCCTTCCTGCTTTAAAGGAAAACAATTCATCGATTTCAGAAGCAACAACATTAACAAACACGGATTCCCACCACCCTGTCATGATGTAAAGACAAACAATCATTAACTATGCGAGATATATGTACAACAGCATCATGGTAGTGCGAGTTGATCTCATAGCATCACTTGACAGGAGTGTGTTTTTTTCCAGACTGAGCTGCCAAATTGCTTCGCTATGCTTTAATGGGATGATCATAATTGTTTCGTACTTGGTGCATCCTAAGCTTTTGCCTGCAGCTCCTTCAACAGATTGACAGACCCATGGGAACCTCACAAACTTATTTTGGCCGCCTTTGAACCAAGTCGTGTGTGAAATAATATGATTATGCATTTTTCCTCTGGGTAAGTTGGAAAACTGGTGGCTAGATCCCCCCCTCCTTCTTCTTCAAACTGCCCCCCACCCCACCCCACCCCATCCCCCCCTTCCCACAAAATCCCGCAGTCTGTCCGCGTACAGTATTTATCCTCCTCAGAAGTCATGGTAATAATTGTGCCCTGGCCTCTCAAAGCGGTGCTGCAGTGATAGGACTCAGCTCCATCCACAGCTGCCTGTGATGTCTTGACACACTTTGTGATTTGTCATCATCTCTGACCCCCCTCAGGTAACACTTTGATATCACTGAGAGAAAACAGATCTAAACTCTTAGTGGGCGTCAAATGCCCTCAGCTGGTCCATCAGCTCAACTGCGCGGGGACCTCACAAGACGAGACAAGTTAAATTCACTGTAAATGACTATGACGACAAGCGCCCAGTTGGAAAATAATCCAAAGACAGCATCAGCACTCTAAGGACTCTTAAAGTACTCTCCCGTCTACTGTCAAACACAGAGAAGTGGCTCTAAATGGAAGATGATATTTCATAAACCAACTGGTGGGAGTCTTATGTTAGAATTGTCTGTGATTCATGGCGTCTAAAAGTTGTAAATTAGATTAAAAATAAGCTTTTATAGAGACTAGTCTCACACCTGAAAAGTCACAGGTCTGATCCTACAACATCCACATGTCCTTCAGCCAAACCCTAACCCTTTAATAGCTGCTCATATTTTAAGCTTCTCTCCATAAGAGCATCACTTTAATACCTTAAATTTAAAAAAAATAAAAATAAAGCTGCAGGGCTCCCTTTTCCAAACTTTTTTAAAAAGGACATTCTCTAATACAACTTTATATAAAACACTCATGATCATCTTGTAATTTTCTGCTGGACTTTAACATTATTACATCACAGTCCTGATCTTCTTTTTCCCCCCCCCAATCTTGGGTTGGTGACCCAGCCAACAGGTCTTTGCTTTTCTTTTCTCTGATGCTCAATACTTTTACCTTTTATCACAGAAAATATTTAAATCTGAGATGACTTGAACTGCTCACAATTCAAATATGCATCACAAGTAGGGACCGGTTTGTTTTAAGGTTAGGAACTAGTCTTTTAAGGCAGGGTGAACCACAACAACCACACCTTTGATAAAAAAGGCAAATGAGTGCAAAATAAATTCCATCTTTTTGTTGTTTATTAAAATAGAATAATGATAAATCGCTATCTGTTAAGCAGCAGCTCTAATGTTGCGGCTGAACTCACAGCACCTAAGCAAGATTTAAAAGTGGAAACCCACATCTGCCATCAGGCCGGCCGCTCTCCATTCTCCCTCTGTTAAACCAGAACTGTCGTACCCACAAATCCTCCCCGCACAGCAGTCGCAGCAGCAGCCGCAGCATTCAGGTAAATGAAAACTGACACACACTTTCATTCTTCCTCACAAGGTTTTGTGTACAGCCCACCGCAGAGTCATCTGGCTCCTCCGGTAGTTCTATTAAAGGTGGAATTTGTTGGCTGTTCGGGGGTCCAGTCCCATAGAATATCCTCCGAGCTCCCGAGGGAACGGGGGGGTTGTTTATCTTCCTGTTTCAAAGAGCGGACGCCTGCGCCTTATCACAGCCTCGCCAAGAGTAGATAGCATTTAAGTTGTCCAACAGCCTGCCTATATGCTGCATCTGGCAATCAGAGTCGTTTCCTAAAGGACTTGTGCATAGCGATGCTGTTAGCGTTATCTTGTTGAGGGATTCTGCCTCATATGCCGAATCTGGGAATTATATTAACAGACAGTTAAATGGGGTTTGGGGGGGAGGGGGTGGGAGGCTCCTGCATGACAAACTGTAAAACGAAAAGTTGGGCTATGAAATAAAAGCATCTGAACGTGACTGAAAGATACAGTATCTCTGAATGGAAACACTGCATTTAATATATATTTCACAAAGAATTTTTTTTTTTACTGCAGATTTTCCTCAAGGCTTTGACTGACTTCCCTTTATATATTTAAAATATTTTTTTAGCCTCCATCAAGGGGGTTTGGAAGAAAAGCAAGGAGGGTTTAACTGGTTTAAATTATGGGAAACACAGACGCTACACAGATATTGCAGACAAAGCTTCACTCTCCTGAGTCCTCAGACTTTATGAAATTGTAGTACACAGTTAAATCTGCTGATAGGCAATATCTCTTATTTTTAGTTTTAGCTATTTTTAGATTTGACTAAAATATTTTAATAACTTTTTCAAAATTATCAACATCTTTTCCAACCATTTTCAGCTACAGTTTTAGATTTTTAGCCATCGACTTCCCTTATTTGTGTGCTGCTGGAAAATGTATCAGCAAAACCTTAAAACCTAATTTATTCAATTGTTCATCATAGTCCATTACTAATTATTATTATATAACTAACTAACTAACTAACACTGAGCTTTAAACGATTACGTCTGATATCCTGAATTATTTTTATCATTAAGAAATCCCACGCAAAGAATCACTCAAAAAACTGAAAGTTGACACATTTGGTGATGTAGTGTTTGTTTCCAGCAGCGGGATGGTGTATGTGGGGTTTGCCCAAAATAAACCTGTAGTAAGGAAGAGAGAAATGAGCCAGTGAGGCAGGATGGATTTTAATAGTTTGTGGACAGAGGACTTGTCAGTGGGATCGGTTCATTGTTGGCTTTGGTGTTTTTGCAGGATGTTGACGAGGAGGACAATGTAAAATATGGGACCCACTCTATACAAGTGTTTGCTAACAGATAGTATTATAATATATGTCATATAACAGACAGTCAATAGTCACATATTAAAATATCTAAAATAAATAAATGCTAAATTATGTGAACATATATTTTTTTTACATACTTTACAGTTATGTAATATTTCTGTCTCAGTTGTTTTTATTTTTCATTATGAAAACTTGTTTTTAAAGGCAGAATAATTTATTGTATATATTCTGGTGATATTTGTAAATTATAGATTGTCTAAGATTTGTTTTTAGTAAATTTAACATACTTTTATCCAAAA